>NC_134925.1:7972500-8597500 GCF_051014615.1 Bombus vancouverensis nearcticus
AAAAATGAGAATTTTTATTCTTTCACAAACAGTTCTATAACTAATTTCTAGACAATGAAAACTGAATACTGCACCAAGAATAAAAGATAAGGTGGAAGTATTCTCTGGTTTGAGTATTTCAATGATTTTAAGGAATATGTTAGATAAATAACAAAATCTAATGCTTACTATAATCGCATAACGGACCCCCATATCCTGACTCACACTTGCAGACGTCTGGTGCAATGCAAGTGCCATGAACACAGTCCTTGGAACAGATTGGAATGCAACGATTGTCATCATTGGTCTTTGTGTAGCCTTTGCAACACTCTTCTACTGGTCTCTGTTTTGTTATTTCCTAATCGAACAACGTTAAAACATTAATTTTTCGAAAATTGTTAATTAGCTCTTAATTAATTAGTAGCTTCTACATATTTAATACTATTCTATTCACCTGTTCCTTGAATATCGTCTTGAATACCACCCTATATTTGGAGCATCTTGGCGGAAAGCTTAAGCACCAAGTGTTCTCTCGTACAGTATAAGGTTTCTGCTCCGATATCCTCACTGTTATCGTATACCTAACATCAACCAAGTATTAAAAACAAGCACTGAGTCGTGAAAACAGAATAGGTAGCATCGGAAGGTTGACAATTAAAATAAAACTGATCTTCTAAACCTATTATAATTTTGCTCTTGAAAAACTGTATTTAATAGACTTCTCAATAAATTAAATTTTAATTTAGAAAAAAATTTTTATTTTAATTTAGTTGGAAAACTTAAAAAGATATGTAGGAATTTTTACGGACTTTTACTAAAAGATCATGAACGATGATAATAATTATTGTTTTAATAAATTATGAAGGAAAACAAAGTATGTAGTGATTATTCTTTTATAGATATGGCCTTGAATTTTTATTAGAAATCCATTGTTTTGCTAAATATCTTCTCGAATAAAGACCACCATCTTCTGATAACGATTTGAGAAAATAAGTTAAGTAGATAATCGTTTATAATTTTATGTAATATCGTTAACCATTGCACTTTCATAAATCTTTAATAAATCTAATCCACTTACGTTTCTTGCCTGGTACATATGTTTGGCCCTTCCAAACCGTACACCGTTCCCAAAACTGTAATAGCAGCTAACAAATAGATGGATAGAGCCATCCTGACTTATGATCTTTGATATAATAAACAGTTATGTCTACAGATTCGCGCGTATATCACATTGCTTCAATATCCCTCAATGTTTTTGAGTATTATATTCCTTCCTTCCTTCAGACGATTTTCATGCATTCCAGATAGTCAACATGTTTTTGAGTCTGGAAATACAAACATACTTTTAATAAAATACTTTTTTGACAAACATATTATTAATAACAAATTCTATTAAATACTGCTTTGTCAAATCATATGAGACAGAAGGAAACAAAAGTAGTGAACGTAATGAAATTTTTGCCAGAAATACCGAGAGCAATAACGTTACAGCTGTCTGGTGTTAAACTAATCGATTGCGAACATTATTCATTCTTTGAAGAAGTGAAAAAGCATTGAAAATGACAAGAGATAAAAAATGGTTTTAAGACTCGTTTGTCACGTAAATATTCAGAGAAATTCTTCGTGACTTTAGACTCTGTACCGTGAGTTACAATATCGCAATTTATCCATTTTAATTCCACGTACCGGTCACGATTCGCGACAAATTGCATATTTATCAACTATGGAAATGACTTCGTAAAGGGATCTGTTCGTCGAATAAGAATCTTCTTCCGCTTTCTCTTATTAGGAGGATCCAAAGATCAATCGATAACGGAACTTATATTTCTGAGTGATTGAGATCCATGCAGGACTATACGTGCCACTTCACCTAGAACCTGGGTACTAAATTATGAGGCACTTAACGTGTTTGTCATCATCTATGTTTTACATAACATGGATCTCGAAAAATATATTTTACACGAGTCTATAATTCAGTTGCAGTTGTTAATGCAGTGTAAATAATAACAGTATCAGAGTAGTAAGATGCTCATTGCAGATTCATATCTCTTCTACGTATACAGATATTATATTTAAAATGTTTTAAATGTGTGTATTATCTGCATTTTTTTAAATCTTCTAAAAATGTATAAACATCCATAATTTACTAATGATAGAAGAAATTTCTTTCATAACTCTCCATCGAATATTGAAAATACTACAAGAAATATTAATATGTATCTACATCGCCCGAAACTTGTATTTAAAGATCCCCGAAAGAGAAACTCTTATTTACGTTTTTTCGTGGAAACTTGCAGTTGTTAATGCAATGTAAATAATAACAGTATCAGAGTGGTAAGATGCTCATTGCAGATTCATATCTCTTCTACGTGTACAGATATTATATTTAAAATGTTTTAGATGTGTGTATTATCTACATTTTTTTTTTAAATCTTCTAAAAATGTATAAACATCCGTAATCTACTAATGATAGAAGAAATTTCTTTCATAACTCTCCATCGAACACTGAAAATACTACAAGAAATATCAATATGTATCTACATCGCCCGAAACTTGTATTTGAAGATCCCCGAAAGAGAAACTCTTGTTTACGTTTTTTCGCGGAAACTTTCTAAAAATTGTCAAGTAGTACAATTATTGAGTACGACACGGATGCTGTTGAATGGACGACAAGCCCATTGTTCGTATTGCACGTTGAGTCACACGGAGCTTGGAAAAAATTGCGTACGGCCGCTTGAAGACTGATTACAACTTCCGTATTGTCGTCTTCGATTTGCCGAATAGAAAGTTTAACGCCAACCACGCTTACAGCAATAGCGTACACTCGGAAAAATAAAAATTATACAGTAGAGTATGAAATGCCTGTCATCTATTATTTGTCGACATTTACAGGATAGTAATACCCAACCACATAGAGGTAAATTCAGAGGCAAATAATTATACACTAAGGATATACTATAGAGGTATCATAAAACGCAGACGAAATTATTTTATTTAATAATAATTTTAACAAAAAGGTCAGCTCATATTTTATATTTCTGCTTTGGATGGGTCAAAGGAACAGGTTGTAGGAAAGTATAAAGAACGCATGGGTCGAATCACGTACATCGTGGCAGGCTCTTTATCGAAGTCAAATAGCCTCGAATCGCTCCCGAAGGACAAGGTCTTTTATCCTCTTGGCTATTTGCATTCCACACACATCGATCGAATTTTACGTAGCATAAAAGGAATTACGCGAGTAAAGAAACAAGACACCGGATGTAGGAAGTAATTACGGGAGAAAATTTTCCTTATATTTCTTTGAAATGTGTTTCAACAATTGTTAAACCTAACTTTGTAATTTAATATTTTAGAAATAAATTCCGTTTGTGCCAATTGCGTTGTATTTCGTTGTGTGAATGCTGCAATTACTTTTATGATTATGAAAAAATGTAAATCGATTGAAATGTTACATTGAGGCAATTAGCGAGCAATTTAATAAATTAATTGTATAGCATATTTTATCGCATTGTATGTTGTAAAAAAAAAGTTAACTAATCGAATTTTATCACTTAAGCGCTAACATCAATTTTGATAAATTCAATCATCGCGAGACTAACGAAAACAAACTTTTATCTCACTCATGATAGTGACCATACTTATTATCATATCTGAGTCGCCGGATTCATCTACTATTTCCGATAGTACAAAACTGATTACGATGCGACAGTCTCTTGAAATATTTGTGACAGTAAAAAAGGATCGACTGAATGATAGGCATGTAAAAATCTAAAATCCCAGTCAGAACTATATGAAGAAATTTTTTATGGCAAGTCAATGTTATTGTACTTTATACAATACACATTGAAATAGTTCTTTATCTCGGACGTCCGGGCTTATTGTTTGTATATGGTTCTCCAATATTAATTACAGTCGCCTTCCATGGAGCCAAGATGAGAACAAGCAATTATTAAAGCTCTCTCTCTTTCTCTCTCTCATTAGTAATTAATATATTTGTATCATCTCTATTCTAAATACAGAACCTCTAAAAGAATGTAATATATGACTCTAAACAGATCTGCAAATCTAACAAAAATTTACGTATGCTTCAATTCGAGAAACTAAGAGATGACGAATCGATAATATGTACTAAAAACAAAGTCACTTTATTTACTCTAATCTTTGACGCAATTGCTTACTTATGTACATAATTATGTACACAAATGATGAACATATCAAAGCAATACGAAAGTCTGTAAATATCTGGACTTATCTTTACACAGCTGACTCAATAATTTGACCCTTTTAGTTGTTCGAATGTACTACACATAAACATGTGATAAATTTATAAGTATAACAATTTATATAATATCCACATCGATAAATTGTAAGGAATAATTATATATATATAATTAAGTAAAAAAATATATATATAAATCCATGTTCCCTGAAGGCAATCTTCTCGCTCGATTGACACTTTGTCACTTCCGGTCGCGAATCATTCGATCCACGGTTTATATGTGCTTACACATGAATCACAAACTCGGCAGTCACTGAAAAAACGTGAGCCCAACGTGACAGAAGTGATTCACAAAGATTTTGCTGAATGGCAACGAACGGTTTTTTATTCTACGTTCCCAGCAGCTGTACATTGATCGTTAATCGTAGCCGTTTTTATTAACGCGTTTATAATTTGCCTGGAAGATTAAATTTAAACAGTAGAATTCTTTTCGAGAAATTTTCAGGTGACTAAAATATTCGAAATATTTAATCGTTTGATTTTCATTGAATAGAACATCTATATTAATTATATTTTTTACGTTATTTGGCTCATTTTCGATCGAATCATATCGTGTATCCTTCTATTTTTAAAACATCTCTATTGTTTGAAAAAAAAATGTGAAATAATCGTTATTGATTCGTGTGGTTTTTCGTTTCAATTTTATATACCACTATATCGTCAACATTATCAATATAGTTTCGTGTATTCCACTCATGATTTTCCGAGTGTTCCATTAACGTCACTCCAGCTAACCAACTCAATGGAAGCTATGGAATTCATTTAACAATAGTATGTCAGTTCTGAGATGCTTTACTATCTCGTACTAAATATGTTACAATTCTAATGTTTTCTCAGGGAAGATACTTTTTCAAGCGAAATTTCTAAATATATACAGATTCCAATGATACAATCGATTACATGTGCGCCATAGTGATTACCATAGCTGAAATCACGTCACTTTCTATTTTTATCTTATGTTTTTCTTCTCTACTGTGTATGGTGTTGTATCACATCGATAATTGAATAATCAAGTATCAGTATATCTTTCTCTTACTCTATCTGTCTTTTCACAATAGTATTTGATTTCTTTTGTTCATCAACCCCAGCTTGTATTTCCACTTTTATTTATACTTATATACTTTGCTTATACGTCGTCGGATATTATGTATTATCGAATACGTTTGTATATATGTTTATATGTGGTAAAGTACCTTTGACAATCTAATTTATGATATTAAAATTTCAGGGTTATCTTCTTATCTTAGTTATCGATTAAAACTTTGTGATTGGAAGATTCTACATTTCTATGAATGTATAACATTTAATGATTTCATGTTCTGCTCATTAACCACATGTTTCAAACCCCTACATTGGAAATCATACTTAAAGGCGTCGTTCAAAGTGTTCCACAAATAATAAAAACAGCTCTGAAGTTCCTTGAAACGATCTTTTTTAAAAATATCAAATATTTCAGAATTATTGTTACATTACGAATTATTCTGTAAATTTTTCTGTATTATAACGATATAAACTCCTTACAATTAGTATAAAATTATTTTGTAAATGTATCAAAGATAATTCTATACTAAAAATACACTGTAAATTATTCCGTAATTTTAAGAATAATTCTACACTAAGAATTAGTTTGTAAGTTACTCCGTATTAAAAATTACTCTACGCTTGCAATTCAGTAAATTATTTCGTACTTAAAATAATACCACGTACAAGTTATTACAAAGTAGATCCATTATATGTATATATTGAACGCAGATCCTACCTAACTATAGGAAGATGCAGCAATTCTACACACCTACGCCAATGGGAACGTTTCATAAGATCCAGTTAGAGGTAAGCGTGATGATCATCCAGAGCCAGACAAGTCTCTCGTACAACGTACATGTACTGCATCGTGGAACAAGCCAACAGTGCTTACAGGGGCCACTCTAATGGTACAAGTCGAATAAAAACCAGACGAGCCGGTGTATACACACACGAATTAACGCGTAGATCGACTAACGGTGTAAAGCTCCATATATGTAGTAGGCTCGGCGATCAAGTGAGGTCACAAAACCGAGCATAAGGTTTACACGTTCGAAGGTCTGGTCAAACCAGTTGACGGAAACCTGAGAAGATAAAGATCCTCCAGTAAACAGAGTGTACATCAAGAATCCCTTAGCTTTAGTCCAGTTTCTATTGGAAACTGCATTTGCTATATAAATCGGAGATTGTAGCTGATATAATTAGATTGCAATTTTTAAGCAAATTCGTATTCTTGAGAACATAATTAAAAAAAGTTCATCTTGGTAGAAAATTGTTTTATCCTACCAGATATTACAGAAAATTGTTTTATCCTACCAATTATTACAGAAAACATCATGCTTTGGATATTTTATATATTTTTTGATGTTACGCATGCGCATTTTGTGTTATTTTGCGCTTTTAAATTTCCCACGCATAGAAACGATGCTACTTAACCTACAAAAATCCACAGTCTAGTTATAACTCAAGTCAAAGGAGTTATGGTATAAAAATTCATATGTTTGTTTGAATGATTTTGGTTACGAAAAAAGGGAAACTGTCCTGTTTGGTCAATGAAAAGCGTGAGAAGGCAGTCAACTGTTAATTCGTATAAGGTTGAAAAAGTCAGACGCATGGATGGCAGGCAACCTTTTTCCTCGAGGGGAAGAAGTTGGGAGAGGAAAAGAGCCCAAATATTTCAGAAGCAGGTATGTTACGACTGAAAGAAAACGGGTCAGGTTTTCCTACGTTTCCGTTCACACGATGCAACGGTATCATGAGTGCATCAGGAATTATTACCGGGAATTAAATTGAGAATAATTTCTACGTAAGCACATTCACTAGTTCCAGGCTTCTGTTCGAGGAAGAGTACAATTTATCAGTAATTGAACATTTAATATGAATATACGATAAAGAAGAGTTTCCGGAGCCCTTCTGCGCAATTAGGTTAATATTATTTGTAAATTGTTTGCCAAAAAAGATGTATACTAAATACTACAAATTCTATAAAACTTTCTTTCATAGTAAGAACAAGAATCATTGAAAATGAAACGTAGTTAAACCTACAAAGCCCTGAGGCTGAAGTGAAACCGAAATAGCCATCATCCTTCAACTTTGGCTGCCAAACACAAGAATTCTTGCAGCGGAAAACAAGCCCGCATTTTTCATCGATTACTCTTTTTATGTGTATCAAGTAGAAAATAAGCTGTCGTTTTTAACATGTGCAGACTCTTTGGCGCGTAGGCTGCCTATTCGTGTATCAAGTATATGAAATACGATAGTAGAAATAGCCGGTTGATGGAATTTATCCTCTCACTTATACTAGTCTCTCGGATACTGCCGACTTCTCAAGTATTCGACAATTACATTTCATAGATACAACTTGTTCAATTTGTTCAAAATGCAGAACATATGATAAACAATATCCTAGCATTTTGTTCTATTGTAATTATAAAATTGAAGGGCGTGTGCGTACAAGATAGTAAAGATTCTGCTAGACGACAGCTTAGTTAAAACTTCATTAGCTTGCTTCGTTTTTCTTCTTTTCGATTCTACTACTATTACAATTTTTATAGAACCATTTTTCACGCAACATAACTTCCATGTGTTTCTATATTCATCAAACGACCAATTACAATCATAATTGCACAGAAACAATTTTATAAATCAATCTTTTAAACAACGAAGAGGTTCTTTTTAGACTCACTGCTATTCAGATTTTTATAGAACCATTTTCACCAAAGCAAAGGCAGGTTCCATGTAATTCGTGTATTCATTGAATGTCCATACACGTTCGAAACACGTCAAGGATGGGCGCAATGAACGCTTGCGAACGTATATTATGCACGAACATAGATACCACCGGAAGAATCAATTCAACGCCTTCTCTACGGCACATTTATTTATGCAGTAAAACAGAACAGGTCGTTTAAGTATCTTAATTGATCGCCGGAACCTGACATGCACGTCGTGCACCTGTAGAAACGTAGTGCATACCGAAGCTTCGATCGAAAGGGCCGATTGAAAGAATGCGACGAGCGTTCATCGTACACCTGAATGAATGCTTGTACGTACGCATGTGTGAACGATACATTGAGCAAGCTCTTACATTCCAAACTTTTCCATTGCCAGATCCTAGAAGCTATCCTTCTGTAATATGCACCGATAAGTAATCTACCCAATATCTCTGTTATCTTCTGAAAAATAGATTCGAAACCGTGTAGTAGATTCGGAATTGGAAAATTGGTAATTTTGAAAATTCCGATACTCGAAAGTAACTAAAAGTTGAAAAATTGGAAATTGGAAGGCTTAAAAATGGGAAGATTCCGATATTCGAAAGCTTCAAAGTTGAAAAATTGGAAATTAGAAGGCTTAAAAATGGGAAGATTACAAACTTTGAAAATTCAGAGACATGCACGCTTCAAAACTCGGAAACTGGACATTTTGGAATTACGTGAATCTGAACCCTCCAAAATTCGAAGTCGGAAATTTCGAAAATTGGAAATCCGACAATTTTAAAGCTGTAAGAGTACGAACATTTTAAATGCGAAGGATTCTACAGATTTTTGTTTAATAATATAACAAATGAAACGTGTTTCGCAGCAAGTTGTAAATTATACTTAAATTAAACTTGAATCGGTATTTGTTTTACGTACAACAGTAATCAGTATATATCTCGCAAAGGTATTCATACATGGAACTTATCCTGGTCACGTATTCGATCACTCACGTACACGATATCCTTTGTAAAACAGTAAGTTTAACTTTTATGCCTGGTTACATTTCAATGTAATAAAGATCTTGAATCTCAATGTATTATTGTACGTCGATATCTTTGAATGATCAATAGATTTTCCTAAATACAGTTTTAATATGATTTAAATGTTCCAAATACCGATGTATGGAAATGATTCGTTAGAAGTTACGGTAATGTCATTTTGCTAGAAACAGATACGAGTCAGACGTGACTCGTCTATTTGCGTAATCAATTAATTAATCAGTCAGCCCGAAGCAAGGTCAGGAGATGAATTATTTAATAAAGAACATTTTTGCCCATACGCTGTTTCTCAACGTGATGATGGGAAACTGTTATAAAAGTTCCGCATTTTTATATGTGAAAGTGTTAATTTAAGATTGATAAGATATTCTATAGAAATATTTATTCGTTTCTGGGCCAACGTTTCACTTTCTTTTAATTACTTGCTAAGTGGATACAGAAATAGTAATTTATATAAGATTGAAATAAATATGCAAGAAAAATTGAACGTTGGAAAATTGGGAATTTAAAGCCTCAAGAATTGAAAAGTTAGAAACTTAATGGTCTTCAGAATTGACAAAAGTAGAAATTTTTTTAACAGTTATAACTCAGAATATTTGGATTTAGATTAAGGTACATAGTTTAGCAAATCAGGCACTCTAGAAATCAGTGTTTCCTTGCTTAAGTAGCTCATCACTTAAACTGTCTAGAAACGCGAGTCTTTTAATTACTGCAGCCTGTTAATACGATCTTGTAAATCTTTTTAAGGGAATCTTGGTATTAACGAAGTCTGAGAAAACTTTTGCTTCGAGGAACAGCGAGGAACTTACTGACACGATATTATTCATTGTATCCGCGGGAACATAGCTGAAGATTGTATAATTCTCAGCAGTGAATGGAGAGACTTTGCAGTTTACGAGTAAGTTGGTCACCGAGTGATGGTTACATTCTTCACGTCAATTACGTCGTATTTATAATTAACTTGCGCGACAGCTAATCCAATTACTGTTATCAAATTATTTAATTCAAAACTTTATGTAAATCTTTTGTAACATTGAGCTACTAAACCAGACCTTAATATTGCATAAAGAAAGTCCGTATTTTTTCATATATTAGAGAGAAAGGGAATAATTAATTGTGATTCTTTAAATTATGACATAGATTTCTTTTTTATGCCTATTTAAGTAGAGCGTAATTAATTTAAGAAATATTAATATATTAGCGAAATAAATAATTGTAACTAATTTCTTATAATCGATTACTAGTAGTTAATTTCTCTAATATCATAGCGTGCAAAGATTATCAGTATAATTTTATCTTTTATCATAAGCATTATCCTTTGATAATAATTCTCATATCTGATACCTTTTCCACATTATCTTTAAGCAACTAAAATTTCTTTATACCTTTATACAATGCAATAAAATATGTTACGGTGTACTTAACAACGACTTGGTTGGTAACTGGTGGTACAAACGGAAAGGGGGTGATCCTACGCGAAAAAAGAAGTCGAAAATATAGAATAAAAATTTTTCGTTCGAGGCTTTGTTTTCGAGAAAATCGACTTTGAATGTTCGCTCGGTACGCGTGCACTTTATCGCGTCTCGTTATAACGGATCTCACTGTAGATCGTTGTCTCGATGGAAAAATTAAAAAAAAAAATTGTTATTCTATATTTTCGACTTCTTTTTTCGCGTAGAATCACCCCCTTTCCGCTTGTACCACCAGTTACCAACCACCCTGTGTATATATTTTATTATATGAAAAAGTAAGTCCCTCTTTCCTGTTAGGAAAGGGAAAAAGAGAATGTCAAACAATCACCAAAGGATAAATAATTTCTTTTAAATTGTTAAAACATACTTTTCGTAACTTGGACTTCCAAATAAAATCCAAAGAAAAGGACCAACCAGCAGAAGATAATTGAATATCATTTACCAGGAACGTCGTCGCGTCCGCCGACGCGTCCCACGATCGAACGTACAAATAATCCCATTAAACTATGAAAACGAGCACGGCCTGTACAGAAACGGGACCCGTAACGAGTCTAACAGTACAGGCAAACTGCGGGCAGAACGCGTGAAAAAGAGGGTTCGACCCTTCTACCATAAAAGGGAGTTAATTCGTTTATAGGGCGGACAAAAAAAAGCGAAAAGAAAGAGAAAAGGGAATAAAAAAGAAACGAAAGAAGAGTTTCAGGGTCGTAACGACTGGTATATACGTGTAAGTACGAATTGTGAGTCACAGGATGTGTTGCGAGCCCCAGATAAAACGCGTCAGAGTTATCATTTGTCTACGCGGGATGTGCATCATCGAGCGTCGTATGAACGCGATTGTTTCTTCTAATGATCACAGTTTTAAAACAAAAGACGAAACCACAAATGGACGAAACGTTTAGTTCTGTCTTCATCGAAAACTTAATTGTTTCTGTGAAGTAGTTTGCATGTTGTCATCGTGGCTTGATGATTATGGAGTAGATTTGATATACAGAGTACGTTACGCAATTGGGCCGAGTCATATCTCGAAGTTGATAAAAGATAGAAAAAAAAAACTGTAGGAGAAAAAGTTGAATGGTATGATAATCATGTGACGATGGACCGGAAAGATGCAATTAGTTTCCATCTTTTTAATGTAAGTTTTTGTTAACCATCCAATGTATTTTTTGAAATTAAAATTCATTTCCTCGATTTTGAATATCTGTTGAGTACACGTGTACTAGCTCTAACAATTTAGACTTCAAACTTCTGTTTATGTTTGATTAAATCAAAATGTATTTTATAATATATTTTATAATTATTTTAGAACAAGAAGTAATCATGTTTCGTGTTTTTGCAAGAATTAGAAAATACGAATAACACACTACGAACACTGTATGATAAATTCTCTCTAAATTTTCGTTTAGTTGTGATGCATTATAGAATAAATAAAGTTAGGGATCAAACTACACTAAGATTTATTATGTTATTTAGTAAGTCTGATCTTATTGTATCTGTTGACTAAATGTCAGTTGCATATCAAATGGGTAACTTGTACTTTATATAAGATACAGAGAAAGTGGTGATTTGTAAATTACCAGCATTTATTCAATTCCTAGAAGGAGTACAAGGCTTTCTACAAACAAACAAATTAATCGTAAATAAATAAGTGACTAAAGAAATAAACACTTACATTACTGATTAAAAAGGAGTAAAATATCGACGATCTTTTACTTTAGATATATGTGTGTGTGTGTGTGTAGATTATAATCGAAATAAAAATATTCATATAATGTTATCTTCTAATGAGTAACAAATAGATGAGAATTACATCTAAAAAAATTATTACTGTACGTACGTATGTGGAAAAATTAGAAAAAATATGTATGCATTTCTTCGATCAATGAACTTTGAATTTTTACACCACAGGATCCTTAATCTAATCACGGTTGTCCGTGTCTGTGGGTGAGATATAACCAAAATATCGTAGCACGCTGTTTATAACTGAGGTCTACTACAAATAAAAATAAAGATTAGATAACTGCTACATTCATTGTTAATGTTTCCCGACAGAATTATTTTCAATTCAATTTCCTCTATCGATTATTCCATAAACGCTTTTATGTATCTCATTCACCGATAACATTAATCGTATAAGATACAGAGTATAGATGAAAATTCCACAGAATTAAGTAAGCTAACAAAAGTCTAACATAAACTAATTTATATTTTCTATACGGTTGTCTATCCAACGATACCGTCTAAGTTACTTTTTTAATTTACATAAACATTCACAATCTAACGATGGAAATAGTGACTAAAAACAATTGATAACAGTAATAATATATTAGTACAACTGTGATAAACTATAATCTAATAAAAGATATAACAAAAGTGAAAAAGAAGTTAACTATAATTAATAATAGTAACCAGTGATATTTGTATAATACTATATACAATATTTTCTTTTTCCTTGTCTTTCTTTTTATTCGAATTACATAGAAGTAAACATTTGATAGAGTTTGGCAACTGAAAACGAGGAAGTCAGCTCTCGACGCTGCTCATTAGAGGACAGGAAATGCTTCATAAAAATCGAGCCGCACAACATTCTGGCTAGTCACGAATTTACGACACGTTAACAGACAGATTTGTAGAACGTTTTATCAACGCGTACATAGGCTCAGGAAAATATTAGAACACTTGTAGATTCCATTTACGAATACATCATAAGTGTTATATAATAAAATTTCAAAATGTTTCATATAACACATAACATACGAACATAAAACTTCCCTATGGTAAGTTTTCAAATACTTAGACTGCGATTATTTGCTCAAATTCATACTTTTATAAAGAAGCTTTTTAGAATTTGTGATATTAATGAATATATTAGATTAATTATATTAGACTAGATTAATAAATATAGTACTAAGCATTTAGAAAGCAATTAGGGGAAAAGGAAGAAATTTATGTAAAGGAATAGGATCTAAGCAGTCATTTGTTTCACCTACCAAACATTATAATAAATGCTAAATATGCATAAGAACCCGCGATCTATTAGTCAGAGAAGAAATTCTTCTTCGCCAAAGACGTAAAAACGTTACACAAAGTGTCTTCCAAATTCCAATCTCACTTTCAAACAATAGAGTACCGTAGTCTTCAAAAAAAGACTAGCGATAAGTCAAGAGATTGCCGCTTAAACTTCCACTTACGGACTATTTTATAATTTTACATTGCCACGAGGGTCAGAAGTTCTGCATGACATCAGCGTGTCATAGTACTGCAACAGGCAACGTTTACGAACCTGCTACTTTTCGCGTGCACGTAATTCGTTCGCCGATTATCTAACAAAGGAACGACACTATCGAAATGGAGAAAAAATGATAGACCTGCCCTGTCCAGTTGTATAGTCAGTGTGAGCTTTCACTTCTATCTACCTCACCGTGGTCCGATTATGTAAGAAAAATCGTGCAGCTCACTTGGTGATTATCCGGTGTGCGAGTTTTGATTTCCATTTCAAATGGGCATGCACCTCGAATACGTTTTTAAATGATAGTGATATGGTAGTAAGGTTTTTAAAGGATAGTAAGTTAATAAAACTCTTGTATTTTCTTTCCTCAATTGCTTATGAGAGTTTCAAGTGTAGATTTTTATATCTATCGCAGCTATTAATCGTGTTTTGAAAGCGGAAAAGAATAGTGAAGATTATGAACTCTGCATTGTTCAATGATGAACCCATTGTGAGATGTAGACTTTGGATGTAGATTCTTCTGCTAATTGAATAGGAGGCTCCAAAGGATTAGAATATTAGGATTCTGTAGAAATGTGTTTTAATTTTGCGTAATGCATTCTGCAGAATGCAAATTAAGATAAAGTAACGTAATCCAAATTGAAGATTGTCTACGAGCCAATGACACCTATTAGAAATTAATAAAAGTGAAAATAACTTGGTTGCATTAGGATATATTTTTAAATAAATGCAATGGCGATACGTAGAAGATAGTAGGAGGAAGAACTGTTTTGAATGCCTGCTATAAATGCCCATTAGTATATCAAAACTATTTCTGATAATATTATCACCAGAGAACAAAATGAATGTAATACCATCCATAAAAGAAATTCTAATTGGTAAATTTATCTATATTCCCATCCTCATTAGTAAATTAATGAGAAAACCATTAATCATCCAGATAATTGTTAACTTTAACTTTTCCTTCCATCTCAATTAATTAATTTCCATAAAAAAATTAATTAATGTATCCAACGAAAGCAAAATAAACAGGAGAAAACATTTTTTTTTTCAATTTGTATATTGGATTTGATAATGGCAAAAACAAGTTACTGGTGCAAGATTATTTTAATTATTCCTCCATTTTCTTACTCAATATCCGATACAATTTATTTTTTTTCATACTGCTACAGCAAAAATCCTTGACCACCGAGCGCTACGACTGTGTGAGTTTTATGGAGCATATCAATTGCGGCAACAGCCAGCCGCAGTTCTGTATCGATTCATTCACTATATCTTTGCAGTTCACGCGACCACTAACTCACGAGAAATGCTGCATCTTGCCAAAGAAAACGATCTTGTCCTTGTTTATGCGAATTCTTGCAGCGAAGAAAACGATCGAATGTTCTCCGTTTAGAAGATGTATAGCGTTAATTAGAAAAATTTGTTTACTAAAGATCTTATCACAAACATAATTCGCTAAAAAAGTTATGAAATAACTTTTAAATTGCTAAAGCTTTTTTCATTAAATGATATTTCTTATCTCGTTAAAAAATGTCACGAACATTTTGTATATCTTTTTACAAGAATAAGAAAAATTTGCCGTGAAAAATACGAAATAATTTTTAACTTGCCAAAAGTTTTTCGTCAATAATTTTTTCCATTTTATTAACAAATATTATAAATGTATTTTGTGCTGTTACATTGTAAATGGAGTTTAACGACAGATTATTTAAAGAATGAGTTTATTGGAATTGGAGAGAGGTTGAGAATTTATTTAGGGAATGAAGAACAAAGAATGTCATAGAGAATTTTTATTAAGCGTTATGCTTGAAGAACACAGAGGAACCTTGTATTGCACGAACTTAGAAATGTTTTCGCTGGAGCTATACCGTGTATATGGAACGCAAAATGTTCGCTACACGACCCAGATATTTGCTTTGCGCATAGGACGAACATATGTTTAATAATAACCATTGATTAACCCTGGATAAAAAGTGTTTGTGACTAGTAGTAGCGTGTTATATCTGCATAAATTTTGATGTTGAAAACGATTTATAATACAAAACCTACCATTTTAACTTACCTAAATTTTAAGCCTGAAAACGTAAAATCTAAAATTTAAAAACTGGGACATAACAATTATAGGTTTTAAGTCCTAAAATCTAAAACCTAGGACCTGAAATCTGATATGTGAAAAGCAAAATGTAGAACAGAGAATCTAGAACATAGAACTTTTAAAAGCTACGGCTTATTTAGAACTTCAAGCTTGGGAACTACAATTTACAAATAATAAAGAAACCTAGTTGTTTGCTTTGTAAGGCAGAGAAGATGAATCTTAAAAAGTGGAATCTACGATTTAAAAATCGTAAATTTTGAAACCTAAAGGTAAAATTAAAGATTTGGAACCTAATATTCAGGATATAGGGTGGAAGCAGTGAAATGTGGAACCGAAAAGGTAGAATCTAGAACTAAGGCTTTAATATCTAAGGGCTAGAATAAAAAATTTAAAAGCTGAGATCTGGAACTCTTACTCTGAAAGGAACTTAAAACGTGAAAATCTAAGGGCTAGAAAACATCTCAGAACCAAAGTTCCTAACGACTTGGATCCTAAAAATGAAAATTTAAAAACTTGAGGCTCTAAATTTAATTTACATATTACTATAATAAGAACAAACAGCTTAATAATTTTTACTACAGAAACGAGGTAAATCGTCATAGTAAAAGATTCAAAGAAGAATATTTACGCACTTGCTAAACCACAAACCCAAGTTACTAATTACACTTCAATCATCACGAAAGCCACCAAAGCCGATAGCCATATTATATCTATATATTAATTTCCACTAACCACGGTACACGCAATTATCTGTTACAATACATTCCATCAAGTTTTATGAATCCGCGATTTATATAACTTCTGCCACGTAATTTTGACCACATTCTCGTAACTTCGATCTTTATAAATCATCACAAACCTTCATAAATCTTCGAAACAAACATTCATCAATAATCTTCTGTACTTTCATCTGCGAAATACTTATTAAAGGACCAATGAAGTTCCACAACAAGTTTGAACGACAGGAACACTGATCTTCCAATAAAATACGACCGGAAGTAGACGAAACCACAAGAGGAACAATCACAAAAAGAATCGAACTGAGACTTTGATATTCCATCAAAATCGTCGCGTCCGTCTGTCCTCGAACCTTTTATTCTTTCTCATGCATTCTTTTATCGATGAACGAGGAGAGTCACCTTTGCTTTTGCGATTATCCTCGAACAATGACCACAACGATGTGTCTCTGAACAGAAACTCATTGTTCGAGGAACCGTACTAGAAGAAGGCTCGAACGTGAAGAACAAATAATTGAACGGGACAAAGAGGCGGAATTGTTTATGACTCAAGGAGGATTAATATGCAAAAAGGACGAGGAAGAGAAAGATATAGTTCTGATAAATTGATGCGTATGTTTCTGTCAGATTGGATTAATAGATTTATTGTTGGAATACTATTATGAAGAAAATAGTATTCTTTTCCTTTGGTATGAGATAGATTAATCAAATGATTTTACTTTCCACGATCCCTTTTTTCCTTTTTAAATTTGATTCATTCAAGGGGTAATCCTAAAGTTCCAAAATTATTTTTATTACTAATTAATTTTGTAAACAACGTTCTAGACTGCATAATTTAATAATATAGAACAATTTCATGAAGCATCATCCTTGCAAATTATAAACGAAGTAGAAAAAGATCAATATAAATATCTATAAGTAAAAATACTTATATAAATATATTTGATAAATTAATAGTATAATAAATTCCGTCATGATTTTAGAAGTGTAAAAATATTTTTTTAATAAATAATAATTAATAAAAAATGTATTCATAAAAGCAATGACGATGAAACTTTAAATCAGATAAATTACAGACGAACATGCCTTACACAGAAAAAAAGGGTGTAAGAGAATATCTTGTGTGATATAATAACAGATATTTTTACATATCTTTCATAAAAAGATAAGAAAATGGTTAACCAAATTGACTTTTGATTAAGACATAGTATGTATTAATCACTTTATCTATTAACAATATTATCTGCATAATCATAATTATGATTATTAATCTAATTAATGCGTCTTAATTAATGAATTTCATTAATTGAAATAAGCTTTTGTTACCAGAAGGCTTTGTGACCTTCTTTGGCCTTCAATAACCTTCATTACCGTTCATCAAACTCGTCTCAACTACCATTGCTACAATGAGAGACGCAAAACTTACAATCTAATTAAAATAAAATAAAATGGAAGTAACTTTGAGATTTCTATTAATTATTTCTATTAATTTAACTCGGAACAAGAAATAATTTTTATCGTATTATATTTCGATATTGTTTATACCAAACGATAAAAGTTATTCACTTCGCAAATCATATATTCAATTTTTTTATTTTTGTAGAATAATAGTCATTTCGCTTTTTTTCTTTTGTGCTTCTTTTCTTAAGATAAAAAAGATCGAGTTTTTGTTAAATACTACTAAATTAAATACTAACGATATTTATAATTAATCGATTTTTGAAGGATAATTACTTTTAAGTATTAAAATTATGTTAGGGATCATTTTCTAAACAAAGGGATCGGTCGATAAACAAATTATTCGAATTAATCTTGATTTCGTTGAAAATATTTAAAAATAGAATTTTTCTCTATACTCGAGCTTTATGTCTTCTGTTTGATTTATTTTACATTGTGATCTCATTTGCTAAATTATCGGAACATGATACTACACGGTCCACGCTGAATCAGTTAAACCCAGTTAGTATCTTCAGAATATAAAATTTCCTGTTACTTTAAATTTCAAGCGCAGTCAAGAAAATCTAGTATGCGTTTATCAAATACGCCATATCGTATCTGGTACTGCAATAAATTTTGCAACTAACAGAAAGCGAATCACGAGTAAAGGAATTAACGATCCGACAAATTAAATTATCCACTAGATGAAATTAATTGATTCTCCGTTTAATCATCTATCGCTCATCTTAAATTGCATTTAGAATTTTCTAATTTCTATCAAATAGAAACATATTGAAGGAAAATTCGTTTAACCTAAAACAAATTGAAAGTATGTAATATGTACTAAACAAAGAATTGATTCTTAATGCTCTAAAACAAAACAAATCTAATATAACTTATCTTTTACATCTCTATCTACTTTCAGTAACGGCCTAACCTAACCGTAGAAAACATATATATATATATATATATATATATATATATATATATATATGCATATCTCTCAATACGTTCTATAGCATTCTTCCATTCACGCAAGACTTAACAAGTTTCACAAAATTCCTCCGCGATCATTAGTGCAACAGGTTGCAAAGAAATCGATGCAAGCCAGTAGAATCAAATTACACATTTAACGCTGATGCTGATTACAAATATTTGACGAAGGCTATACATATGCTGAAAATGTTGATTCCAATTAATTGCATAACTCCTCAACATTGTTTCGTTCTTTACTCTTTTTTTTCTTTCAATCATTCTCCATATAATTGTATTTTCTCTATCATCAAAAAATCTCTTAATTTTCAGGAAACTATGACAAAATTTCAATTGAAATTTTCAATTTCATGTTAAAGATTTTCCTAAAGCATTAAAAGTCTCTTTGTCGAGGCAAAGGTGAAGTTAGAACAAAATATGTTGGCACAACAAAACGTTATTTGAATCAGTAAGATTTATATTAATAATGACATATAAATAGTTTTCATAAAAATTATATCTTTTAATGAAATAATATTATAGCTTTGAAACACTATACTATGTATGTACTCCATTTCTGTCACAGGAAATTTTCCAATTATAAATTAGCTAATTTAATTTATTAAGATGCTTTCGT
The DNA here is from genome assembly GCF_051014615.1 of Bombus vancouverensis nearcticus. Classification (NCBI taxonomy): domain Eukaryota; kingdom Metazoa; phylum Arthropoda; class Insecta; order Hymenoptera; family Apidae; genus Bombus; species Bombus vancouverensis. Next base: position 7,992,118 of record NC_134925.1, read on the forward strand.
GCGTTCCTCATGAACCCTATATGTGTTGCTATAATCCCCATACTATATTCTGTTCGACATTCCTAAACTATATTAAACAATGAAACACATGTGTCGATAATTTTGGAGCAACCTATACAAGAGTATGTTATCGCGACCGGTCCTTATTGTACGCACGTAAGCAACCACCAATACGAAAGCTGCTTTCATTGCACGATGCTCTCAACTAAAGCCATACGGACAAAATGTTTCTTCTCTCTTCACGTTTCCTGTCATCAAGGCTCGCACTATTTTCCGGAAATGAAGTCTTTCGCTTTCTCTTGATACTACAGTAATACGTATACTACCCCAATTAATTTCTGGGCCTATCAATTCAAAAGACAGTAACAGTAATACATGTTATTGTTATGTTATGGTCCCCTCCATTTAAAAATATAATGGTCTATTTAAAATGCTAAAGTGGGATACGCTATATATATAATATATACATACATTTATTACATTTACATACACGTATTTGACTACATGAAAGTTAATAAAAGTAAAATTATATTGAATGTATATGTATATGTTAAATATATAATTTATGAATAGCATACAAAAAAACAATTAGTACACTAAATTGCATCTTATTAAAATAAATGTTACATATAGTTAAATAAATTGTTCAATCATTAATTAAGATCCTTTGTAATCTTAATTCCAAGAATTTGCGTACAATTCATGTGCCGAATATGGTCATATACTAAACCATATTCTATATGTCAAGAACATTCTCATATATGTATGTCTTATATAACTAATACTATGCTTTGCTAATAACGAAAGGATTGTTCTTTCTCCGAGAAACAGAATGCTCCTGTTGCAATGTATTTTAACTCTACCAAATATAGTACTTTACCATAAATAAACTAATGATCTATATTTGGAAATCAAAAGCTAGAAAAGACGCTATGAGAAATGTCATGCCATCTGGTAATAAATGTACTAAGCACTATTAATGATATAATCTTTTCCTATACTTCTTTTATATTTTGTGACTTAACAATGTCATAGGATATTTATTTACTTCATATGAGAAAATGTTTACAATGTATTTTTCACAATGTATTTCTAATTACATATTTTCAAGAGCAATACCTTACCTTTGACTCATTGAAAATATACAGCAAAATTCTGCTGTGCAGGTTTTAATATAAAAAACCCCAGAGTTAAAGATGATTTAACGCGAACGCATGTTTACCAGAATATGATGCCAAAAGAACGTGCAATATCCTAAATTCGAAATTTCGAAATATATTTGATTATGATCGCTCAATTACGATCAATTGATGTAAATGTTTTTGGACCTTTGCCACCTTTTATTATAATGTCGTTCTGCTAATGAATATGTCTAACTAATCAATGTATCAATGACGTGTATCAATAAAACGTTCGATACAAGTCGTTATCGACAGATTGAATCATAATTCAAATACATATTAAAGACATATAGCATCGAAGCTGCCATTAACACTTTCATGGGAATTATTTTTCCCACCAATTAACATTACGCTTATGCAATGTGAAGATATATTCCTGTTTCTGGAGCGTGTTGCTATATACATACATATACATGTATAATCGTGGAGAACAAAACAATTAAATTTTATTATATGTTAACAGCACCTACTATCCTTAATTTTAATATTTATTGCAATACATAACATAAACAAAAATTAATTCATTTTACTAAAATAAACTTTTCTCGTTTCATCTTAACATAAGGAGGTCAAATATAAAGTCGAGCGTGGAAAGACAGTAGAAATATATAGCTTTTTCTGTCTTCCTGCAAATATTTAAAAATTTCAAAACTACATCCGTGAAAAAGTTAAATATAGACCACAAAATACTAATTCCAAGATGACCGTCAATTTATCAAAAGTTATACATTTCAGCGCCTCATCTGCTCTCTTTTCACATTTCATTTCATGTTTGACCTGCTTATGTTGAGATGAAGCAACGAAAGAGAATAAGTAAAACCTGTTGATCCAATATTCCAAATTTAGCCGAATTTGACAACAGAGAAATTTTGTCAAATATCTCAACAAACATTATTTTTTGTTTATCTTAAATATTATCAGAGAAGAGAATAACAGAGAAAAATATAATGTTCCATTTGACAATAAAATCAGATTATGAGTTCATTTCGACAAATACAGTTACATCACGATACTACAAGATTTACTTCGTTAATAATAACTATATTAATCGTTCGATATAGAGCTCACATTATTTCTATGCAATATATTAACAATCTTTATGACGGTGACTAAATGATTGAGAACTGATTAAATTAAGCAATATCATCTACTTTAAAAAATTACATTATGATCAATGCAAAGAACAGTTTTCATGAAAACGTTGTATATACGGTGCTATCACGATAACGCACAGCATCCCTTTAAAATGTTTAATTATAATCGGAAAGATAAGCTGTAATAAGATAAATGTTTTTAATTTACGTTTTTACTTACTCTGATATGGTTTTTGTGTAGCTTGATAGTATACAGCCATGAACACAAAAAATGCAACAGAAAAAAACGTACTAACTAGCACAGCGACTATCACGCGATGTATATACCTCACTCTTCAGCTTTCGACTAAACTAAGCTACTTGCCAATTGTGCCTTGTGCTGCATTCTTGTGCATCGACCAAACTACATACATCTATGCATTCAAATAGTGGTACAGTTAAACTGGCGACCTCTACAGCAATAATAAGCTCATAACGGTAAAAATGATTAATCGATAAAACAGAAATTCCAAAATTTCATTTATCTAAGTGAAATTTGTAAAAAAATTTCTTGTTAAAATACAATTTTAGTTATTTTATAAAACAGATATAACCTTACTCTTTGATATTTTGTAAATAATGTGTATTTTTTTCATATGAAAATGTAGAATTTAATATTCATAATATTCATAATGTTGTTTCGCATATTTTAAGCAACGAATAATCAAACACTTTTTCTGTTTTATTTATATCTACAGTTTATAATTACGACTATGTATAATTTATTTATATATTTTAAAGTATTTATCTTATATTTCGAAAATAAAATTTGTACATAAAATATAACTGACGTGTATGAATACATGTTAAACATCACATCTGTTAAATATCACGTACAAGGTCAATTTAAATTCATTAGCGCCAGAAATTCATGCAGTTGTTGTATTATGTCATATTTTATAACATTAAACGTGGATCTTTGAAATTTACTATTATTCGTAATATCTAAGATTACAAATCAAATAACGTTGCCCACACACAGTGATTACAAAAGATTTGTAAATGTGTTTGTTATTCCATATAAATTGACAGTCAGATTAACGTTCATTTTACATCGTTGCATAGACAACCGATCATCCGATATTTAAACGTTCCGAAGATGAATACGAGATTCAGTGGATTAAAATTAGGACCTCCGATAGAAGTTTTTGCGCTTCATAAAGCATTCATAGAAGATGCTTATGAAAAAAAAGTGAATTTATCTATAGGAGGTATGTTGCATATATTTCATTTCATATTTGGTATCGTAGAGAGCAAACGTAAATATAACACAAATTTTTTTTAATAATTTAAAAAACAAACATTTGAAATATCTATGAAATGTCAACCTTTGTGATGAAATGTTTTTGTATTTCTTTCATATTGTAATGAATCTGCTTTTGGATGACCTCCAGAATATCTGATGATTACATAACGTATTTCACAAATATGAATGTATAGTTGTAATAAGATTTAATCGTTATTTAAGCAATGAACAATGATACGAGATTATTAAATAACTTGAAATAATTCTCGAAAATTATGATAAATTTATATTTACAGCTTATCGTACATCTGAAGGAAAACCTTGGGTATTACCAGTTGTTCGAAAAGTGGAAAAATCATTAGCTGCAGATGAATTGCAAAACCATGAATATCTTCCAGTCTTGGGATTGGATGCTTTTAGCCAAGCAGCAACAAGAATGTTGTTGGGTGTGGATTCTCCTATTATTGCACAAGGTCGTGCTTTTGGCATTCAAACATTATCTGGTACTGGAGGATTACGTATTATAGCTGAATTTTTAAGTCATGTTCTACACTATGATACCTTTTATTATAGTAAACCGACTTGGGGTAAGTGTCAACAAATTTTTCAAAAAATAAAATAAACATTCACTCTATTTAACATATATTACATATATAGAGAATCATAAACTTGTGTTCGTAAATGGAGGGTTTAAAAAAGCATGTGAATATACATATTGGAATCCAGAAACTCGTAGTGTTGATATAGAAGGTATGCTTAAAGACCTTAGAGATGCTCCAGAAAATGCTGTAATTATTCTCCATACATGTGCACATAATCCTACCGGATGTGATCCAACTCCTGAGCAATGGGCCAAGATAGGAGATGTAATAAAAGAGAAAAAACTTTTCCCAGTTTTTGATACTGCTTATCAGGTATTATAAATAATGTATATTATTCTCTATTTTTAGAATAGAATAATTTTAAGAGTAATATAAAAGAAATAATTTTAAAAAAGATTTTATTGTAGGGTTTTGCAACTGGTGATTTAGATAAAGATGCATATGCAGTAAGATTATTTGCAGAACGTGGAATAGAATTCATGTGTTCACAAAGCTTTGCCAAAAATTTTGGCTTGTACAATGAAAGAGTTGGAAATATGGTAGTTGTTATGTCTAATACAAAAGAATTAGCCCAGGTTAAGTCTCAGTTAACTTTGATTGTTCGAGGGATGTATAGTAATCCACCTAATCATGGAGCAAGAATAGTTGCAACTGTGTTGCAGAATCCAGACCTCTATAAACAATGGTATGGTGTAAAGGACAAAATTAATTTAATTCGTTTTACAATACATGTTTAAAATTTCTAAATTGAAATATCAAAATATTTCAGGAAAGATCATATTCTCACAATGTCCAAAAGAATAAAGGAAATGCGAATGAGTTTGTATCAAAGATTGGTTCAGAAAGGAACTCCAGGTAATTGGGAACATATTACTCAACAAATTGGGATGTTTTCTTATACAGGTCTTACAGGTAAGTACTCAATGAAACCATTTTGTCACATTTATTTTATATCTCATCATTATCTTACTAATGACTCTTACTAATCATCATTTCAGAGAGACAAGTTGAGTGTTTAATTAATAATTACCATATCTATATGTTGCGAAGCGGTAGAATAAATATATGTGGACTCAATGAATCTAACTTAGATTATGTGGCAAGTGCGATTTATGAGACTGTTCTACTGTATCCACAAAATAAGGAAAGTTGTTCATGCAAGTAGAAGGTTGGATGATTAGATATCGTATCATAATAAGTATAAATTGTTATTGGAGTATTGAGAAGATCGTTAAAATATGGCAATATTTTATATGCATTGAAGTTATATTGGAATTATAAAAATATACTATATCGGCATCTTTTGTTACGTTTTTGTTATCATTTTACCGCTTAATATGATTCATTACAATGTTTATTTAGTCAAAAATTTCTCTGTCTCAAAAAACTTTATTGTTTATACATTTATAAATTGTAAATTTTATTTCATACAGAAATTGAACCATTTTGTTAGAAATCGCCTTGTCTATGAAAGTACAAAGTATCAACAAAGTATTATGAATTGCCAAATTTTAATACATGTGTTAGTGCAATCGCTTATTATTAAAATAATTTTCATTGAGCTTAATAGTTTGTAGGGAAATATGAAATATTTACAATAGAAGTTCATTTTGATATAAATGATTTTTTAATGCATTTTACAATCTTCATATAATTAAAAAGCTCATTAATAAGCTCTGCTTTCAAATAATGTTATTCTTTAACTAATATGAACAAGAGTTTTTTAAAACCCTTGTTAAAGAGATGGTTACAAATCATATACACTACATAGAAAACCAAAGTTTGAAATTATCACATGTAACAATAATCTTGTAAATAATTTCAGAACTATATATACATATACACATCATATCAGTGATATTGTTAGTAAATGAGACCAAATTTTTAAAACTACCTTACATTCTAAGTAATTATCCTTATTATAGATAAAAATGGAAATATTTCTTACATATTTCCAAGGATATTTTTTAAACACAATTTTTCTATCAACGAGTATGCATTATAAGATATTATCTTTATATAGTATCTTATATTCAGTACATACCATATCTTTAACAATAAATTAATATATATAAATACAATTTATTAACGAAAATATTGATGACTGATAAAAACTTAAAATCTAAAAATAACAATAACAGAGCTTCTGTTATTTTAATAATAAGCGGTTTATTTACAGAAATTAATATCCGAAATTATTAAAACTCAATGCAATCTATTATTACAGTTAGTTCCTGTTTACTATCTTGTTCTATTATGGTTTTCCATGCTCTATAAAAGGAAATTGAAACACTATATTTTTTGTATGTAGAATTGAAATCAGTTGTATTCTTATAGTAAATATCTATAAGAAATGAATATAAGAAACAAAGAAATGCTGTAGAAAAAGTATATAACTTCCGTTTAATATAGATGCTATAACCTCTTGTGCTATATAAGAAGTAGAATGTATTTTTTGTATACTAAATGCTTCCAGTAGTCTAAAACTTATACAACTTGTAAAATAGAGATTTCAACAGAAATCGATAAAGCATATAATTAGTGTATCATAATAATGTTCTGTATTTCACTTCCAAGTATTTTAAAAAATTTTGATTTTTAAAATTCAGTGCATGTAATAAATTTTCTAAAATTTCTATATATTATACATAATGCATTTAATATTTATAAATCAAATAAAAAAAATTATATACATTTGTAATATTTACATATAAATCAATATATACATATATATATACACTTAAAAATACATACATATATTTTTAGTACATATTGTTATGTAATTTAAGCTTCGAACTCATCTTGTTCAAGAATCTGAACCAAACTCAGAACTCTTAAATTTTCGTACAAATTATAATGGGGTATGGTAGAATGAACATAATTAATTTTAGGATTTTGTTCCATAGCATCTATTCTTTCTAGAGTATTTTGAAATATGTATATCTAGATGATATTTTTCTGCATTCGTTGTAGCATCATAATTGTATGTATACAAATTGTTCATTGTAGCATACCTAACTGTATTTCAAATTTTGAACTATCTTATATATACTGCCAAAATAACTTGAATATGCAATGAGAAAGTTAATTTTGTATGTATTTATATAAAATAAATGTAATACAGAAAGCAACTCATATTTTATAAAAACAATATATAATTTTGTCGAACTTATAAATACTACCAAATAATATTACACTAATGTACATTTATATGAGTTTTAAATTTTAAATATAATAAGAATTGAAAAATATAAATGTTTCAGCAGACTACTTTTAACAGGGGATATTAAATTGTTAAGTACATTTGTTTACATATCACTGAAATGTACACAGAAAAGGAGTAATAACTAATTAGCAATTAGTATTGAAATAAAATATATATAAATAATAATTGTGTATTTTATTTAATGTAAATTCTTAAACATATAATTGTTATTAATTCATATAAAATGTAGCAAATTACATTGTCCACTTTGATGGTTTTTTTTTTAAATTAATTGACCCATCAGATGTAACTGCAGGATAATGATTTGTATTATCAGAATTATGTCGCATATAAGCCATATATCCTATACAACTAAACATTGCAATAGCTCCAAAAATCATTATCACTTTATTCTGGAAAATAAATTTAATTATTCTAATTTTATTACAATATATATTTATATTCAATTAGTCATATTGGTTTTTATAATTCCATTAATATTTTTAATTTTTGGAGTAATCTTACCGGCTTAACATATAATTCGTAATTAATTGCACGAAATAACATTGTACTCTTCAAGGAGCGTAAGCCATCTCCAGGCTCTGCTTTATGATTTTTCTTATCCATTATTAATTATTATGTCATAAAACTTAACAAATATCAGTTTTAATTCTTAATTAATACATCTAACCTTTTTAATCACTGAATAAAAGGGAATATATCTGGCCTTCTTTTATATGAACTTCTAACCTCTCTATAAAAACAAAATGTATTCGTGATGTCCTATGCGTGGTAGCTATAACAATTGCTTGATCGCAATAATCATGGTACGAAAATTAAAATATCACGAACAGAAGTTGCTGAAAAAGGTTGATTTTATATCATGGGAAGCAGATAATAATCTACATGAAGTGAAGATTTTGAAACGTTATCAAATACAAAAAAGGGAAGATTATACGAAGTAAGTCCATTGTTACATTACTAATTAAATAACGATTGTACTATATTCTTACGTTAAACAAATAATAAATTTTTAATTATTTCAGGTATAATAAGCTATCACGGGAAATTCGTGAATTAGGGGAAAAAATTAAAGAAATTGATGCAGATCATCCATTTCGAATAGAGCAGAGTGCATTATTGTTGGAAAAGTTATATATAATGGGACTTATAAATACAAAATGGGATTTGTCACTAACACAAAACGTGAGTGCAAGTTCGTTTTGCAGAAGACGACTGCCAGTTATTATGGTACGAAATAAAATGAGTCAAAATTTAAAGATTGCAACACAATTAATAGAACAGGGTCATGTTAGAGTTGGCGTAGAAGTTGTAAAAGATCCAGCATTTCTGGTAACAAGGTATTAAATATAAATATTTTTTAATAATATAAATAAACAAAATAAAGCAATCAGCCCATAATTGACATATGTGACAATAATTCTTGTAAATATTATTTTCTAGGAATTTAGAAGATTTTGTTACTTGGGTAGATACGTCTGCTATTAAGAAACATGTATTGGAATACAATGATGCTGTAAGTAATAAATCCATATTTTATAATATTTTATATTTACTTAGATTTAACATATTCATTTACTTTATGTATTGTTCTGTTACAGAGAGATGATTTTGATATGGCATAAATCTAGTAAAGATATTAAAACCAAAATTTCTTAATTCTAATAACTACTATTAAAATTCTCATACGTAAAAAATAATTATATGTTCAATAAATCATTTAATTAATACCTATAGAACTTAATTGTCCTTAAGAACTGCTTTCTGACATTTTTGAGATTGTTTCATATGAATTTTTTGAAATATAACTTCACGCATTGTATCCATGTAATTACTAAAAAGAAACAATAAATTAAGAACTTTGAAAATATTCGTATATCACTAATTACTTACCAAAGATATAATATTGATTTCATAGCTTTTAGTATCTTTCTACGATGACCTAGAATATCTTTTATAATATAATCATCATTACTAGATGATACATATTTTATTGATGAATTTTTCTTTGTAAGTTTTAATATTTTTGTTTTTGGCATTTCACAATTAAATCTATCATCCAAATTATTTTTCGCCAATATGAAAGGTTTATTTTTATCATCAGATAAGGTAATATAATTCTCTTTTCTTTTAGAATCCTAATTAATGCATGTTGCGTTATTAGAAATTATGTTATTATTTAAATTATTTTTTAATTTTAAACATTTAACTATAATAAATATTTATAACTATAACTATAATAAATATTTATATTTACTTTACGTAATAATTCGATATATTTTATCTTTTTAGTTACAGAGTAGTCGGTTTTGTTGTCATTATTATTGTTAGTTTCTTGTTTTCTATATGTATGCAGTTCCATTGGTATCACCGAATTTTTAGTAGGATTGTTGTTATTTTTAACAAAAGTTTTTTCTTTAATATCCGACGTATATTCATTTACATTCCCAGTTTCTTCAGTTATCGTATCGATATGTTCTATAATGTCTTCATCTTTTTCAATTTGTGATATTATATTATTTTCATCATTTAATTCATGAAAAGATGGTATTCCGATACTACATATAGATTGGAAGAGAGAATTGCAAGAAGAACAAAAACTAGAGTATTTTTCGTTAACATTTTCGTTTTCTATAATATTAAAAGAATTCTCCATTTTAGATCCCAAATCATATCGAACCGGAAATGAAAACGTTTAAAAAGGAAGCAATTTTATGTAATAATAATATATTCGTTTAGTAAAGATTGATTTATTAAAAATCATATTGATCGCATCACAAGGTATAAATTGTGAAATTTTTAATTATTCAATTTCAAATACATTCATATTTTTATTCAAGTTCAGGCTGTTTATGTTCTAGTATGCCATAAAAAAACTTTGATTTAACAACGAACAACGCACGTATTTCATTATACAGAACTTACAGAAATAATATACCGCGTTTTAAGTGATAGATACCGTTTAAAAACATCTCTTATACTGGCGTTTGTTATTTATCATCGATTAAATAAGTATTATTTGTAAAAATATGGGTATTAATTACATAATTTTTCAAATAAAAGAGATGTTAGTAAACGAAAAAAATCCATACGATAATTTGACAATTAATAACTTTGCTTGTTTAAAATCTAAGATCACGTGTTTATGGAGAACCACTCATTCATATACCTACAATGAATAATTAGTATTTCAATATGATATACATGTTACATGTTAATTTACATTAAAATCGGCAGTCATTGCTGGTCTCTATGACACATTACCATATTACATATTCATGTTACATCATAAAATATGAGAAGTTTTTTATCTAAAAAGTAACTCAGTTATATTCGATAGGGTAGTTACATGTTAATTATATTTCAATTTTGTTGTATTAGACCTTTTTCTTATTTACTTTAATGTATTGCTATTCATTATCAGTAATCAATGCTATGCAAATTAATAATGAAATGGCAAAGATGTGGAGTATAAATGAATTACTTTTCTTTTCACATATTTCTGTGACATAACTATGAAATAGAATGGGCGTTGCGTCGACTCAGGTCCCCAAGTATTCTCCCTCTTCCTTCAACTATTTACAAAATTCTTTTTGAAATTTTCTCAAAAAGTGCTGCAGTTACAATGTGTTCAAAATTTTCACCAATATATCAATACAGTATCATAATTTCATTTTATGGATACATTCCATTTCCATAAATATGTATTGCTGCATACTGCCATTACTTAAAACTTTATATGCAAATGTGAATAAATGTACGTAAGATGAATGATACACTTTTCATGAATATTTGATACCTTCATAAATTAAAATTTCAGAATCAGGTTTCAACAATGTTTTCGATTTCATACTTTTGTTTCCATCGCGAATATAATATTTGAAAACAGAAAAATAAAATAAAACACTTGAAAATATTACATTAATAGAAGTAACGCATACAGAATTATCGTTGCTTTTTTTATCATAAGATATATAATATCTTTTCAATTAATTGTATCAGTTATAAATTTTGGCTACATGTACCAATTAACATTTTTATACTTTCCTCGCATTTACCACTTATACTTTCACAATCTTATTATTGATTTTACTTTTACAAATTTTTAGGCATATCCTATTCTATCAATTAATTTTAATAAGATATTCGGCATATTTTACAAAATTGTAAAATAAAACAGATTTATATAAAAATCATTTATATACCCATTTAATGCAATATTGTTAAAAATTATATTTATTCCACATCATTAACATGATATTATTATAATGTACCGAATACCTTATTGGCAGAAATTTTCAATCTACAATAATATATTCATAATTTCAAATTTCGTTAATTTCAAATTTCAAAATTCGTCATGATATCGAAAAATATCTCTTTCATGATTATTTGAAATTTGAAACAGCACTTTCTACACGCATCCCTGCTTTTTGTTTAATTTATCAATTTGTATATCATTTTATAATTAAAGGATAGAACAAAAAATGTATATCATAATTATTTTGTTTACACTATATAAATAAGTAAGAGATAGAACTAAATGATTATATTAGACAATATTTGAAATAATTATCAATATAAAGAATGGCTAGTAAAAATATACAGCAATAACGTAAAAAGCTAATAACATTTTTCATTGAACGAAATTGGTATTTATATACAAAACTAAATATTTAAAAAATATTTACTTTTGAGATTTAATGTTTGTATCTTTTAAGCATTTTTACATAGAAAGAATTTTACAATATAGAATTTTGATAAATCAATTATAGATAATAAAAAATAAGTTACATGTTTTTAATATATTTTGTTGAAAATAAATGTTCTGTTTGATTATAAAAATTAACAGTTTACAATTATTTACATCTTCACGTGTAACTTATATTGGATACAACTGTTTTTAAATAAAGTATTTTACATAAATTTTGTTATATCCTGTGCCTCCATTTACATAAATTAGATCCAAATAATAGAAATCATTTTTCTATTTTATAGTATTACAAAAACAATATTATGAAATTTATAACAAACTTCAAATCCTACTTCATTAAAACGAGCAACCGCCATCCTATTAAAAAAACAATCATAAAACAAATTAAAACATAGTTAAAAATGAATAATATAACATACTACTTTCAATTACGATTGAAGTTATATTTTTTTGTTAACCCCTCGATAAAAATTGTACAATGTCATATACCCAGATTCTTTATTACTTTACACATAAAAAGATTCAATCCTAAATATATTTAATATTTTTTATAATATAAAACAATTCTGTTGTAAAAGTAATATTTAATGTAACCTACAAATTATCATTAAGCGAACATTTTTTATAAATTTATGCAACATTATACAAATAACGAAGGGTTAAACTATTTCCATCTTTATGCATGCTTGAACACCTTTGGCAAACAGTTCCACGTATAAAGATACGCGTGATCTTAGATTTATTACTGACTATACGTTCTTTTAGATTTTTCTACACATAAGTATATTTTTGTTTTAGTAAACTATTTTTGAATATAACAACCATATTAAAGATTTTTATAGTCAAATGAAAATTTGAAAAATTTTATATAAAAAAGTATGAAATACGCTGCCGTTCATTTTTATAATATTGGGTGTTTTGTTAAGCTATTTAATATTTAATAGTTGTACGCGCGACATTATGAATTATATCATTAAAACTTTTTTTGTAGTATTTTATGATTAAAACAAGTTCCATTACTACGATGAATATTCGAATATTTCATATCGAAATCATAAAAATATTACTGAATATTATTTCAATTCTATCTATATATTATACAATTTTAGGAAAAATGTTATCGAACTTGTGATTCACGTATTTATGCAACGATCTTTTGCGTAATAATTGCAATTCATAATGTCATTATACAAGGCATGACATTTCTCTTATTTAAGTTGCTTATAATGTAAAACAATCTCTTTTTTCTTTGTTTTATATATCTTTGTTAACGATAAACGATCAAGAATCATTAGTATTATGTAATCACGGTTGGTACATCACGACCAGTAAATTCTCGTAATTTACTTATCTCTAACGCAATAGTAACCAACGGTTTAAGAATGTCTTGAGCATCTTTGTTTAAAGATGCTGTATCATCTTCATAGCTATCAACATACACACGAATAGTAGCTCCAGAACTTCCTGTACCAGATAAACGGTAAATTATACGGGAACCATCTTGGAATAAAATTCTTAATCCCTGTTATACAAAATTGCATAGTAACCTATACTGTCACGATATATTGTTACTTTATGTGGAATTTGTAGAATCATAATACAATACCTGCTTATTAGCTTGGCTTCCATCAATAGGATCTATATAAGAATAATTGTCACCTAATTTTACAACATATGTTTTCCCTTCAGATGTTAATTTTGAACCCACAAACCCAGGTTTCTCCATTTCTGATTCAATGTGTTGCATCATTTTGTTTGCTGCTTCAGAATCACAATTTTCATAGTCATATCTGGTTCATATAGTATAAAATTATAAAATTAGAACATAATTTACAAAACAGAGTACAACAATTAATCATATACAATATAATAAAAATAATACCTTGTAAAGAAGTTCCTCCCATATATCTGCCAGTGATTTAATAATATATCTTCTACAGACTTCCCAAGACTTGCAATTACACTAAGCCATGCAAGAGAGGCCCATATTCCATCTTTTTCACGAATATGATCCGAACCCGTGCCAAAACTTTCCTCTCCACAAAGTGATAGATGACCAGCATCCATTAAATTACCTAATAACATAACATTATTAATAAAATATAATTTTATGTGTTTAAAATATACTGTAAAAACATATGCAAAAATTAATATGTACCAAAATATTTCCAGCCTGTGGGTACTTCATAAAGTTTAACACCAGTTTTTGCTGCAACTCTATCTATAGCAGCACCTGTTGGCATAGATCTAGCATATCCTTTAATACCAGTCTTTTTAAAATATGGTATTGAATTTAAGTTAGCAGCTAATACAGCTAATGAATCAGAAGGTGTAACAAAGAAAGCATTTTTGCCTAGTATCTGCAAAGACATTGAGCATAAATTTGCATTTTTCATGCTAGTTATTTTCTATACCGAATAAATATTTTATTTACCATATTTCTGTCTCCATCCCCATCAAAAGCAGCACCAAAGTCATATGGACCATTTTTCATAGCATTTACTAAATCTTTGGCATATGTTAAATTTGGATCAGGATGAAGCCCACCAAAATCTTCTAATGGAATTGCATTAACAGTACTTGAATCATCGACACCTAATTCATTACTAAATATTCGTTTTACATATGGACCAGTAACTAGAAATTATTAACTATTATTTAACAAATGTATCAAAGAATTAAATTTATTAATATAACTTTTACATACCTCCATTCATTGAATTGATAAGAACTTTAAAAGGAGGACGATTGTTACTTCCTTGTAATAATGTTTTAATACTAGAAAAGTCAAAGATATTTTTCATATGTTCTAAGTAATCATTCACAGAATCTATTATGTCTATTGTAAATGGATTTCCATCCACCTGAATTGTAGTACTTTGTATCTTGTCTATATCTATGGTTATATCAGGTATAATTTTATAATTCTTGAGCACTTTAGTAATCTCATAAATCTTATTTGTGACATTATCTGGAGCAGGACCACCATTTTCGCAGTTAAACTTAATGCCAAAGTCAGCATTGGGTCCACCAGGATTGTGAGATGCTGTTAGAACAATTCCTCCTAGAGTTTTGTATTTTCTTATTATAGTAGACACAGCTGGAGTCGAAAGTATCCCATTTTGCCCAATTATTAATCTTTTTACCTAATGCAACAAATAGTCATTTAAAATAATAAATTAAAATAATAAAATTAGAGATAATAGTTTTTTAATAAAATAAAAAAGCATATATATAAATGAACGAAATGTAAATCTAGTTTAAATAAATTACTCCATTTGCTGCAGCAATCCTGATGATCTTTCTAACCACATCTTTTCCATAATATCTTCCATCGCCACCAACAACTAACGTACTTCCAGGCAATTGTTCTTCTAGAGCTTGCAATATTGCTTGAATGAAATTTTCTGTATAATGTTCTTGCATAAATACCCTCACCGCTTTTCGCAATCCGGACGTACCCGGCTTTTGACCATCGTATATTCGGGTTTCTACAATTTTGCTCGACACTGCGTTTGACATCTTTCAAATATTACACTTAATGTGATATCCACTGAAATAAAATGAAATTATTTGTATCTGAACCCAAACAGTAGAGAAAAATCAGATTTGTGAATTTCATAACACGTCCTCGACGCTTGGTAGCAGACTGAACTTTGCCTACCAATGACACACAAGGGCATGGGTCAACCATCTTTAAAACATTGCGCCCGCGCTTTACCACTTGCTAATAATATTGTCTTTATGAAGAACATAGCTCTTCCAAGCGCGATACACTAATATTCTATACGGTATAAAATTGATAATAGAACATAAACATTTGATAATTTCAATGATTATAATTTATATCGATGTCTTTATTGATTCTAGTAGTAGCTTCCGGATAACGTGAATCCGGAAAATGGGTAAAAATGCTAAATTAAACGAGCCTTATCATTCTCGATTACCTTAAACAAATAAGTTTAAGTTGAGCGCATAAAAACTTCCTTAATAATATTCTCATTTATGAGGAACGATTCATTTAATAATTCTGATCCACGTGAATTTTATTCATATTCTTATTATTATAATTAAATAAAATATATTTATATTATAATATATTTTTTCCTGGGAACCACAATAGATTAAAATATACTACCACCATAACACTTAATTTGCACAAAATATTATATTGTATTTGTGTACTTTGTCTCTGGCAATATTATCCAAGTCGGCTACATTGTTGAGAATTATTTGGCCTATGAAATTTCTTTTATGTTAATCATTCTAAAAGATTTAGTAACGTGGGTTACTGATGACCACGGTAATTAACGTGTCAATAATAATTAATTAAATGCGTGATATTTAAAACTGGATGACTTTTATCTTAATTCTAGAATCTTGCGATTTTTGCTTTAAGATTTCCGTAAAATTATTGATGTATAGACTTGCAAAGAGTACTATAAATTAACAATTATGTTTATCAAATAATTATTTAGTATACTATCGGTACAATAGGTTGATAGACAACATTTAAAAACTTAATTTTTTACATATTAAAATTATAGAGAGCGGATATATATATACACCCACATATACATACACACACACATACATACACCTAACGTTTGCGTAACTCAAAAATGAAGTTTGCTCTTTATATCACAGAAGAAATGAACTACTTTTCCAAATACGTTACGACATTTAAATTCGTTGTATCTTGTTATTCGGCAATTTTTTTTCAAAATATACGAAAATGTAGAGAGAAAAGTCGAGTAAAAAGTACACGCACGCGTAGATGATGATTTACTTATTATGATGATCAGCATTAGCGAAGAAAAATAAGGAGGAGGGAGCTTATTATGTCAAGAATGCCTGATATAAGCACGCGATTTTACAAAACAGACGTATAGTTGTTTAAAACAACAGTTCTCCCTAAGTTTCGCTTGTGAAAGCTGTATTATAAATTGTATCATAGGTTGTATCATTGATAGTGTAATCACATAGTATCTCAAAAATAAGTGAAATTTTTTAATTAAATATAAACACATCTTTTGATTAATAATCAACGCTTTTAATATGCCTATACGAATTTTCAGAAATATAATAATATTATAAACAACGAATATAAGCAAAATTTGATTTTCAAAAAGTTTTAGTGTGAAATTTAACATTTGAACACACTGATAAACGTTGCAAGTAAGTCATTTTTATGGTAATTAAATTATCAATTAAAGATAATAAAAAATATAAATAATAAGAAAAATAATTTAAAAAATTAAAAATTGTAGGATAAATGGTTAATAACGCATATATTTTATTTTGATAGTTCCACTTATATGGCGTGCATGTATATGCATAAATTAAATATAACATGTATAGATGTAAAAATGATTGGAAATCTTGTATTATACAGCATGATAGTGGATCTGAAAGTGCACCTTTATTCTCTTCAGGATCTCATACTAGTATAGAACCCAGTATATTTCAAGATTCTGAAACCAGTGATTTAGACTGCACTCCTACAAATAGCTATTTCAAGTACCAATTTTTTCTTACTATCCTTTAACAATACTTCTTTTCATTATAAATGAAATAACATTACTTTTTCTGCTAAGTATCATTTTTAATATTATTATTAATAATAATCGCTTATTATAGTCAATTTTTCATAGGTATGGTAGTTTAGAAAGTTGTAGTCACCATTCTAACATTACTGTAGTACCAAAGAGACCACCACCCCTTGCTGAAAATCATACTTTAGTTACACCTTTAGTATTAAACACTTCCTCCTCCTTAAACGTAAGACAAGACAGATGTTATGAAATCCATAATACTGATCTGGTGAGAACACCACAAACAATATAAAATTGCATGTTTCAATATATAATATTTATATCAAGGTTGGATACTTTGAAATAAAAGGAATAATATAGAATAATATAGAAAGAAATAATATTCATTATCTTTAGTTAAATTCTACTGCAATCATAAAATTCTACTTAGTACAAACATATTCTCACTTAAAATTTTTACTGATACTGAAATAGTTGTGAGAACTTATTGTAACATTTTTATTTTGTTAAATATATAGTAACATAAATACGAACAGCTATGTTAAATAAATTATAAATGAATTGTTATCTTAATTTTATTGCAATAGGAAGCTGAGGAAGCTACATGCAAGGATATTAAATCAAAACAAAGCTCTGTAGTCACAATGTAAGTAACAATATAATATCTAGTTCTTAATATCCAATGTTTTTTCGATATACTATTATGCAAAAATGTTTCTAAAATCTCATGCTTCACATGATTATCAATCAGCAAAAGAAAATTTTTGTTAATGTTGTTCTTGCATTAATAAATTTAGCATCAATAGTATAATATAGTATTAATTATAAATTATTATCAGCTATCATGTTATCATCAAGAAAGGGTTCTGGGTCAATTCTCTTAGTACAGTGTTCAGAAATCTAATCACATTCATAAATTTTTTGTTATCTCTTTGTAGTCGTATTTTTAGTAGGTTGATGATGAGAGAAAAATGAAATCTTGCATCAGAAATGCCTGTATGCATTTTGAACATGGAAGACTAACTTGTTTCTTATAAGCAATATATCATTTCCATCATCTTTCACCTCTCGTTTGATACATGCATATAAAAAGTAACTTGTATTTACAATAACATTTTTATGCTTTTTTATTACATATTGTTTGTGATCTTTTCTCTTCATTCACTAAATCTTCAATATAGCTCTGCAAATTAAAATTATGAACTCAAAATGTGAAAGCAAACAAAAAAATGTTTAATTAGGACAATATATTTAAACATCATCCGTTCTATAAATAATTCTTGACAAGTTAGATATTTCATTGTTGTAAACTATTATTACATATTAAGAAAACTTACCTATATAAATCGAAATTCCTTTCGCTAAGTTTCGTCAAAATAAGATCTCAAAGGATATTAAACTTGTTTTCATGATATTAATTTCCACTACTATTTATATAATGTTTCAATTAATGTTTAAAATCATATACACCATCGTTCGTTCTCACATCTTAAAAGCACGCACCTAATGCAGTAGCATAATAGAACAAAGAAACTTTAAATTATACATATTGATATGTTGCCTTTCTTCCATTTTAAATAAACAAAAAAGAGGGAAGAAGAATGTAAAAGATCAAAGCGGATGCATGATTTTAAGATATGAAAACGAAAGAGTATCAAACTAACATGGTTAACAGTCGCTCACGTTTCGACCACCATCGGGTGGTTGTGACGACGACGACTACACAGTATACTCACATTAGAAGGGGTTAGTGCTCCGTCGGTTGCCTGGGCAACAGACGGCCACCCGAAAGGTCAATGCTCGTAGCTGGTACCTAAGAAGAATAACAAGGGAACCACATGAGATGCTATGATTGAATATTGTTGAACATTAATACTAAAATTATCAAAATTCTCAAAATGACCAATTCACAAAAATTATATAAATTTACAGAAGGAATTTTCTTATAATCTTCTGTAAAATTTCCTGGCAATATACATATATCATTTTAGCCATTGGTAGTTCCAATATTAACTTAAACAATATTTACTACACTATAACCTAAATAAAGAATAAAAAGTTATGCAATTTATTTATAAGCACAACCAACACTATCATAACAAAATTTTAGATCATTAACCTACATATATTTTTCTTAATTTTTTTTGTAACTACAACTTTCCATTTTTTAACTTTTAAATACCTGTTTTTTTCTTTTTATATATTTTATATGACAGATTAAGTTAATAATTAATAGGAATCTTTAAAGAATATTATTTATTTGTAACTATATAATTTCATATCTTTATAGATTCTCAATTTGGAACACAATATTAGGCTCCTCCTTATTAACAATACCATGGGGTATTCAAATGGCTGGTTTCTTTCCTGGTATTATTCTAATACTTGTGATGAGTGGTTTATGTCTATATACTGCTTATTGTCTCCTACTTGTACATAAATATTATGGTACAAAATATTTAATTCTTTTTGTTTAGGGAAACTAATACAATAATATGTTTACAATAATTTAATGTTTTAGGTGGGCAAAAAGGAATAGAAGTAATTCAATTATGTCGGATATATCTTAACAAGTGGGCAGAATATGTTGCCAAAGCTTTTAGCATTACAGTTTTAATAGGTGCAACTATAGCTTACTGGGTTCTAATGTCTAATTTCTTATATAATACTGTCAATTTCATATATGGTAAATGTGCATAAATCTTTGCTTTTTATGTAAAGTTCATTAGAAAAATTGAATATTTTTTTTATAGATAGTTTAGTATCCCAGTACTATACAAATGATAATATTTCATACACATCAGAAGGTAAGTATATTTTATTCATGATATATATTGAAAGATTAATGTCAATTATTTATTTTAATTCTAGTACTATGCCCAAAAAGAATAATCTATAATAGCACAAATTTAATAATTCATGATTATACATATAATACTTTGGGACCAGTTTGGGATCTGTATAAAACAGTTCCTATTTTCCTTGGTTTATTAATATTTCCGTTTTTAAATTTTAATAGTCCCACCTTTTTTACAAAATTTAATTCTCTTGGTATGTATACAAATGATTTCTAGATTTAATATTTTTTTAAGTCACATTTGATTTATAAAATTATGATTTTTTTGTATGTGTCATAGGAACCATGTCAATCATATATATAATTACCTTTGTTTTGATTAAATCGTACTCATGGGGTATTAATATGAATGAAATAGAGTGGAACATAAGTTGGACGTTGAAATTTTCATTTCCTGCACTTTCTGGGATGTTAGCATTGTCGTTTTTCATTCACAACATTATAATTACTGTGATGCAGAATAATCATGATCAAAGTAAAAATGTAAATAATTTTACTTCCTTCTTCGCATAAATATAATTAAACTACTGAAAAGTTTTATCTTTTAATTACAGGGAAGAGATCTTTCAATAGCCTATCTATTGGTTACTCTAACTTATATTATAGTAGGTGTAGTATTTTATGTATGTTTTCCACTGAACAAATCATGCATTGAAGATGTAAGTAAAATATTAAATTAAGCATCAAAGTATAATACTTTTAGGAAAGAAAATAACAAGTAAAATTGAATCTTTTTTACAGAATTTGTTGAATAATTTTCAAAAATGGAATGGATTAACAGTAGGTGCTCGAATTGTTCTTCTTTTCCAATTATTAACCGTTTACCCGTTACTTGCGTACATGTTACGTGTTCAATTACTTACATCAACGTGTAAGACATTTAATACAGGCTGTGTTATTCTAGTTAACGTTATTTTGGTATCTATATGCATTTTATTTGCAGTGTTTGTACCATATATTGGTACAATAATACGATATACAGGTGCCTTAAGTGGTTTTATTTATGTTTTTACTTTACCAAGTTTATTATACTTGGCAATTTTGAAACAACAAAAAAAATTGACAATATTTTCTACACTTTTACATACAAGTATTCCAATATTTGGATTTTTAAATTTATTAGCTCAATTTTTCATTGCAGAATATTAAAAATGTTGAAACTTAAATTTGAAAAATTCCTAGTATTACAATACAGCTAAACAAATGAATAATTACGAAGTTAAAAATGTGTATGAACATAATTATGCTTGTTGCATAAATGTAAAATATCTAATTAATTGATAGGAATGCATATAGATATTAACATATAAATTTTATAAAACAAAAAGCTTATTTATTCGTTAGTCTGTCATTATCTACTTATGATATGTATCATGATTTATACAGAGTAATTTATTTATAATTACGCAATATTTACAATGTTTATAAATATTTTGAAATTCATATCTAATTATACTATTTTAAACTTTTTGAAATCTTGTATATCCAAACTGTATCAACACCTTCACCAATTGTTTTTATTTCACTTATAGTAGGAAGTGGAAACCTACAAGCAATTATAACAGCATCTTCTTGTAGCTCTTTAATAAACTTTATTTCAACATCTTTCATCTGAAAATGTATACTACATTAATTACATTGTGCAAGAGAAGCTATATGAAAAATAATATATAAAATTTACCATTTGATCGACACCAAATAACACAACATTATCATACTTTTTTAAGTTATAATTCCATAAATTCTGTTTTATAAATTTTGTCTGTAAAGATGAACTTGTGATTAAAGCTTTTAGTCTAGAGTACCATACTAACCAAGGATTTAATTCAATTCCATGGGCTTTAAATCCTGCTTTTGCTGTCGCAAAGACCTATTTATAAAATTATAGTACTGTATTTGTATTTACTAACAATTCAATATTTACACAATATGAAGACAATATTTACTATACGCCCATCACCACTTCCAAGATCAATCAAAGAACCAGTACGTCCTTCTAAAGCTTGCAATACATTTCTTATTTGCTGAGACGTAGCTGGTACATAAGGCAAACATATTTTGCGAAAGGCAGGACTCACAAATGGAATACATATCACACTAATAGCTGTCGCAATGCCTCCTAAGAGATAATATAAATGAATCACATTTATGGAAGTTAATATAATTACATTTCGTAATATATTTTCTATTATACTACCTGTTATTCCAATAAGATACAAGCCAAGTTTCGATGCCTTTTGCGGTATTTTTTGTGATGGATTGATATTATTAATTATGTCATTTATTTCATTAATCTCTGCTAATTAAATTGACATAAAATTAAAATTTGCAAATGTAACATAACATTTGGAAATAAATTTACAAATCTTAAAATTTTATTTTATGATTTGTAATTCATGAATCTTACACATTTTGTATACTTGTATAGTTGTCAGCAATATAAAAATTCTTTATTTACTTTGTAACATACACAAACAGTGCAGTTTGTAACATGCAGTGAAATACTAACCTCAAAACACGTTTGCATACACATTGCGTATCTACCTTGAAACATCACGAACATAGTTATGAAACAAGTTCAATATATTTGGCGCGAATTTTAAACGTTATAAAATTCTAGTGTTTTAATTTATACCAATATAGCTTATATGGAATATTTTTATGTAGATCTTGGTATAAAAAGAAAAATCTTTATTATTATTAAATGTTATACTGCTCAAATTTCATCAGAATTTCATATCATTTAAAGTGCATGCCAAAAATATTCAAACTGATTCACAATTTGTGATGTATCAAGATGAAAGCAAGGCAAGAATACGCAATATTCCCTAGATTTCTATGTTTGTATCGATACAATTTTCTCGTATACAGAATCGTAATTCTTGATCATGAATCGTGATTCGTGATTCATCACTGTATAATTACTTACGTATTTTCTCATCCTAGTAGTACGTCGGATAAGTTACTTCGTGTTATTTCTCGAAATAGTTCTGTTTGGTTCTTGCAACGTATTGTTAATGTTTTCGCGTGTAATTATTTCATTAAATTTTCAAGCAAATTTGTTTCCTTTTCATACGTTCTAATAATCGGCATTTTTACGTTTTTTCGTAACAAAGGCAGCTAAGATGCCGGTATTTCATACAAAAACCATAGAAAGTATCCTCGAGCCTGTTGCACAGCAGGTAAATATATTTATATTTCAATATTTTAATTGTTATATTTATAGAATCATCACTAACTTTGTTATGTTTCCAAAAATGTCATGGATATTTCTTACTTGGAATGGAGAGAGAAGGATGAAGATAGAAGGAGACAGATTTTCGATAAAAGGAATTCATTAATTTCATCTTTAAAAATAATTCACTTGTCATAATATAAGATATGTAGTAAATGTTTTTCATATGTTTTATCTGATCTATTTGTAAAATATATTTATATAATTTAAGATCTGTCAAACTAGAATTATTTGTTAAAAACATAATATTTAATACATGTTATGAAATTTATAATTTTGATTTTATGCCATTGATTATTATGAATGATGTTATTATCATGGTAAACCTGCCAAGTGACTTGTCTTTCTTTATATAGAACTATGACATCATTCTACAAATATAGGGCAGGGATACTAAATTCATCTTTAGGTCTAAAAGGTTGGCTATATGAAATTCAATCCTAGTACATATGAAAAATCATGTTATTTAAACTAAGATCATTCTGTATCTCTAAAAAAGGACATGTTCTAGTCTACCAATCATTAAACCATCCTACACATTATACATATGAAATTACTAATGTCCTCTAAATTGATTGTCTTTCTGAATATGCTAATTTAGATAACTCCAATGTTAATGTAAGATAAATATGTATATAGATATATTTATTAATTATACTAATCGATTATAGATATAGATATACTTAAAGGTATAGATTATACACTGTAGATTATAGTAATCGATTATAAATATAGATATACTTATAGGTATAAATTATACCTATACTAATTATATACTAATCTATACTATAGATTATACTAATTGATTATAGATATAGATTATACGATATAGATTATACTTTCAATTATACTAATGTACCCAAAAATTATTTAGAATAAATATATTTTTCTTTAGAATTATTGTATATTGTCAATTTTTAATATTTAATTGTTTTATGTTAAAATTATATGATATATTTAAATATATAACAAATATTTATAATTATTTGGAAATTTCATTTAGAATTAAGCTTTATTTATATGTTGTTCAGATATAGATTAAATACTTTTTTTAATACGTGTTTATATGACAAATGTTTGTTTATGTCCTAAATATATGAAGTAAACATAAAAAGATTATAAAAGTTACATTATTAACCTAGATAAATTTTTCAAAACTATTTCCTAAAAATTTTGTGTTATTGATGTTTGTATATTGCAGGTTTCGAGACTTGTCATCTTACATGAAGAAGCTGAAGATGGAAATGCAATGCCTGATTTGGGAAGGCCTGTGCAAGCAGTTAGTATGGCAGTGGCAAATCTTGTTAAGGTAAGTTAATCTTTTAAACTAAATTTACTTTAGTAAAATAATTTCATCATTTTTCTTTAAATTTTTTATTGATATATATAGGTAGGAAAAGAAACAATTAATTCTTCTGATGATGCTTTGCTTAAACAAGATATGCCTGCTGCTTTACAACGAGTTGAAGGAGCTTCACGTCTCTTGGAAGAGGCATCAGCTATGTTAAAACAAGACCCATATTCTGGACCAGCTAGGTATCGAAACTAAGACAAAATTCATGTTATAGAGCTGCTGTTACATAATCTTATAAAGTTAAAAATATTTACAAAATATATTGAGATAAAAATGTAATCTGTTTATTAGGAAAAAGTTAATAGAAGGTTCACGTGGGATCCTTCAAGGAACTAGTTCCTTACTTCTGTGCTTTGATGAAAGTGAAGTACGTAAAATTATTAGGGAATGCAAAAGAGTATTAGATTATTTGGCAGTAACAGAAGTTATTGAAACAATGGAAGATTTGGTTCATTTTCTTAAAAATTTAAGTCCTTGTCTCAGCAAAGTATCGAAAGAAGTGAGTGCTCGTGAAAAAGAACTAACTCATCAAGTACATAGAGAAATTCTGGTACGCTGCTTAGAGCAAGTAAGTACAGAGATAATAGATGTTAATATATGATATAAACTGTATTGATGTTAGTAACAAGTATTATAAATTAAAATATGTAATAGGTAAAAACACTTGCACCAATTCTCATCTGCTCTATGAAAATATTTATTCACATTATTTCTCAAGGAAGTAAAGGAGCAGAAGAAGCAGCTGAAAATCGTAACTATTTAGCTGGCAGAATGTCAGATGAATTAAATGAAATTATTAGGGTATTGCAACTTACTACATATGATGAAGAAGAATGGGATGCTGATCAGTTAACAGTGTGCATCAACTATTAAAAACTTCAGTATGGTATATAAAATTTGAATATATTTTGATATCTTTATTTCTCTTTTTAAGGTATTAAAGAAAGCACAAAGTGCTATAGAATCTAGGATAAGAGCTGCTTATGATTGGTTAGATGACGGACTTGCTTTGCGAGGTGGAGTAGGGGAAAAGAGTCTTCGTCAAATAGTTGAACAAGCACAACGATTGGCAGAAAGATATCTCCCGCCTTCACAGGCAGAACCATTGCAAAAATTAACTTCACAAATTGTTACTATGACCAATGCACTTTGTGAATTAAGACAGAATGAAAAAGGTTTATATAAACATACTTATATCTGGGTATAAAATGTGTTTTGTGAATTTTTTGTACTGATTCCTTATGATATTTTTATTTTCAAAGGAACTACACCGCAAGCGGAAGCTTTAGCGCGTGGTATAAAAGAAAAAACAAATGAACTTCGCAATGCTATTGCCTCTGCTATAGAAGCTGCTGATAAATCTGGTACCACGCAAACTGCTCACACAGTTGCAGGTCGTCTAGAACAAGCGAATAAATGGCTTCTTAATCCACAACATGATGATAAAGGACTTGGTCAGAGAGCTATAGCTTTAATTATACACGAAGGAAAAAAGGTACATAAATAAAATATTATATTCTACTGTTTTTTCTTTCTTTTTGCTATAGAATGTATGGGCATGTTATAACTATATGAATCTAGAAGTTTATCATTTAATTTTAATAATTTAAATGCCGCAAATGGGAAGAATCAGCAACACGTAGCAAGCGTAAGTTACGTGTGCAATTTGAGTATTCCTTCTAAATGCTAATAATAAAAACTTAATTTAATTATACTGTTGGTATCACAATATTTATATATGCGACGAACTTCTAACCTTTTTCATGTTTATTAGTTGATTTATGTTCTAAACACTAGGTTGCCGAAGGTCTACCAGGAATACATAAAGCAGAAATTCTACAACTTTGCGATGAAGTTGACAATCTCTCTCATCAACTTGGAGATTTATGCGCTCATGGTCAAGGGAACACACCTCGTGCCCAAGAAATCGCTCGTCAATTGTCGCATAAGCTGTATGAACTGAAAAATAGAATACAACAAGCCGTTGTGTCGAGAGTAGTCGAAGATTTCATCGATATAACGACGCCTTTAAAACAATTTACAGACGCTGTATTAGCTCCGGAAGGCACTTTAGGTCGTGACCAAAATTTCAATGATAAAACCCATGCTCTTCAAACATTTTCCAATAGGGCAGCAAAAACAGCCAGAATGGTGGCTGCTGGTGGTATGTGGATATATTATTATTGTAGTCCTATCATTGTTTTACTCATATAATAGAATTTATTTAAATCTTAGGTAGTGGAGGTAACAAAAAATTGGCGGAAGCGTTAACTGCAAGTGCTTCGCAAGTTGAATCTTTAACACCACAATTAATTAATGCTGGACGAATTCGAATGACTTATCCGGACAGTAAAGCTGCGGATGAACATTTTGAAAATTTGCGACAGCAATATGCAGAAACAATGCAGAGAGCACGTGCATTATGCGATGAAGCAACTGATAGTGGAGATTTCATTAGAACTTCTGAAGAACAAATGCAAAAGCATTCGTTCCTATGTGAGGAAGCTATAGCAAAAAGTCATCCACAAAAAATGGTTGACAATACAGCTGCCATTGCTAGATTGGCTAACAGAGTAATACTTGTGGCAAAACAAGAAAGTGATAATAGCGAGGATCCTGCGTTCATTCAAAGAGTGAATCAAGCTACAGACATTCTCCAAAATAGTAAATGATACACAATAATATCACATGAATTATTTAATTAAATTCTTTTAAATATATTTAATTACTATCTAAACTTAATAAAAAATACTTCTATTTAGGTGTTGCTCCGATGGTCCAAGATGCAAAGTTAGTTGCGATTAATATTAACGATAGTAATGCAGTTTCTCGTTGGAGAGAAAGTAACCGCGCAGTGAGTAGTATAAAACATGAATCAAGTTTTAATCATTGTTGTAATCAACTTATTTATTGTTATCTATTGTAGCTTTTGTCTAATGTTGGACAAGTCCGTAAAGCTATCATAATTCAACCAGATCTAATACCCCCACCAGAGGTATCGCAATTACATCTTAATGATGGTAAGTGTATAAAATTTTTTTGCATATATTCTTTCATGTTTTGTAAAAATGGGACTTTGGAAATAGGTACTCGATTTAGTCACTTAACAAATTTATGTTTTCTTATAGTTTTATCTTCATAGTATATTTACTCATGCTTTAAGTTAGTATTTAAAACATTTACCTTAAGTCATTTATCTCATTTTTCTATCCACTTATAATTCTCCAACAGTTATATTTAATTATTCAACGAGATAAATAAAATTCGCTTGTTATAACATATTTTCTTAGGCAAAGTTCAAACATTTGCTTTATTGTAACACAAAAGTTCTTAACATATTTCTTCCAGAAAAACAATTGCCAAGCCGTCAATATAATTACTTCATAGACAAAGGTACTATACACCTGCATAAAGATAATTTATGCATGATTAATTATCTTTATATTATTTATTATATTATTATATTTATTATGTTAGTTATATTATTATATCTAAATTAAATTATTATTATTATATTAATTAAATACTGCTTTTATGACTTCATTAGATACGCATAACTGAACAGTATTAATAAATCAAGAATATCATGTGTAATACTACATTCATTTTATAACTTAATATTAATATTTAATGAGACACATGGTATCTGTTTAAGAGAAATAGGATATCTCAGTATAATATTTTATTTTATAATTTTAATAAAAAATGAGAATATTTTTAAACATTTATTTAAATGCTAGTTGGTGAACCTTTAAGAAATCAACCATCGCCAAGCAATTTATGTGTCGTCAGCTCCAATTTAAACACAAATAAACCTCAACATCGCTCTATCAGCCCATTACCAAAGTGGGCACGTGAAGGTATTTACCATTATTTGAAAAGAAATCAAACAAGAATATATTTTTTGATTCTTTTTTCTTCTTATATAGTATTTTTAAATATCTTGCTTCAAAATGGAAATAGATATATGAATTTCCAAAGCATTTGTTCTTGAAAGTCAAGACATAGAAGTAATTACTTTTTTTTTATCAGGAGATAACCCTGATCTCCTATATCAAGAACTGGCTTCTGACAACGAGTTAGAAAAATCAGTTCACGATGGAGGTAATTCAAAATTAGTATTTTTGAGGACTGAAATTGCAAGTGTCTAGTGCTCAAAATTCTGTTTATCCATGGGAGCAAAGCATGTGTATAATGAAATTGAATATATATTATTTTGTATAGCATCTTTTTAACAATGAGGTTTAAAGAAATAAAACATACGTAATTTTAAGTAAAAATAGAAAAAAATCTTTTATTTACTGAAAAAATAATAGCGCATTGAACTTATTTTCGTTGAATTTTATAAATATATGTATACTAACAAATATCTAAAAAAAATCATTGTATCAAATAGTTTATTGTTTTTTACAATTTTCATGATATTTCTTCAGTTAACAAATTTACTTTTCATTTCTCTATACTAACAATTGCATTCATTGTTTTAAATAGTTAATATAAGTGTTAATTTTTCTTTTAATGCATTGCATAGTTGTCTTGTTTATTGGTGCATGTTTTACTATGATCATATGACATTAATATATAATTTTAAATTAATATGTGTTTATATCTTTAATGCTACGTGGAATAGTAGGCTACTACTATGATTATGGTAATAATGATGGTAATTATGAAATGTGCATTGTTTTTATGTATATTAAGTGCACAATGGTTGTATTGTCAAAGAATTTATTATTTGAGAAAACTTATCATTCTTACATAAATTATTATAATTTACACAGAAGTCGTCCCACCGCGTCCACCTCTGCCTGGTGGAGATATTCCGCCTCCACGACCTCCACCACCGGAAACGGATGATGAGGATGAAATGTTTATGCACGCACCGCAGCCTAATCAGCCTATAATGGTATATTCAATTTATGTTTTAATTCTTTATTCTCAAAAATGCAAGATCGACGTATCATTTTAGTAAAATTTCAGATGGCTGCTCATGGCTTACACCAAGAAGTACGACAATGGTCAAGCAAAGACAATGAAATTATTGCTGCTGCAAAGAAAATGGCTATTTTGATGGGTCGATTATCAGGTTTAGTTAGAGGAGAAGGTGGTAATAAACGGGATCTGATCGCATGTGCTAAGGCCATTGCAGAAGCTTCTCAGGAAGTAACTCGTTTAGCTAAGGAATTAGCTAGAGAATGTACCGACAAACGTATTCGTACTGTATGTATATAATTTATCTATTACGATTTATATTATGTTATACAGCTAAAATTAATATTTTTCGTAAATTTGTTTTATAGAATCTCCTTCAAGTTTGTGAACGAATACCTACTATAGGTACACAATTAAAAATATTATCTACAGTGAAAGCTACAATGCTAGGTGCACAAGGTACGCTATACAAATTGTTTAATTTTCTATATATAATAAAACATATTTTAATTATCTGAGAATAGAATATTAATAAAAAGTCATAGAATTTGGGGGAGTTCTATATTTTAAAGAATCACTTAATGAAAACAGCTATTAATGACATTTTTCATACATAGAGACGCTCCCCACCTGGGAAGAGTTGATGCTTTATGGTAAAAATGTTGATAAATTATGCTTGATGTTTTTATCATTCTCTTTAGAGTTTCTTTTATTTAACTGTTTGAATATTTCACAGTTTTGCATTTGCATTACAATGCATGCATATTTTAGTCTTCCCCAGAGTATACTATGAAAGAATTTATTACATAAAATTTAGGAACGTTAAAAGAACATATAAAAAAAATGTACTTACCCAACGAATTATAAAATGTATAATTTAATTTTTTAATTTTCTAATTTTCAATTTAATTATTGATGTGTTTGATATGCCCTTACTCATCACGATGTAGACGAATTGATTGGCTGCAGTAAGTTAATGAAATAAGTATAAGTTAGCATAGAAAATATAGTTAAAAAAGTTAATACGTGGATATTAATGTTGTGTATATTTAAAAAGCAACATTGTACTCTAAAAGATATACATACTTCATATACATATAATACATATAATACAGTTCATGATTGTAAACTGTTAATATTAATTTAAATTAGTCTAAAGTTCCTACTTTCTATTTGTATCATTCATCTTATCTTAATATTGTTATATACATTTTACATACTTCATCTTTTTAGCATGATATTTCTTTGTTTTTACACGTTTTCTTGTTTCTTTTCTATTACATGTGTGTGTATGAACACGTACATACACTATTTTTATATGCTAATATTAGCATCTATTATTCATATATTTGCATGTATTTTCCAACATAAATGATAAATTCATTATGTATAATATTATTCAATTATTATATTCTCACACATTCCTTATTACAATTGCAAACAAAAATTTTTTTATAGCACGCATCACATATATGTTAAGAACTGAATTTTCATTACATTAAAGTTGCTCATAAGTTATTTCATTATTATATTTCAGTATTGTATGTACATTAATTAAGTAATGTAGTACATATTTTATAGATTTTAATATGTAGTAGAAGTGAATACTTTTATTTTTTAACACATTCCTTTTAAAACTTTTGTGGAACAAACTTAGACCAAATTAGCACAAATACTATCTCTTTTTTAATTAAATATTTTGGTGTAAATGTTTTATTCTATTTTAACTTTTGTTACTTTCTTCTGTCTGGTAATGTTAAAAACTGATTTTTTTTTTATTTTCAATGTTTTAAGTTTATTTAATATCTAATTCACATCTAAACTGTAGGTACAGAAGAAGATCAGGAAGCAACAGACATGTTAGTTGGAAATGCTCAAAATCTTATGCAAAGCGTAAAAGAAACTGTTCGTGCTGCAGAATGTGCCAGTATAAAGATTCGTACCGCATCTGGTATGAAATTACGCTGGGTGCGACGACAGCCTTGGTATCAGTACTAAGAAAAAAAATTGCTATAATGAAAATAAAATGTAACAGATGGGTAAGACTTCTTAAATATTAGATACATTTTGACTGATTCCACAATATATGTCATGAAAAAGTGTTCTAACGAGGAATAACATCCAAATTTTTAAAATTGATTTTAACAGTGAAATACATAATAGAATCCGAAAGGTACTGAGTATTTTTATTTATGATGGATTTTCAGAAATAAGCACTATATATTTTAAAAAGTTAGGTAATTGTTAATTTTTGTAATAATTGTGAATAAGAAAAATATATATATAATCTTTAAATTTATACAGTTTTATATAATCAAATCCATTTTAGATGTTTGAATGATATTCCCCAAAATGTTCAATAATATAAATCTATAATTGTATAATTTATACTTCTAAATGTACTGACAAATGCTGTATTCATAATATAGAAGTTATAGTTTATAACATAACAAACGAGCTAGTGATTAATATTAAAAAAATATTTCTTTCGGATTGAGAAACATATCTCAATCGTTAAAAAATATAATCGAAAAGTATTTTCAGATGATATATTGAAGAGAATGCTTAATTAACAATTTTCAGAGTCTATCTCTCTTATATAGTTTCATTAAGAATCACAGAATAGGAAAGTAATATAGAGATGATAGAGCTTATGCCTTATACAAATTATCAATTTGCTATATATTTTTGTGTATACTAGCAATAAGTGTACTTCCATACGCGCTCATACGCGCACACTCACACCTATACATACATACATCTGTCAGCCTAAAATCAGCACAATTAATAAGAAAACAAATTTTTGTCTACATTCATTGAAATGCCATATTAATTCTAGTATGATGATAGTATGATGTATTTTTACAAAGTGAAAATGCGCGAATATAATTTTAATAGGTGCTATTTACCACAATATACACGTAGAAAATCTTACATGCAATACTACCTATAACAAGGAAATCTATTTTTGTAAGTTTTACCTAATCATCCTTTTTAACACGTTAGTCGCCACGTCGCACATATTCGTGCAACGGGTATACTTCCGTGAGGACCCCGTCACCAACGTATGGTGACGTTCTTCTTGTTCGAGTTAACACGTTCGTCGCCCAGCGTGTTTCGGCTATGTTTCCTGCGGGGCCCAAATCCAACCATGGCTTCCTCAATATTCGAACTCGATGAAATTCTATTTATAATTTTTTTTCTAAAATTCACTACTTCGTCATCACTACTCTCCTCACTTTCAAATATATTTTCACACTGTTTACTGAACATTTTGAGGATGAAAAAATCACTGATGTGCGTCTCACAAGTATTCTTCTCAACTAAATTAAAGATCTGAGATATCTGCCATGAGATCCCTCGGAATACTCCAGCTGGAAAGTTTATAGCTTTCTCCATTTCAGAACTAAATATATTTGTCAGAGATGAAAGAACATCGGGATTTCCCGTCTGAAATGTTGGGAAAACCCCCAATACCCTAGTCCAGACTTTTACTATAGCTACACTTAAGTAATAAAAATAAGAAATAATTTTAATGTTCCAATCTGGCTTTATGACGATGGGTTCAGGTTCGAAGTGACATAGCGGGTCACTGGACGTAGCCACGGTCGGATTTGGGCCCCGCAGGAAACATAGCCGAAATACGCTGGGCGACGAACGTGTTAAAGGATTTATATAGCTGTCTCTGTATTCTTACCTTCTCCAAAGTGGTGCTATATACGTGCAATATAGATCTGATATACTGAAACATAATGTAAGAGTAAATAATGTAAAACCAAATATGTATGTGGAATCAATTTAATATATACTTTAAAGAAAATTGTAGATTTAATATTAGCGTAAATAATTTGTAAAATGAAATCATGGAATATTTATAGTATGTAATATTCATTTTGGTAATATGATTTAAAATAATTTTATATAAAGCTACTTATAATAAAGATTAATTTTTATTATGCAATACAAATACAAATATTACTTTATAATATACTATTATGTACACAATATTAACGTAAGAAATAATAAAATTAACAAAATCGTCACCATTAAAAATATCATTCAAGAGAATCCCTCTTTATCGAATGTAATCCAGGAACTGAGACTCCTGGCATTTTATTTTTTGGTATCTTCCCAGGTCTTAAGTAAGGATTATCTATAACATCTTGTTGTGTTGTAGTTTCTCCATTTTGTTCAACATCTTCATTTTGTCCTTTCATACCTATAAAAATGTAAAATATTATGAATTCGTTTTTAACAAAGAAGTAAATTTTTTCATATCTATTTAGAACGAAATAAGACCTTCTTCTGATTCTTCTCTTTCTTGCTCCTTTCTCTTTTTAATTGGACTTGGTTCAAATTGAAAATCTTGATCGGTTTCAAAAACTTGATCTTGTGGAAGGAGTGCAGAAAGGTAACTAGGAAATTGTGGTTTACATGATATTACTGAAAACAGAAATGATAAAATAATAATACTGAAGATTCAATTCTTAATTAAATGTACATTACTTGTATAGAAATATATTAGTTTACCTGAATTGTATGAGATTTCTACTTACATGGAAACATACTATTATCTTCTGTTAAAAATAGACTATGTGTATCTCCAGTTTTTGCAATGAACCTTGTCAAAGCTCTTTCAATATCACGTTTTTGTGTTGCTGCTTTTTCTCTTATTGCTTCATATTCTGTTACTGGCTGTTTATGCGTCTGTTTATAAGTAAGTAGTATAAGTAAAAACTGTATAATTAAAAACTTGTGCACAATAAATATCTCAAAGTAACTAAAAATATTAATAAATATATAAATTGCATAATATTTTCATAAATGCTCTTTACCGGTGTTCTAATGTATGCATGCGGATCAGGAAAAGGTGGTAAATAACTTGGTATATGAGATGGATGACTTTGTTTCACTCCAGCTTGCAAAATATTTAACTGCTTTGATTGAGTTTGTTGTTGAAGCTGAGGCAAAACTGTTCTGTTAGCCCTCTTGCCATAACTTTCCAGATTATCTAATTTTATACCCATATTTATTAATGCTACTATAACATCCGCAATGAGTGGTTCCGTCCTACCAGACAGTTCACAGTAATTTCTTGCAGACTCTCCAACCTCTATAAGAACTATAAATAATTCATGCATATATTACAAATTTATCAAGTAAGATTTAAATGAACTATAATATCTTATAAATGATAAAAGGAAGAAGATAAAAAGTAAAAAGTAATATATCAAAGGAAATATAAACAATTAAAATTTTGAATAAGAAGAGGTTAGGGACTTTAGAATTAATTGAAATTTTTACAAGACTGTAACATTTCTGTGAGAATTTCTAATGCTTGCTTCTCACAAGTGTCGTAACCACATTCCACCAGAATGCTACAAACTACATGATTCAATATTTTTCTTCGCGTATTTGTTGTTTGAATGTCCATGTTGTTTAGTAGTAACAAATGTTTGGTGATTACAAACTACTACATATGTACCTACATATGTATAAGCACTATACACTAGAAACTCAAAATTATTTCAAAATAATGTAGAACATAACATAATTAAAAAATTTAATAAATACGCTTTTTTTATATGCATTATTTCTATTTCAATATATTTATTTTTAATAAATTAATATATTCTATGATTAAACATTTAACGTTTAAAAAATTTATAAACTAGTTAAACCGTTTTAAAAAAATTATTATTTATTTTTTGTATGAAACACATGCAAGTAGAAGAGAATAATTTATTTAATAATGATTCTATATATGGTAATCACGAATTCCTAAATCTATCAGAATTTAACTAAAAGTCGTTTTATTTCTCCAGCACATTTTAAACTTTTTATTTTATATTTAACATTCACTAAGACTAAAATATTAGATGTATTTTAATCCATTACCCTTAAAATTGCTATAATAATTTTGTAGAATAATATTTACATTCTTTTACTACATGATCATGCTACCAATCAGTTGGAACTTTAACAATAATTACTTAACAGTGAATCTGTTAAGCTTTCGTTTAATATTCCGATCGTAAAGTTGACCGAACATCTGATAAATTCAAAAGAAATAATTTCTAATGCAGAAGGAAATTTTTATGCAAAACGTAATAAAGTAATGTATGTACTTGTAGAACAGTGAACTTAATTGATACGCATTTGTTACCATAACAAACGTTAAGTACATATGCGCACGTAAATCGTAGATTTTTATGGAAAAATTATTTTAATGTATAATTAATAACTAAGATTATGGCGTCAGGTTTAGAAAGCTACGTAAATCGTATCCTTTATTTAATTTGTGTTTTCATTTATTATCTTATTTTTAGTTTTTATATTTGTCCTTAACAATTTATAGACACTGTTTCTATTATTACTTCTGATGGCAGAAACTTCATCGTAAGTAAATTATTTTTAATGTGTACATAATTTCTACATGAATTACATTATATTATAATTATTATCACAGATTCCTATGCATACATTATTATCTAGAGAAATATATCATTTATAACCAATTGAATAGTCAGTTTAATCTTATACCAATAAATGACTAAGGTCCTTTTTCTCAATTTAAACTGCACTGTAATTGTTCCTATGTTGAAATTGTAAATACTAAGATCTTTATATTTTCAGGGAACATTAAAAGGATTTGATCAAACTATTAATATAATATTAGATGAATCTCATGAACGTGTGTATAGTACAACGCAAGGTGTAGAGCAAGTAGTATTAGGTTTACATATCATCAGAGGTGACAATGTGTAAGTAATTTAACTTAATTCACTTTCAGTGTGTTCAAAAGGTTCCTTCCATAGCATTATTTTATTTATTTTAACTATGTTCATTAATCATTCAATATTATTTAAGAGTATATTATATATAATATATATAAATATATGAAACAGGAGATGATATTAATTTTATTTTTATTCTGGCAGTTTAACAGACAACACAAATACTGTTCAATAAATAAATAAATAGTAAATTATTAATGTACATTTTATAGTATATAACTGTTTCATAATCAAATTTCAAAAAATTGATTTATAAAAAATACAAAAAATTTTAGTAGAATTTTCTTTTTTCTTTTAGGGCAATCGTAGGAGAATTGGATGACGAGATGGATGCACGTTTAGATCTATCAGCTATAAGAGCTGATCCTTTAAGTTCTATTGTACATTGATGGAAAATGATTACAATTATAATTATTACTGCTTGAAAATAATAGTATAAGTAAACAATAACAACAATAATAATAATTAAACAAGAATCTGTAATAGTGAATTATAGTCAAATGAAAGTACAATTTCTCTTACATGGGTTGTACATTATATAAATTTTATCACTTTTTATATCCATATTTAAAATATTTGTGTTTTAAACAAAGTGCAGTGGGGAAATACAACCATTGTTTACAACGTTATGAGTAATAGTAGAAAAACATATTAGAATTAATAATTAAATTGTACAAAAGAGTTTCACTATATGATAGTAAA
Organism: Bombus vancouverensis nearcticus; assembly: GCF_051014615.1. Taxonomy (NCBI): domain Eukaryota; kingdom Metazoa; phylum Arthropoda; class Insecta; order Hymenoptera; family Apidae; genus Bombus; species Bombus vancouverensis. Next base: position 8,029,652 of record NC_134925.1, read on the forward strand.
CTATATTTTTTACAAATGTAATTTTCATTTTTTAACTTTCTAGGTAATAGGTAATAATAAAGGAAAATATCAATAGGTTAACATTGAATAATGGCTGAACAATTCTTTAGATTGAAACATATACTCTGTTTCTAATATTATTTATAAAGAGGAAGTATTTCTTAATCTGCGTTTTAGCAGAGATGTATTTAATATTAATACATGGAACATATGACTGCCATAACGGGTAAATGTAATAATAGGGTAAAAATTTTGCTAGCAGTGTAAAACCTAGATTATCATAAGGTTCACATTTATTTAAATACATTTTTAATCTGCAGTCCCTACAAAATTTGAAATGAAATATCTTTTGATATCTATCTATATCTCTTCTAATGTAAGTAAAAAAGTATGTCCATGTACAATTATTTTCAAAACTCTTATAAGTACATTAGTTTTTTATAAAATATTGCATTTTCATACTGTATCATGTACTATGTCATTTTATTGGTGTTTTGACTTATAATAATAGGCCTTAGGCCGTTTCATGTTTAATGAATTTATGTCGTTCTGATACTGTCTAAACATAATTTAATAAAACTTATATGCATTCTAGAATTCAAGAACTATTTGCATATAAATTATACACACACATACATATATTCATATATATATTCATATATATGTATGTATGTATTTCCGTTATGTATCATACATGGAAGACATAAAAAAAAGATATAAATCAATCTATATAATCAGATTTTTCATTCATCATATCTTATATATTAAATGTCTTTTTAAATGGATGAAGATGTTCAATATATACATATACATCTCCGCTGAAAATTTCATTTGCTATTATTCATAGATATATTTGATATATTTCTCGTGTATATAATATGATTTATATTTTTAAATAAAATATAGAGTCACGTAATTATGAGCATTACTTATATCATTCATTGGTATGTATACTTCATACAAAGAAATGCTTCAAAGTGTGTAATTCATGTACAATATTTAATATTTTTCTTCCAATAGTTTAAATTTATATTTTGCTATTTAACCACTATCGAGCATTTGACACCATGTACAATTGACACAATCAAAAGATCATTAATCTGGACCGCCATAAATGAATGCATTATCATTAATGCATGCTGTACAAATTTAAATTACAATGAGAATTATCACCAGGTACTTCGCTTATGTACCTACTTGAAATTGCTTATTGCCTTAATTATTAGTCACGATATTGGTCCTATTTCGATTTCGTCGCCTGATTCGTCCACCGCGTCTATTTTGGTTTGTTCCATTCCACTCAGGCCCCTCCATACCGAAGTTTGGATTCGGACCATTCGGATTGAATCCCATCATACCAGAATCTGGAGGCACTGAAGTAGGACCGGGACCAAAGTTATTGAAATTGCCACTAGGGTACGATGGCGCACCATCGTACGAAGAATTAACGTCTGGTCCGAAGCCTACACCAGGTGCTGGGCCTAACAACCCAGCCCCATTGTTGCGTTGAACATTAAAACGTGGATCAAAGTTCATCTGATTCTGAGGCACAACTGGTCCATTCATGGTCATTCCCGGAGGCATGTTGGACATTCCCGTCATACCCATAGGTGGTATGTTTTGAGGGCCCATGGGAGTATTCATAATAGGTCCTATAGGCCCCATATTTCCAAGCATTGGATTTGGACCCATTGGCATCATGCCTTGTCCTCCTTGCATACCTTGTGGTCCAGGCATACCCTGAGGAACAGACATACCACCAGGACCCATTCCCATGTTCGATATTTCTATTGACGACTGCTGTACATTCTTCATCATGGAAGCATTTACATTTTGAGAAGATAAATTGGAAGCCTCGAGAGCTTTTCGACGTGGATCGGATCGGACTTGTGGGGGTGACTTTGGAGTATCCATTTTAATTGGAGGTGGAGACATGGGAGAATCAGCTAATTCGATTTTACCGATTCTAAATATTTTACGTAATCGTGGATCGTATTTAACCTGTGCATCATTTTTAGTAAGTTTAAGACCTGTATAATCAGGTCTTGGTATGTCAACAACATATACTTTATACGTCATTGGAGGATGCGAAGAAATACTTGCATCAATTTCCGTACAAGGAACGTGCGATGGTGCCGGTTTAAAAGGCAAACTCAACATTTGTCGCAAATCCACATCAGATTTAGTAGACGCATCTGTGAATCCTGCACTGACAACTCGAAGATCAGTATCTCCAAAACCGGTTTGGAATTGTTGTCTGAAATCCATATCCTTTCTCCGAAGATCCTGATCTGTCTTAGTTCGGAGATCTGTATCCATGTTAGTATCAACAGCAGTAATGCCGGAACTGTAGATACTCGTTTCCAATCTAAGATGCTTAGATTCTTTTTTACTATCTGTTCTACTAGGGCTGCTCAATTTCTGTTCGTCTCGACGTTGTCTGGGATCTCGTGACATACGGGGATCTCTGGAAACAGGTACAGAACTTGTTCCAGGGGAGGAACGTGGACTCGATGTTTCATTTTCAATTTTTGATAACTGATTTGAAGTATTAAATGTGTTGATACTTTTACTGTGAATGTTTGATTCGTCTGATGATATTCTGTCCGGTGAAGATTTAACTTTTGAGGAATAATCTTGTGTAGTATTTTGTTGAAAAGATTTACCAGTCGTCGCCTTTAGTGACGATAATAACTTTGATACCTCAGCACTAATGTCAATCTTACTTAAGTCTCCAAGTTTGTCCACAATAGCTGCTGGCTGAGGTATAGTAGGAGCAGAAGGTGTAGTTTGAAATTCTTCTTTAATCACAATACTCTGTGACTTTTCTGCAGATTCATTTTCATCTTTCAACGTATCTTTATTGGAAAGTACTATTGTAAGATTTCCACTTTCATCATCGTCATCGTCATCCTCATCGTCCGAATACCAATCTTCTAAAATTTGATCCGTACGTCTGCTCGAAAGTGCAGAGAACTCATTTTCTATGTTTTTAAAACTATCTTGTGCTGCCCGTTGTTGTTGCTGAATACGCATGAACAATTCCTGTGCCTTTTTTGGTAAATGAGCTGGTATTTCTTGCTCTTCCGTACATAGTGAAGAAGTATCACAGTGATTATTAGTTTCTTCGTTTGCGATATTTGTTTCTGTAACAATTAAGTAATCTTTTCTTTACTTTTTTATTTTTGTTTTTACTTTATACAATAATAAAAATTGGTCCTACCTTCCTGATCAGTATTTTTGTCTTTCTGCTTATCGTCATCTTCCATTGGCATTTCTATAACAAGATCTGTTTCTTCATCTTGATCACTTTCTTCATCGAACTTAGACTTAGTAAGATTTGCTACTTCATCAGCTATACTAACAACAGGTGGCGGCTTTTGCGCATTTAGCAATTGCCTTAAATCTACATCTTTTGAATCTTCAAGTAGTGTTGTGTCTTTCTTTTTTGCCTGAAAGTGAAAAACATTACATAATATTATAGTTATTCATAAAAATTTATTAAATGAAATAATAAATCACTATACCTGTTCTAGTATTTCGTCTTCTTCTACGTCTTTTGTGAAATCTTCTCTATCTCTTGATTTGTTTAAATTTATTTTGTTCAATTCAAGGTTATTAGCTTCAGTATAAAAATCCATATTTGGCATAGATTGGGGTATTAATGGTTTTTGTAAGTGTTGTTGGGTTGCTAGACCCAATGCAGCATTAGGAAGTTGCAGACCAAGTTCATTGGCTGATGATTGTAACAACATGATTTGTTCGTATGGAACCCTATCTTCATCTGAACCCCATCGAGTTTTCTTACCTGACGATTTCCTTTCTCTAACACTTTTCTGCTGTTGTACTTGTTCTTCTATACAATAAATTTTACTTTTAATACAAACTATACTATAAAAAATATAAATAAAAATATCATTAAATACCTTTTTCTTCCCTTTCATTATTCTTTTCTGTGGTACCAGTTGGAGCTGATATATTTAGTTCAAAAAGACTGGGAATTTTTTGATTTGTAGTTTCTTGACCTTGCGCTAATGCTCTAGCTGTATTATTTATCATTAACAATGCCCCTTCTCTACTTAAACGTGGAAAATCTCCAAGAATTTCTTTTGGTGCTGTTTCTAAGTGTTTTAACAAAATCCCTTTCACCTGCATAATAGTATTTTATTTAATATATGCTTTTCTAAACTATATTAATTAAAGAAGATATAAAAGCTGAAATATAATAAGTACCTGCTCATTTAAAGGTTGATGTGAAAATTTACAATTCTCTCCCTGACTACATTTTAATCCTGTATGAAAAAATTTACATGGAAAATCGTGATGCATATAAAGGCATTTATCTCTCTTTGCACAACAGTCCATAAGATAAAATTTGCAGAGTTCCATCTTTCGAGGTGGTAAAGCATTGTGTGAAAAAGGGCAATCATCTCCTCTATGGCATTTTCCTTGCATGTAATAAACACATATAGCATCTGGATCTTGATTGTGGTCATTATTTTGATTTCTCCGTCCATTTCTATCATTCCGCATTTGCCCACGGGTTTTATTTTTACCACCACGTTCATTTTTACCGCCTCTACGTCCTATAAACGTAAATATCATTTGCAATAACTTAATAATATTGATTAATAATATTATATAATATTACTATACCTCCTCCACCGCCACCTCCTCTTGAATTACTACGCTTGTTATCATTATCCCTATGTCGATTTACATTAGGCCTATCATCATAATCTGAATTACTATCAAAATTCTCATGCTCGTTTGTATGTCTTGGAGAATTATTCTCTTGCGAATCTTTCCTAACAGGTGAAGCACCCCTAACAAATAACATTTCATCTTCATCTTCATTGACATTTTCGTCGTCGCTCACTTTTCTTCTCTGTAAATCACATATTTATTATAAATCCATATAAAATATTATTTAAATTAATTCTACTAATAACATTAAATATTATGAAACCTTTTGATCCTTATTACGGTCTTCCTCTCTTTCATCCCGCATTCTTTTTCTACTCTTATTTCTATTATTTTTACTCTTAGATTTAGAATCTTGATTCCTGGTTCCATCTTCCTCTAACGCTGCCCTAATTGCTTTTTCCACATCTCCTGCCCAATCTTCTGATGGATTTTTGTATTTTAGAAACCTATCATGCTTGCTACTTCCTTGAACATTTGATTTCTTATTTTTATTGAATTTAGCATCGAAAGCTTTAGTTTTTGGTATATCTGCTTTTGATGCACTTTTATTGGCGTCATTATTTACTGGTGGTGGCAGAGGTTCATCATCTTCATCGGAAGGAATTTCCCCATCTTCCAAATCATTATCATCATTACTAAACATATATTAAAAATACATAGTTAGCCAAAAATATATAATACATTCAAACTGAGTGTTATATAAACTTTATGTAGTTTAAAATATTTTTATACAGTATTAACAATTTTTTATATTGTGTATGTAATATTATATATATTATATGTATATGTATAGTTTGTTCCATATAATTAAAAATAGAATGTTCAATGTCTGTATCGATGACAGATTTTGCTTGATATGCTTTATTAATAATATTATTTTGAATATATTTTAAGTCTCTCTCTTGAGAGACTTAAAAGGTCTATAAATTTTGATCTTAAATAATTCTATGCTAATGAATAAAGAATTCATTTGTAATATTAATTAAAAAATTAAAATAAATTAAATTATACAAAAATGTTACACCCTCAGGTATTTATCATTTTATGCATTTTTCAAAGCTGCATGTTTGTATGTATGGAGGTAAAATCGAAAATTTTATTTCATTAAAATCATCATCATTTATCATTATCATGATGATCATCATCATAATCATCATCATTATCAATATTATCATCATCGTCATTATTCATTATCATCATCGTCATTTAAGAATCATTAAAGAAACGCTAAATGCATTTCTTTGATAAAATAACATAAAAAGTTGCTAGAACAAAATTGGACTGTGCTCATAAAAGCTGTCAAAGCATTAACAGCAATGGTCATTAAATACATCACATGTTGTACGTTGAATAAAGGAACATCGAACTTTGGTCGAGCAGAGTATAGCTGAAAGAAGCTTCCGCTACTAGTTGACCTGAAAACATTGGCTGCTTTGGGAGGTGACTAACGACACGTTGTAGTACAGTAAGCATCGATCGATGCAACTTTGAAATATATACCTAGTCAACGTAACATATGCTTGGGAAATAACTGTTTTCTGAATGTCCGCTATCACCGATTTATCCGGAAAATAGCATATTTTAGAAACGTACGTTCAGTCGTACAGTATATAAAGGCACAAAATTACAAATGTAGAGGAAGAAAACCCATATTATTAAATGAAGCATATAACCATTCCCACATATTTAAAATAAAATACACGAATATAAATTGAAAAAGTAATATGTAAATTGCAGACGCTAAAAGATTGTTAAATTAGCATAGTAAAAAAACGCATGATATCTGTATATCACGAAGGAAAATAATAAATTGGAATTTCCTTACCCACAAATCGTGTTCATTATTAACATCATTATTCATCATCAACTACCATAATTCATCATCAATGCAATAGTATGAATACGAATATATAACATATCACATTATTTCTACAGCATATCTCATCGTCATCGTTACAGCATTATCAACAGTGCATGTAACATTTTTCGATAATCGTGCGTCAGAATTTCTTTGCGTGTAGACCCCGTTTGTTTCGTTCATTCACGTGTATACACATGTATGTAAGGTATACACGTGTGTACGTAAGGTAGGTTGTACATATGTACATGACGCACATCTACATGCGCGCTGTGTATAAATTTAGTCTTTGAATGTGTATTAGGTACATGTATAAATACGTCGTACTCGACCGGGAAATGTATATATGTATATATCTTCTGTATATGTATATCGTCTCCCCGAAGATCCCGTGCATATTTCTTTTACTCAATACAAACTTCCGTTTCTGAAATAATTTTATATCGATATTTATGTAGTTCTTCAATGCTCGTCAAAATATGTCGTTAAAATTCGCACCGTTATAAATATCGTTATATCCTACCGTAATAAATATCGTCATAAATATATAAGAATTAAGATATACGCACGAACATTTGCACACATATCTTATGAATCACCACAAAGCTAACATTTTTACTTGGAATTTTACTTGAATATTAATTCAAGTAAATTTATTAATGCCTATCATAAGGAACATTTTTAATTCCATTTAAAAAGTTGAATTTACTTTCTGCTATTTAATATTGGAATATGTATATCGGAGAATTTCTTTGTCACGAAGATAACCTTGGCCTTAAGAATCGTGCCAAGGTACTCAACGTTTAAACCATCTTATGTTATAATTCTAGAGTAGAGCTGACTTAATTTCAGAGCAATGAAGAACCATAAAAGGAGACACGAGAGAACAAAAAGATTAAGTTACGCGTATTCGAACAGTGTAATATGACTCCGTTTTTTTTTTCTCATAGTGCCAATGGTATATACCGAAACGAAAGCGGGGGACCAGCACGGAGCTTCTGGAGAGGGGGTTCAAATGTGTGTAACGTGAATTGGTAAACAGTTCTAAAAATTTCGACTGTTTTCGACTGGTGAATAAAAAATGTTGGAGGCAAACCTTTGGATTAGAGTCTCAGCCGCGGAAACACTCTCTAATGCCATTGTTTTGTCCCGATCGATCGTGTTTTGTACCGTATGATATAGCACTGTGGCCCGACGATGATCATTCGATCGATTGACGCGACCACACTCGATGGCTCTTTGCTTGGAAAATAATCGCGTGCCTGAATTCTAGCATTTGAAAAAATTTTCAAAAATACTCAGTTTACTAGGACACTAATTAGCCTACAAAGAATCGTGTTTCTCGTGTGTCTCTCCGTTTCTCTTTCTCTCTTGCGTGCGCGTGCGCACGCCCAACAACCGAACGTACCAGAGGTTTTTATTAAAAACGTTTTCTGTATCTTTTTTCTATCGTTGCCTCAGTTACATGTCTCTGACCTCTTTTTTATCCTCCCAAATTAATTCTTCTCGCCTGAGCACAATATTCAGGCTAATATATCTCGTTTAATTAAAGTGTCTTTTTATTTCTCTGATTTATCCGTAAATTACTATTTGCACTTCTCGATTCGGCGAAGAAATGGATAGATTTTCACTGTGTGTCTCTCCTCTCCTTGGCTATTAAATTTCGTTAAATGACGTGATCTTACCACTGCAACGTCGTGGCATGACGTGGCATATGGCTGACCGACCATAAGCTCTCGTAGGCGTTTCAGAATTATCTCTTTTTCCTTACGCTCTTAACTATCGAATGAAATACGGAGATAAGAGCAGAGCTCGATAGGAAATACGTATAATGTACTTTTTTCTCTTTTTTTAAAATTCGTAATAATCAAACGAAAAGGAAAAAGCGTTTTTCCCCAAAGATACGACTCGAAGCTTCGTAGAGTTAATGTAAAGACGTAGCTTCCACTTCGACGATTCCCGTGTGTTCCGTGATCTGATAACAGCGCTCTCTTTTTTCAATTGAAAATATATTGGGAGAGAGAGAGAGAGAAAGGGAGCAACGAATAAATTTGTTCGTCTCGCCTTGCCGATAAAAACAACTGCGAGTTTAATCAGACGCGCGTCTGTTATTGAAATTTAATCGAGAAATAAAATGTTTTAATGCACGGACTCGACGCGATTCGTGTCTATCCTGGATGGATTGACAGCGTTTTTTACGTCTCTCGTGTACTTCCGCGTACTTAGATTATTTATCTCAGCAAAAGAAGAACATATGTTATTATGAACGAGACTAGTCGCAGGCAGGCGAAAAAGAACGATGGTCGGACAGAGCGTATTACTATGTCAGCAGATTGTATAAAAATGTATCAGTTATGAGACGATGAGCGAAAACTTCAAAGATCAAACTAAACATGGCCACATCTGGAACTATTCTGAGCAGGCAGCTGTACGAAACCTCGGAAGAAGGGCAACACGAACGGGTACCGAGCTGGGAGGGAAAGCAGCGCTGATTCCGTTTAACCAATCAGAAACCGTATTCAACGATCACGTGCTCACGTTTCCATTATCTGCATTCCCCCACTAAGATTTTCTCTAGCTTCCTCTCCCTCCCCACTTCTCTTTATTGCTTCTGTTTATGTAGAGCAAATTCCTCAAGCCTTCGTTGACCCTTGGTTTTCTACGCACAATTCGTCTGAAAGCGAGCTTGTAGATATATTAACCGTATTAAAAACATTGTATCCCGAATTTCACGCTTTATTATTTGCAGACGTTTTGGAAGTTTTCTTATTTTTCAATATAAATATTTTTTAGATAATTATTTTGAAAAATTATATTTTTGACTTCAATTCATGTATTTATATAAACTCATTATTTACATGAACTCATTGCTGAATTCTGACTTTGACTGTAATTATCAAGTTTTACAGATATAATTTTTTAAATTAATAAAAATAATTGTATTAAAAAGGAAAAAGAAAATCAAATATTGGAACTATTAAAAATGTTTAGTAACTGTAATAATCTTTCATAAACAAAAATTTACTTTACATATTAATCAATTTGTGCAATTTTTATACAATTAAATTACATTTTTTTTCCTGTTCTATAAAATATTTATAATAATATATTAATTATTTCTCCGTACAAACTAACTTCAATATACTCAACATACAATGTAATTTCAATTATTAAACAAATACACAATGCTTGTTATGAATTTGTTTATATAAACTTCGTCCTAACAACTTTTGTACAGAAGTATATGAAACGTTGATAATATAAAAAATGTCGCCCCCATTATTAAGGTATGTGCAAATAGTCAAAAATTGCAATCCTATTTAACTTGTTCATGCGATCGATGACAGAAAACAAAAGAAATTCCACATGACCAGCATTGTCGTAATGGTATGTCTGGTAAAGGTCGTGGATTATAGATGTGCCTCCAATCTGACAAATCTGAATTACAGTCAGATTGTTCGGGTGGTCCTTTTACTTCTATACCATTGACGCACCTTTTACATTTGAACCTAAAGTACGTGCAATAAATATACTTAACTAATAACTATTCATATGGACATTCATAATTTTTCATAATGTTAGGCTTACTTAGCATGAGTATCTGATATAGTATTTTCTTCTAATTTAAATAAATCTCGTAAATCATTTAATGTAAAATGTCTTGCAACGTCTTCTTCCTGATCTACGACTGTAGAACTTAATGCTTTTTTATGCGCTTGCCTTTGAAAAATTTTTTCCTCGATAGTACCAGTCTATAACATATTTAAATGATAACATAAATGTTGATTTCTAAAAAATCAAAAATTGTTGTAAAATTTTTCTTTTACGTACACAAAGAAAACGATATATGAAACAAAGTTTTTTCTGACCATCCCTCCAAACTCTTGCCATAGCTTGATCATCATTTGCAGGATTCCAGTCAGGATCGAACATGACAAGTCGATTTGCACCAATAAGATTTAATCCACAGCCCCCAGCTTTGGAGCTGAGCATAAAAATAAAGTCATTGCTATTTGGATCATTAAATTTTTCTACTACCTTTGATCTTTTTTTAATAGTCATAGTGCCGTCTAATCTAACATAGTTATAACAACGTTTATGACACAGTTTCTCAAACAGATCGAGAGTTTGTGTATAATTAGATACCAATACAATTTTATCATTCGTCGTTGTTTTAATAGAAGCTAAGAGACAATCTAATACCATTAGCTTTCCGGATAATTCTGGCATGATTTCTCTAGAAATAAAATTATAAAGATCAATATTATAAAATAATGGTAAATTTAGGTCAGTATTATAAAATAATTTTAATATTATGTACTTTGTGCTGTAATTTGGAGGCATTAATTTTGCAGCGTTTTCAAATCCATCAGATTTTTCCAATATTTTATCATATACCAAATCGGGATGACAACATAATTTTTTCAACAGTGTAATTGCTGCAAGTGTTGAAAAACTTTTTCCTTTTTTAGAATTGGCAGAATTTTCTATAACGAAAAAATAGACATTAATTAAATATAGAGATTTCAAGTATTTTAAATAATAACGAATTTATAAACAACAAACCTTCCATTGATTTTCTAACACTATCGCTTTGTATAAAACTGTTATAAAGGTCAGTTTGTAGTTTTCCCATTCTTATACACACCACTAATTCATATTTTAAAGGTAAATATTTCGAAAGTAAGGCACTAGTGCGTCTAATAAGACATTTATTCACAATGCTTACTAATTCCGCTAAACGTTCCTGAGCGAGTTTACGTTCGGTATCTGTTGCAGCTGCATCTTGACCACGTAAAATTGGTATCTCGAATTTTTTCCGAAATTCCTAACAAATGAAATTTTAATATGACAGTAATATTCTCGTTGAAATATTTGAAAAATCTTTTTAATTTTCTAAACATATTAATTAACATACTTGTGCAGTTCCCAATAATCCTTGATTAACAAAATGTACAAGAGAGAAATATTCTAAAAGATCATTCTGTATAGGTGTTCCACTGAGTAGTACTCTTCTTTTAGCCTTTAAATTTATAAGCGCTTGATATGTTTGATTTTCAGAATTTTTTAGACGATGTCCTTCATCACATAATACGAGTCCAACTTCATCTTGATGAAGAACTTGTGCGTGTAAGCGAAAAGTTTCATAACTGATTATCAGAATGGGATTTATACACCTGCGGCCGTAAGTTTTCATAAATCCAGTAAGTTTTGTGTCGATATCTGTTTTGTTTCCACCATCAATGGCTAGTGGTTGAACTCTATTTTTCAACCATTTAAAGATCTCATTATACCAATTTTTAACTAATGAACTTGGTGCAACAATAATAGCTTTCTCTATAAGTGGTTTAGCTTCAGGTCCTACAAAACACAATTACGTAATTAACGTAATTAACAATTAATGTAATTACATATTGTATATAATACATAAAATAATATTATTTTACCTTGTTTTAATAGAGTCCATAACAGAGTTATACATTGTAAAGTTTTTCCAAGGCCCATTTCATCTGCCATGATACACCCATAGGCACCTTCAATACGTTTTCCTGTTACACATTCATACATAAACTTTACACCTTCTCTTTGATGAGGTCTTAAAATATTACATAATAGAGGATCCACTACTACATGTACAAGTTGTTTAGACCTGAAATATAAATGAACTATTATAAAAAATTGTTGATAAAGTCTAATAATTATAAAATAAACAAAATATTTATACTTACTGATCTATTTTCAATTTTTCATGTTCAGATAATTCAGGAGGTGAATAAACAACAAGCGCATTAGCTTCCTCAGGATCATGTAATGGTCTACGGGGACCAGATAAACGTATTCCTAATGCACGACCAGATAATTGATAACCAGGAATTGGTATCTTAAATGGTTTACTAAAGATCTTTTTCATACGTTCTTCCTATAAGTCCAATTATAATTTTTTACTGTAGGTATTATGTTATTGTAGGATTGTTATTAATGATTACTATTTAATGTATAATACTTACATGTTCAGAAATTACTTCTTGGGTAGCTTGCACATCATTAGCTGAAAGAGCAACTGCTTTGTATTCTGGTATTTGTACATTTTTGACATTACGGCAAGCCTTTTTTTTAGTTTGTTGAACTGGTGACACAACCTGACACATTGCCACATTATTGGATATATCAAATAGTAATGGACGTTTGCCATTTTTACTGGGTGCCAAAGATCGATTCTTATATACAATAAACATAAGATTAGTAAAAACAAAATAAAAATTTGTTATATAGGATATAATAAAATTAAATCTAATAATAATGACAATAATAAGCACGAACATGTTTTTGAAAATCGAAAGAAAGAGTATTAAAATTATACTAGTACATTAATCACTACTAATTTTGTAATTTTAATATATCATTTTTCAATAAAAACTAAAGTAATTTTGATAAAAGAATTTTTAACCAATTTTATGAAAACTTACCATTTTAAAATAAGATATGTCATTTTCAAATTTCAGTGTACTTTATTTCGTAATATCATTACTCTGTAAAATTATTACTTTCCACATTTCATTTCTTGAGCTAATAACTAATAAGCAATAGCAATAACAAATTTTACAAGTTTCGCGGTTATACAAGTGATACAGTTCATTCTACTTTCTACCTTAGATTTTAGCACACCTATCGTCCATTATTGAAAGCTGGTTCCGCACCACTACATTTAAATCTCAAGCACGAAATATTTAAAGAAAAAACATTTAAAGTTACATTATCAGAATTAAATCTGTTGTTGATTCATATAGATATCACATATATCATATATAAATTTTTTAAATGATAATATTAATTATTTTGTTTCATGATTACGTCACTAATTTTTTTATATACAAAAAACATATACTTATGAGACATTCATGAATTTTCTAGCAATTACACAGCAGTACAATTATAAAAATATTCTTTATGTATTTAGGAATATAAATAAATAAAATTACAGTTCTGCAAATATGTTTCCCAAAAAATTCGTATTAAGGTCATCATCATCCTTTATAATGTCTTTATTACATTTTTTATTTGAAATGTTAAAGGTGCATTTAGTAAGATTAAATAATTCGGGTATGATGTTGGGTTTTATGCCATAAGTATCTTCCAAAAATTCCAGAACAGCTACTTTATTTTGTAGATTGTTAAAAAACAACCTACTTTTTTTGGGGAGCATTTTTTCTAACATAAATACAAGGTGATGATGAAAACATATAAATTGAGTTGGTATAGTTGATGTAATATCAAGCCAATCTTGTACACAATTAAGAGGTGTAATTGAATGTCCAGAAAAAAGAGCTGGATTTGTTAAAATCCCTCTTGCAGACATCACTGCATCACAATTACTTTCTTTATAGAGCTTTTCTGCACTTTCTAAACTTTTTACATCTCCATTAGCAATGAGAGGTAACTTCACACTGTCTCTTACTAATTTTAAATTATATAGATCAATTGGTTCACATCTCATTTCTGGAGTTCTAGCATGAATAGTAAGAAATGAAGCACCTGCTTTTTCAAGAATTCTACAGAAATCAATAGTTTTTTGAATATCCTTCAATAATCTAATCTTTACAGACACAGTGAAAGGATATGGAATACGATTTCTCACTTGATATATTAAATCTTTTACAAGATCTGGTTTCTTAAGTAAGTCAGCTCCATATCCATCTTTCAATGCCCAACGCTGAGGGCACCCACAATTTAAGTCAACACCATTACAATATCTATAGAAAAATAATTCATTAGGCACACAAACCAATATTGATTATCAGATATTAGTCTTAATATTTTGGATGAACTTACGGGGCGACCAATTCTGTTGCATTAAGAAAGTCATATACATTTTTAGCAGCAAATTGAACAACTAGTGGCTTATCCCCATTATTAGTTGAAAACTCATTATCTCTGGCTTTTTCAGATTGTACAAATGAATCAGCTAAGATCATAGGTGTAAAACATATATCGCAATCATACTGTCTTACTAAAGTTCGAAACTGTAATCTGTTAATATTTATATTATTTTTTTATTTTCATATACTGAAAAGATACTACAAATACATTAATGTTTATTATCACTTACTTGCTGTATCTAACCATTGGTGCACATACTTTTATCATTCTTGGTTCTTTTAACATTTCTGCTATATCAATGGACATTTTTGTTTATATTTTGTATTTTGTTTCAAAGAAAGAATTAAATGTCATATACATATATATATAATATAACAAATTGTTTCTGCGTAGAATATTCTGACAAAAAAATAAGAGTAATTATTTTTTGTATAAATTTTGTTTCTTTTCTTTATTTAGAAATAAAGCAGTAGACACAATTTTTTGTTAAATAACATGTGTTAAACGCATGTAATTAAACGAACTTCTTAATGTAGAGTAATGTGTATAAATGTTTTAAAATACTTTCGATTATATTCCATTAATCTTATAGTACAAAAAATCAGTTAAATTTACAGTTAGAGAAAAGTATACACTATCTATAATATGATATAGATACATTGTCTGCATATTATTAAACAGTTTTACGTACATTTAATTCTTTTCAATCAGTATTCGAATTAATTCATGTATTTACGATGCGCTATAATAATTCTTGTAAGTACCATTTATTTCATTTGTTTTCTTATTGTTATTATAAACATTCGAAAAATTTTATTTATACGTAACCTTATTACGCTCATTAGCATTTATTTACAAGCATGTGATATTTTTCGAAAGAAATGTGAAATACAATGATTGTTACTTTGATTACTTCATTTTTTACATGTACTTACATAGTTTAATATTAAATAAAAATTAATGTTTACTATAAATAGTAGTTATTCTTAGCAGTCACCTTTTAAACTACATTTATCTTAACCTTCATTTGTTATTTCTCACAATAATTTCATTAAGTATAAAATTTTCTTGTATCTTTATACACACAAAAATTTCGAAACATATTACAAAAGTATCTTATTATTACTGTTTTAATTATTATTACTGTGTTACTTAACACAGTATGTTGTAAGAAATCCTATAATATATTATTTTCATTTTTAAAGGCTCTGGAGAAGAATGTCCTTTGACAAAAAGTAGAAGTTACAAATACACGTTAACTATGTATTGTGGAGATGGTTTAAAATTCATTATAAGCTGTTTCACCATTTTGACAATTTCTATTACAACAACATTAATTTTACAAATATTATATGCTGATGGAAGCCCACAGGTACTTAAATTAATATAAAAAACATCATATAACGAGCTATAGATGTTATGTGTAATGTTATATTATTTCAGAATACTGCTGGTGTACATGGTGCTGTTGCAACAGATTATACAAATTGTTCACAAATTGGAACCAAAATATTACGGAAAGGCGGTAATGCAATAGATGCAGCTGTAGCAGCTACTATTTGTATGACAGTAGTTGCTCCACATAAGACTGGTCTGGGTGGGTAAGTTATATATGTAATTTTATTAATAATTATAATAATTGATAATTATTATTTTAGAGGTGGTTATATGATGTTATATAATCATAAAGAACAGACAGAACCAATTATTATTGATTTTGCTAATAATACAATTAAAGGTATGTATTTGAATAATATTTTAAAGAGTATTTCAGATCTTACATTATTTGTATTGTATGTTAGACAATTTTTTACAAGATGGGATACGTATACCAGCAGTATTAAGGGGATTAGAATATGCACATACATTAAAAGGTAAACTACCATGGAGTGAAATTGTTAAACCTTCTGTATCTTTAGCCAAAGAAGGATTTGTTGTATCAAAGGAGCTAGCAAGTGAAGTATCAAAAAATATTGATTATGAAATTTTATATGGGCACATTAGTGCAGGAGATATACTAAAGTTACACGATCTTAGCAATTTGTTAAATGCTGTAGGACTGGAAGGAACTAATGGTACAGTAATTTTATCATTATTATAACTAAATAAAAATTTTTGTATTAATATCTTCTAATACATTCACTTACCTGTTTCTTTTTTAGTATTATACAATGGAACTTTTTCACAAAAGCTTTTACATGATAGAATTAAACTATCAAAGCTACTTCCACAGTTAGTAAATTATAAACCTGATGTATATATAGCAAAAAAGTCAAGCTTTTATAAACATGTAATATATTATCCTCCACATATGTCATTATTAAAATCAATGATTGCAGCACTGGAAGATCTTAACATATCTACTGATAATGCATCCATAGTAGGAGCAGATATGCAAGTAGCTAAAACATTAATAAATTCAGTATCAATGCCATTACAATTAAAACAACATGGTTTGTTATATTTCACTGTTTTCATTTTAAAATATATATAAATATGTTTTACAGCAATGTTGATTTCATACCGTAATAATTTTAGTTGAAGAAGAAAGATATACTGGAGTTGTTGCAATGGATTGGGAAGATACTTATGTTTGTATTATAACGTTAGTATTATATTGATTTAATATATATTGTTCAATAAGTTTAGTGATATAAATGTACACTTCTTACAGTGGACTTGGTGCACCATTTGGTCTTGGATATATGTCAACTGTTGGCTTCCTGCTAGATAAAGCTGATACCAATAATACCTTATCTATGCTTGTTCCCATAATCTTTCATAATGAAAAAGCATTATGTGGATTAAGAGGAGTGTTTGGAACTGATGATACATTAATTATTGGACAATTATTGTACAGTATCATAGTGCGTCAATTAAATGTTTCTGAAGCTATTGAATACCCAAGGTAGAAAATAGGTTTTATCTTTTATCTTCTATAAAAGTGGAAATGTTATTTCTTAACCACAATTTATTGTTTAGGTATTATTTTTCATCAGATGGATTTGTGATAGAAAATGATCCAAAACATTCTATAGATACATTAATACGAAATCAATTAAACTTAATAGTACCAGCACCACATTTAAAGACTGATTCAGTATTAAAAAGCGTGAATGCAATCATAAAAAGGAAAGATCTAATGTCAAGTCATTCAGATAGTCGTGGAGGTGGCCTTGCATCAAGATTTTAATAATTTATTCATCTATATTTTTTTTTATTAAATATATCTATATATTTTGTATATCTATATATAATAAAGTGAGATTTTCTATGATGTTTTAAATTTTAATCCTAATTAAGATTTAATCCTAAGAAGATTAAGATAAATGGAATGAAAAATAATTTATACTGTTTTATAAAAATAATTAATTTTATTTTCTTAACTATTTTTATACAAATCTTACACAATAAAATGTAATCTATGTTATATATACTTTGATCTGAATATGAAATGTTTAAATTATAAATTCATTCACATTTTGTCACCTTGCAATTGCTGCTTTTCTTCTTTGTATTCTCTACTTATATCAAGTTGTCTCAATCTAGCATACATTGCACTAGCACTAAGTACAACAAAGTTACTTATCCACCACATGAATGATTTCTTTTCATCAAACCAATAAGTTGCTAAAACTGTTTGTGCACAAGCCTTAGCAGTTCCACTAATATTGTGTGTTAAAGGAGATGTTACTTTTATTTGAAGTGCTGTAGCAAAACCAATAGCAAATCCACAAATACCACCAACAATCATAGCCAACCAAAAATATGAAGATCCAATCTTATCATAATTGTACACTGTAACATGTTCTCCATTCGCTAACATTAATGGAAGAAATATAATGACACTATATGCATTGTTACAATAAGAGAGTAACCAAATATCTTGATTTAATGCAGGAAGAACTTGTTTCATGTGAATGGAATATAAAGAAAGAGTTAACGATCCTAGTACACCAAAAATTGTTCCCAGAATAGATAGAGAACCAGCGATGTGTTCTTGATCCACACCAAGCCAGAATCCAATCACAATAAATGCACAACATGCAATACAATTTATGGAAGTCTTTTGACCTGTAAAATTTTCATAAGTCATTATACTTGCCCAAATTATTTTATTTTCAGAGGTTCTTACCTAGCATAAGGTATGTGAAAATAACATTAAATACAGTTGTTAGTGAACGTCCTGTGTAATAAAATGAAACGTCAACATATTTTAAACATAAGTTGTTGGTTGCAATCATTCCAGTAAATAGGAGAGACAATGGTAATACCTATAAATATATAGAGAATAACAAAGATATAATTATTATCAAAAAATTATAATTTACCTTTCTAAGGGTTTCTTTGGTATATGGATTACCAATTGGAAATTTAATATATTTTGGGAACCATTTTGATAAATTACTAAGAATTACACACATAACTAAAGATACTATACATTGGCACCATGTTATAAAAAGAGGTGCATCCAAATTTATAGTATTACTGGATAAAAGAGTTTTATTTATAAATACAGTCAATATAGAAATTATCCTGTAAAGATATTTAATCAATTGTATGTACAAAGTAACAGAAATTAAGTAACTTCATTTGTTACTAAAAAGTAATTTAGGTGAACTTACCAATAATTTGTAACCACAATTGCAATATATATAAATTTTGTCAATAATCCAGTTTCTAACAACATTTTTTGAATATATTTAATTATATAAGTTAAATATTACATTACAATAATTACTATACTTTAATATTAAACTATACTAAAACTATTAAAGTATTGAATATGAAAAAAATGTTGATTCTTTATCAATTTTTTAATAGATTATTACAATGATACTGTGATTTTACAATTTTAATATATTTTTTAATGAATATAATTTTTTATGACAAGTAATAAATAATACTATTTAAACATTTTGATGTAAGCACTTTAAATATATAAATTTTTATTAAATAATCTATAGCTATAAAATAGCATATGTTTTATCATTTTTAGTCTGTTATCAGTGCGTAACCTTTTTGAGGTTATGTTTCACATAACCCATTGCTCACTACTAATCTATGACATTAATATTAATTATGATTTTTTATCTCGATATTCACAATCATATAAACAGATCTCGATACCTGACACTCATGTACGGAAACCTAGGAAAAGCAATCCGAAAATTGAATCGCGGAAAATTAACATGGAAGACAAGAAAATCCCCTTTCTGCGCATGCGTGACATACGATTAATATTCCAAACAAAGATAGAGACATTCTACTCATCTCTATCTGTTTCGCAAGAATGCGGACTTTGTGACTGTCCATGTTGATTTTTCACGACTAGACACGATTCAATTTTCGGGTGGTTTCTCCCTAGCAACTGTCGAGATCTGCTTATATGATCGTGGTTGCAATCATTATTTTAGAATCTAGAATAATCATATGTACATATATGTTTCAGTATATGCACTATTCTAGTATATATCCAGTATATATTTTTAGTTTAGTTAATAATTATATTTATACGTAAATGTTTATTTCCTATTTTCATAAATACACTTTCATCTTATATAAAGATGCCAACATATTTTTTAAAAACATACTTTTATAGTAAGTAGATATATATTTACATTTATTATTTTAATTATTCCTATGGATAATTATCACAGATAAAAACAAGCGATAAATTCATATGCGTCATATGTGATTCTTCTGTGTACCTATCTGACATAGCTTATTTACTGTATTTTAGCTGTATTTTTTAATTAAGGATACATAAGTTTACTTAAATAAGAAATTTCATTATCTTGTTAAGTTCTTTAATTAATTTTATACTAAAAATAAATCTTCATATTAAAGTAATATATTTTAAAAATAATTAATCGAATTAAATTTCATTTAATTGAAAACAAATGTAAATATATTAATATCTATTTCGCCTTGATAAATTTCTTAACAAATAATGTAGTTGTACAATTTACGCACATGTTTAATAGATAGTAAATTATAGTCGCAAAGTGGATATCGCCACTGACTACTGACAATCATACATATGTAAATGTTGACACGTGGTATCTATGTAGTATTCGGGTATTTCCGTCTATTGTCGTAACGATGAACAACCAAAATTAGTACTTGCGTAAAAATCATCTATATCTCTCATGAAACATGTTTTGAATTATTTCAATTTATTTACTATTGGAAAACTTTAAATATCTATGGCGTCGATGTAACAGTTTTGAAGAATTGTCATATAACGGGTATGTTGGCATATCAAATGAAATGTCTTCTATTCAATCTGTTAATTGAACTTTGTACTATGTACTTGTGAAATTTATTTCTTCTGCTGCGGTTTCTCGTTTATTATAAAATTATAGTTTTCAAATATGTATTGAATATAAGTGGTTTTTATTATATAATGATCATATGCACAATGATTATGACATTTCGATATAATTCCTAATTTCTATTTGGGAATATGTATACATAGTTGTCATTTAACTTTTACGTGTTAACTAAATTATTATTTATTGCCATTTCGCAATAATCATCATATGTGTACATTTATGTAATTCACTCCGATAAGAAGTCATGACCTTGGCAATTACTTATTAGCTTTTTTAAAAATCGAACTATATAGTCAGTTAATAGTGCGAAGCTGAATAAATTAATTGATTTCTATTCTCGTGAACCCATTAATTTAAGAACTTAATTATTGTATTATGTTTTATTTTTTAATCGAGTCCTATAATTAAATTGAAATAATCTCGAAATAAATATATTTATTATCGGGAAATTTATAATATCTTGATACACGTAATTACAGGGTAAATCGCTTTTTATTTAATATTGTGTATTAATGTTTATTAATACGCAATATCATTTTTCGATTTTATATTATTCTAAACATGTAAATTTGACATTAATATTTAGATCATATTTAAATCATTTATTTTTGTGATCACTTATATGTTTTAGAAATTAGTAATTAAAATTCCACAACATGTCACAATATGAGGATGTTATTGTGGAAGACAAAAGGAGTGATGATAGTGCGATACCAGAATCAGAGATTCGGCATAGAATCCCATGGAGTGAACGCGTGTTATTAAACAGTGAAATACCAGGCTTACATGAAGTTAAAGAGCTATTGGAAGATGACGATGCAAGCTGTTTAGCAGAAGAAGAAGATGGAGTTGGTTGTCCATTACCTTCAACTCCTGAAGATGATCATCTTCTGGACTGTGAGGTATATAATCATAATTCTAATTACTAGCAGTACTTGTTAATAGGTTATCCCATATCATGCATTAGTCAAAAAAGGAATCAGGTTATAGATTTTAGTGTTTCCTTTTACAGATGACAGAAGTGTTAAAAGCTGGTGTGTTAAGTGATGAAATTGATCTTGGTGCATTAGCACATAATGCTGCAGAACAAGCAGAAGAATTTGTTCGTAAGGTATCTAGAAGTTATATGAATATATCTTTATGTTACGAATTAGCAAATAACTTTTTATTTACAATATTAACTGTCTACTTTTTAAAGGTTTGGGAAGCATCCTGGAAGCAATGTCATTTCAGAAATCTTCCAAAATGGTTGCAGGATAATGATTTCTTACATGCTGGTCACAGACCACCTTTACCATCTTTTTATGCTTGTTTTAAAAGTATATTTCGAATTCATACAGAGACAGGAAATATTTGGACTCATTTACTTGGTAAAATTCAATATTTATCCTGGAAGATATTTAAATTTGCTTCTTGAATGACTTTTCTAGGAGATTAATATGTTTCATTCTTTCCATAGGATGTGTGGCATTTATTGGCATAGCTATCTTCTTTATAACACAACCTCCTATAGAAATACAATTGGAAGAAAAATTGGTATTTGGTACCTTCTTTGCCGGTGCTATTATATGTCTAGGAATGTCATTTGCCTTTCATACTGTACACTGCCACAGTGAATGTGTTGGAAAGTTGTTTTCAAAATTAGATTACTGTGGAATAGCTATGTTAATTATGGGTAGTTTTGTACCATGGCTTTACTATGGTTTTTACTGTGATTACCAACCTAAGCTTATTTATTTATCAGTAGTTGTAATACTTGGTGTAACGAGTATCGTCGTATCATTATGGGAACGATTTGGTGAACCAAGTTACAGGCCATTAAGGGCAGGCGTTTTTATGGGATTTGGTCTTAGTGGAGTGAGTAGTGTGTGCTATATTACATTCCTGTGACAAACAACTTGTTAGAAATGATAAATTGTATTAAATAATACACCATAATTAAGATATTACATTTTTCTCTTTAGGTAATACCAGCAGTACATTATGCTATTGCAGAGGGTTGGTTTAAGGCAATTAGTCAGGCATCTCTTGGATGGTTAATATTAATGGGATGTTTGTATATATTAGGTGCAATGTTTTATGCATTAAGAGTACCTGAACGATTTTTCCCTGGCAAGTTCGATATTTGGGTAAATATTTATTTTTGTACTTTTAAGTGTACTTGCTAGTCATCAATTTCATGAATTTCTAAATTACCATACTATCCAGTTTCAGAGTCATCAAATCTTCCACGTGTTAGTAATTGCAGCAGCTTTTGTTCATTACCATGGAATAACAGAGATGGCTATGTATAGAATGACAATAGGAGATTGTACAAATCCATCGCAGGTGATGGCTTTTTAATTATGCAATGAGCATATAATATCGTGTTGTTGGATTTCACATTATGTACCTTTATCGAGACTTAAAAAGATTCCTAAATCTTTGTATGTTGGTAGATCTGTACTACAAAAGAACTGCTGGAAACAATATCATAAAAATGAATAACACAAGATTTTCCTTCTAGTTCATCATGATTAAAAAAGAATTTTCAAGAAAATTTACAAAGATTTAAATAATGAAGTACAATACGTGATAATGAAGATTATTAATAGTGAATTTATAACATTTAATTAAATGAAATTTTTTGCACTTTCGTAATTCTGAATTTATGGAAAATATAGTTAACTTTGTATTAAGTTCAACGTTTAAAACGTTTGTCATATTTACCAAAAATTTCGGCAGTACAAAATAACAAATAATAATTATTTACACTTGTTGTTTCTTCCTTTATGTGAAGAATTTATTTAAATAATGCAATTTCCTTGTGCAATGACTTCACTATATACAAAATGAATACAAAGTTATAAATATCATTTTATTAACTGATAACTGATCTCTTGTTTCGTGCAGTTCTCTTACTTATTGAAAACAAATTGAAAAATATTGTACGAAAACGAAACAGAGTACAGATATATGGCAACGAACAAAACTTAATATAATTAAGATTTAGGAACTAATTGCAAATACAGATGATTTTATAGTATAAGCACTATAAAAGTTATAATATATTTTGAACACTGTTAAAGCAATGAAAACTATTTATTGTAACGATTGTGTGTAAATTATATAAATTCAACTTTTTTTGCGTCACACATGGACATAGAAAGTAAAACATTAATTTTTTTCAGTGTTTATATCTTCAAAATTTATTATGTATCATAATTTGTTTTAACTTTCTATTCCCTATATTGATCACAAGAATGGTTTCCACTTTTTAATATTAGTAAAATAACTTTTATTGTCCCGTTTTCTTACTAAACTTTTCAATTCATAACTTTTTATCTATCTTTTCTATGTAAATCTACGTTTATGTAAAATATACATTTCATTGCATATCTGTTGTTCCTTAGCATAAAAAGTGTTGAATACTTTTGTTATTATTGTAGGGTCTAGTACTAATATAAAGAGATATTGTTGAACTTTTTACATAAATAATTCTTACTATTGGTAAATTAATAAAGGAGGAAGTTATGAATTTCACATGTAAAAAGACAATTATCCTACTTTATGTAATTTCCCAAAAATATATTTTTCTAAATAAATATTGTAGTATCATTTGTGAACTATTTAAATTGTACTAGAAATATCTTTATCCACTGTAATAAGTGACAATCGAGATATTCAGATGAAAAGATATAAGGTTTATAAAATCAATTAATTTATATTAAACGGAAAAAGAAGCTGTTTCATTAATTATGTAACATACAAAAAAATCTAAATCTCGTCATTAAAAATAATAAGCTACTAGTTGAATTTATGTTTCAGCATATTTGTATTTTGTATTGTAATTTAATTTTACTATTAGATTAAATAGTTACAGTGAACAGAAAAAAATTGTGGTTGATTCATTTATATATTTATGCTCTAATAAGAATTGTTAGATCTGTAATTCCTATCATTTTTCTAAATTAAAATTGGAAATAATTCTTACGATCTTCTATGTTTTTGGTGTATAAAATAATGTTTATATAAAGTATTTGTAAACATATGAAAAAATATTAAAAATTTTATAATAAAAATAATTGTTCATCTTATATAAAACCTTATTTATTCAGAATTTGTACATATATAATAATTAATTTATTTTTAATTTAAAAATACTAAATAAAGAAATGTTTAATTATAAAATAAAAATTGCTATTGCTTATTGTAACTATGCGTTTATAAAGTAAATAAATAATCTGAGTTGTGTAAATAAATATACAAATCAATGACATATATGACATTTATAATTTTAACAAATCACTCGAAATTTATGTATTTCTACGTATAAATATTCAATTTAAGTAAAAAATTCAAATTACTCAACTATTTCATACATCACGATATTACGAAAGATATTAAAATCGATATGAAAAAATATCTCGATAAGACATCGATAACTAGTATGGTTCATTTCGTTATAGTTTGGCACATACGCTTTCATATACAAGTTATACAACATACATATAATGTGTCTATGAAAGAAAACTGCATTGCGATTTGCGATATTGAAATGAAATGTTAAAACTAAAAGAGAAAACACAATTACAGAAACATTTGCTTTTGTGTAAAGGATGAATATCATGTTCCGAACAGAACTATGGTCTATTTGTAGAATCAATGAATCAGGGAAAGAATATTTATTTCGACAAATCAGTCATAAGAAAGATGAAAACACATAATTGTATTTTAAACATATTTTAATATTTTTGTCACGAGTGATCAACGAATTGTTAAGAGGAAAAAAAATTTTTCGGAAAAAGTGCACAAAGATTAAGTCGACAACATCTTTGATGGAACAAACTTCTTATTGCATTTTACCGATAGTATAACACGAAAATTGATCAAAATGAATAATTGTTCACTCGTTTACGAAGTTAAACCGATGAAAGTGATTTTCATTTCAAACGGTTTATATTTTATAATCGCGGATATCGTGAAATAAAAAGTGATATACTTGTCTACTATGTCTATTCAAAGCATATAGAATTATAGTGTCTCATAGAATGATATATTGATATATCGATGTTATACATATATATATATGTATTGATACATTAATAACAAACAATATTTACCGTTATGCTTCTTGTACATTATGTTCACTATATTTGATACAACAAAGTAAAACGAGTGACAATAGAAAGTGTATGCTTTGAAAAATTTCAATTTCTGTAGGATAAAATATAAATAATGTAGATATTAACGAGTTCTTTTCCAATATACTTAGAGTTATATCTCACAAAAGGTTGAATACAATTTTGTAATTAACAGCAATGAATGAGATGAACTCAACAAGTGTTACAAATTCTATAACATCCGGAATACTACCTGACAGCATTAAAAATTATACTACCACCATGGCGATTAATACATCCAGTGAAATATCTGAAGCATATATGAATTCTACAGAAGAAAATGGATTGTGGAATGTTTCTAAACCTATAACATCATTGCCTAATAATACACTAATTTCATTTGAAGCTTCAAGTACCAGTACATATGTATCTACAACAACAGAAATTTTTGACGAATTTGGCCCACCTGATGGAATAGAATACATTTTTGTACCACTTGGTGTAGTGGTCTTTGTTATTGTATTATCAGCTGTGGTATGGGTAGCGATATCACTTTTGTATTTAAATCTTAATCTTTTAACTTTCATTTGCAGAAACAAAAAAAAAAAAGTATAAAATATTCAGCAAATTATAATACTTGGATAAATGTTTCTACATTAGGTATTATTACCTTTTTGTAGTATAGCTTAAGTTTGTTGGTCAGTTAATGTTGTAATTTATATTTAAAATTTTATTAGTTTGTAGCTTCTCCTATTAAAAGTAACTTCTTTTACTATTAAAAACAAAGTTAGATGATTGCATAATATTTGACAAAATATAGATGTTTTAACAATGTCTAATACTTTTAAAGGTGATAATTATCTCAAGGAAAAGAAAATTGGAACGTTTAAGACATAGACTTATGCCAATGTATAATTTTGATCCTGGTGAAGAAGAGGAAGATGACTGGGAAACTGAATTATTAGAAGAATGTTACAATAATCATCAAAGACGTGTATGTATAAAAATATATATATTCAAATTGATAAATATATATTGTTAGTATAGAATACTTTATCTTACAGCAAGGGTATCAATCTATGGATACAGAAGAAAATGCAGAACTCTTTGGAAATCATTGACGAAATATTTATAATAGTCTTTTAAAACCTTTGTATTATCTACAACTGTCTTACATTTAAAAAATCACACTATTTAGTAGATTTATATATTTATTTAATATTTAAATAGTTTATATGTAACTTTCAATTCAAAGGATAAAATTTAAATTCATAAATTTTATATATCAGAAGAGATATTCTAGAATATATTTAAATATTAGAGAGTTTATCCTATCACAAAAATTACGTAAAAATACAATAGAATTTATTTTGTTTCAATAAGATAATATCCATAAAATGAATAATGCTTAATTTAAAAATTCCATGATAGAGAATTAACGAGACCAAAATGGCTAAGACTTCATTTTATCATTAATATTTATTGTATACTGTTTATAACAGTTTTTCATAAAAGTACAATTTTTGCTATGTACTTGAATTTCACTTATGTATATTTTTTTTCATATCCTTTCCTTCGAAGATATGAATTTTTTTCTATTTATATTTAATATAAGAATTTTCTAGTATTAGAGAATAAAAAAATTAGGTACTTAATGTTCAACAAAAAGTTACAAGTATACTTCCAATATTACCAAAAATTTCTTCCTAAGTAGTTATGAATAGATATTATCTGATGTTGTTAAATTTCTTTTCTCTAAGTATTTATTACATAGTATTAAAAGATTAAAAATTAAACAGTTTCAAACATAATTTTTAAGATGACCAATTGAGAGTGCATGAAGATGTATTGTTAACATTGTAATATAGTAACAAAATTTTAACAGTACAATAATTTTAGCTAGAATATAAAGTATATTGTTAATATTGTTAATGAAAGGTATATGTGTATAATGTAGCGATTAATAAGAGTCATTTTATAAGTTTATTTACTTTAATACAAATTTGACATTCACACATATGTTTGTTTGAAAAATGCCATTAATGTTCACTTGTTCAAATGTAATTAAAAAAAGATATTTCTTGTACATAGTACACACAAGAAGTATTTCTTACAGTATTAAATTTATATGAAGTCTTTGACTTCAAGAATTAAAATATACATACACAGGAGCAAAGGAGGTAACAAATATATGATGTAATTGTGCACCACATATCTTAAAATTAGATAAAGTCTTCATTATCTTAATTCCAAGTTAGTTTATGAGATCTGAATATTTTAAGTTTAAAATTTCTTTCATTAAAATACTTGTATCTTTCATTTTGATACTTAAAACATAATGATTATGATAGTAATAATAATAAAAGTAATACTAATAATTATCATTATATTAATAATAATTATAATAAAAATGCATAAAGTAGATACTACAAAGTGCTTTACATATTTTCAAGCCAGGTATCTGTGCAATTTCTTTTTTTGTAGTTATTAAAAATCATATTTTCATACAACTTCCTTGGAACTTGAGCAGTTTCTTTTCTCCCTCTTCTTTTTTTAAAAGCAAAATGTTACCACTTTACTATTTCAATTTGCAGATTATCATATAAAAAGCAAACTTAAAAGTTTTAAATTTGTTATCAGTTTTTTAAAAACTTTCAAAGAATAGTTCTCATACATTGAATTTATTTTTTTACATTCAATTATCCTCCTCCTCCTCTTCTTCTTCCTCTTGTTCATCCTCTTCTTCTCCAGTACTTTCTGGTTTTTCTTCTTTCTTTTTAGGTCTACCACGACCTCGTCCTGAAGGAGTTCCTTTAGTTGTACCTTGCTGCAATTAATTTTTTATATAATAAGTAATTTACTTAAAGATAAGAAACATTTCTTTCTGGTCCAGCTGTTTAAAAAATGACACATACCTTCTTTTTATGAGATCCTTTTGGTCGCCCCCTCCCTTTTTTGACAGGTACAGGCGATGCATCATCTTCATTATCAGACTTTGCAGTTCGTACTGCATTATTTTTATCTGTAGAAGGTCTGCCTCTCTTTTTGGGTTCTTTAACGGTATTTTTATCTGTTTTCGCTGGCCTACCACGCTTTTTCTTTTGTTCTTCAACAACAGGTGAATTATCGTCTGACATTTTTAATCCTTTATATATCACTGTATAACCAAAAACTTTTTCTTACAATATAAACATTTATTTTAAAATTTTAGTTATGTTAGAATTTTGTAATTACTAACATTTATTTTAAATTTAAGATTTAAAAAAAATCTGTTCAATGAAAGTAAATCTACAATAAAAAAGATATTCATATTTTAGATTAATTAAATATATACATTTCTTTAAAAAACCACGTAGAAATTTGTTAAAACGTTTAATAATACTATAACATTTTATAATAGTATAAAAAATGTAAACATTCTCATAGGCAAATATGAAAAGTTTTGCCAAGCTATCGATTTTCAAACTTTCTCATAAAACTTACTTAATTCGAATTTTCAATAACAATTTAATATCTATATCAACATATACATATACTCCTCTATGAATTGATAAAACGAAAATTATCAATACTGATTGGGTTTTAGTGTACTAAAGTTCAACAAATTACGCGCCTAATATACATTCATATCGAACATTACTAGCGGTTTGCTAACCGGTTAATTGCGACCGAATAAAATAATTATGCAAAATTAATTATATAACCTAAAATCTTAGTAAGTGTAAATATATAAATAAAATATTATTATTTTATTACAAAACAATAAAATTATAATAAATATTATTATCAATTTGTAGAAGAAAATAATCATTTACAACAATAAAGGAGTACTTTCTGAAACGTCCGCGCCCGCCATTTTCAAAAATATTATGTGTCCTATATATTGTATCCTTTTCCATATATTCTTTTGTGGAAATATGTAATTATACAGAAAGGTAACAATTTTTCCCGTTTATTTGTAAGCAAATAATGATTATTGTACGAAGAGTCGTTATTAAATGCACATATGATAGCATCACTTGGCTTTTAGGGACGCCATGATCGACAAATCATGGCAACACCAGAGTCGTGGTAGCGTCCACCACACCGATTTCTTTATAAGAAAATGAATAAATATCTCTGTAAGTAGTAATCGATTTTCCGCGAAATATTGACGAAAATATCGTTAATGAAATCATTTACAAGATTTGTAATCTTCCATAAGAACGAATGCGTATACAGTCTGAATGGATGTAATATTTACCGGAGAAAAAGTCATTGACAAGCACTCACCTGAAATATCTCGTGTATATGAAGACAAAGGCAATCGTTCAGTCGGCGCGCGCGTCGTACTGTAAGAAAACCGGGTTATGGTCTTTTCCTATGTATAATCTATATGAAAATGTTTAATTATCTTATGTATGAAGTATGAATGCAAGCTGCTCAAATATTTTCACTTCTTAGCGTCCTTTTAATACCAACGCGCGCGCGTCGCTACACAAAGCTAAAAGCTCCGTAAACGGGCCGTAACGCATCAACTCACAATACACTGCGCGAATAGCGAGACGCGACTGACCTGATCGAGATGATGGACTGTACTCCGATTCGTTCGCTGTCCTAAGAAGCGTACCCCCACTCTTTATACATCACGCCAACTGATTCCCGCCAAAATGTTATGACATTACTTAAAATTATATATTTCCTAGGACTTTAATTATTTTTATTCTTTATTATTCTACATATATATTACTACTATATTGTAAAAATTGTATTACTCTGATAAACAACGAGCAATGAAATAAGAATGATACAGTATTTAAGAAAGTTATAAGATTGGTTATTTGACGGGAATATAATTATATGTTATTAACGGAAACATTATATTAATTTTATAATTTTAGTTTATATTAAATTAATTTAGCGAGTAAAGTAATTTCTTCAAAAAATATTTAATTTTTGTATTTTCATATAATTTAAATTTCAACTATACTAACTAGTAATTAAGATATTCTACTATCTTTACTTTATTTTAGTATAATATATAAGAAGAAAGTTAATTGAAATATACTGATATTCAATACATAAAATGAAAATTAAGAATAATAGGAATTACATATATGTAAACTGCTATAATTGAAATTAATTTATATTAAAAGGTTTTACAACTTTTCTTCCAAATCATTATAACATTAAGTGAAAAATAGTTCTCTATATAACCAAAATATTGCTGAAAAATTGTAATATATCTTTTCAATTGCTATTTACAGTGTAAAATTTGATTCATGTGTATACATTACATAAAATTTTGTACACAGATGATTCTTGAATCTACATAGCATGTTGTTAACTCACGTTTATAAATCCTTGCCCGAAAAATCTTTAATTACACTTGCATGTATTTTCATAAATGTCTAAATAAGATGTATTACAACACACACACAGTTTTCCATTCATTAACAATATGTTTGTTCGTACAAACACAATAATGTTACATACTTTATTTTTTTGCAAATGAAATTTTCATTGCATGAGAAGGTGTGATTTTAAATCCCTGAAGAGCATCTTTTGCAGCCCCAGACTGAACTTCATTCTCAAATTCAACAAATGCAATGTCATGCCTATTTGGTACTAGACGTACTTCTTTAAAACCAGGGAATTGATTGAAAAGCATAGATAACATCATTTCACTAGTTTCATCCGGTAGATTTGTAAGAAACAATATTTGATTTGGTGGTTGTTCTGGTACAGCTGTATTAACTAAACCTGGGTGTTGAGGCACGCCAGCGTGATAACCAATTTGCTGTGAATGTTTAGCTTGCTCTTTGGCACGTTTCTTAGCACGTTTAGCTTCTTCATCAGCTGCAGGTACAACTCGTTTTGGCTTTTTAGGTCTTTCTGCATATGTGCCTTTCATTTTTGCAATTATATCACTGTCAGTCTTTGCATATTGTATCCTCTAAAATGAAATTAATTAGTAACTATTAACAACTTTAATACTTCACTAATAAAGAAATTATTTTCACATATAATTAACATTCACCATTGGTTTGTCATAAAATGGAAATCCTTGCATTGACCTTAAGGCATTTGTAGCACTAGCAATTTCTTTAAAAATAACAAATGCTTGCCCACGCATTTTTAATGTCTTTAATGCTACAATATCTAATATCTGACCAAACTGAGAAAAAATTGCATATAATGATTTCTTTAATTCATCCTTCTTTATTTTCTCATTTAAATTATTAATATAAATTGTATTATTCGGCCTAATATCCATTGCCACTGTAAATGGAAAAGTATTTTTATAATGAAATCAGAATTAACAATATTTATTGACAATAAAAACATGATGAGAAAGACAGAGATAATTGTAATCATATAAATTCAACACAATGTACAATAAGTACAACCATAATTTTAATCTAACTTACTCAAATAATATTTAAGAACAAATATAATATAATAAGTATATTTAATAACTATACTTTTTATCTACTAAATACTTGTACTTAGTCGGCGTCACTAGTTCATAGAGGTTAGAGTACATATAATGAAGTACAACAATGAGCTATATAAATGTAGAGTGGAAACTTAATATTAAGAGTATTTTATATTAAATGTATGTTAAGTTACGATTCAAAATTTCTAATTATTTATTGTAAAGATATTTCATATATTTAGACATTTATAATAATGATATATATAGATACTGTTACTTAAAAATATCATTTTTGTATTTCCATTCAAGAAAATATATTGTGTATAAATAAACTATAGTACATTTAGGATACTTCACCACTGGTAAAAGCATATTTTCTATAAAGAAATAAATAAATAATATGAAATATACCGGTATGAAATTGAAATTGTTTGATAAATATTATTATATTTAATTGTTTATAACTATAATGGACAATATATTTATGTAACATTGATGTGAGTGTTTGAATACAGAATACTTCATCGAATTATTTGGATATATCGTAATCACATTAAATATAGATATAATAAAATCTGTTGCAAATACATATCAAATAATTGTGTACTATTTTCAGAAATATGAGTGCTAAGCCATTAAGAAATAGTAAAGGTGTAAATAAACCCTTCCGGTCTCCATTTAGTACCCCTCAAAATAATGATAAAAAAGATAACATAAGTGCACCAGAAACAAGTACATATGGAACACCATTGTAAGTATAAAAAAAGATGATAACAAATTAATGTTCAGTCATAATTTTTATTATTTTGTTATAAAACAGAAAAGTATCTGTAGCGAAAAGACTGCTTTTTCAACAATCTCCTTCTCCTAAAAAATTATATTTAGACACAAAAAATTGTAACAAGGAGATTGACATTGAAATAAAAGAAAAATTATATCAAACTGATTTAGAATCATTGAGAAAGAGTATACAGGAAAAGGAAGAAACTATTAAAATTTTGAAAACTGAGTTGTCATATAAAAAAAAGGTATATGTAAGAAGATATATTAGTTATATATTGTGTTATAAATAACTATGATATAAATGAATTATTTATGATTAAAGAACAAAGCAGAAAATTTAGAAGATGCTATAAAAAAGTGGACAGAATGTTGTCAAAGTGCTCTTATAGACCATCAAAAAATTTTGCAAGGAGAAAGTGGTCAAATAGTAAAAATGTCTGAAATTTTGTCTTCATTTAACATTAATCCTGATATAGTTCATTTCTCTATTAATGATGATACATTCTATTAATTAAATATTAAAAAAGAAATATCCTATAATAATTCGTATTGTAACTATTTTATTGTTATATTTTTATAATACATATGTACATATCTTAAATAAAAATGAATCAGTAGAAATGTAAATACCTACAATTTTTGTACTTTACATTTAATATTTATGAGGCTTAAATGGAAAGTTAGGATCGAATAACATTGGATCATTAACAAATTTGGGGTCCTTAGTCATGAAACCCATTAAACCTAAAACAAAAAAATAATTAAACACAATAAGATACCATAAATTACTATAAAATATATTTAAAATAACATTAAAACAGGAAAAATATATTATTACCACATTGTTGTGCTTTTTTTATCTCCTGTTCCACTTTTTTCTGTTTATGGTGACATAAACCAGTTATATGTTTTTCATAAATTCTACCTGTATGGCGACTTTGAAATTGAGATAATAAACGTACATTTTTATAATCTGGATTAATGTTTAGTTTACATAAAATACACAATCGTCGTTCTTTTTCATATGGATTTTTAATGTCAATTGGCTGTCAGAGTAAAATAAGGTAAAATATTTATTACTTTGTTATATTTTCATCAAACATATAAGTATATAAGAACAGGTTACCTTATCTGAGTCTGCCGAATTATCTAATTCATTGAGAGCACACGCTTCGTTAGTTTTGCTACGAAATAAAAATGTTGGAATTCTCTTTATTTCATGTCTCAAAGCTTGCACACTAATAAATGTAAGAATCATATTTGATTATAATGAATGTTGTTCACAGTATTATAAATAAAATACAACAGTCATTAAGAATATATTTCAAATAGAATCGACGTTTCGAGGAATCCTTCAACACTAAACACTGTCTTCGGGTCTTGGAAATTTACATTTTGCAATTGTAATATTTATTATATATAATTAAATTTATGTTATATAGTAATTTTGTATATTTGTTTAATATGCTTCTTAGAAAACACGATTATCTTAATTTTTATGAATTTCCGTTTTTATTCTTTTTTATAACCTTTATTGCTTGTATAGTACTATTATAAGTATATGCGTTTGCTTCAAAAATTTTTTGATAAATATTTTTATATTCTTAAAAATCTTTCAACAATTTCTTTTTCTACTACTTAAATCTAATTTTTTCAATGATATGGTAGCTCCATAGATACATAATTACATAAATTAATTTATCTTATTTTTTCAGACTCATTTTTCAAAATATCGATGGCATAGAATCAATCACAAAGTGTTAAAAGGTATCAGATATTTTAATTTTGTAAAAGATTAAGAAATTACAATTGCAGTATTCAAATTTTGTTTCTGTTCACGGCCGTATACGCTATGTGTTGGACAAACTATATTGTGTGAATGTGAAAGATTCATTTAGTAGAATTTATAGAGCTCGCCAGATGGCGTTGTCATGCACAGAGATTTAATTTCCTATCTGTAGAATGATAGTTAGTGGACTATGTTACTAAACGGATTCCGTTAGCCAAATCTGCCACTCTTTTCCTATCGGGCGAAGCCGGTGGAGTCAAGAGTCTTACTTGTCAAGGTTTTGTAGCCAGTAATTTAGAGTAATATAATTATTTTATAGAAATTAACATCAATTGGTGGTGTATGCAGGTGAAGTAAAATAGGCAAGATGTGGCCTTCAATATTGGACATAGCCAAAACGAATCCATTCGGAACTCCTTTCGTGACAGCTAAATGTCAGGGCCAGAAAGAACTTACACAAGCGCTCGTTAGAAATCGTCATATTGCAGCTGCCTCTGTATCATCAGGCGGTTAGTAATTTGTTAAATAACTTTTATGTATAGCTGGAGTAATTTAATTAACATTGATTCAATAGTTTTTGGCTTTGGACAGATACATAACTACTCTACCTTAACGATAATTATAGATTATTGACCCCTATTTATTGAGAATTAATTTTTCTTCTTTGTAATGGAAGAAAGTATTGACAATATTTCAAAAGAATTTCAAATCAATAATCGTTATTACATAATCCAAAATATTGTTCCTAGTATTCTATAGAATTGTTACTAGTGTCTTGTGATTTAGATAAATTTTCAAGATAAATTTGTACATCTAAATTAATTGCCTTCTAGTAGTTTTAGATATTAATTAAGTTAATGTCTCAGCGTTAACAATTACTTTATTGCAAATTATGGTAAATTTGTTAATTCAGTTATCATGAAAAAAATTATATAATGGATATTGATTTGGCCGCATGGTGAGTTACATGGTGAGTCGTTATCGGTTCATATGCATATTTCTGTTTTCTTTTCTTTTTTTTATAGGTTTTTCTTTTTAGGAAAACTAGCATTTTTGAGACTCTCGAATATTGTTTAATACAAGATATTGACTTAAAATGATTTAATAAGAAGGTATTCACATTCGATTGTTGTTAGTAATGCGAAGAGTTGCATAAGAAGCAGCCATTTTGTCGAAAATTATGCGTGCAAATCTCGTCTTCATAGCCTTGCTTGACATTAGAATAAAAATAATAGTGTACGTTAGTACGGTGACCGCGACCGAGAACATAATTATCCTACTGTACTTGAAAAGTTTATTATTAGATTAGATCAAGGTAACAAGATCGTTCATACCAATTCTGAAATACTGCCAAATTCGAATTCCACGCGCACTTTCTAACGGTTTACTTATGATAGTTTTTTAAATTGTCGATTAAATAAAAATTAATATAACATATTTGGATTATAATAGATTTCTTTGTGTTTTAGATAGCTGTGAATTTGGATCAAATAAATACTTTATGCTATGTGGCTTGGGTGGTATTTTATCATGTGGTATCACTCATACTATGGTTACTCCCTTGGATTTGGTAAAATGCCGTATTCAAGTAGACCCTGCAAAGTACAAATCAGTTTTCAATGGATTCAGAGTAAGCAAATTATCTCATTGATATTATTTCATTGTCCCAAGCAGTGCGATCGCTCTGTTTCGATTTTATGTCAAAAAGTCCCAGTATATTTGAACGCTACGGTCGACTAACGGTTTTTTATATTTCATTGTTATCTTCTCAATAATTTTTATTGAACAAAACTTGAAATATTTATGAACTAATAGTACGCATATATAATAATATATATGTATTTCATAAAGTGACAAATATGACGAGCGCTATCGCGCTGTTCGGGATTTTTCAACCCTATTTTTTCAATGACCCCTGGGACTCAAACGGTTATACTTATTCTTGTTTATTTATAAATAAGAGATTAATTTTGGACATTTTATTATTCAGGTAACTATGGCTGAAGATGGAACTCGAGGTCTGGCTAAAGGATGGGCTCCAACATTCTTTGGTTACTCCATCCAAGGAATGTTCAAATTTGGACTTTATGAAGTGTTTAAAGTATATTATTCAGCTCTTGCTGGAGAGGAAAAGGCATATGAGTATAGA
The DNA here is from genome assembly GCF_051014615.1 of Bombus vancouverensis nearcticus. Classification (NCBI taxonomy): domain Eukaryota; kingdom Metazoa; phylum Arthropoda; class Insecta; order Hymenoptera; family Apidae; genus Bombus; species Bombus vancouverensis. Next base: position 8,066,674 of record NC_134925.1, read on the forward strand.
ACAACTTTGTATCTAATTTCATCAGCATCTGCAGAATTTTTTGCTGATATTGGTCTAGCTCCTTTTGAAGCTTCTAAAGTAAGTATAAATTATATTTGCATTTATGATGTATGTAACTGTTTTAACACCTAAAAAAAGAATATGTCACATCTTATATCATGTATTGTAAGTTTCTTTAAACATTTGTAACATAGCATGAATCGTAATGCACAAAACATATTTGCTATGTTTATAGGTGAAGATTCAAACTACACCAGGATTTGCAAATACTTTAAGGGAAGCTATGCCAAAGATATATCGTGAAGAAGGTATTAGTGGTTTCTATAAAGGGTTGGTACCTTTGTGGCTTCGTCAGATTCCATACACGATGATGAAGTTTGCTTGCTTTGAACGTACTCTTGAGCTCCTGTACAAGTATGTAGTTCCCAAACCAAGGCAAGAATGTACAAAAAATGAACAGTTGGTTGTTACTTTTGCTGCGGGATATATTGCTGGTGTATTTTGTGCAATTGTATCTCATCCTGCTGATTCTGTAAGTATACTTCTTATACGCGTACATTTTTATTTCTAGCTGCATCTAATTTAATAATTTAATCGACTTATATATTTGTAACACAGGTTGTATCAAAATTGAATCAAGAAAAAGGAGCATCAGCTGTCGATGTTCTGAAAAAGATGGGCTTGACTGGAGTATGGAAAGGTCTTGGTCCACGTATTGTTATGATTGGTACTTTAACAGGAGCACAATGGTTCATTTATGATGCAGTTAAAGTATGGCTCCGAATGCCCCGCCCACCACCACCAGAAATGCCAGAATCCCTCAAGAAGAAGTATGGATTAGCTTAATTATCAGATGTCAACAATATTTTTAATTGAATCAATTATAGTTAAAGAAAAAGAGCATAGATAAATTACCTTATTCCTTCACAGTACACATTGTCGAACAATGTTTTGCCATACATTTCAAGTATTTATTCTGTAATACAGATATCAGTGCAGGTCATCACTGCCCCCAAATTAGATATAACAATGTGCTACAAATTATAGTAACTTGCTACCAGTTTTGTGATTAGAAAAAGGGTAGCACATTTATAAAACTCTGACAGTGACAGTGAGTTACCTGTTGTAACTAGAAACTGTTACTTTGTATATAGAATGATCACCGTAAATAAATAATCTGTGATCTGATAAATAATAATAATCTATAATTTTGCCCTTTTCCTTGTATATATACCTTGATTTATACAGTATAAACCGCACTAAGAGATATACATTAAATATTTATTTCTTTTATTAAAATCTTCCAAATATAATCTATATATTTTACGATTATATACAAGTTTTGTATAAACATAAATACATCTATAGAAAAAATATAGCACATATATTTAATGCAATTTGTACTTGCAATTGTATATACATACATATATATAGTACATATAAACGAAATATGTAATTACAATTATGGAACATCAAGCAAAAAATACATTTTAATCTGCTTTCTATAAATAAGTTTTTCCGATTATGATTGAAACATAACATTTTGTTCTGCTTTAATAAGTATATCTTTAAACTAAATCTATTAAAATTCAATAAATTTTTTTAAAATGATAAAATTCATTTAATGTTTCAAGTTACTCTTATAAGTATCTAAGTATGAAAAGCTAGACATAAATTTTATTGTCACGTTTGCATAACTATGTAAAAACTTGAGTAGCATCATATACAAAATTAAAGATATATATATATATATATATATATAGAGAGAGAGAGTTGTTAACAAATAAGTACTAATTCTTTAGTAAGTCTTGATATTTACTTATTTTGTATATAAAAACTGATCTGTTTTAAGATGTAATCGATATTAAAAATATTGTCCATTTAATTTAAAAAATTTTTTAAAATAGCATAAGTACAAAGTATGAAATAAGTGTAACAGAAGTAAAAAGTAGTTTCAAATTTAGTTATTGTATACTTTGTAGAACCAATTCGAATTTGATTTAATACTATGTATATGCTTATAAACGTAATATAACTTATAACTGCTTGGCAAAATTACATGTATTATCTCGAATACATTTCTTTTTCTAAGTATGTTCTGGCATCTTGTATAGTTGCAAAAATCTTAAACGTAAGTGTTCCATGTAAATACAAGTCACATTTTTTTATAGTTTCAAAAATGGGAGTTCTACAACTTACAAGATAAAAGTGTACATCAATTTGTTGAAATTCTTTCATTACTGAATTTAACGTAATTACGCCGCTAGAGTCAATATAACTTAATGCGCTCGTATCCATTATTACACATCGTAATTCTTGTTTGTCTTCTGAATCTTCTGTGTCCATATAAATACCCTTTTCCCTTAACTTAGTTTTATGTTCTATAATTTTTGTTGGATTCACTCCAATTAATTTATACAATTCTGTCTTGAAATGACTAGTGTTTGCAAAGTTTAAAGTTCCGCAATAATGAACAATTTTCATTCCTGGAATTTCTATTGCCTAAAAATGATTCAAATATGCTAAGTATAGATACATCTTTTGATTTAAAAAATATTATTAGTTATAAAAAATAATATACCGCTTTGAATCTACTGATATCCAAATACAAATCTGTATTTGGTATGTATCCCAATAAACAAATATAAGGACTAAGACTTTGCAATAAAATAATTGCAAGTGATATTATTATTCCAGCTAGCAAACCAATATCAATGTTTACTATTACGACGGTCAAGAATGTTGCAATCCAAATTAGTGCATCACATTTATTTAATTTCCAGAATTTTATAAGCTGGTTAGCTTGTTGAAACATTCCCTTTAAAGCTACCTAAAGAAAAGAATTAAATATTATGAAACTGTTAATGATATCAAAATTTGATATGAGCATTTTTTTATAAGTGGATTTTGTAGGTAGATTTCAAAACATTTATACTTACAACAATAATCGATGCGAGAACGCATCTTGGCAAAGGTTCGAAAAATGGGCCAATCCATAAAAGGATTGTAAGCAATATTATACATGATACAACACTAGCTATTTGTGTCCGACCACCAACAGTTTGCTGAATTAAAGATCTACTTAAAGATGCTGACACTGGCATACATGAAAAAAAGGATCCTGTTATGTTACTCAAACCCTAAAATTACATTTTAAAAATATACATAGTGTAATAATTTATATGATTTTAAAATAATATTAAAGGGTTTTTTCTATTACCATAGCAAGAAGTTCTTGATTTGAATTAATTTTATAATTCAATTTTTGTGCAAATATCAAAGCCATTGATATGGTAATAGTATAAGAAACCATAGTTATAGCAATACTGTCTGTTGCTACTAGATGTAAGAGTTGAAATGTTGGAACTGTTGGTGCTGGTAATCTATTAATTTAAAAGATTAAAAGACCTTAATTATATTGACGAAAAATAATCAAATTAAAAATGGACATTAAACATACCCTGTAGGAATATCACCCACAACTTGAATATTATACATGGTAGGAAAACAAAAATATTTTGAAATTAAAGTTCCACTCACAACTGCAATCAATTCGATTGGAATTGGAATGCTGCACTTTTTGCTTGCCCATGGCTAATATTAAAATAACAATAGAATTATTATTTATAGATCTTGGAACAAAAATATTCTAACAATTAAAAATTACCTTTAAAAATTCATTATTAAGTACAAGACCAGCGATTGTTATTGCTGATATAAGTAAAGCAGCTAAATTTGTATTTTGTATTCCTCTAAAAATATCTACCAATGTCTGAAATATTTTATAATTTAATTTATATATTTCTAATTAATTTGTTTATTTTTAGATAGTGTTTGATATTTTATACATACAAAAATGAACTTGAAATATCCTTTTTGTCTTGGTATTTTCAAACCAAATAGGTCTTTAATTTGAGATATTAAAACACAGACTGCTGCACCAGTTGTAAAACTATTCACTAATGGATCACTAAGCAATGTGCTTATAATACCCAGACGAAATATATACATTATAATCTGAAAAAGGTAATTATTATGTCATTGTTGCAAGATATAAAATGAATCTACAAAATTTTACCTGAAATATTCCAACCATGAGTGTAACTGCTGTTGCAACTTGCATTGGTGTATAGGAATATTCTCCAAGCAAATTGGGCAATGTAGTTGTAGCATTTGGATTTGTAATATCATTGTGCGATACCGAATAAGATGCCACTGTTTTCCCAGTCATCAAGCAAACCACAGCGAATGTTCCTGATGAGTGCCAATAATGATTCATTGTTCTAGCTTGTCTAATAAGTTCTTATTAAAAGGAGATATTTGTAATATTTCTGTAATAGAAGTAGTATTTTACAAAGCTTGTATGCATCAAGTGTAAAACACTAAAGAGATCTTGTTTTTAATGAAATATTTAATGATTGTTCCGAATTTATTAAACTATCAAAATTAAAATACATTTTTTCTTACCCATGGACACATGTCTAGATGTGCCAAAGAAAAAATACACTAAGACAGGAAAGAATGCCATATATATTCCAACTACAGGAGGTACGTTCCCCAAAAGTGCATAAGCCATGCCTTGAGGAATATGCATGATTGCTACAGTCAAACCAGAAATTATATCAGGCATTATACTTTCTTTCCAATTGTAATCTCTCAGCCAATGTATTGAGGGAATTGCAGATGTAAGACATGATCTCCAGTTTCTATGTTTTAAATCACATATTGCATCTTGGAAGCCTATAAGAAAACTACCATTTTACATATGATATTTATATATTAATAATAAAGTAATGAAATTTTATTGTTTACACACAAAGCCCTTTTGGTTTTTCATAATGACAATCTTCATTTAAACTTTCTTGTTCATATACAGGTCTTTCTAAATGTACTTGTAAGAATGCATCATGCTTCTCCATATTGATAACAATTAATATAGAGGCTTATGAACTTTGCTCAAGAGGAATTACTCAAAACTTGATTTGTTATCTATTATTTTTTACCTTACTGATATCTACGTAGATCTGTAACAATGTTAGTTACACACAATGTTAGTGTTTCAATATCTCAAATAAAATTTGATCATTGCTAAATTAAGATACTAAATATTATTATCATTATCTTATAAAAAAAAATAACAAATTCATTTATTATATAAAACAAATATAAAATTTTTATTATATAATAATACTTAAGGAAAGGATAATTTCTTATATTATTGAATAGAATACAACATATATTTTCAATGTTCATAACATAATTACTTGAATTTTTATTCTCCAATTTTTTAATTAACCTTCAATTAATTTAAAATATATTTTTTTAATGATTATTTTATTTCATTAGTACTTCGGATATTTTATATTTTTGTTTACCTGTCGTGTTGTTGTATTCCTTTGTAAAATTATTTGACTGCAAAGAAATTATAAAATTTGTATTTTAGTATAGTTACAAAAACTATCCTTATTCTTTTCGTTTCAAGACACTGGTCTAAATCTATAACTAAATTAACTTGATGTGTATTGCGCAAACATATAAATACGCTATAATCGAATCACATCATATTTATCACGTGACTGAGCAAACTAAATATGGTGGGGGTAAAATAAGTACATGAACAGTAGTTAGTGATAGTTTATATTTGCAGTTTTATATTGTTGGGAAAAAATATTTATCATAATTTAACATTTAATTTTCATTAATATAGAAATGTATATATATATACACACACACACGCACACGCACACACACATACATGTATATCCAAATTTGAACCGGTAATTAAATTTAATTGTGAACAATAAAAGAATTACAAAATAATATGAATATCAAAACATTAACATTACTTATTTCTCATATTTTAATATGATTTTTTTACAAATTTGAATTAAAAAAATTATTTTTAGCCATCTTTTAGTATTAATAATAATGACTCATATTAAGAGACATTCGTACGAAAAATTTGATTTATAAACTTCCTCTTTTGTTACTCTTACAATATTTTGTACTTACCTACATTACACGACTATAATTACATGAAAATTACAATAAAATATGTATATATTAAAACGTTACTAATAACAATTGTATCTACAATGTAAATACCTAGTGTACAATAAAAATGAAATGTATTTATATATACATATTCTATTTTAAACACATATACGTATGCTATATTTTTCTATAAAGCATATACCTGAATTTTCATAAAGATACATGAATATTTCAAACACTACACAATTCATATATTTATTAAATTAATATTTACCTATTCAATTATCTATAGCGAAGAAAATGATAGAGAAATACCCCTATGTTATATGCAAATATTTATCATATTTATGTCTCTTTTTATTTTGAAAAACTATGGTTTTATTATGGTACTTTTCTTAGCGGTCATCGAGTAATTTGAAAATGCAAATCAAGCTGCTTCGTCGTTACTTCCACTAAGTATACGTGTGTTGTGATAATTCCGTTTTGTTCCGTATCCTCCTGAATGTTGAGTTTCGTACATTTTTCGATTTTCTAGATAACGACGATAATTATTTTCACGCTTCCTTCGTTGTTCTTCCGCTTGTTGCCTTAATTTTTCTGGATTCATGTGTGTCGTCACCATATGCCTCGTCAACGAACTCATGAATTTATAGGTGATGCCACATACGTCGCAAGAAAGTATTTCCTCGTTCGCCCCTTGCTAAAATGTGGAAATAAAAGAAATACCATACATTATAATTAAATTACTACTTTTAAAAGAGTTGAGAACACCTATAATTGTATAATTTAAGATATTTCAACTCCTATTATGTTATATAAATTCCTTAATTTTACGTAGTACGTACAAGTTGCAGAAAATATGAGAGAAATGGCAAAAAGTATATGGAAACATTTCTTTTTCTTACGAGACCCGAACAATTTAAACACTAAGATCGTATTGATCATACGTACTTGTTGATGTACCATCATATGTCTCTGCAAATTGTTCAATCTGTTGAACTCTCGACCACAAACCTCACAGTCAAATTTCTTATCAGGATCATGATATTTTTTATGTAGACTCAGATCAGTTGCATGTAAGAATGACTTATGACATACATCGCATGTGTGGGTCCGCTGATCACCAGCCAAATGCGACTGCTCGTGTTTAACCAGACTAGCTTTATCTACGAAGCGGCGACCGCAGTAAATGCACGGAAGAGGTCGAGATTGTGAATTATGAAGTGTCAAGTGACGACGTAGAGCGGTAGATGTTGGAAAGTTTTTATGACACTCGAGGCACTGAAATGGTCGGTCACCAGTATGAGTCTTTCTATGTCGAGCTAAAGAATTTTGATCTGGATATCTGAAATGCGAATAAAAAAATTGATCATTATTATTATAACTAATAAAACAAATTTAATTTATATAAAGAATTACCTTTTAGGACATAAATCGCACGGGAAATTTCTGGTTGTAATATCTTCTTCCCGAGCGTGTTTCAGTCTATTGTGTCGAAGTAATTGGAACGACGTTTTAAAGCTTTTATTACAAATATCACACTTTAAGTTATCCGTTGTTGGTATAATAACTTGAGTTCTTTTTTGTCCATGTTCATCCTCGGATATTATCAGAGATATAGTCACAGTATTATCTTCGTTATCTAGCTCAGCAGCAGATATTACAGAATTCTGAAAAGTAACACTGATGAAAATAGGAAAATGATTTTGATATTGCACGTTTTAGAATTTACCAAATATAGAATTATTAGAATATTATTAGAAATATTAGAATTATTATTAGAATTTATCAAATACCTGTTTATTATTATGAATAGATTTGAGTTCACTATCTGGCATAGAGTAAGATTCTTCGTCTACTTGTCTAGCATTCTGGTCAGATTTCATTTGTAATTCTTTGCCCTCATAACCATCACTGATTTCTGCAATAGCATAATGTCCATCTTCAGTCAAATACACTGGCTGTAAAGTACCAGTTTCATCTTTGAAATATAATTGACCATCCTCATCTTCATGTAAAAATATTTGATCCTAAAATTGAAAATGGATGAAAATTTAATGAAAATTTATTTAGTAAATGAAAAACAAAGAAATAAGTTTAAACATTCAGTTTTTAAATTAATACCTGAGAATTTTCTTTCTCCTGGTTTTGATTGGTATCTGAATTAATTGTTTCCCATACTTGCTCTTCATTTTCCATTGCTATAGTATCATAATACTGTTCACTATCATCTACTGTTTGTGCAACATACAATGTTTCTATATTATCTGCTTCATAATAAATTGTTCCTCCAATTGGTATAGTATTTTCGTCAAGTTGTTCCATCTAAAAATAAAACTATTACTTTTATACAGACAAATAATAGCAACTATGTATAATGAAATAATTTGGTAATACAAACCTTGATATAATGAGTATCCGACAGTTTATCTGCCTGAAATGTTTTTACTGAACTTTGCTTCTTTGTACCAAGAACAGTGTATAATAGATTATTCTCAACATTCTTCACAATCTCATGACTTACATTATTATCAATATTTTCGTCGCTATTCACATTATTTTTAAACTCTAGGCTTAATTTAGATTTCTCTACTTTGTCTGAAGATTCTACATTATCCCTGGATTCTGTTTTATTTGTTTGTAATGGTAAAGCGGTTGTTTGATTATTTACATATTTTTTATCACTGTTTGATATTCTTTGACTTTGTAAAGATTCTGTGCAGTGATTTAATACATTAGAACTCTGTCCAAACTTCAGTTCATACTCTTCTTCTTCCATATCTTCGTCTTGCCAATCTTCATCTACATCATATGCTATAACTTGCTTATTACTACTTTTATCATATTGTTCTTTCTTTTCGTGTTCATTATCAGTATGTGTCTTAAATATAGAACTATCTTCGTCAAAAGCATAGACTTCCATCTCTGGTTTAATTTTCCCATTATTATTTTCAATAAGAATAATGTCATCCTGTGGTGATTCTTCTTTGTCCTCTTCTATTTCTTCTATTATTTCTATAATTTCTTCTATTTCTGTTTCTACAGAATCTTCTGCAGTTTCTGATTCTACTATAATGTTTTCTTCTGTGATTGCATGCTTCAATACTTCCATCACATCTTTGTCATTGTTAATATCTATTGTATCCAATATTTCATGTGACAGTTCCATAATAGATTTGGTTTTAAATTCTGATGTCCAAAAAGTGGCGCTTAAAAAAACATATCATTTACATTTATTGTATATATCACAATTCACAGTATCTCAAAAAGAAAACAACCTACTTAAATTGTTATTTAATTATCTCTAAACTGACTTTTATCTAAAACCAAACATAAGTATTTATAATCATTAAAATCACATCAAAATGTAACAATATAAAACATAAAAAATTAAGCCTTATATTTAATAAATGATCTGTTTATTAAAGTAAAAATAATAATATAATCGATAATACTTTAAATATATGCTTCCTACTTTTCGAGCATATATTTATTATATATGTAATAATATATATAATCGATATATATGACACATATCCTAAAAAGCATAGCATTTACTTTACAATTTTTAACAATTAGGACATACCTTTTTTATAGAGTGCATAAATATGTTGCCTTATACATTGCAAAAATATATACTTTATTATTCTTTAAGTTTTCTGTATATATAAAAGACATATCTATCAAAACTGTAATATTATATACATCTTTTCCAATCACATAGTGAAATAAAGTACAAACAATATTAAAGAATCATATCGAAGGAAAAATATAAATGCGATTGTGTCCTTCACGTCTATTCGCTTTTAAATTGATTTTCACAGCATTTGGATATTCTGTATCATGCGTGATTATGCATGTACTTGTTACACGTATACATTCTTTAATATAATATTGTGTTAAAAAAAAAAGAAAAGGTTTGTAGACGAAGATCGGTCAAAACATTGAAATAAGCATTAGCATTTTATATGTGACAAGAGGTACGCGGTTCACCAGTCGGTACGAATATGTCTTGTATTTATCAACGGATAGCAAAATGGCTACAAAACGGCAACGATTATCCGTTCGAAAAAGGTATATGCTAATATATTAAAATGTGAAAAATCTCATTTAAGAAACGAACAAATATTCGTATAGTTTTATTCACTCTACCTGTGTCAAATAGTTGAAATGTGTAAGCGATGAGGGGAAAAATTGTTTTGCTCGGTCGATACGCGCCAATGTAATATTTCTCTCTATACTTTCCCCAGTAAGCAAGTGACGCCACCTTAAACATCGCACAGATACATCTTTATCTTTGTCAAAATAGGTTGCCTTCGTTGTATTCGTAAATAGGCTGATCTGAACATTATGAGCAGAATATGTCTTTTGATTGGGCAACTATTGTTGGGGAAATATTCACAAAAATTTTCAAAACCTCAAGAATAATTGGAAAGTATGTATCATTTCTTAAATGTCTAGTTATATTTTATAGCATAGAATATATTTTTTAGCGTATATTGTGTACTATAAGTATATTATATAGTGTACTGTACTATATATTTAACTATACTATACTACATATACAATATTATCTAATTATTAGACATTTATGTCTGTGATCTAATACTACTGTACTATAATAAAAAATATAAATGTATTATAACATATTTTATCCCACATTTGTAACGTATTTTCTGTAGGCTTTTTTCCCTGTAAAAAAGGGAATATGTATATAAAATTTTTAAAGAAATTTACTTTCCCTGAAAACTTTAAATTGTTTTATAAGAACTACAAAAAACTAGATAAAGTTTTTAAAATGATATATGGAATTTTGTATATAAATTAAGCAAAGGTAAATGTTTGGTATAAAAGTTTGATATATGCATATGTTCTGAAATAAGACATATGGAAGTACATGCAGAAAACAGGCATTTTATAAAAATATATTTTTTAATGATATTTATTCAATATCGTTTTAAAATTGACGTTTTATTTATCCTCATATACATATGTTGTATTTATAATAAAATTTTGTTAAACGCAAAGTATCATTTATTATATACATACACTGACTTTACATTTTAGATGATTAACTTTGATAATGTTAAAGAAACGAAAACTTAATATAGAAACTGTATAGTTTGTAATTGTCAAATTTGGATCATAATGTTAATCGTTGTATTACGTTTTAAAATCAAGGAAATGACTAAACAATACTAGTTTGATCATCGAATGAAAACCTGATAAATAAAGATTTATACATTTTGTGTGTATGATGTAACAAAGTAAAAAAAACATAATAGTACCTTGGTAGCGAATTGAAAGTTGATTTAATAAACGCGCAAGATATGTGAATCTTATTGTACAAGTGTAGTGTTTATTAAAACCCACCATCGTGAAGGTTACTTATCATATCGAATAATCAAATCTTTTTTATATTGCAAAAATGTGGTTTTATTTCTTGCTTGCTATTTTTACGACATTTAATTTTGCGATGGCCTCGTCCAGCTTTGATTTTGGAGATACCTTAGCATTGATCATTGGATTGATTATTGGAATCATTGGATTTTTTGCCTGTATGGGTGCTTACGCACGGCATCGAAATCGTATGGAAGCAATAGCATAATTATTATAAGCACTTCACAACTCCATTAATCGTAAGTATATCGTCTCTCTAATCCTTTGTTGTAAATTATGAACAATCACTAAAAAGATATTTTAATAAAAGTTGTTTGATCCTGTAATTATTCATAACTATACCGCGCATTTTTATGCTTTTATTTATTTTATTTTATATATTGTACAAAAATATAAAAGATATTCAAAATAAAATACTCCTTATAATATTTAAGAAATGAAAGAAATTTCTATTTAGGTCCTATTTTTGTGGTTCGTAAATACCCATAGTTTATTCATAATACACACAATTAGTTATTTTGGTCAAATTACTTATTTAAATCATTTAATAATTTTTATTTCAATATGATCTTCTTGTCTTCTAATAAAATAATAAATAACTCTTTTTGCTTTATATAGTGAATTGTTTTATTTCATTGATTTTGCATGATTCATTAGTAACGTATTTCATTTAAATTGCAGGCTATTCAATACATATAAAATTAATGAAGAAAATGCCTGAAGTGACTGTTTTGAATATGTTTGATAATATAAAATTTATATAAAGATTGCTTCAAAACTAACAGAAATTAAAAGTTTTTTATCATGAAATTTCTATAATTTAATCAATATAAATATAAGTTAACATTTTTGTTGCCACAAACTATTTTTATATCTACTATACTATTATTGTAAGATAATTATTAAACAAATGTAAATAAAAATGGTAATGATATGTAGATATCATGATTGAAACAATCATTTGTTAAAGATATACTATTTTCTAATTTTCTTTATAATCTTTGCAATAGATGATTTAAATTTAACAGAACTCATATAAAAGAATTTCAATAAATTTATAATTTAATATGTTTAGAATTAGTTATGTGACATAGAAAAATATTGTTTAAAAATATAGTACATGCAATACTAATTAAAAAAGTTGTGTTGTTGTCTACATAATATATTCATAAATTTCACAAATATACAATGTATTAATTAACATCACAAACTACATTTTGATGTAAGTACTTCTCAAGTAAGGAATGGAAGATAATATTATTCTGAGTTGAATCTAAATTATTTCAGGTTTCTTTGTATTAATTTCTATATATCTCTATTAGTTACAACTTTTTCTCCATACAGTGAATGGTTTAAATTAATTTTGTTTTTTTTGCAATCTATTGAATGCTGATGCATATCTAATCAGTCTTTACAAAATTTCTTATAGAATTTCACACAACATAGATTACATAAGTTTTAAAGCATGTATGAACTTATACACTAGTTAGCACAGGAAAAGCTCTTCGATTATTTTTGTCTAAACTTTTTTCATATTTTTCATTTTTATTACAAGCAAGGTAGTTAAACACTAGTACGAGATATTTTAGAACGTAATTAAACCTTCCTGTAATAGTTACATACAATTCTTTTAAAAAGCTTTTTTTATATGCTCTAATTAGTGAGCTTCAAATTTTTGTACAGTGTAATTTTAAGGATAATTTATAGATAAATTTAATTCATTCTATTATTCAAGTCAAGTTTTGTTTTTTTACATTCGAAATTTGAAAAAGCAAAATGTAACACAAGAAACATGTGTTTTTCACAACTGCATTTCTAAAATATCATACGATATATTCCTATGTTTAGAACAGTATGCTTATACAGTACATACTATATATATATATATACATATATATGTATATAAATCATGTATATATATATATATAAATCAACAAATTATCTATATATGCTTGTAATTAATTATATGAATCTGTTAAATAAATTAAATAACTGTAATAAATTAGTTCATTAAATTCTGATCCATCAATATGTACTAAGACTTTATGTGTGAATCTTTTAAATGTAGCAAAATATGATTTACTTGTTTTTTTGTCATATTTTCTGAAAAATATATTGTAATACCTATGTCTGAATGTACTAAGTTGTTCAATTCCATCAAGTTAGATGCCATATTAGTAGAAGAAAATTATGATGAATTCATATTGTGATTTTTTCTTGTATGTAACAGTGCGGTTTGGTATTCTTTGGTAAAACAACAATAATGTTTTACAAAAATTTACTCCAATTATATCATCATCGTTATCATTATAATACTATGTATATTTAAAATCACATTGTGTAAAATATATTTGGAAGGAAGTAGTCCGTTGCAATGCTGTTAATGAAATAATATTCATTTCTATTGTCTTATTTCATGCATTTCATCACATTCAATGAATAAATTTAAGAAATTAAAAATCAATTTTTACCAAACTATATCACTGTAAATTATTACATTTAAATATAGTTTATTTTAGAAACTTCATATACTCAGCTTTTATTAACAAACATAGAAGCTGCATCTTTATCAAAAGCCAATCCACCTAACAGTAAATGAATAATATGTACATTAAGTATTACATGTTATGCATTTTCTTTGAGTATTATCTAATAAATTTATTTAAAGTAACTATATAAGAATAATTGCAATGCATTTCCATAAGAAATACATACAATTACCTATATTATAATGTTTCGTTCAACAGCCACATGAATTTATTACCAGGTGGATTAACTGGATTTAAAGGTATAATTATATTTTCTCCCAAATAAAGTGGAAAACGAAATAACGGAATTATGGTATGCAAAACTTAGAAATAAAACATATGTGTATATGAAACAATTGAGTGTAATTTAATATAATATCATGATCAAGTATCAATAACTTGGAAATTACAAGAAAAAACTTCATATTCAAAATTTTAAAATAATTTTCGAAATTCTAATACTGATAATAATAAATTCATGTTTAAAGCAGTAGTAAATCGCAACATTAAAAACGACGCGAACTGCAATTATTTGAACGAAATAAAGATAACATTATAATTACCAATAAACAGCAGTAATATTTGTAGTTATACAAATAAGCTATTCTTAACTATATTGCAAAATGCAATATGTGATAGCACAGATGAAAATTTAAAATATATTTTTTGGGATGTAACACAAGCACTAGATTATTTTATTTTTGATATTGTTAAAACATGTATGAATTTCATACATATGTCATGTTCCTATTGAGTTTCTTTTTTTCTTAATTAGATTCTCAATATCTATGATGATTACCATTATTTTCATCACCATTTTATCAGAAATTGGAGTGCTAAATAACAAAAATTCCTAAAATATTCAAAGGAATGGATTGTGCAAATGTATTTCAGAACGTATTGTAAATGAAATGCCAATTCAAATGAAATAAACTTCGATAAATTAAATATGCAATAATAAAAATATTCACAATCAAGTCTAAAAAAGATAATAGTTGATATAATATTAGATAAGATACATGAAACTGCTAACTAGTAACACATGACTTTTTTTTTTAATTGAAATAGGTAAAATCGCTAGAAATACATTAAAGCATAACAGTGACTATATTAATCATATTTCTTCTCTGTCTGACTCCTGCAATCACATCCATGCACACGTAAACATACATTCTCTGTCCAAAGCATTCAGTATACATTAACAGTTATACATATATATCGAGCAGAATGGCTGTATGCCATCATTTGTAAGACTAGCTGAGGCCTGTACTAATGTGGACTGTGCTATCAATAAATTGAGAGCAGAAAAAGTCTTTTAACAAGCATTTTTACTAAAGAAGGGTATTTACTACAATAAGATATAAGCACAGTACATGTAAAGGCCTCTATCCTCAATTTCAATATTTTATTTCTTTTTCTTTCCTATGTTTTTTTTTTGTCCAGAAGCTTAATTCGTTCATTCAAAATATTCTCCGTGTACGAATTGAGAGTTTTAATTTCGCTGCGAGGCACATATCAAATAATTAATATGCTGACGCACAGATAACGAGAATATTTTAACGATACGCACGGATGTTACAATATCAAATACATCCTAAATACTTTCATTCGCATCTCCTCGCATACATATCCACGAAGACGAGGGTAGCAATACGTATTAGCAAAACTATAATAGAATAACAATTGTAATAATGCATGATTCTCATACTAGTGGATAAGGGCAACACGTTTAAATAAAGAATGTATTACGAAAATGAGTAAATCGAAAAATATAGATCATAACTTGCTGAAGATTACGTTATTGATCGGTATGGGAAGGTGGAGCTGTTGAATTGTCAACATTTGCTGCGTGCAAAGGTTCTGCCGGCGGTGTACCGTCATGAGAATTTCCTATATGTGGGGTAGCTGGTGTAGCTGGCTGCGACTGAGACGTTCCACCAGAAGGAGCATATATTAGCCGATAGCCAGCTGGTAAAAAGAAACCGCCATGTGGTGTGCAACTAAATGTTTGAAAATTTGATAATGTTTGATTATCGTGATACTGGATGTAACCTCCACTTCCCGTTGAACTTGATATCGGTATAGGTGTAACTAATGATCCAGTAGAGGATACTGCATAATTTGTTCCATCTGGTAATATAGGCGTGAACTGATATTGTGTTGAATTTATAATTGTCGGATTATGTGCTGGCTCTAGAGATTCAGTTAGTTCACTTGTATAAGTAGTAGGTTGTTGAGTAGACACGTTTTGCATAGTTTCAGAAGGCACTACTGGAATTGGAATAACATAAGCGTGTGGTATTCCAGTTGCCGCCTGTTGTGGTTGTAGTTGCAAAGGAGTTTGCTTCAATTTCTGCATAGCTAATCGTAATGTTTCATCGGTATCTGGATAATTACTTGGAGCTTTTTGTAAAGGAGTTTGGGGCGTTGTGTTAAACATTAAATAGTCTTCTGTACCTGGAAGTCTAGTTTGTCCTGTTAGGAAAAGAATTATGTCATTACATGGGACGATGAAATATAATGATTGAAATGGGACGTATAAAATAGTTGTTTAAAGTTACTTAAAGTTACTATCAATGACTAACCTGGCACACTAGTCGTAACAGTATGATAAAGCACTGGATGATGTTGATGGTGATGTTGATGAAGTGCACTTGCTTGCTGTTGCTGTTGAATTAATAGCTGCAATTGATGCTGTTGAAATCGTTCCAATTCTTCTCTGTGTCTTCTTTGCAAGGATTCCAATTCCATAGTTTGCCTGTATATATACAGAAGTAAAAGAAGTTAATTTTTAATTATTATAAAACTGTAAGATGAAATTTTTATAAATGTAAACCTACTTTTTTATAAGCAATTGATATTCTTCACTTGGTGTTAATGTCCAAAATCTCTCATCTTTTTCTGCTTGCTATAAATAATATTAACAGTTGGGTTAATGGCACATAAATTAATTAAACATATACTTAATAAAAGCTATGTATTTACTTCTACAACAGGAGCATTAATAGGCTGAGTAATTTGCGTAGGTGGAAGAGAACCTTCACGGCTGTGAGTTATTTGTACTGGTGTACCTGTAATTCATGAATATTTAATTTTTAAACATTTCTAAATGTATCTATTTCATTGATCTGTAGAATACTTACCCTGTGTGTCATCTATATGATAAACCTTCGAATCTTCTGTTTGATTTTTTGACATATCAGTATGTTGTTGAATCGGTGTAGTAGCATTACTAGGAGGACCTGCGACCTTGGAAACCACGAATCTTGATATTTTCCTAACAGGTTGTGTTGTACTAACCTTCTATTAGTTAAAATTAGTTAGTTATTTTTCAAGAACGCTCGTTGGAAATACCGAAATTTGCTATACTTAAATATACTCTATATGTACCTCGGAAACATTTTCTTGAGATTCTACTTGCACTGGAGTGTTCGTATCAGAGCGTGATGTAAAGACACTGGGAGTAACGGTAGCAACAGGTACAGCAGTTACAGGTGGAACAGTAGTCAATAAACTTTGAGTAGACTGTAACGATGGCTGCAGCTGAATAGAACCAACGGACGACGGCGGAACAGAACTGATGGATACAGGAGGTGTTAAAGGTTGTGGAGAAGCTGTTGCTGGAATCGATCCTCTGTGAATTTTTGCTAATTCTTGTTCTAATTCTTGGAGACGAGATCCCGGTCTTTGGATTCGAACTTTTATACTCTCTTTACTCGGACTCATAGTTTCAGACCCTACAGGAGCCCCTCCAGGTGTTGGAGTTGGACTATCGAGAGAGCAATCTACATGCTGAACATAAGAAAATTTTATATTTTATTAATTTAAATCTTTCAAGACAAATGTATATGACGTTCTTAACGTAAAACCTACAGTTTGAGAAAGCGTAAGTTGTTGAATTGAGCTTTCTTGAGTTAAAACAGAACTTTCCACACTTGTTGGAACATTTGAATCAGTCAAGTTTGTAGTCGACTGTATTGTAGTCTGAGGTGATAGAGGACCCTGCTATGTATTTATCATATTATTAATACAAAATACAAAAAAATTTAATTCTTTATATTTTTTAAATTACTTACTATGCCATGTGTAGTGGAAATTGGCATGCCAATATTAACAAGTTTTTGTTGTAAAGAATGCATGTAGGCATCATATCCACCTATTATCTGGTGATTATGAGGAGTAGCTGGATAACTTATAGGAGGTGTGCCTACATTAAGCGCTTCGGACGGCTGACTTGTTAATTGAACAAGCTTCTGATGGAGATCTGCTATTGTTTGTGGACCTGTTCCACCCGGAACACTAGTTCCAGTAGTCGTATCTGTGACTTTATCTAGCGAATTCTGTTGACTAAGCTTTCGATGTTGTTGCTGTTGGTGTTGCTGCTGCTGCTGTTGTTGTTGCAATGCTTGATTTTGTGTAAATAATACCGAATCTACAGATTCAACGATCGTATGTTCAGGAGTTATATCATGGCTAGAGCTTTCGTTCTCCGATAATAAAGGATATTCGGAACTTGTACGCCTAATATATAGACAAAATAAATTAATGTATAAACATACCTGTATTAAACATTTGGCAATATTATATATACTATACATACCCAGTTAAATTAGCATCTTGAGCTTCTGTTTCAGATACTTTTCCTAAGAGTTGTTGATCAGGGAGCTTTAAATGAAGCTGAGATTGATCGGAAGAAATGCAACTTTCTATATTTTGAGTTTCTTGTATAACATGTTGTGGCATAGTTTGTTGCGATTGTGGTTGAATCTGTTGAATATGTCTGATTGATGCAGATTGCTGTATAATATTTTGATTCATAGAAGCAGTCCATTTGCTCTGTTGAAAATTTTGTTGCGCCATTTGTAACTGAGGGTCGATCTGATGAGTTGCATTCAGTTGCATTGTTTGCTGCAGAGGTATTTGTGCTTGATGAGGTTGTTGACTAAATTGAAACGTTTGTGGAATTCCTTGCTGTGTTGTGTTCACTTGATAATTATGCTGTAATTGCGGTTGCATTTGTATTTGACTTGCTTCTGGTTGAATAGGTTGAAAATACTGTTCAGACTGGAGAGTAGGTTTATATTCGAGTATTGTAGTTCCTGGGATATTTACAGTTTGGTTTGGTTCGTGGGTAGTTAAACAATGAGGAGTTACAGATTTCGATTTCGGGTTTGAAAGTATATTTGCTAAATTTTGTGCTAAATCTGGAAGCGTTGATGAAACCTCTTTTGTTTTAAGTGTAACTTTAGGAGCAACTTCTACAGTGGCAGCTTGATGGGCAGGAACTGAAACAGGTACAGATACATTTGCTGGGACATTCACTGTAGCTTGAGGTGCTGTTTGAAGCTGTTGGATTGGTTCCAAAACAGTCTGTGGTAAAGGAGTGATATTTGGTCCATCTGGTTGAGAAATAAATTGTACATGCTGCGTTTGGGGCATTGATAAATTGGGCATGATCATTGTTTGCTTCTTATCGTCCGTCATATTAGCAATTTCCGAAATTTGCGAATCCGTAGACATGTTCGATGTTGTAGAAATATTAGAAATCCTGCGGTTTCTTTCATCTATAATTGTGGTTGGTTGTAATTGTGGAATATGTCTAGGAAGTATCACATATTGTTGATGTTGTTGCGGTATTTGTTGATGTTGAAATTGTTGCAATGGTCGCTGAGCTTGCATTTGTCCCTGATGCTGATGTTCAGGCTGAATGTGCATTTGCGTTAAACTTTGTTGTATAGGAATTTGTTGTTGCTGTAATAGAATATTGCATGGCATAGATTGATTTTGATATTGTCCTGATATATTGATTCCGCTCGATGCAACTTGAGTTTGTGGATCCTTTTGTGGCATGGCTACATTTTGAGATACAACTTGTACCTGTTGAGGCGATTGATGCGTTATTGCTGATCCTGGAACCATTACATTTTGTTGACTAGATTGCACAGCACTAACATTCTGTTGCATTTGTGATATGGATAGGATTGCTTGCCCTTGTACAGTACTTTGAAGAGCAATTGATTGTTGTACCGGTTGTTGAATTGTTTGAACAGTGTCTACTTGTTCTGCGATACATTGAGGATTTTGCGTAACGATTTCGATATTAGATTTTTCAGGAACCATAGTTTGTGCTTCTAAAACATTCACTTCTAGATCATCGTGTTTTACTTGCCCCTCATCAATCGTATTTGATTGCGATAATGAACTAGGCTGAGCTGTTAATACATTAGATTTATCTGCATTTTCTACAGAAGTAGATCCTTCTTCTTCACTTGTAACAATCTTCTGTTCAACTACAGGGCTAACTAAAAAACGAGAAATTTTTCGTGCTGGAGGTGGCGCAGTTAATGTAGCTACTTCTGCAGTTATGGCATCAAAGTGTGTCTCTTTATTCGTTTCTTTCTCTTGTTCCATTGCATCTTGAACGACGGATTCTTTAGATTTTTCATTTATTTGATTTACAGTCGAATCGGTTATTTGACTTTGGATATACGTTGATTTAGCTGTTTCATCTTTCAGTATACTTTGCGCGTCTAACACTGTGTCTGCTGCTGCAGAAACTATGGTTTCCTGAGTTGGATCAGTGGGATCGCTTGGTAAATTAGTCGGTGTTAATGTATCCGTATTTTGTGTAGAGGTCGATGATCTTCTGGATGCTTCAGCTGATGTGTTTTCAGGACCCATTTGGCTATCAGGCGTTTGCACATTTTGTTGCTTATCCATGGAGGTGGAGCCCGTAATGTGAGAAAGAATTTGGTCAATCGGTAATAATTTCGTAGGTGTAGAAGTATTGGAAGTTTCGTCTCTCTGGAATCATACAGAAAATAATTATCTAGCTATCAAAGTATACCTTTTACCAATAAAATAATTACAATGCACAAAACCAAATAGCGGCATAAATGAAATAATTATTGCAAAATACAGTTATATAAGTCGGTTACATTACTAAGTATATTTAAAATAAATTAAAAAAGGGAAACACAAATAGGTATTTTTAATAAAGAATGCATATCTTACAATGCTATTATGTTACAAAAAAATCTATTTAAATAAGTACAATTTCATTCATTTCTAAAGAATGTTGTATGAATGTTGTTTATTATTTCATATATATATAGGATTCTCTTATATATAAATGTATTGTAATATACTGCTAATAGAAATTATAATCTTCATAAAAGAGTGAATTTTCCTGAAAAATTTTCAAGTAAAAATTAAATGTAATATATAATTAAGAATAAATATATAAAAATTAAAGTATAAAGTATGCCCTGGCCATAGTCTAACCGTTATGTTATACGAATTGCCTATGGGAGGAATTTAATATGCAGGAAATGTCGTCATATAATATTGCTGTACTTCAAAAGATACACAAATGTCCGAACACAATGTATCATGAATCAAAAAGGATGCACAAACGTCCACGATTATACGATGAAATATAGGAAACAGGATAAGGTATAGAGGGGACGATGAACTCACCGAACGGTGTCTACGATGGATTTTGTACGACGACCGGTGGCTGCTTTGACGAGTTAGCGAGCCATGTCTCACCTGCTGCGTCCAAAACGATACACACCAATTATACCTTGGAGGTACACCCTTGTGTTTTTTTTTATGGAATCACGAGATATACATCTCGAGCGTAACCACAACGTTATTTTAGTATGAAATATATAAGAAACATGGTTCTATTATTTCAAGAAAAGAACTTACAACAAGCAAAATAGTCCTATGATATGCATTATGGACTTTTGTGTATCAGGTTCTTAAGTAATAATACCAATGACAATGATCTTTGTTGAAAACTTCTATTTCAAAATTTATTTCTATTTGTTCTCTGATAAAAAAACAGAAAAAAAAGAAAAAAAAAGAAAACGAATTTCCTTTGTAGATAAATTGTATAAATTTCATTATATTCGTAGTATATTAATATCTATAAAACAAATTGAAAAAATGGAAAGAAAACCATTACCTTAGCTGTATCAAGACTGTGGTCACGATCTCTAGGTCGACGACTCGTAACCGGACTACCACCGGCAGATTGATCTGGTGGACCATGTGCTACTAAAGGTAAAGCCCGTGTAGGATCCAAACGTAATTGTTTAACGATGTCTTCTATCAATTCAACGAACGTTTCACATTGAGATTGTGGCAATAAATTTTCAGCAACCTGAAGAAAATAAGAATAGAATAATAATAAAAATTTTGAAGATAAAAATATTAACATATAAAATTTTATTATTTACTTACCAGGTTATTAGCAATGTCAGTAGGTACCATATCATCTCTATCAAATTTAAATGTCACAGTTTTTTGTTTGCTGGTATCTAACTGACATTCAACAATCATTGATTGTCCCTCATTACTACTTACAGACAAAACTGTTAATTTGATACCAGGTTTCTTACGTTTCGTACCGGATCTTTTTACTCTAGATCTTTCGGATGAAGTGACATTCTCTGCACTTTCTTGATTTATTCTATATAAACAAAATATTGGTCAGTTTCTTAAACAATATTTATTTAAAGATTCATTGAAACTTTATATATTTACCCTTCATTTGGCATTGCTGCTTGAGATGTGCTTATGTTAGACACGTTAGAGACATTTCCTTGATCCTGAATAGTAGGCGGTATGTCTGTTGGTAAAGATTGCACAGAATCCATTGTATCTTGTTTAGATAAAGATGATCTTTCTGTGTTAGAACATAGCTGTTCTGTGTTTGAAATGAAATGCTGTTGTTGCTGAGACACTGTTGTTGATGGCACAGAAATCCCAGCTGATATGGGTACAGAAGTAGGGATACTAGAACTTTGCGAATATTTCATTTGAACTAAGACATTTTGTTGAGGCTGAGATTGATGTCCACTGTTCGAAATAAGAGTAGGTGCACTTTGCATATTTGGAATTGTTGATGTTATTGTATTTTGTATATGAGTTGCTGATGATGTGCTCTGAAGATTTAGACCAGTTGGTACAGATGGTTGCACTTGTCCTGGCTGTGGTTGCATGTAAGGTTGTGAAGTTGGAGGTGCTGTATTTTGAGGGATACTTGGATGAGAATAAATTTGGGCTGTAGGCTGATTGGATGATAAGATCTCGACATGGCCGGAGGAACTTGAGCTGGCATACGAATGATACACTTGTTGAGATATATTTTGCTGATATAGGGGTTGCGTACTGTATCCTGAGGTTCCTGTCGTATTCTGCTGATAGTACTGCTGATTTTGAACATGCTGTATTTGCGGTTGAGAATATTGCACTTGTGGAGGTTGCGATATTTGCTGATGCATATGTTGAGGTTGTGATAAAATTTGTATCTGTGGTTGTTGTATTTGATGACCCATCTGTTGCGGCACATTCATTTGATTCAGTTGTATGTACTGTTGTTGCTGATGCAAATGTTGCTGTTGTTGTATTTGTTGAGATACTTGAGGAAATTGTGGTTGAGTCTGTACAGTCTGAGGGGTAGAGCATTGTGAAGAAGTAGCAGTTAAATTTTGCGAAACATGCTGAGGAAATTGTTGTGGCTGTTGTTGTTGATATTGTTGTTGTAACTGCTGTTGATATTGCTGTTGTTGGTACTGCACTTGCTGTTGTGAAACCTGAGTCACTTGTTGCATTTGTTGTGCTTGCTGTGGCTGAACAACAGACGTTTGTTGCTGCATTAATGGTTGCTGTTGAACCAATTGGACTTGTTGTGGTTGTAAATTGTGTTGCTGAGGTTGTTGTGCAGCAGTTTGCATTTGTTGCTGTTGTTGCAAAGGTATTTGATTCTGTTGCAACTGCATTTGTACTTGACCTTGCATTTGGATGCTCATATTTGATTGCATCTGTTGTTGTTGCTGTTGCAATTGCATTTGTTGAAGTAATAATTGTTGTTGTAACAAATTTTCATTGGTTGTATTAACACTATCCGCTTCTCGATCTAAACGTTCCTTTTCTTCTTTGGCTTTACGTTCTTCTCTCTCTCGCAACAAAGTGCTGATTTGCGATTTTAACATTTTTGCTACAGCCTTGACATCTTCCTCAAGTATAAGGCTAGATTTAGCCATTTCTGAGGCTACTTCTTCTGCATTATCAGTTTGAATGTCAAAATCAAACTGTATCGCCTCGTTCTCTTTATGTTTGTTAGTACGTTTCTTGGGATCCAACACTCGAAGTCGGAATTCAACACGCGATAATTCCGCATCCGCTACGGCTGAATCTCTTGAAACCATTTCTAATTTTAAGCCAACATCGTCCGCAAAAAATTCGTGATTTAAAAGATCTTTAACTAAAGGCCGTTCTTCTTTCTTTAATCGAATGCACATTTCTATAATCTCACGTACTTCTGGATTTTCCACTTTATCGTAACTTTGCGGTTTTACACCCTGCGTATAATACAAACATTATTCAATATGTTGCTTGACACGTTGAATAAAAATGAATACTATATAAATAATAAAAAGTTCATTAAACAATTTACCGATACTACGCGTTTATATATTTGTGCCGGTCCAGTACATTCTGAATATGGATATTCACTAGTAGCCATTTCAAGCATACACATTCCAAACGCATAAACGTCAACGGATTCATCGTAATGTTCTTCATACATTTCTGGTGCCATAAATTCAGGTGTTCCGATAACGCTTTTTGCAAAACTTCTGTTTTTAAGAGTAGCAAGTCCCAAATCGCCAATTTTTACACTTCCTGTGGTACCAGTAATAAAGATATTGTCACATTTTAAATCACGATGAATAATTGGTGGTGACCTCGAATGCAAGAAACTAAGGCCTTTCAAAATTTGTCGACACCAAGATTTTACAACTTTTGGATTAATTTTTTTAAATCGTCTCAGATACCTATATGGAGTTGCATAATAATTTAGAATTATAATTATAATATTAGGAATTTTTAAAATTTTTCATGAGTTTAAACGTACGTTTTCAAGGTTCCTGAAGTCATAAGTTCAGTGACTAGCACAATATATTTTCTACGTGTAAGTGTAACTTCCCAATAATCATAAAACCTGACAATATTTGGGTGTTGTAAACCTTTCAACATTTCTGCTTCCTCTCGAAATCTTAATCTTTCTGTCTTATTTAATTTTTTTTCCTAAAAGAAAAGTTATAATTATATACAAATCTGTTTAAAAGTAATACAAACATTCAATTACATTTCTCTGACCTGCAATTCACACCAAGCAACAGCTACACCAGTTTGAGTATCCAGACCTCTATATACAGTCTTAAAGCTGCCTCTACCAATTTCTTCTTCAAATTTTAAAAATCTACCATCTGGTGATATACCTATAGCCTTTTCTTCGTCATCATCATCTTCAACAGTTTGCACTTTAACTTTCATTAATAAATTTCGTACTTCCTCCATAGCCATTGTTTTCTGTGTTAATTTTTCATCTGCTTTAAAATTTTCATCAAGTAAAGGACCAATAAATCCTTCCACTGCTTCTTCTTGCACGACTTCCTTTTCTTTTTCTTCTTTTACCATCTTGGTTTCGTCTTGGGTGTTTGTATCCTTGACATTCTTCAACTCAGTATCTAATGGTGGTACTTTACCTAATTTACTCAGAGATTCATGAAGCGCTTGAGTAGCAACAATATCACTGATACTGGTGCCATTATCATCTTCATCATATATCGTCACTTCTTCTTCTACTTCTCTTTGCGCATCTATATCTTTAATCTCAGTTTCCACAATTTCTTCTGACACCTTTGATGTTACAAATCTTGAGCTTTTTACCATTTCTTCACTTTGTTGCATGTCATTTTTATCATCTATCACATTTTTCTCAGAATTTTTAGCTAAGTCTTCATTCTCTGCAATATTAGTAGATTTTGGCTCTTCGTTAGACGTTTTCCGTTTGGTTTTTTCGTTATTTTTATTAGCTGCTGAACTCATGGATGTTTCTGTGGACGAACTTGTATTTATGTTTTTTTCCATATTTATTCCTTTTAAATTTTTGCTATTGTGTTGCTCAATCATCTTTTCTGCAACATATTTGTTTCTAGATTTTATATTGCTGGATTTCGTACTTGTGGAAGAAGTGGAAATTACTTTTTGCTTATTCTGTGCACTTATTTCTTCGTCGATACTATTTGCCGATATTTTTCTTATAATATTCGAAGTTTTAGAAGATTCGAAACATTCTAATGTAGACGTCTTTTCTTCGTTGGAATCTAGTGATCCTTTTTTGTCTGATGGGTTCCGTGAGGAATCAGCACCTTCTTTACTAATATTGTATTCCACACTCGTTTCATCTTCGTCCGATTTTTTTGATTTCAATCGGCTAAGTGGTGTTGAAGGTGTGGAACTGGATCCTGTACATAAAAGCAAACTTCGTAGTAAAATCTGTAAAACGTTCTGTATACAAAAATTGTTGCTGAATGAAAGTATAAAATACCTGGCACATTGAACACATTTTCTGTTGCTGTAATAGCTTCCTCTGCATCGCTAAAACTGCGATCATTTTCATGATCTAAAGATGGTGAATTGAGATTCCGAGATGATGATTTTTCACAAATTCGTAACACAGATAAAACTTTCTTTTTAGAAGAAGGTGAGCTACTGGCGACTCCGTTACTTGTTATCGATAATGAATCCGTATGATCAGCCCTTTGAGTCCGCACTTGTTTTTTGCAAATTGGTGTAGAGGAACGGCTTAGATTTGATGTCTAAGAAAATAGGTAAAAACATACAATTTATACTTATATGAAAATATTACTTACATATAAAAAAGCTTTTGTTTTCTAATATACCTTTCTATCTCCAGAACTATGAGCACTAGTGCCAGCTTGTGAGACAATAGATAATTTTCTTTGGCGTTTGTGATTATGTGTGTGATTATGGATTCTTTGAGTGGTTACAACTGAGCAAGGACCTACTCCTTCTTGAGAGGCTAAGTGGCCCACTGCCAGGCTAATCCCACTCTGATTACCGCCTCCTCCACTGGCCACCAGCTTTGGACATAAACTTGACAGGCCACTTCCCCCTGAAGATTGTTGTCTATTTGTCTCATACCTAAAACATCATTAAACATACTACATAATTATTACGCCATATTTCCTTTTCTTTTTGTTAAATTCTTCTTTTAAATATTATTTTCTTTGATAAAAAGAGACAAAGTTCAAATTTTACGTTTAAATCATATAATTATATGCATTTCAATTTAGATACAAAGTATGTAGAAAGCTTTTATTTTGTAATACAAAATATAAATACAAACTATAGCAGAAAGTATGATTACACCAAATTGAAGTCATATTTGTCATCATGAAATGTTTCATGTATTACATTGTGTTTTATGAATATGATAAAAATTGAAAAATGTTACACGCACACATATACTTTGCAATCAAATACCTTTTATTATATAACTATGAAGAATAGTAAATCTAAATTAAGAAATTAATGTTTAGCCTCATCTGTACTAAATGTACTCGTACATACACGCCAGCTATGAAATCGTTATATTACGTAATATTGAAATGCTATGAATAATGGTTTGAAGTACTACTTAATCTTAAAGGAAGCAAAAGTATGAAAAATGTTTGAAAAATAAATTTAAGATATACACAAATCTATAATAATGATAAAAATCCAAAACAGAAAACTAAATCAATAGTTGTTGATAAACTATTATTTTTTCTTGAACGTGTAAATGACAATAAATAATAATTGAATAGTTCTATGTTGCAGTATGACAATAATGTAAATCATGTAATTACTAACCTTTGAGTACCTACAAAATTTCATACTTGAAGTTCAGAGTCAGTAATTCTGAAAATATATTGGTTTTTATACTTTTCCTGATGAAATTTTCTAATTTCATGTGGAAAAAATTTCTTGATTAGATTTTATAGTACTTCAGCATTCACTAATTTTTCAACTAATTTTAGCACATAAAATATTTTAATTAACATATTTTTCTAAAGTAATGTTTCTTAAAGATTGTAATAATTTCAATATGTACATGTACAGTACAGATGAGATATACAAAAGATTCCTGTGCATGTGTAGTTTTAGTATTTAATATATTATTATAGTTTGTTATATTCAGTAATTCAAAAATTCAAAGTTAGAGGTACACAAACACTTTGTTCCTTAGAGACATATTTCAGATTATGTATTGTAATAGAATAATTATTTAGAAAACGGAATCTGTAAAATAGTATATTAAAGAACAATCCTTATAAAGTGCATTCCAAATTAAACATATACATATATATTGAACATGTATAGTTAAATGAAAAGCAAAGAATGTATTACAGCAAAGAAATTAAATGACAGAAGATAAAAAATGACAATGTAAGAAGCATGATTTTGATACAGACATCATTATACCTGTCCTGCCTGCTGTGGCCAGATGAGAGGAATCCACGCACTGTATTGCCTATAGCTGCTCTCTTTTTAATTTCTTTCTTCCGTTCTCTGTACCCACCAGATCCAGTCTCCACTTGATCTTGACGACTATTTCTATCTGCCTGTAATCAATACACTAGTATTATAATCCTCAATGTGATAATAAATAAGTGTGCACAGAGATATTAACAATGTTCAGTAATAAATTTGCGAAATTAACAGCATGTATATAAACAGATAAAATATAAATCTAAAACTAATTTATGAGAAGTTTACCTTAATACTTAAAAGCTTTATATTCAAATTAGTACTTGTGCTTGTTGGAACTGGACTTAGATCACACCTTACTCTTCTGTGTGATTTCTCAACAATTGGTGGATCTTCCTCTAATTCCAACTGATTTCCAATTGTAAAAGAACGACTCTGTGTTAACAAAATATCTTCCGTATTATGTTCCCGACTAGTGCCAACCGAACTCACTGCCTTGTTTTCATTGCAGCATCTCGGCATTGCACATAACCAACGTATGAAAGAATTCACTTTATAAAAATCCTTGTCTTCTATTTTATGTATATGTACATATATATTTATATATATATATAAATTTTTATATATATATATATATTTTCTCTCTCAGTTTGATTTAGATAAAGATTTTTAGAAAAACAGTAGCTTTAATTAACTTTATCTTTCAAATTATAAAATACTGGATGCATTTATATAAGTGCACAGAGTATGTGGTTCTTATATTCATCACAGATCTTTTCCTCCTTTCTTTACCAAATATACTCTGTTACTTCAATTTCTTAATAAATATTTAATACCAAAGAAGTTAAATGATTCTGAAAGCAGAAAAAATATTGATATTAATAATAGTAACTAATAATAGTAATAAAATATTAATGACAAAAATTTCATAAATAAATGAAGAATTTATTTTGTTTATAATAATATCTTTACTGTGATAATATCTTTATTATGATTTCTATTTTTTATAAAATGAGACAAATTTTTTAATTTCGAAGTTCTGATTGAATATTATATGAATATTTAATTTATCTTTTAACTTATCTTTAACTTTTAATTCAACATAAGTTTTCAAAATAGATTGATGATTTTAAAGTATATTTTGATTCAATATTATATATATTAAAAAATAATTCACTATTTCAAGCACTACACATTTACTTTGTTTATAAGTTATAAATATCGTTTATTATTAATGGTTCAAAGTAATAATACACATGTATTGTGAGTAAAAAATAATTTAAAATTAATATTTCTCATATATAACAAACATCATTTTTACGTCATTCTATTTAAATATTTTATATGACACACTTTAAATATTAATAAATATGTATGCTTATCTCATTATGTTTATCATTATAATTTTATTGTAATTTTAAATAATGTTAATAATTTATCAGTGTTTGCATTAAATGCGAATTAATAATTTTATTAAAATAATTTTATATTATATATGTACATCATACCATATGTTAAATGCACGAATAATTTACAAATTATTCGAGTAACGAATATACAAAAAACTACAAACGAAGTAAATTGTTTATTTAAAAAAGGAATGAAAAACAAAATTAGAACTACATGGAAGAACATTTTGTGATAGAAATAGAATTCTATCAATAAAGCTTGAATTAATCTATTTTACAGAGGGCAGAATTGCATGTGTGTATTAGTCCTTCTGGTTTCACTATAATCCCTACTTTGCAAACAGTTTTATATACCAGACGGATTATATAAATTTAACAACATCAATAGTCTAATGTTGATCATGTCGACTGCCAATAAATGTGAGGACAGCCGATCTCAGAATTAGTGCTTTAGATATACTAAATATATCGTCTAGACAATATTTCGTTATTTATTAATAAATCGAACACTTATGTATTTATTATTACTTATGGATTTCGTAAACTTCTTCAACGAAATAACTGCGAGAAGTATTAATAAGTTGAAATAAAGAGATTGAACATGAACAGGTGGGGAATAAAATTTACTTCGTTAAATATCGCAGTATGTTGTCAAGCATCGTGGAACAGTCACTTGAAAAATGTTGACAGTATATAGCAAGTAGCAGGTCTTACGTATATACTGTGATATACGTATCTCACGGACACACCGTTACAATGCATGCCGAACACATGCGTATTAAGGGGTGAAGAGGAAGTACTACACACGTATACCGCAAATCAAATAAATGCACACATTCGTACGCGTGCATATAGTCAAGACCACCAAAGAGATAATGTGACATCTATCCCAAAAATATCGCGTCAGTGCATATTTTACACATTGTCTGGCGGCGAATAGCTTCGAGACCTATGAATAAATTCGAATCTTTTCATTCTCTATGAACGTCACCGATTTATCCATGATTTTTGTCTGATAAAATACATAGGGAAGACAAGCAAGTATACTTGTCATGCGGAGATGCGTGAACAACAATATCTACTTAGAATCAGCGGTTTCGTATGGATATATAAGATATTTGTTCAATTATATGATTGTTTCATTACCTCTGATATCGACCTGATCATATTAGCTTCGCGACGCACTGACAAACAGCACTCGTAACTTCTTAGTCAGCCGGTACTCACATTTGTGATGCAGAAAATCGTCCGACTACACCCAAATAACCACCATTTTTTTCACTGAGTAATGCGCACTCTCGCGGTGCTATGCGTCAACAATGATCAAGTTATAAATTTATGCCGCGTACACACCAATCACGTTTATGTTATCATATAACACCGAATGATCATTGAGAATTGTTTTTATAGGTTTTATTTTCTTGATAACCATTTTCCTACCTACGATTCAGTGTTTTATTCAATAATTTATTCTACGTATGTAACACTAATCATTAAAAATTTGTTCTTATAGGTTTTATTCTTTTTAATAACGTTTATTTACGATTGAATGTTTTATTAATTAATTTTGTATATACTTATTTGTTCCTGTAAAACTTTTTAAGTAATTAAAACAAACTTATAATAGACTTATTTCGTATATTATAAACTTTTTGTTCACTTTAAATGTTTGTATAATATATATATATATGTATATATATCCATTTACATACTTAAAATGTTCTACACAATAAAAGTGTCACATAAAAAAACTAAAATAACTAAAGAATTAAGTATAATTTACGTACAGGAAAATACGTATCTAATTAGTGTAGGAATAGTGATGCACACATGAGAGTACACTACTACTGTATATATGATATTTAGAACGAATCCTCCACAGATGGTAAAATTGTTTCAATTCAGACTTCTATGAAATTTGTATGACATAAAGACACGTTAAAATTAATGAAAACATTTTCGTCGAGCATCGAGCAACTTTTATTTTTTCACACGCATTAATCTCGATACGAGACTATGCATTAATATGCAACCCGAAACTTGATATTTATTTAGATGGGAATGTATTGAGAAGATTTTCTTGTGTCACTGCTAGGTAGCACCATTGTCGCGCGCAATTTCTATGCTACACTTTCGATTCTATATTCATTCTAGAACATACTGCATTTGCCTGATGTAGTCTGTAGTAGTCTGCGGACACGGTTAACTGTGGTTTGTAGCATTATGTAGAATACGATTACAAAGGCCGACTTAAAAGCTTATAACGCTTGTTTGTGTCCGTGTGAGGCTTTAACCAGAAAAAATGACTCGCACAGTGTCATCGAATTTTTAGGAATTAATGAAATTGAAAAAACGGAAGAGTCTGTGCGCGCAGTGCGTGAATATGCCCGCCAAGGTCTCAAAGAAGGTCGTGGGCATGATCGTACGAAGCCGAAAATTCATTATTAAGGATGGGGTCATTACGGTACTGAACACATTCAGTTTAATACCTATTAGATTTTTAAGTTACACCTTCATCTTTTTCTATATATGTTTTCGATGATTTCGCATCGGAAGTAAGTACGTTTTCGTTTCGGTGCATGATAAACTCTTAACGATAAATTTACTTTGTGTTTATCTTCTACCAAGTAGTGTGATAATAGTGGATTTAATGATTAAAATGTTTCTCAAAGCGCGACTTCGACTCATTCAACTTATTCTCAGAAGCAATAGGTACGAAAGTTATGTGAGTTTTAGCGTAATTGCATTGTAATTATAACACTGACACATGGCTGAATCTTCATTCTTTATACATTACATATTAGTAAAATTCATTTTCACATAGAGGATTGTTATAAAATACAATTGACACGTTTTTCATAGATAGTTTTGAATTTTTCTTCAAAGTACAATGAAACTTTGTATGCCTTTATTTCAATCCTGTATCTCTTATGATTTTTGTTTCTTAACTGGTCAGGAAGATGCTAATTGTAATATATGCTAATATGAATAATAATCTTGTTAACAGTTAAATATAATGTATACTAAACTATTTAATCTTCTGTTCATTTCTAGTACTTTATAATTAATGAAGTACTTAGAACCTGCAACCAGCTTCTTTGTTTCATTTGTTAATTTCCTAATGTAGCTTACAATGTTTTTCTGGTATGAAATATATAATAGTACTACAATTCTTTCAAATATACTACATTTTATTTAGAACATTATTTTATAATTGTAAAATTAATTTTATTTAAATTATACCAATTTTCTATTGTTTTTTTATTGCTTTTGATTAATTTCTTTTCGTGACTAATTAGAATTAGCTAAAATAGAAGCTTCATTGCTATCTTTTATAATACAAAAAGGATAAATTATATCCTGCATAGTTTATGAAAAACTATTATAATATAATGCTTTTATTTTATATTTGATATATTGTTGTTACTGTTTGTGATAAAGTATTAAGTCAAAAATATATTTCAATATTATGAAATACATAGTACAAAGGAATAAACGATTAAATGTTTAATTTCAAAATAAATATACTTGTACAAACAATATAATAACCTATAAATTCTTTATGCTTTACATTAGAAATATATATCTTAAATGAATATAGGAAAATGTTTTATGTTTTTAATACACTGTAGTTATTGAAATAATAAAACTTCAAACTATTAAAATACAACATATCATTATGACCATGATTTTTCAAGGAAAACATAAAGCGCATGTTTGTGAAAATAAATGTATTTTATCTTGGTTTGCAATATTTCTGCCTTAAATTCTAATAAATTAGAATTGAATTAAATTATTAGTTTCTTTTTATTAGAGTATTATTATATATGTACAGGTCCTTCGAATAATATCGTACTTGCGCATATTGATCAGCTGCCAGTAATAAGTTGATAAGAACAACTAAGCTTTTCGTACACGAAACGAGTAATGAGAAAAAGACTATGTAAAATTTTTCAAAGTTGGACCGTTTTTTGTTTCCAAGTGTATTATTATGAACATACGACGAACGAATTATCGGTTCGTTACTAAGTTTTTAGGTTAGATTCAATCTAAAGCTATGACGAAAGAACAGCTACTATGATAAAAAGTGGGGGGTTTGGTGGAAGAGTTGCAATGCAGTGATTCAGGTTTTTCTTCAAAAAATTTCTAATAATTCTATTGAAAAATATAAGAGTGGACAGTAAAAAGATCAGGAAATTATTAAATAGATATGTGGTTTCAAGAATCTTAAGTGAAGAGGTGTTGACAATAACTTATAGTACCAAGAAATATTAAATACGGGACGAATTACTCCACCTCGATCTGTCAGTCTTTATTACCGATCATACCATTTTTTAATGCACTTTAATATAATACTGTGACTTGTACAAGTTTTACGAAAAGTTGGAATGTCGATGAATATTTTGTGTGACAGCTCCCGATGATACAAAAATCGCATGACATTATGCTGAGTGATAGTTTTATTATGAAAAACTTCGTCGCACTATTGTCAAATAACAAATCGGATCATGTTTGACAAAAACATGACAGTTTTTCCTAAAAAAGGAGAACAGTTTAAGAAGAAATGTTTAAATGATACTACATAAAAAGAAAGAAATCCCGGAGATTTTAAGAAATTTAATCTGTCAACAATGTAGTGCTTTTTAAACCAGCTGCCCTTAATAGCTACAGACTACAATATGTGATAAGAGAATCCGAATGTTTTGAAAATCCTGTATACAGATAGAAGAGTATATTTTTAAGATGGTCATACACAGATATTTTGTTCAATGTTAATGATTTTAGCACAATATTTTATGTACATAAGGAATTTTGTGTCTTTATATTGCTGAGAAATGTAAAAAGAGAAACAAAGAAAAGTACACTTTGTGTGGATGGGAAAAAATACATAAAATTGACCAAAAATAAAAGTAATGATACTAAAGAATATTTGTAAAATTGTTTAAATGATGAAGATCAAGTTATAATAGTGAATAGGTCACAGTATGTATTTCTAATATAGTTTTTAACTTTTTGTTAATGGCACAAATTATGATAATAACAGATTAGTATTAATAAAAATAAGAAAGAAGCTTGTTGCAATTAATAACTCAATTATTTTATATGTATATAGTTGAGGATAATACAATCTCTATACAAACCATAGGAACATGCAAAGATTGTATCTTACTAGACAAAATGATATTTGTGATATAACAAAATATATATACGTAGAATTTAAAACTAAATATATTAAAAAAATATTTACAAGGAAATGCAATAAAAATAGAGCTTTCAATTAGAATTAACACATAAATGTAATTAAGAAAGAACTCAATAATAATAAATAACTATTCGTGAAGATTAGGTTGAATATTTGGAAATAAAAAATTGATATGATGCTAAGTCAAGGTTATTCATTACAGTATTATATGGATCTGAACAACTGATAAATGAAATATTGATAGAATCATAAGTATGGAAAGAAATATATATAGTAACACTTCTTAGGGGTCATGCCCCCTGGGGCAAAAGGTGGAGCAGAGGGCCTGGGCCCCTCCTGTTCTGAAATTCACAACAGCCAAGAACATGCTATTGCTAAACTCACACCTTCTCTTACATTTGCTCAGCAATGCTACAGACATCTTAAGGTCAGCTGTCACAATTTGCAAAGTGCTTATACTTTTTGATAAATCCAAAGAAACTTTTGATATTGTACTTTTGTAAAAATGATCTTTTTATTGTTTCATATTTATTGGGTATAGCAAATAGATATCATGGCTGCTTATGAACTGTGTATACATACATTAGTAGTATACACATATTTTGCATATAAAGAATATTTATATATTTTATTATTTTTGTTTTACAGAGTTCCGGTATAGGAGAGGCAAGTGTGTACCATGCTCTGGTTGTAATATTTTTGGAATTTTTTGCATGGGGTTTATTAACCATGCCTGTTATTTCTGTATTAAATATTACATTTCCAAATCATACGTTCCTGATGAATGGTTTGATAATGGGCATTAAAGGAATCTTATCATTTCTTTCTGCACCATTACTTGGTGCCTTGTCTGATGTATGGGGTCGAAAATTCTTTCTACTCATCACAGTAGCCTTCACATGTGCACCGATTCCTCTAATGAGCATTAATACATGGTGGTTCTTTGCTATGATCTCCATCAGTGGTGTCTTTGCTTGCACATTTTCAGTGGTGTTTGCATATGTTGCTGATGTTACTGAGGAACATCAAAGATCTCCGGCATATGGTTTAGTAAGTATTTTATTGCAAAATTTATTATATAATTTATAGTATTTTGTACCGTTTTCTTCATAAATTTACTTTATTAGGTATCTGCAACTTTTGCTGCAAGTATGGTAATAAGCCCAGCATTGGGAGATTATGTCATGAAAGTGTATGGAGAAAATCTTGTGGTTGCATTAGCAACAGCTATTGCAGTGTTGGATGTGTTTTTTATATTAGTGGCTGTACCTGAAAGTTTGCCTGAAAAAGCTCGTCCACCAGCACCTATTTCTTGGGAGCAGGCAGACCCCTTTGCTTATCTTGGAAAGGTAATTTGAAATATCATATATAAAAGACCCAAATTACTGAATTTATGTTAAAAATAGATATTTTCACTATTTTAGAAGTTTTTGTATTCTATTCTAAATAGGATGTTTAAATTAATTAAAGATACTTATCTTTATTTGACATAATAATAATTAAAATTAAAATATTAATATAATTTTGATATTTTAGGTTGGCAAAGATTACACTATTTTAATGTTGTGTATTACTGTGTTCCTGAGCTATCTTCCTGAAGCAGGACAGTATAGTTGTATATTTGTCTACTTGACTAAGGTTATGGGATTTACTGCTTTAATGGTAGCATTTTTTATTGCTGTGGTTGGAATTTTAAGCGTTGGCGCTCAAACTCTCTTGGGCGTTTTGATAAAGACACTTGGCAGTAAACATACTATAATGTTGGGCCTTCTATTTGAGATGTTACAACTCATGTGGTTTGGCTTCGGTTCACAAACATGGTAATTTTTTCTTGTTCATGCTTACAAACTTTTAATTTGTGAAGTAAAGTTTCAGTAAGACATTACTTATATTCTATTATAACTTGGTTTTAATAAAAATAGAATTTTATGAATTCTATTAGATATTTCTGTAATTTTAAGGATGATGTGGGCAGCTGGAGTGCTTGCTGCTGTGTCAAGTATTACATATCCTGCAATCTCTGCGTTTATATCCATGCATTCTGATGCAGATAAACAAGGTTTGGTACAAGGCATGGTAACCGGAATGCGTGGATTATGTAATGGTCTAGGGCCAGCAATGTTTGGAGTAATCTTTTATCTTTTTCGCGTTGATCTCAACGACAATTCTCCTTCCCTTCCTGCAAGGCCATCTCCATTAGATGAAAATAATAAAACAGGAACTGCCACGCAACATCTTGATATTATGCCACAAATAGTAACCCAGGTAGATTTGATTAAAAGTTAAGATATGATTATAGTTAAATTGATATAAGTACTGCAACAAAATCTATATTTTCAGCTTGTACCAGGACCACCATTTGTGTTTGGTGCATTACTTGTGATATGTGCATTACTAGTAGCTGCATTTATACCTGAATCAAACACAATGCCAACTGGTCCATTACATCATCCATCCACCTCCCGGAGGCTCTCCGGTAAATACGCATATCAGAAATGTACGTTAAAGGTTGTCAGTTATGTTAAAATTCAGATGTATTTTTGGTGGTGGATTTTATTGTAAGTCAATTTGAATAACAATAGTAGCCGAACGATGGTACAGTAAAATATGAAGATCGTATATTAATTTTATAAAAAGGGATACCATAGTAATCTTCGGATAAGCAACCGGGAAATGGATTTGCTCGTAATTAATTTATTAAGATTGGATTTTCTTTTTAATAGATTTTGTTCTTTACTAGCTGTTTCTCACCAACAAGACTTGAATCTTTCATTAACATTACGCTTAACATATAAACAGTGTGATCGCATATCCGGAAATTATTATCTTAGCTATTAATATAATTAAAATACATCTATATTTTATATAACACATATGTAACTCATAAAAAATGTCTTGTATGTTATACACGCGTGTGTGCACACGTTTATATATACATGGTTATATTAAGTTTTGCTATGATTTAAGGTTTATCCTTGGATGTACATTATGAGGGAGACAAATTGGGAAGCGGGAAAGGAAAAATAGGGCCGCTGTCACCTCTAGTCGACAATTGCAACTCTGCTGCTCTATAGCTATTGTAAAAACAAAGACGAGCTACAAGAAAGAAGAGGGACATGTACCTTTGTGATAAAACTCTATCTTTAGAGAAACGGTTACTATCAAGTGCACCTACTACACAAGGACTTTAAAAAAGCTGTCTATATTGTATTATATTATATCTTTAAGTCAATAACTGAGGTTATCTTAGGATTATCAATCCACTTAATGTTTAGGTTACGAAAAATTTTACAAGCAGTGCTGTTTTAATGACATTTAGGTTGAGCTAAACATTAAGTTCGATCGTTTTAGGTATATTTTGTTATATAAAAAGTTAAAATTTTACATTTAAAAAAAAAAGGAGATTGTAATATTATCTTATACCAAGTACCGGACACCTCATTCATTCATTCTGATTCATTTATCAGTGACTCCTGGTTTGTGTAGCTTGCCAATGCATAAAACGATAAAACGAATGAAAGTTGTAACCAGTATTTTTACTAGACTTATAACGTAAAAACTCTATAACTTTTTGTGTAAAAACTTTTTTTATAATGTATGTTATTCATCGCTTATTAGGATCACATAAGAGGGGCAACAATTTTGTATAATTTAGGCAAGAGCACCTGTTACTTTGATCACCAGCATTATAAATTTTTTGTTTGGATATTTTCTGACATTTTTGTGAATTGTCTTTGGAAAACAAAATCTTATTTATTTGCGGATGTACTTTGTCTCATTTTTCATGCATTCCTTTGTTTTAAGCATACCTTTGAATTAACGAAGAAAGAAGAGTGCAATAGTCGCGAAAAAAATGGAAAGACGTTGTAAATGAAACTTTTACGTAGTTGAAATAGAGAATAAGTTTCCAATCGCATATAATACCTAGTAAGAGTTAGCTGATGTTTGTAAAGTACGTTAACTATCTTTTTTGCATAAATATTTATTTTAATAATTAGACATCAACAGAATGAATTCAATGGCCTTAATCAGAAAGAAAAAAAAAACAATTTATATGAAATTATACTTTGCCATTTGAAGGCAATGGTAGATTTTGATCAAGAGTGTTATGAACATTATTAGTCGAATGCTGACGGCGTTACTCAAACGTTAAAATGTGCATGTTATAAATTGGAGTCATTGATGTTAACAAAATACAATAGTGTAGTGTATTTGTGCATTTTACTTGTAATTTGAAAGAATTAGTGTCTGCGGAATTATATGTGCATTGCCATAGTCCACATAACTCTCTGAATTTGAAATCAACATTAGAATAAATTTCGATGTTGCGTTAAAATTTGCATAATACTATGTTTGTTTTATAACAAATGTAAGACTACTTCGACATATTCGAAATGAAATTAGCTTTATTGTTCATAATTTTGTTCAGTATACATGAAATTATAACTGTCATTCGTTACGAGATAATTCACGATAAAAGAGGATGCTCAAATCCCATCGAAAACCAAAGAACGACTTAGTAGCAGACATCCTATTCAAGAGTTGTAATATTAGAAAACAGTAGGAACTCATGAAATTATGATGCAATGCGTGAGCGAAAAATAAAATTTTGTATGATCTCACTTTTCTCCAAGAATGCTATTTTTTAAATCAGGAAAGATGTAAATAAATCATCATATATGGTTTCTTTTGTAAAAATTCGAAAGAAGGGCTAATCCATTCATATGAAATCTTAACCCCATCAGTACTATTCTGTTCTTTGAAATTACTTTGGTATTGAGAAAGTGTTATACATATCTTTTTATATCTCTTTGTTAAGGTAAGTCGTGGAATAAAATTCCATTACAACTGCACAATATAAATATATATGACAAGATTATTATATCCAATGATAAAAAAATATATAAAACAAATTTTGAGGATATATGATAACTTATTTGTGTTAAATTTCTTGGAGAATACAAGTATAACATGCAATAATTTTATATTTCTGCTTGATTTGAAAGTTATTTATTAAAGTTTGCTCTTACACACAGAAGTACATCAACACTGTTGTAATATAACATTGCAAAACAAACAAAAG
Source organism: Bombus vancouverensis nearcticus (assembly GCF_051014615.1). NCBI lineage: Eukaryota > Metazoa > Arthropoda > Insecta > Hymenoptera > Apidae > Bombus > Bombus vancouverensis. Next base: position 8,106,643 of record NC_134925.1, read on the forward strand.
AGTCACAGTATAAAAAACAAAGTCTAGTTTAAGACTTAACACCTCAATAAAGTAAGTAATTGTATATGTACAATGTATGATGGATGCATTAATAAAATAATTATTTTTAAAATATAAGGAAACATGTTCGATAGGTATACAAATATTTATATTTGAAAAAATTAATGGTTAAAGTTACTTTATACTTTGTAATTTATAATATAATTGTTTTGATACAATTTTGTTCATAAGAGGAAGGTTTTAATTTCTTAAATAGTTTATGAAATAGTTGTCAGTGTTGAACCACTCTGTTGCCAAGATTCAATTGCTTTGTTAACAATTACTTCAGATGTTTCTTCTGTTATCTAGAATAAAAATATTTGCTTATAAACAATTGTTATAATTCATACTCGTATAAATAAACATATATAGATATTTCCATACATTGGCAATAGTATCTAAAATACCATCTATATTTTCACATCTCAATAAAAGTCTTCTTAAAGTTGTTAGGGTAACTACAGTGACAAAGATTAAAGTTCTATATGCACCTACAGCTATTTTATCCCATATTCTGTAATAAATAGATCATTTTTTACAATTATATATCTTATTTTTTATTTAAAGTATATTAAATATATATACTTTGCTATAGAACCATTAGATATTGTTCCTGCAAAGCATGAAGAAAACCAAATGTCATATGGAATATTGTAAAGTGCTTCTATTTTAATAAGATGCTTGTACAATTCTGGATCTTCTCTCTCTAACAAAGTATAAGTGCATTCTTGTAATCTACTGATTTCTTTATGAAATTTTTGTACTTGATCTAAAAGTCCACATAATATCCAATATGTGTCTACTAACTTTTCCTCATATGAATCTATGTCAACAATGTGCCATAATGTTTCAGCCAATCTGTTCATAGCTCTAAAGAAAATATAATTATCAATGAGACAATAATTTAATAGATTATAATTAATAGCTACATTTAATAAAACATGAGACCAATGTTGATACCTGTGTAAGGGAACTTCTAATTGAGTATTCATGTCAAGTTTTGCTCTTCTAGTGCGCAATAACCACATAGTAAGGAGCATTAAATGAGGTTTTGTATAATCATCCAAAATCTTCGTAACCTTTAAAGCTTTTTGTAGATCTTGAAATTCTGCTTTTCTCTGACTTATTATAAATTTATGGCTATCTATATAAATTGGTATCACATCCAATAATACTTTCCAAAGAAAATTTCTATATTTAGTAGGAACTGTAAATCGCAAGCAGAATTGTTTCAGTTTTGCTTTATCCAAAGGACGCTCTTTAAGTAATATTTCTAAAGACCTTTTTTCTTCGACACTACGAAATCCCACCTATATTTTGATCATATACTTGATTAATCACATTCATAATTAGTGTTCTATTATTTATAACCTAAGCGATAAGAAATGTTACTAATACAAATATTTCACGTAAAAATGCATACTTTTTCATAATAAGACGAGCGAAAATTTCGTTCATCAGCCATTTTCCAATTAATAAATTTCAGAGTTGATATGGTTGAGTTGTGGAAACACAAAGGCTTTATAAATTATTTTCACACATCTTCCTTGAATTTAAATGTTAACATTAATTTACAAATTTATTTCTTACTACACAAACGGGATACACCTATAATTCTGGCCATTAAAATCTCATCTGTGATTATAAATATCAATTTTTTGAAATATCATATTTTTCTGTTTATTAAATTTATTCTTTGTTCAACGAGTCAACGAGTGTTCTAACAAATTAGAAGAAGTAAATAAATTCACGTGATCAAAATCTAGGGGAAACAGAATTGAATTCACAAATTTAAGATAACATAAAAGGTTACTTTTTTAAATATTAGCTTTTTAAGTAGAAAAGTATAAAATATATCAAACATTTTTAATGCAAATTTATGCTTAAAGATCATAATTTATTAGTAACTACCAGCTAATAATAGTATATTTTACATTAAATTGTATATAACACCCAAACTATTTACAAGCTATGTTTATTACTTCATTGGCACATTACATGTACGAAATAAATTCGTTTTAATCTTATAACAATATGGATAAAGATAAAGACATTATCGTATGCGTGCCAGGTAATTATATGTCCAACATAAGTGAGAAAATTATATGGTTAAAGAATAAAAATGGAATATTTTTCTATAGGACAGAGGTTATGTATCTCCGACAAATTTAATATTGCTGGACCAGGAACTTATGAGCAACAAGGCTATATCTATTCGAAATTAGTTGGTGTAGTAAAATTAATACAAAAAGAAAATGTGAGTAAGGAATTAAAATGATTTAAATAGCAATACAGATTAGACATTGTTGGATATTAGTCAAACTGTGTTTCATTATGAAATATCTTTATTGTAATTGTTAATTATTAATTACATTAAATATTGTTCAACATTGAGATTTATTATATAAATTTCATATATTAAATATTAAATAATTACTTTTAATAATAATGATATATTAAATTTTAGACTCGTACCATAGAAGTCCATGGAATAACAGAGCAAAGCATTGTTCCTGCACCTGGTGATATTGTAACAGCTATGGTTACTATTGTTAATCAAAGATTTTGTAAATGTAGTATAAAATGTATAGGTGACATTGTATTGACAAGACCTTACAGAGGAATTTTAAGGAAAGAAGATGTTCGTGCAATAGATAAAGATAATATTCAAATGTATAAGTGCTTTAGACCTGGAGATATTATTCTTGCAAGAGTTGTATCCTTGAGCTCGTTTGCAAAAAAAATATGTTATTGTTGATAAAATTTTGAATAATTTCCTATGCATTAATTAGATGCCAATGACAGAAGCACATACTTATCAACTAAGTACAGCAGAAAATGAATTAGGTGTAGTGATAGCACATAGTGAGGAAGGTAAGTAAATCAGGGTAAAATTATTTTCTGTTCTTAATAATCTTCGTGTTACAGGTGTAGCTATGATACCCATTAATTGGACACAAATGCAATGTCCTAAAACATTGCGAAAAGAATTCAGGAAAGTAGCAAAAGTTGTGCCAGAACATGTTGTTGCAGAACAATAATTTAATACCAATTTAACATTAATCATTTTTCCTTTTATTATATTTGTTTATTAAAAAAGATACAAAACAAATAAAATAAAGCATCATTTTATATACACAAGTGTCATTTATATATTCTTAATATTTAATTTATTCGAAATATTTATTTATAAATAAGTAGCTATATAATAGATATTAAGTTGATTAGAGTGACTTACCGAGTGAATGACCATGACAAAGAATGTTTTGTATTGTGTAAAATAAAAATTACAATATCAATTCCGCTTTGAGGGAAAAATTGTAAATTATTTTCATATAAAATAACAAATTTTTTGAGATTTTATTATACTTGATTATAATTATATTGTATTATATTTATAATTTTAATTTTAATTTTATTAATTATAATTTTATTATACTACTTATTTTATTATAAAACTTTTAATTTTTTAACTTTTAAACTTTTAAATATAATTAAGTTTAATTATATGTAATTAAATTTTAATGAGTCTGATTCGCTGAGACCGTATTTCCTACAAACAATACATAATGTAGAGCCAATGAGAATTCACTGATTCAAACACGCTCAATTTGCCGCCGGGCGATGCTTCCTCTCCCCGCATCGAAATTGAGTGGTCAAACTGTGGCGCGGGGAGTCATTTGCTTGTCGAAAATCGGAGTGTCAATACTTATTAATTTGTGTGAAGTGTGTAACCTGTTATAACAGCGTTATATTTCCACATTCCAATTCTGTAGCCTTTATTCACTACTATTAGGTTTGTTTCATTAACACAAGTTCATCTATTAATCTATTGAACATTATTATAACAAAATTAATTAATTTAAGTACTACTTTCTTCAGTTTCCTTTGATCATGTATTTGATCATTACAGTTACTGATAGCTTATATTATGTGCTTTTTTTGGGACAGATTTTGAAATATGTTATCGTTTAATTTCAATATATGTAATTGATTCTGATTTTATATATTTGTTTGAAATTGTCGATTTTCTTGTGTGCAGATATTGGTTAATGGCGGGAAAGATCCCTATTCTGTAAGAATACAAAAAGTGACGCCATAGTGATTGACAGTCGATTTGCTGGTTTCTGATAGAAATTTGGTAATGTTTCATTCATTTTGATAAAAGCAGTCTTATATATACGTTTATATTGTTATTTTATTGGATTATTGGTAAAATATTGGGTAAAATTATATAATATTATATACATATTTGATACGTACGATAATATAATAAAAAATTTTGTTCTTCTTTGAGAATGCTAAGACCAAATTAGAAAAGACTAGAGAAATTATTTCGTTAGTTTGAATAATATATCATTCTTATTTCACATAAATTGATCGAATTATTTCTTTCTTTTAACATATATTCTAAATTAGCGCTCTAAGTAGTTAAACAACTTAGATTTTTTAAATAAATTTTGTATTTTAAACCAAATACACCAAATTTTGTTAGATTTAGCATTAAATCAATTATATTGCATTTATAATATTTTCTAATATTTAATAATTGAATGCTATTTTGAGATATTTTACAATATTCATATATAATGTTTTACATTTATTGATATCAATTTTAGATACATATTCCAATCTGGTAATATTGGCTATGATACTTCGAAAAATAAGAATAATAGACATTTATGTTCATAGCTTTATAGGAACACCAGTACATTTGTAAACAAACGCTCGACAGGGTGGAAAAGGAAAATTTATTTTTTTTTCTGCTTCCATCCCCAACTAACAACTTTATTTTCAGAGAATATTTGTGGTCGCGTGCAATGCGACCAGTAAAGTCAGCATTTGTTTCGTAATAATAGTAGTGATATTTTTCAGAGCGCAGTAGCTCTTAAATAATTAAAAGTATAGTATAATACTGATTTGAATTGAAATTGAAGTCTTGTATAAAATTACAAATAAAATATAAGACAAGATATTTTATAGTCGTAACGAAGAATAGTATTTCGTGCTCGATCTTCACAAATATACTAAAACTAAGGCTACAAACAAATGACGCGACATAGAATTAAAGCTTAACTATAATGTTTAAAATTAATAGTCTAACATAAAACTAAGATTCAAAATTAAGGCTTTAAACTAAGATTTGAAATGAGCAATTAGGCTTTAAAAAAAGAATAAGACCCTTGCCATTCAATAACTAATTAACTATTAGCGTAGTTCTCAGCTTGGTATCGTTTCCAAAAAAAAAAAAAAAAATATTAATCACTTGATTAATCTTTGGAAAACGGTGCCAATTACCAGGTCTCACCACGAGGAGGTGACTACGCACGAGACCCGCCCATGAGTTATTCAACATTATGCATCGGTCTCGACATTCAACCTACTGGCAAGAATGTCGAGTTCTGACTCTACTTCATGGGCCTGCGTAAAGAGATAGTTATTTCGTAGCATAACCGCGAAACACCTATCTCCTACGCAGCAGTTACACGAATCTTTACAAACGTAAAACAACATACATAACACACCATCTATCTCCCACACAACGATTACATCGATCAGTACAATAATTCGCAACCCTACTGGCCGCATTCGGTATCAAAGACACATTTGTCTAACTTGGAACGAAAGAAACAATATGGGGCTACTACGGAAAAGGAGCCCCAACAATCAGACGGTGAAAAAAATACCGCGGCGCGCCCGGAACGAACGAAATCACGATCTCTCGAAAGAACTCACAAACCTACGTGACGTACCCCCGTGCACCGGATAACCCTAAGGTTCAGCGGAAAGCCCAAGCATTGACCTTCGCCCGATTCCTGTCACGTCGTCTGGATCTTATCACGGTCGATGGCACCAACCGATGATACTAGCGATCAAGCAATTAGGCCTGCGATTTAACACACTCCAACTGAACAAATGAAGGCCCGGGGAGGGACCGCTGAACAGGATTACAAAGGCAAGGCCCCAACTGAACAGTGGGGTCCACCCCCGCGGGTTCGTCACTTGAACAGGATTACGGAGGACGTGAAATGCAGGTCTCTGCCCGAGTACCGAAGTACCAATCGGACAGTATTGCGAATCGCAGGCATCACCAGTGCGATGACAACTCCCGTGATTCGAGGCAAACGACGAGCAGTCCTCGAGTAGTCATCAAGACAGAGGTGTGCTTGGGACGACTTACGAATCCAAAGAGTTGCCCAGTGCACGTTGACCCGCACGTACCCGGAATACGCGCGAGCGAGTACGTCACGCTACGGTTTGAAAGAACTGAGCGACCGTGAACCGATAAATCGTGGGAACAATTTTTCCAATGTGGTAAGCGAGGGCATCACGAGAGACGAGATTTTTATTTTTCGTTCCAAGATAGATAAGTCTCTTTGTACAGAATGAGCTCACAATGCACATAACATAGGCATCTATCTTATGATTAATTAAGGCTAAAACGCTCGCATCCCACGGTGTCCCGCGATGTCCCACGATGTCCCACGGCGCCCCCGCGGGGGGGTCTTAGTCCGGTCTAGATCACCAAAACTATTTTGGATGATCAAGACCAGACTATATTGAAGTAGTTTTTAGCTTGATATCGTTTCTCAAATAATAATACTAATATTCAAAATAGTACTTGGTGTATTATTATTTGGGAAACGATACCAATTACCGGGACCCACCACGAGGAGGTAACTACGCTCGGGTCCCATTTACATAAACAGTTTTTAAGCATTGGAAGCAAAGATGTAAAATTATTTTATAATAAAGCGATACTGTAGCGGCGATATTGTTTTGCCGATTTAATACGATATCCATTTTTATCATTTCAATAGTTTCTGCAAACTAAGACTAAATTCACACTTCTTTAATACTAGTTTCGACTATCACTTAGTTTGAACAAAATTCTCTTAGAGGCTTTTGGTGTTCCAAACTGGACTGTTGCGTAGTTCTTAGCTTGGCATCGTTTTCCAAAGATTAATCAACTGATTAATTTTTGGAAAAGGATGCCAATTACCAGGTCTCACCACGAGGAGGTGACTACGCACGAGACCCGCCCATGGGTATTTGTAGCACTACACATCGATCTCGACATTCAACCTGTTGGCAGAATGTCGAGTTTTGACTCTACTTAACCATGGGCCTGCGTATGGAAATAGTTGTTTCGTAGCCTAACTGCGAAACACATATCTCCAACGCAGCGCTTACATGAATCTTTACAAACGTAGAACAAAGCCTACGTAACGCAACATCCATCTCCCACACAACGATTACATCGATCAGTACAAATATCGTACAATAATTCGCATCCCTACTGGCATCATTCGGTATCAAACACACATTTATCTAACTTGGAATGAAAGGAAGAAAACGTAGATACTGACACTGTATATACCATTTCGTGTCTCGCAGAAGGGGCATACGAGTCGCTGTACTAAACTAGCTATCGTTCTATTTTTGCGACACTGTAAGATATTGAAGATACTGAAAAGTTATAAACTCTAACGTGATCTCAATAAGTATCCCTTAAAAATGGGAAAACAAGAAAATGCCCGATGAATCAGATGATAAAGGAAAAAATCGCGGCGCGCCCGAAACGAACGAGATCGCGATCTCTCGAAAGAACTAACAAACCTACACGACGTACCCCCGTACACGAGATAACCCCGAGGTTCAGCGGAAAGCCCAAGAATTGACCGTAACTCGATTCCTGTTTCGCCGTTCGAAACTTACACGAGTCGCGGTCGATGGCGCCGACCGATGATGCTAGTGATCCACGGGTAATTCAGCCGTGGATCCAGCACATAGGCCAGCAACTTAACACACTCCAACTGAACATGTGGAACCCGGGGATGGACCGCTGATCAGGATTACGAAGGCAAGAGGCCTCAACTGAACAGTGGGGTCCACTCACGGGGAGGGACCGCTGAACAGGATTACGAAGGCATTGACCTCAACTGAACAGTGGGGTCCAGACCCGCGGGCCCGAACAGAATTACGGAGGACGTGAAATTGCAGGTCCCTGACCGAGTACCAAAGTACCAATCGGACAGGACTGCGGATCCACGACTGAATCCCCAACAGATTCGCAAGCATCACCGGCGCGACGACAACTCCCGCGATCCGATGCGAACGTCGAGCAGTCGTCGAGCAGTCACCCAGACAGAGGTTTCCTTGGGGCGACTTACGAATCCAAGGAGTTGTCCAGTGCACGTTGACCCGCACGTACGCGGAATACGCGCGAGCGAGTACGTCACGCTACGGTTTGAAAGAACTGAGTGATCGCGAACCGATAAATCGCGAGTGCAATAAGTACTGTGAGGTAAGCGAGTGAAGGGAGACGAGATTTTTCTTTTTTTCGTTCTAAGGTGGATAAATGTCGTTGTACAGAATGAGCTCACAATGCACTTGACATATGTATCTACCTTACGATTAATTAAGACAAAAACGTACGCATCCCACGATGTCCCACGATGTCCCACGGCGTCCCACGGTGTCCATCGGCGTCCAACGTTGTCCAACGGTGTCCAACGGTGTCCAACGGTGTCCAACGGTGTCCAACGGTGTCCAACGGTGTCCAACGGTGTCCAACGGTGTCCAACGGTGTCCAACGGTGTCCAACGGTGTCCAACGGTGTCCAACGGTGTCCAACGGTGTCCAACGGTGTCCAACGGTGTCCAACGGTGTCCAACGGTGTCCAACGGTGTCCAACGGTGTCCAACGGTGTCCAACGGTGTCCAACGGTGTCCAACGGTGTCCAACGGTGTCCAACGGTGTCCAACGGTGTCCAACGGTGTCCAACGGTGTCCAACGGTGTCCAACGGTGTCCAACGGTGTCCAACGGTGTCCAACGGTGTCCAACGGTGTCCAACGGTGTCCAACGGTGTCCAACGGTGTCCAACGGTGTCCAACGGCGTCCAACGATGTCCCACGGCGTCCAACGATGTCCCACGGCGTCCCACGGTGTCCAACGGCGTCCCACGGTGTCCAACGGCGTCCTACGGTGTCCAACGGCGTCCCACGTTGCAGTCCAGTTTAGATTATCCAAAATTCTCTTCGTGTCTTTTCGTAATCCAAACTGGACTGTATTAGCGTGGTTCTTATCTTGGTATCGAATTATTGTACAATGTTTGTACTTATCGATGTAGTGGTTTTCCAAAAGTTAATCAACTGATGAATCTGCGAAAACGATTACATGCATCAGTACAAGCATTGCACAATAATTCGCAACCGTACTGGCAACATTCGGTATCAATGATACATTTGTCTAACTTGGAACGAAAGAATGGAAATGAAACTATTGACACTGCATATACAATTTAGGATCTTGCAGAAGAGACATACGACTCGTTGTACTAAACTTATGAAAATATCGAAAAGTTATATACTCCAACGTTACCGCAATATGCTTCTTTTAAAAATGGGGAAACGGGAAGAAGCCTGAACAATCAGACAATGGAAGAAAAATCATTTCGGTATCTAGCATACATATTTAATATGCTATGAAATGTTCATGTATGTAATTGAAATCTACTTTCTGCTAGTTGATAAATTTGAAACAAACTCATTTACTTGATGTGGTATATGAAAGAAACAGGTATCTTTAAAACGAGAACATTTTATACATGAAAAATAAACTACTAATAATGGTTAATTATAGATCAAATTACTATTGATTAAATTTTAGCAAATATAGAGAATCATTTGTATCTTTTTAATCGAAACTAGGGTTACGTTGAAAAATAGAATTTTAAGTAATTGAATTTAATCTGAATTAAAAAAAAAAAAAAAAAAATTCAATATGAAATTCGAATATTTATAAAATTCTATATTATTGTTAAAAGATTGAAAATATCGCGGTCGAAAAAATGTTAAAAGTCATGGTTCTAAGAACGAACAATCACCAGCAATGATTCCAATTGCAATGAATTAAATTTTAAAAAATATTTTAAGCCTTCATAGCAACATTAAGATATTTCATTATAATACTTTGTTGTGCATGAAATCGCTCACAGTTTCATATATGTAAATCTATATATAATATACATTCAGAATAAAGTTTTGTATTTCAGCAGTTATGGTAACGTTAACGCTGACCAAGAAACATGTCTTATAGCAGTATTTTCAGTAATAAACGTGGTAAGAGGAGGCGCTGAAAAGGAAACAAAGCAGTAGCCAGAAGGGCTACTAAAATTCAATCGTATTCCACTCTATATAAACCCGATCAACACGCCGAGAGTGGAACTGAATATTCTTGTTTCGCAACACTAATTTACTACTAATATTTATGAAGCAGAAAATTTTCAAAATCAAACCGCGATGAGTGCTTTGTTATATCTGCAATATCAATAATCTACCATTAAAAAAAAAAAAAATTAAGCCTGAAAATTCCCGATATTTGATACGCAACACTAATAAGTATAAATCTACGCACTCGTATTTTAGCAATACGCAACACTAATAGCGAGAAATCGAAGTGCAACCATTTAAGAGGTTGCTGATGAACGATCACACTTGCACAGCTCTTGCAGCTGAACGTGTGATCCAGGAACAGTGTCCGACAATTGCAGTCGGGGGGTTAGGGCAGTTTGTGAACGCAACACTACTTAACAAAACGCGATCATTTATTATCGCAACGCTAAAAGGAAAAATAAGCAGAACTCGCGATGGAACAATATCGCAACGCTAACTCTTATAGTGAATTTAATAAAAATTACTATTTACTATATAAAAAAGCTACTTTAAATATTCTGGTATTGCTACTTGCAATACTATAAAATTAATTAAAAATTAACATATTTATAATCTAATTTTAAACAATAGAAAACAAGATAAATTCTGATACGTATAGTTCTATAAGAAATTATAAAAATTCATAATAAAAATGGCAAAAGACAATCGCGATATCGTAATTCGCAACTTTAAAGCAAACGCGATTATCATTTTATCGCAATTCTAATTCAAACCGTAACCATTCTCTCGCGACACTAATAGAAAGCCGCGATGTTATTTCGCAACTCTAATTCAACCCGTAATTAATCTGTCGCGACACTAATAAGAAAAATCGCGAGTGGAGGGCCGATATATCGCAGTGCAACCATTTAGAAGGTTGCCGACGAACGATCACACATGTACAGTTCTTGTAGCTGTACGTGTGATCCAGGAACAGTGTCCGATAAATGCAGTCGGAGGGTTTGGGCATTTTGTAAACGCAACTCTACTTAACAAAACGCGATCATTCATTATCGCAACGCTAATTTTTACAGTGAATTCAATGAAAATTACTATTTACTATATGAAAAAGCTACTTCAAATATTCTGGTATTGCTACTTGCAATACTAATAAATTGATTGAAAACTAACATTTTTATAATGTAATTTCAAACAATAGAAAACAAGATAAATTCTGATACGTATAGTTCTATAAGAAATTATAAAAATTCATAATAAAAATTGCAAAAGACAATCGCGATATCGTAATTCGCAACTCTAAAGCAAACGCGATTATCATTTTATCGCAACTCTAATTCAAACCGTAATCATTTTCTCGCCACACTAATTAAAAGCCGCGATGTTATTTCGCAACTCTAATACAACCCGTAATTAATTTATCGCGACACTAATAAGAAAAATCGCGATTTGCCCAATGGGACGATGGACCGATATATACATCGGCCAAAAAGCAAACTACTACTACTTCTACTACTACAAATACTAAAATCGAGCATAGTGACAAAGTAGTAACAATAATGACTTCCCATGCTCTGGATGACCCAGAGGATGGGCAGCCATTAGTAGTTGCCCTCTTGAGTGGCAGTTTGCCGGGCCTCTTCGGCTTATAGCCTCTTCTTTCTTCGGGCGCAATGCCCGCTGAAACTTACATCTAAGCTCGAGACTTCTAAATCGCAAACAAAAAAAAAACTTGAAAATAAAAATATAAACCGCGGAAGCTGATTGAAGTGCACATGGACTGACCAACGATCGCAGCAGTGATCGTTGCTCACTCGCATGTGCGTGCTCGAGCAATAAACGTTCGTTTCGACCCATTCGCGACCGCGACCGCGAAATTCGAAAAATCGATAGGCAAAACCAGAGACGAGTGCATGCTCTACTCGTGCCAGTTTCACCGTCGATTTTTCAAATCAGATTTCCAGAAACAGGTTGGTCACGCGAAAACGCGCCTACCCGACCAGAGACTGTGCCAACCTGCCCGGCCCTACCTACTTATAATTAACAGACACACCAGAAAGTATACTACCTATCCTACCTAGCGCTATATTTAAAAAATAGCAAAACAGGCACACCAACACACTCGCTCCACGGTTCTCACACAAACGCTCGGGCGCAAAGGTCCTACACTAGAGAGGACGTCCCGGGACGCCTCCGACACCCGAGCTTAACACACACCATGCACACTCTAAGATACGTACCGTTTTCCTGAAATCGACTGACGAAGGCTAGTGACCATTGCGTAAAACGTGATAAAACACATCTGAAGAAATGATATCGTTAAAATAAATGTAAGTAAACTTGGAATTGTAATTGTAATTTACGGCAATATTTAAAGCGTGGTTACACTTAATCGCGTGGGCGATATTATCATAAATTGTGATTGTATCGAGACGTAAATTGAATCGATATATGTCTCGACATTTTTAATATTTGATGTTTTAACGAATGAAAAAAAGCGACGCAGCTCCACGGCCTAACAACACACACACATAACGTGGAAAATACGTCGTGCACGGTACACTAACACATCGTCAGTCGCTGACAAATTATTACATTACTTAATTCTAGATCATCGTGCCCAGTGTCTTTCTCCCATTCAAGTAGCACCTGGGCACGTGAATGAGATCCTGACAATGGGCACGGAAAGGGTTAAACCTGAAAATCCTGATCTAAAAGAAATGATTAGTTTGTATAATTTTTATTTAACGGACTAACGTTCTTTGATTTTATATTTTACTACTTCGTTTCTGATTAAATCTACTTTATTAATTTAATAGTAACTAAGTAACTCTACTTTATTAATTTAATAAATCAGAACAAAACTTTAATATTGCAAAAAAGGTAGCGTTAATTGAAAAAGACTGAGACTCGATCAAATGGAATAATTGAGTCTAAATATATTACTAAGAAAGAAATATTCTCAGGCGATCTCTTTATCAAAGCACATACTCGAAAGTGCAGAAGCAGTGTTCAAAATTATTGCTTTGATTCAAAAATCTGCCTGCCGCGAAGTGTCTTCTTGCACGTAAAATTTCACACATTCTTGTACGGGAAAAAATGAATTTTGACTCATATTTTAAATTCTAACCGAAATGAAATAAACGAACGTGACTTGATATTGTCACGATTAATTTATTGCTTAAAATCAAGTATGTTAAACAGGTATATTCGTGTACATATTTGCCATTTGCAAATATTTATACGGAATGTTAACATGCATATTTATAAATAACACGAATATATTCTCAAGTGTATGTATTTAAACTAATTATTATAATCGCGCTGTGCAAGAAGACCTATCCTAAACTAATAAATTTAAAAAAAGAATGTTACTACTCACGGGTATAAAATATACCCGCGGTCACTATGCTCGCAAAAAATTCTACGTAATACAACCGGTCACCCGTGCCGATTCGGACCTTTCATCCTACGACATGATTGAGTGACCGGAGGAACAAAAATGCATGCGACTCACCGTTCGATGCGGAGAAACAGAGGACGTACCATGGATGCTGCGCCACCCCAGCGAATATCATCAGGGAGACTAACATCAGGCAGGAACCGTGTAAAGTCCAGTGGTGGAAATGGTGGTTGTTTAAGGGCGGGGGGGGGGGGTGTTTGAGGAAGAAGCGAAACGTCGTTTCGACAATTTTCTTCTTTTTCCTATCGAACGTTTATTTAGAAAATACTGCTATTTTTTTACGCTTAAAGATTATTATTAAGAAATTGGAACAAGTTTGAAAAATATTATTTAGTTGAAAATTGTGAGATATTTTTCGATAGCAAACAAATGCTCATGAATAACGTGAATGCAATGCAATCGTTTGCAAGAATAATATTGTTCGCAATTAGAATATATACTGTGAATTTTCGTTATTAGAATACGAAATATACATTCCAAAAATACACTACAGTTGCGTGTTTTAAATAATGGCAAATATTTGCAAGAATTCAAAAGTTCGCCACTAAATATATTTAAAGAATACTGTGCAAACGCGCGCGAAACCTTGTTTCGAGGTATTTGAATCTACCTGTTACTAATTTGCAAGTTTATGACGTTATAACTCACTTTGAAACAATAAGATAATTCGTTAAAAATTGGTTTGAAATAAGAGAATGATTTCATACATCGGGATCTTTCAGAAGAATCAATGGACTCACGCGACGCACTCCTGTGCACAAAATAACCGCAAGATTCAGTGGAAAAAAAGAATAGATTTTTATATCTCGTTCCAAGTCAGATAAGTATCATTGTACAGAATGGGCTCAGAATGGATTCGACATAGCCAAGACATATCCCACGGTGTCCCACGGTGTCCCACGGTGTCCCACGGTGTCCCGCGGTGTCCCACGGTGTCCAACGGTGTCCAACGGTGTCCAACGGTGTCCCACGGTGTCCAACGTTGTCCCACGGCGTCCCACGTTGCAGTCCAGTGTAGATCATCCAAAATTCTTTTCGCGGCATTTGGTGACCCACACTGGACCGACAATGTCCCACGTTGCAGTCCAGTGTAGATCATCCAAAATTCTTTTCGCGGCATTTGGTGACCCACACTGGACCGACGACGTCCCACGGTGTCCAACGATGTCCCACGATGCAGTCCAGTCTAGATCATCCAAAATTCTGTTGGAGGCTTTTGGAGACCCAAACTGGACCGACGGTATCCCACGGTGTCCCACGTTGCAGTCCAGTGTAGATCATCCAAAATTCTTTTCGCGGCATTTGGTGACCCACACTGGACCGACGATGTCCCACGTTGCAGTCCAGTGTAGATCATCCAAAATTCTTTTCGCGGCATTTGGTGACCCACACTGGACCGACGATGTCCCACGATGCAGTCCAGTGTAGATCATCCAAAATTCTTTTCGCGGCATTTGGTGACCCACACTGGACCGACGATGTCCCACGTTGCAGTCCAGTGTAGATCATCCAAAATTCTTTTCGCGGCATTTGGTGACCCACACTGGACCGACGACGTCCCACGGTGTCCAACGATGTCCCACGATGCAGTCCAGTCTAGATCATCCAAAATTCTGTTGGAGGCTTTTGGAGACCCAAACTGGACCGACGGTATCCCACGGTGTCCCACGTTGCAGTCCAGTGTAGATCATCCAAAATTCTTTTCGCGGCATTTGGTGACCCACACTGGACCGACGATGTCCCACGTCGCAGTCCAGTGTAGATCATCCAAAATTCTTTTCGCGGCATTTGGTGACCCACACTGGACCGACGACGTCCCACGTTGCAGTCCAGTGTAGATCATCCAAAATTCTTTTCGCGGCATTTGGTGACCCACACTGGACCGGCGATGTCCCACGTTGCAGTCCAGTGTAGATCATCCAAAAATCTTTTCGCGGCATTTGGTGACCCACACTGGACCGACGATGTCCCACGTTGCAGTCCAGTGTAGATCATCCAAAATTCTTTTCGCGGCATTTGGTGACCCACACTGGACCGACGATGTCCCACGTTGCAGTCCAGTGTAGATCATCCAAAATTCTTTTCGCGGCATTTGGTGACCCACACTGGACCGACGATGTCCCACGTTGCAGTCCAGTGTAGATCATCCAAAATTCTTTTCGCGGCATTTGGTGACCCACACTGGACCGACGACGTCCCACGGTGTCCAACGATGTCCCACGGTGCAGTCCAGTCTAGATCATCCAAAATTCTCTTAGAGGCTTTTGGTGATCCAAACTGGACTGTTGCGTAGTTCTTAGCTTGGCATCGTTTTCCAAAGATTAATCAACTGATTAATTTTTGGAAAAGGATGCCAATTACCAGGTCTCACCACGAGGAGGTGACTACGCACGAGACCCGCCCATGGGTATTTGTAGCACTACACATCGATCTCGACATTCAACCTGTTGGCAGAATGTCGAGTTTTGACTCTACTTAACCATGGGCCTGCGTATGGAAATAGTTGTTTCGTAGCCTAACTGCGAAACACATATCCCCGACGCAGCGCTTACATGAATCTTTACAAACGTAGAACAAAGCCTACGTAACGCAACATTCATCTCCCACACAACGATTACATCGATCAGTACAAATATCGTACAATAATTCGCATCCCTACTGGCATCATTCGGTATCAAACACACATTTATCTAACTTGGAATGAAAGGAAGAAAACGTAGATACTGACACTGTATATACCATTTCGTGTCTCGCAGAAGGGACATACGAGTCGCTGTACTAAACTAGCTATCGTTCTATTTTTGCGACACTGTAAGATATTGAAGATACTGAAAAGTTATAAACTCTAACGTGATCTCAATAAGTATCCCTTAAAAATGGGTAAACAAGAAAATGCCCGATGAATCAGATGATAAAGGAGAAAATCGCGCCGCGCCCGAAACGAACGAGATCGCGATCTCTCGAAAGAACTAACAAACCTACACGACGTACCCCAGTACACGAGATAACCCCGAGGTTCAGCGGAAAGCCCAAGAATTGACCGTAACTCGATTCCTGTTTCGCCGTTCGAAACTTACACGAGTCGCGGTCGATGGCGCCGACCGATGATGCCAGTGATCCACGGGTAATTCAGCCGTGGATCCAGCACATAGGCCAGCAACTTAACACACTCCAACTGAACATGTGGAACCCGGGGATGGACCGCTGAACAGGATTACGAAGGCAAGAGGCCTCAACTGAACAGTGGGGTCCACTCGCGGGGAGGGACCGCTGAACAGGATTACGAAGGCATTGACCTCAACTGAACAGTGGGGTCCACTCCCGCGGGCCCGAACAGAATTACGGAGGACGTGAAATTGCAGGTCCCTGACCGAGTACCAAAGTACCAATCGGACAGGACTGCAGATCCACGACTGAATCCCCAACAGATTCGCCAGCATCACCGGCGCGACGACAACTCCCGCGATACGATGCGAACGTCGAGCAGTCGTCGAGCAGTCACCAGGACAGAGGTGTCCTTGGGGCGACTTACGAATCCAAAGAGTTGTCCAGTGTACGTTGACCCGCACGTACCCGGAATACGCACGAGCGAGTACGTCACGCTACGTTTTGAAAGAACTGAGCGACCGTGAACCGATAAATCGCGGAAACAATTTTTCCAGTGTGGTAAGCGAGGGGATCATGAGAGACGAGATTTTTATTTTTCGTTCCAAGATAGATAAGTATCTTTGTACAGAATGAGCTCACAATGCACATAACATAGGTATCTACCTTACGATTAATTAAGACTAAGACGCACGCATCCCACGGTGTCCCACGGTGTCCCACGATGTCCCACGGCGCCCCCGCGGGGGGGTCTTAGTCCGGTCTAGATCACCAAAACTATTTTGGATGATCTAGACCAGACTATGTTCAAGTAGTTTTTAGCTTGATATCGTTTCTCAAATAATAATACTAATATTCAAAATAGTACTTGGTGTATTATTATTTGGGAAACGATACCAATTACCGGGACCCACCACGAGGAGGTAACTACGCTCGGGTCCCATTTACATAAACAGTTTTTAAGCATTGGAAGCAGAGATGTAAAATTATTTTATAATAAAGCGACATTGTAGCGGCGATATTGTTTTGCCCGGAGTTTATTTGTTCTTATATTGCTTGTAATCTAACGGTCTTGATACTCCGAGGCAAAACAACAACATGATTTGAAATGTCCTCTGACTCATGTCCAGCTACAGAAAAGATGCGGTTGCCTTCGGTTAAATTGCACTCGCTTCCTTGATTCCATGAATATGGTGTTGTTTTCTTAGTTTTGAGCAGACATGGAAAATTACATCTTAAAATTACACGCTGTGTTACCACAGGTTTTATACGAAATAGTGAAATGAGAAATTAAATACTGTATTTAAAATTAAAAAATAATGCTATATAGAAATAAAGTAGCACTTCACGGACTTGATAGGTTTCGTTAATAAAATAAAACAAAATAAATCATTAATTCACTCACTACGAATTGATGGTATTGATTGAAATCAATGAATGTAGAGTTACAACCGATTAACGGTGCAACTGCTATAAATTAACAGCATAATTACTTTGAATTAGTGGGAGAATGTGGTTATAAATTATTGTTATAACTGTTAAGAATTAATGGAGTAATTGTTTTGGATTAATGGCTCAAATGTTATAAATTAATGACTTAGATGACATAAATTAATAGTTTAAATGTTATAAATTAATGGCTAAATGTATAAAATAACAGGTTAAAAGTTACAAATTAATGGCCTAGACGTTATAAATTAATAGCTTAAATGTTATAAATTAATAGTTTAAATTTATAGCTTAAATATTATAAATTAATAGTCTAAATGTTATAAATTAATAGCTTAAACGTTATAAATTAATAGCTTAAATATTATTAATTAATAGTTTAAATATACAAAATTAATATATAAAATTAATAATTGAAATGTTGTAAATTAATGTTTTAAATGTTACAAATTAATAGTTTAGATGCAATGAAGCAATGGTCTAAATGTTATAAATTAATAGTTTAAATGCAATGAAGCAATGGTCTAAATGTTATAAATTAATAGTTTAAGTGCAATGAAGCAATGATCTAAATGTTATAAATTAATAGTTTAGATACAATGAAGTAATGGTCTAAATGTTATAAATTAGTAGCTTAAATGTTATAAATTAATAGCTTAAACGTTATAAATTAATAGCTTATATGTTATGAATTAATATCTCAAATGTTATAAATTAATAGCTTAAACGTTACAAATTAACAGCTCAAATGTTATAAATTAATAGCTTAACTGTTATAGATTGGTGGTTTAAATGTTATAAATTATTACCTTAACTCGTAGAAGTTCTTCTTCGATCTTCACTGCACGGCGGTCTACACACAACAGCTCACGCGCGAGGCGCGTTTTTCTTATATACCTGATGCCATGTATATGTCAAGGTGCCGGAAAGTCAATCAAACTGTAACGATTTGTTGATATCGCAGAACTTGGTTTTTCCATTCTAACACAATCGAATTTAATAATTTTTGAGTTTTTATTGTAAGTTGACGCCTTCAACAATTAATTTGCAATGACCATTTTTATAATTTTAATAGCTTTTACAAGCTAAAACTATATTCACACTTCTGTGGTACTAATTTTTGATTTAGAACTATGATAATTTATGTTAAATGCCAGTTTATAACAAAAATAAGTGCATTATTATAGTCAAGCTTGAAATTGATCGGTAGTAAAAAATGACCACCCATTCCAAAGGGAAAAGAATTTATATATTTCAATTAGATTTATGATTTTTACAATCCATCATAATATTCTATAACAACTTATAAATTTTCTTAACTTCCGTCTAAGCTTACACCGTTGTTAAACAATTAATTATTAAATATATGAAGCTAATATATTTTCACACACGCAACTCTGTTTTACTTTCTAATGTATAATTATGTTAAAATATTGTTTTAGTTCAATTATCAATTTAATTACTTACAGTATCTTATTTAATAATGTCTGTAATTTATGTTTAATATACTTTGGGATTTTGTTTATTCGAGCCTCTCATGCAACTAACGTTTACGTAAATATCGGGGTTCCCAGAAAGTTCGTTCCGATTTTTTAGAAATGTGGTCCATACGAAAGATGACCATTTTGAAAAGTTTTCCTCTGAGAAAACGAAGGATGGAATATTCAAGTTGCGTGAAAGATAGAAAAAGATTGTCGAACAAAATAACACCTATATAATTCAATAAACGTATATCAAATAGAAATGTAAATCGGAACGAACTTTTCAGGCAATTCAATACTTAACGTATCTACGATTTCTCGTTCGTATAATAGATTTTACGTTTAGATAAATGAATTCAATAATCAGAAGTTTATTTAATCGAGCACTAACTAAAGTTTTGTTCGAATATACGGAGTGTGTTCAAACCTACGGTTCAAACGGATTTATAATTACAATCGTCGTAATGTGACGTTACAGATTGTAGAGGACATGAAAAACATTGTGATCTTTTTCGAGGTTGATATTTTTAAAACGTGAGATGCGGAGTTCCATCACCTACGATTCCTGTCCTTAGTCAATGGTCCCATTTAATGTCATGTCTATCCTGTCTATCCTGCCTTTAAAAAGTGCCGGTACTCTGTTTGCGATGGTCGATAAAGTAGATACGTTTTACGATTTCATGGTATAATAGGAAACTTTTTCTTAAAGTAACACTCTATGATAACGTAGGTAATTTTTACCATTTTGTTTCCCTTTCCCAAATCATAAATTGTTTTGTAAAACATTGTATTCGTGAAAATATGAATTTGCATAAATATCCACAGTTTATTTCCAACCGTCTGTTTTACTTACAGAGAATAGTCTTTTTCCTTTCTCTCTATCAGTATTTTAAAATTCTTACAATTTTACCATTTATATTATTAGATTTTCGTATACGTTATTACGTCATTGTTATTTATTACTATTACAATTGGCTTACCTGTTTTGTTATTATACTTGTTATCACTTGATTTCACAAATCAGATTCGGATTTGGAGAAAACTTCTGGAAAATTGTTCTCTGATTCGAATAGTTTCCGCATAGTTTAAATTAGGAGATTCGATCAACGCATGGCTAATTATTAATTCATTGTTTTCTCATAACTCTTTCGAAATAATTTCCCATAGAAGTCCAGACG
The DNA here is from genome assembly GCF_051014615.1 of Bombus vancouverensis nearcticus. Taxonomy (NCBI): domain Eukaryota; kingdom Metazoa; phylum Arthropoda; class Insecta; order Hymenoptera; family Apidae; genus Bombus; species Bombus vancouverensis. Next base: position 8,127,534 of record NC_134925.1, read on the forward strand.
GAGTTAAAGCTCGTTAATTCAGGAGAATACAAAGTGTTTGGCAGGACTGTGGATTGTTTTGCGTCACAAAACTTGGCCGCGATTTTCGGTGATTGATGAAGTATCGCCGAAGAATGTCCTAATCGGTGATCGGGTCCTACTACGCCTCATTATAAACAGGCAGAGTCAGCTGGACCGTAGTTTTATCTCGGATCTTGGGGGCTAGCCTTGTTAGCAAGCTGAACTATGGACTATTACATTTATCTAACCCGATCCACCGAAGTCGGAACACCGTCGTTGGTTTCTCGGTACGGCAGTGATGGATATTTCACGGTTAACGTCCTGACACTGTCGCACATTCGACCGAAACGAAAACCGTCCACCTCCCGCTCCTAGAAACGTGCTCTGTAACCTTAATTTCGTTCTTCAACTACCTTCTTGTTCGTATCCACCTTCGCTCCTGATCCTTTCTTTTTCCTCTCGTTGTCGGGAAACGATGTTATCCGAGGTATAAAATTGTTAAGAAAAATATTATTAAATATCATAAAGAAAGCGATTTACAATTTTCGTGCGTAAGTCTTTGAAGCGTGGCTTTTTGCCTGGTGTAATTTTAAGAAGAGTTACTGATACATCATTTTTCTGCCTGAATTTGTCAAGTTATAATGTTTTTGACGCGATCATTTAAATTAGTATCCTCTTGAAAGGAAATACTTTGGAATACGTCATTGCTCGATGACTCTGAATTAGAATTTTTTCTCGGAAAGATACGCGTCGGAAAATCTGAACCATTGATTGATCAAAATTATTGACGATAAAAGTCGTCGTAATAATTCAAACTGTAACTCTTCCTCGAGGAAGATTTTAATTACTCTCCTTGAAATTCAGACGATAATCAGAAAATCGCTGTAAGTGATTCGAAATCGCTCATTAAAAACTGATGTGGTGATCGTCGCGTGTCGTCAATTATCTCCGTCGAAAGACGAGAGAAAAGAAGATTATCACGGTTAGGGAAAACGTCGTTCCAGGAGATTATACCGCGAGGGCAGTTTCCTATGTGGCGATGTCGGTATACGTCGCCGGTTCCTGGCGAAGATAAAGCCAGAATTATGATGGTCTCCGTTTAAGACAATTAAGGTAGAACCGGTTAACAACACGTGTTACAACCAAAGCCCCTCCCGTATCTCTACTTCGGACTCATAACCCGGCGTCATGTCTTCTAACTAGGCTCGCTTAAGCTACCCTTAAGATCGGCAAAAATATTGTCCATTTGTTGCTTTGATTTTAAACGCGGCCCACGGACCATAGTATTGCCGTTTGGTTAATTTCACGCGGCGCAAGTTTTGTCGTTTGTCCGCGTGGAAATGAATAGCAGCAAAGCGGACAATAATTGTTCGTTGACGATCAAACGGAGATGAAGAGATAGCGACTATGCCAGTTCGACGATGTCATTTGTTACCTGTATATCAGATCTATGGCGCATGCGCGCTGCGTACGCGCAGAAGAGGCCACCGTCCAAAAATTGCTAAGCCACCCGGCGACTTCTGAAAATTGTCAGGTATAATTTGGGGCCACGATTATGAATGTAGGATGACCAGCGAATATGCGAAACTTTGAGGAACTGTCAATGATTATCGATGTTATTTCATATAGATACATCAGTGCTAAGTAATATTATGGCGATTTTAATAACATGTGGGTATTGATTAATGGTAAATTAACAACTACTTTTCTATGAGCTCGGTGAATTATAATGGGATACCTACCGTATTTTTCTTTTTTTCTTCTTTTCAATGGAATAGACAATTTGTCGATCTACACGCACAGTTTCAATTTTAAACGTCACTGTTCCGGATAATGTTCATCTGTTTATAATTTTTATTTTATTATTTTTTGTATCTGACTTATAATTCGAACGTAGACTTTGGAAGAGAAGAAAGAATCACGCGTACTTCAATGGTAAATGGGATCGTAACTCGAATGCTATAGAGTATACGTACGGGATCGTTTAAAACGAAAAATAAAAAGGGAGAGGGACGTTTAAAGTGGAACATAAGAAGAAAGAAAAACGGTAATACGAGGAAATTGAAATAATTAATCAACAATGGTAAACGCGAAATGAGCTGTTAAATATCCGATGGTACGTTGCGAGAAAGCAAACAAAAGCTTCGGAATTAACAGGCGGTATACGCATAGTTTTTCGCTTCTTATCCAAAAAGAAACGAAATGTAACGCAAGTCGGAGCCAGTTTATACCGAGAAGAGAGTCAAAGGCCACGTTTAGATGAAAAACTGGTTTACAATTTTGATCACGTCCCACGAACAAAAAGGAAATAAAGATAGTAGAAGGAGGGAAAAAGCGAGAGAAATTTACTCCGGGCTAGACACTGCCTCCTATCGTTATATCTCGAAGCGATAGATGTGGTACACGGATAACAACGAAATAAATCCTATTTTATAGTTGAACAAATCCACGATTCCCTCCTTCTTCTGCCCATTTCTATGATGTTTGTTGAGAGCATAATTCATTCATGGCACACGCGGAGTAACGCAATGGCCGGGTTTAAACGGTCCCTTATGGACAGTTTCGGCTTTACCTGGAACGATTTAATCGCGTTTACGAGCGTCTCCGCCTTTGTTCCCTTCAAAATGCTACCGACTCTTCATTTTCTCGTACAATACGGTTCAATTTCTTGAAAACGATTTCGGTCAAATTATATTTACGACCGATTTAAAAAAATTTTTCATGACCAGGAATATGCTACGTTCGGTGTCCACAAAGATATTTTTACTTTTGAAGAGAAGGATTTTTACAGTTCCGTAAGGTTGACTTCTTCTTTTTTCCAGATTATTTATGCGGCTCTTTAATAGATTTGATGTATTGGAAGATAAGTTTAACAAAGATGGATCTTTTAATTTAACGTTAGCCCATTCTTTGAATACCACAAATATTACGTCGAAAGTACCGACATGACTATGAATTATTTAAGTATTAACTTTATAGTTCGATCTTCTCTTTCCATTCAAGTTCTCGCGAATCACTTGGTTAAATTTTCTTCCCTTTGGCTGTAGCCACTGATTAAAAATCGTATAAAAACTTCCAATCACTTGATCTCTCTTAAACAATTCAACCGATGTTATTATCTAACGAAATTTCGTAAGTCACAAGATACAAGTCAATAATATCAGTGTTCCTGTATAACACCTTTAGAAGAGAATCCTACAAATTGCGAGTCATCAGATTAATTATTTTAAAGATACGAATATCGTAAGAGAGAGGCGTATAATCTACAGCTTATAATTTATCAATTTACTAATATTATCAGTTGGTGGATCATCGTGGAGAGATTTTGGTTAAATTTTCTTGAAGTATATCGTGCGTTGTCCCGAAGAGAAAAAAGAAAAAAGAAAGAGGACGAGTAAGAGACACTATGTGGACCAGTCGAGCATCGACAAGGAGAAAGACCATAAATTAGAGGGAAGCACGGCCGCATTTTTTTCACCTGCTCTCCGGCTGGCTGTCCACGAAACAACCACATCACGTTTCGTGTATTAATAAGACGGTATCGCGACGAAGCGGTCCTCGTGCCACGGAATGCACCGTAAAACGATTGTCATCGTATGTGACACGACGAATTCGGCCGCGATGCGCTAGGAAAAATCTTTCGAATCATTGTTAGCCACCATGTGCTACTCTGGTAGCATTGTTTTGACTGTTCGTTCGACTGTGAGTCCAATCGTTCCAATTTACTTTGTATGTTTTTAACGTTTTCCATTTCGAAATTTGAGAAATAGCTTTCTAAGTATCTTGTCAATTGTAGGAAACTTTTGGTACTCTTATAGTTTAGTTGATTTAGGAAAGTTTCAGGGATTTCTAACCGTTTCGTATCGAGGGTGGAGAATTTTGTATGTTCCGAAACAAAATGTGGAAAAGTTTTATAAGATTGTTCATTACGGTATGATAAATTTAATCGATCGGGGCAATTTTTGCCGATTTCCCAATGAAAGTAGGAAATTCTGTATGTCCGAATTACTTTGTTTCGAGAAACAAAATGCACGTATTGCAGTTTTATGGAAATGGGATCTGAAAGTCAACCTTTTAGAAGAGTTGGCTTTTATGCCGGTTTTGTTTTAGCTTTGTAGCGGGTAATGCGATATGCAAATGGAACTTGGAGTTTAAGCCTGTTTTGTATGATTTACTTTGAAAAAAAAAAAAGTTAAAGACCGCGTGAAATTTCTTTTATGAAAGATTAGATTTATGAAACCGAAGATGAAAGAAAGGAGGAGAGATCGGCCGATTTAACGTCTTAATTCGTGAAACGCTTTACCGCTCGCGGCGGTCCAATGAGCAAGACGAATTGCTGCCGATTTGCATTTAAGCGCGAGATAAAGGGGCCCCTGGAGCAAATTAATCCGCCATTTTATTCTCTTACGGCCGTGGTCCTAGATCTCTAAGACTCGATTACAAAAAAAAAAAAAAAAAAGAAAAAAAAGAAGAAGAGAAAGGAAAAGAAACATTAAAAACGTCTATTCGACATCTTACGATTTACCTTTTAAGAATCGTTTGTATTTTTATTTTAAGATTCATAATTCGGACATTATGTAAATTATTTCTGCTATTATCATAAAGCGTTTTCTCGAAAGAATGAACCAAATTACAATATCGAAACGAGAGGTACAGCGTCTTGAAAACATTTCGTAATTTCCGATATTTTCTCTTCTTCAATGAAAATTAAATTCAAATTGAGTTTCAAGCAGTTACTTGTATCCAGTTTCACGGTTTTCTCAAACACGGCTCTGTTGAAATTAAACGGCTAAAAGAAAAAAGCGACTACAAGCTGAAATTTTATCGGTTATTCCAATAAAGCGTTGCAATTAGGACAAATTAGCTTCTTCGACCGTGTCGTTTATTTCATACTTGATATTCCTGTCAATTTTCTCGTGCTTAAACTCGATTTCATGTTTCCCTGTGCCACTTTTGTAACTAATTACCAGGAAACTCTTACTCGTTGTTATGGTACTACTAATCATAACGTGCAAGTAAGTTACACGGATTTTCGCCATAAATTACACCCACGACGTATAGCGCGCTACAATTCGAGAATATTATGACTGTATCCGCACGGTTTTCCACGCTTTATTCCTATTCGCCGTGATCGTGCACCATGTGGCAATAAATCTGTAATATGTTTCTGTTTTATTTTATTTATTTTTCATTTGCACGTTATTTATAGATTAGTTTACAGATAATCCATTACGCGCCGATAAATGACTATCTACTTAGAATCTAAATTGAACGCGTCGATTAAATTTTTCTACAGTTATTAGCTACTTTTTCATTCCGACGGATATTGAACGAGTAATACGAATAAATGGCACAAAATTTCTAACGTCAGCAATTTTTGCAAACGTAGTCATCGACAGTCTCTATCGAAGAAATCAATATGATCTCGTAAGCGTTCTATCGTTTAATCGTTTCGACGAAAGCGAAAACTGTCGGATGTTTCTCACCTACCAGCAATTCTTCATAGACTGCGAATATTTCCGCGAATTCATATTTTTATACAGACAATTACAAAAATAGAAGTATGTATTATCTACTAGCTACTATATCGTTGCTATACTCTGGATATTTTATACTCTTGTAGCAGACTCTTTTGCACCTTCAAATTTCCGCAGTCTAATTATATCGAATATCAAAAATTAACATACATATGTCACGTGTAGAGTCCGAATGGAAATTGCCGTGGAATTGCTATTGAAATCTAAAGGCAGAACAAGGAATAGCGGAAAGAAAGAGATCGTGTGTTTGCGAAACTCACTCGGCCGTGGCTCAATCGAGATACTGCTATCGATATCGCGTGTCAATTAAGCGTGACAAGTGCGACAGAAAACAGCGGGAGAATTAAGCGCGACGACGTGAAAAGTACGTGGGCGAGCTTTCGTGGTCGTAACACGAGGTAGATACGCTCGTGTGTACGTATAGAAGCGTGTACACGGCTCGTGCAGGTGTCGACTCTCCTTCTCCTTTTATTCTTTTCCCTTCTCCCTCCTCCTTCTCGTGTTCTCCCCTTTGCTCTTTTATTTTTACTTATTTATTTATTTACTTTTTTGCTTTTCTCCTTTTTCGAGCACGATACGCCTGTTGGCAGGTCATTACGACTATTCGTGCATGATGATGACGTTTAATCAGGCTGGGGTATGGCTTCCTGTGTTCCTCTTGGTCCTCGATTCGCCAGGATTTCAAACAAGTTGAAAGAATCCTGTTATATTGATTTGAATATATATTTAGGTACATTTAATGATCGTGGCATTTATAGAATGTGAGATTGTAACAGCATTGATGCGAGATTGGATGGACAGGATAGGTGACGTAGATGGATTGGCGAGATTGTTTTTGACACGATTCGAGACTTCCGGTTACGAGGTAGAAAAAATTCCCGTTCATCGTTATTCGAACACCTTCGTAATTTCATCGAAATCGCACGAATAATTTACATTTACGATAGATACAATCTCTTATTAATAATAAAATTAAAACAGTGTTCATTGTTTTAGCTAAGAATTATATATGCAAGGAATGAAAGAGGTTTAGTGTTTGAAAAGTTATTAATGATACCTTACGAAGAATTTAGTAGATGATATTTTATAAGAATTTATGTTCTCCTTTTTTTTATTACAGAAACTTCTTTAGGTTTTTTCTATGTGGACATCCTTAAGTTGTTTTCCGCACTGCTGGAATTCTTCTCCTGGTTCTCTTTTTCACGTTACTGTATTTTATTCTTGGAGTGATTTTTCTAGCGTCCCTTTGCCTTTTTGGTTGTAAGAATCCCCTGGTGCTGCTACAGCAGAATTTCCCCTCAAAAAGTTAAGCTTGTTTCTTACCAGGAATTTTCTCTGAAGTCTACTTTGTAAGATTCTTTCTCTGAATATAAATTTCCGCGAGTTTCAATTTCTTCGCGAAGATATCGTCCGCTACTCGTCTATAATTCGACTCAATCCTATTCTACTTAAACTTCGATCAACGAAACGCTAATCCAATACAACGTTCCCCTACGATTCTCGACCAAGTTCTATAAAAGTATAGAAAATTGTAAAACGATTTCATTCGTTACAGTATATTTATTTCTGCATGGTAAAGTCACAACCATCGAAAACCTCGCCACCATAACACCCTTTATCTATTCTATACAAATTCCCTATAAAAAAAGATACCGTTTCTCCTACACAATTCCTCGTACTTGATACTTATTTTTCATACATAATTCTCCGCAATATCTATGCCGTATAATAAAATCACCGATAGCATCACTCATCTCGTTCCACTCGATGCTCGATTCTATTCCATTAAAACTTCAATCTACGAAACACCATTCCAGCGAAATAACTTGCCCATGTTCCTGCACAGTTCTCGAAGAAGGAACTCGACTTGATCCATTCCGATTCCCGGGCAATTTGTTTAGAATTCTGTAGTTCCATCGAGATTCCACGTCGAACCGATTGGAGATTCCGTTGCCGGTGGACGACGGTTGACACGGAAACACGAATGGCCGACGATGAATCAATCGAAGAATGAATCCACCGACGTCCACCGGGATCGTGTAAGATGCTAAAGGCATTTCTGACCCAGGATAGATTCACACCTGTGCGCGTGGGCGTAGCTCGGCTCTATCTGTAAGGCGAGCATTACTCTGACGGCGTTTCCTATGGACGATTATAAGGATCTTTATTGGTGGCAGGAAATTCTGACTATAGCGAGCCGAGGGAAGGGGTTGATTCATTTCGAGATCGTAACGTTCGATTGCATCCGCGCGTACCCTGTAATACGATTAATAAATTTGTATGAGGTTCCACGAGGCTAGATGCAATCGAAACGGGTCAAATCGAGGCGTTAGAACGACCATTCCTTTCTTCTTTTACTTTTCTTCTTACCTCACGGGCTTGAAACATCGCGTGGTAATCGTAGGAAAATGTGCGTTGGGACGCACGTTTTATTCTCAGAAATTTTGGCAGTCGTTTTTTTCTTCCTTGGAAGTTCGTTTTCGTTTCGTCGAAGCAAGTTGAAACTCTTGGGTTTTTATTGTCTCTTTATCGTTGTGCCTGATTGTTCGAATACCGCGAAGAATATCTTCTTTCTTAATTGACTTTTTATAATCGTGTGGACCATCGTAAGAGGTTGTTAGTGGCTCGGTTTTCGAAATTTCAACATGTTCCTAACGTGACATTTTTTTAATGTTCGACTTGAACGTCTTTTCTCGGTTTTTTCATATGAATATATCGCGGTGACCAGGAGATGTAGATATACAGATGCCGAAGTAGGAATATGTCAGAGTATAGGGAATAGTCTTGATTTTCTTCCTTCTGAACATAAATATGTATATGAAACGTATCCAGCAGATATGGATATGAATATGTTGGAATATGAATATAACAAAATATCGTAACGAATCGTACTGTTTTTTTAAATATTTACTTTCGAGTTCTTAACGTTTATTTCGGTACTCTACGAGGCTATCACTGTACTATATTGTTTTGTTAAATTAACAAAATCGTAAATCTAGATTAAAGTGACCACGAGATAAGAATAACAGGTTTTTAATGTAAAATGAGGTGTGCTTGTGTCAGGATTAATTAGAATATATCGAAGCAAGAAATTTAAATGCAGATCATTATCGTCGCGTCACATGTCCAAGGTTCTCGAGTTCCTCAACTTGTACCAAGAAGAGAACTCTACCATGGTTTCATTCTTATTGCAACCTCTTAACCACATAATTTAGGATTAAAGTATCAAAATTGTCTTTACTTTCCTGCAATTTATTCCATCCTGGTAATATCGCCTCTCGAGTCACGAGTCTGTCATTAGAGTACCAAATATAGTTTTCTAGGTAACAGATCATTGTCATTTTCAGAAATCCTGTTCATTTTAGAAGAATTTATTTTATTTTAGAATCGTACAAGTCCTCGTAGTATTTCAAGAGTAACGTTTATTATCTGTTACTGTAATTCACTCAGGTTCACTTATCCCTGTTTTAAAAGTATACTGATTATAGTACTATAAAAATAAAGATTGTTACTGCGAAGACCACGTTATATTAAGAGTGGAAAGATTCACTGACGATATTTAGGAATATCGTCAATTGTTTCAAATCGTTTTTCTCATAACATCGTAAAAGCAGGACCTAAGCGTGAGTTTTCGAATAAATTTTCAAAAACTTGTAATAAGCACATCAAACGTATCGAAACAAATGTAACTTTGTCACTTTGTCAGGTGGAACTGATTTTTTCAAGCACTTCAAATTAATACGTCTTAAGTCATTGATTCTCTCCGAAGAAAATTCAAAGATCCTCCACAATTTTCCCAACGTCTCCTATTTTTCTATCATCGCGCGGCATCGAAAACGATCAAGCTTCGATTAAATTCAAATTTAGATCACCGATTTGCCAGTGTCTCGGTAATCTCCTCCCTTAAACGTCTCGATTCGGCGTAACGGGTCCGCAAATTAAATTATCCCCCAATTTGCTCTCGCATGTTCCTCTTTCCTTCGCGACAAGCTATCATCATCCTTCCCCGGAACTCGCGCAAACTCTGCTCGTGTAATTCGTGAAAGCGATTCCCCGGAACGAATCGTGCTTAAGGCCGTATCTCCTCTTGACCATCTTCCGTTGCTCTCTGTACCTTGGCAAGAGTGAAATTTCACCTTCGAAATTTTGCTTCGGAAATTTTGCCTTGGAAATTTTGCCTTGGAAATTTTGTCTCTAAAATTTCGCGAAAACGTAGACTCGCGCGAGATCCTCGTTCCAAGAACGCTTACGATCAGGGGAAAACGTAATAAGAAAGCTGGTCGTGTAACAGGAGGGCGTAATTCCGCGAGAACTCGGCCGCGTTGCAGAGGAAAGAACCAGTTTCGAGGGAAAATTAATAAAAGACCCTTGTAGTGGGTTTATCGGGCGTATCTGGCTTGTGCGCGATATACAGGCTGTTTCATAATACGTTAGATTCTTTTTAACAGCAGAAACGTATCAAGATAACGAGTTACGGATCTCCTATTTTTATAATTGTCGAAGATGTGCAAGTGCCTTTCAGGAGGTTAATATTGTTTTTTATTGAGATAGGGAGATTATCGTTAGATTGTAGTCACGGGAAATTTGAAGGTGTACGGATGTATAGAAATACTTAATTTGCATCGTTTAAGTAATCATGGCGTTTGAGTCCTGGCTGAGTCACTTTTCCATTAATAACTAACGACTAATTAAGTATAAGTACATTTGAAGCAGAAATTATTGATAATTAGAATATTCTTGGAAAATTGATGCATTGCTACGAATCAATTTTCGTTAAAGAGAAATGCTCATTGGCTCGTCTTTTCAACGAAAGTATCAAACATTCTCGTCTTTTTTCTTTTTCTAAATACATCTTTTCAAATATTTCGCTGTAAGTTCCTCGCCATCCTTTGAAGTTCTATAAAGCATTCACAATCCTCCTGTAGTAAAAATGTGTTTGACGGATAAGAACAGAAATTGTTAGCCTCGAACGTTAAACGAAGCTTTATAGACAGATAAATGATCGAAAGATATTGCACCGCGTTCGTTAAGGTAAATAATCATGGTGGCGGTTTATGGGATACATTGTTTATACGATTTTAACGATAATTTCAAAGTTTATTCGCAATGAAACGCCCTGTATTTAAGATGCACGCGTTTTAAGCGCTTTCAAATTACCGGGACCACCGATCGGTAGAAAATTAATAAAATGTAGAACGATGTGAACGATGCTCGAGGTCCTGCGAAGGGAGCTACCTCGATAATTTTCGACAACGACAGACAGCCGTTAATAATCATCTTATCGACTATCTACAAGAGCCCTTGGAGCCATCGTACGAAATTTTGCTCGCCTTCGCATCCTTCAATTACGCATTTTCGTCGTTCGTGACACATTCAGGCTGCATCAGATATTTTCGGTTCACAGGAAAATTCTTTAAACATCGGACGAGGCATTGAAAAAGTGGTACGCCGACTTGATCCTTAATAGCTATAATTTTATTTATTCCTCTTTGTAATCAGAGATATTATGTAGATCGATAAGGACGCAATCTTTTTTCATTGCTCGAACGTCCACGATGAAACTTTCGCTGTTGCTAGGTAGAATTCTACGTAAAAATAATCGTAGTTTATATAACAACTAGTATTGTTCTTGGTAGAGATGATCTTTCATAATGGAAGATTTTTCCTTGTGTTTGCCTGAAATTTCACGTCAGGAGCCCTCACTTTTACTTGATGGAGCTGCACGTAACTATAGATATGTTTGTTCTTATTTATAACACTTTAACAATTACACTGGAAGCTCCATTCTGCTCGATAGAAATATGTACATACGTACATAAGATTAGATTCGTAATCGATAATATCATATTTGATGGAACAGTTTCTTGTAACTGAAGATTCCGTGTAGATTCACTGACAAAGCGAGGATTTCGTCTTAGAAACTGCACATAAGAATAGATTCTCACTGAAGTAATTATAAGAATATACACATCAGAATACAACCATTGATATTGATTTTGATAAAGAAAGTTTTCTATAATTACAATTGAGAATTAGGCGAGTTCATAGACACATGGCTTCATCGTTACTTTTCTTACTTTCTTGTACAATCATATTAGAATCATAGATTCGTTATAGTGATTTCATAGACTTACGGTGTCCTTATTTTTCTTACCTGCTTATACAATTCTATTAGAATCATAGATTTCTTCTAGCGATTTCATAGACTCACGGTGTCCTTATTTTTCTTAGTTACTTGAACAATCTTATTGGAATAATAAATTCGTTATATCCTATGTGCTGTGGTAGTGGGGGGAAGGTTAAAAAAATTTGAAGGAGGAGAGGGAGAGAAGGTCTCGGTTTCAGTGTATACTGTGACCAGTATGGAGCATGATTACAGGTATAATTCGTAATTTAGTGGACATAATCGGGAGTCGCGTTAATAACGAGCTGCGGCCCCCTTTGACGCGTTGATATTTCTTCGGTCCACGGCCCGGTGATATAATTATATTTGACTCGACTGTAACGCGATTACAGCACGTGCACACGTTATTATTTCGCTTTGAATAATTCATACGACGGCGGACGAGCCGCCACGGCCGGAACCTGATGCATCCAACGCTACCAACAGTCGCTTCGTATCGCGTTCGATCTATCGCCACGGGAATCAATCTACGCCCTGATATCGTTCCTGTTATTCCCGGCGTTATTCCGTGTTATTATCGCGTCGATGTGCGGCGCGACGTTCCTCGAAATGAGACGTCGATGCCTCTTGAGAACGTTCATTTCTATCCTTAGGGAATTGGAGGCTGTGTTGCTCGAGGATATTATAGAGACAGATTAAAATATACGTTGATATCCATTGTACACTTGAAAAGTGGATATGGCGCGAATTAATGGGACAATAGGAGGAGAAATAAGATGTGCGAGAGAGAAGTGATTAGAGTGTTAATTTATGTAGAATATAAAATTGAACACGGTGGTCTGATTATGTAAAAGATAGAAGGGAGATCAATTTCATAAGCTGCTTGCTTTTCTCGATGTTATTAGTGTATCTTGTATTATGATATTCGTTTCGTAAAGATATATCGTAGAGGAGTACCTTGGCGATTTTTGGAAAATTTATCGTTACTTTAATATCGTTGTTTCGTCATGGGTAGAATTTATAAAAACAGAAAATCGCCCGAACAATCTTTTACTTCTCCAGGAAATTTTGAATACTCCCATCGGTTGGGAAATTAAAAAAGGAAAGAAATAAGGAGTAAGTAGAAATCGATCAGAAGTTTATCAGAGTATTATAGGCCATTTAAGTTATCAATATTCATACTGCGTACCATTAATCATGAAGCATACCGACCTAATTACCAGCAACATATTCCAAACGGTGCTTAATATCTGATAATCGGTATCTTCATCGATCTTACAGATACGAACTTGCCAGGTAATTATTTCTAAAAATGTCTTCTCAAGGGCCGCGCCTGTGAAATTGTAAATTGTAAATTGTAAATTTCGTATTACCAAAGAGGAGGTAGAGAGGTAGCCACCGTCCCGAAAAACGTCTCATCGGCAGAAAGTAAATAAAATCGAAAGTCGAGGCATTAATATACATCGATATCGATGGTCGATAGCGATCACTATGTCCGATTATTTACGTACACGCCTTATTATTCCTTAAATGAATTATTCGATCTTCTGCCCGATCGGCCGGCAGATTTATCACCGAGATGGCCCAGACGCCCTGTAATTTCCTGGGTTTTTTCTTTTCTCTTCTTTGTCTTTTTTTTTCTTTCCTCAAGTCGAGGTATAGTCGAGGAAGAGGAGCGTTAGCGACGTTTAGGAAAGCAACCGGTAATTTTCACCGTAATTAACCGTAATTAACGGCGACGGCTAAGGAATCTGTCGAGAACCATGATTGACGCCCCCTCGTTTAAACAGCCTCGAAATTCTTTTACTTTAACCACCTCCACAACCATAGTTCTTAGATCTCTTACAAAGCAAACGGCTTGTACGTTGAGAACGTTATATATGTCTTTTATTCTGTTATTATTAATCAATTAATATATGAAAATCGCGTTAAAAAATATGAAATGAAGATTTGATCAAAAAGAGATATAGACGAGAAATATTTTGATAATTTGTCAGTTAGTTATATTTTGATACTCTGATTAGATTTTGGATTTTATTTAAATTTCCTCTAAATAAATATAATTTTTTCCTTTCCTTTTTTTAAATAACGTTCTACATGTTCAGTAGAGTGCTGTCTATATGGAAATGTCCGGTTTACCTACAGGATTTCAAAGCACTCTTTGAATTTAATTTTCATTAATTAGCTAAAAGTTCTACGCGTAATGACGATTTAATTCTATATAATTTCTTTTTCCTACATCTCTTTAGACAGCCTTAATGTTAGATATCTGTATGCAAACGATAAGGTTGTACAAATGATGAATTTTCTTCCTACACGGCGAAGATTCTTGAATTGTGAACTAGTTTTTTTTTTTTTAAATATGTGTCTAGTTGTTGTGACGAGTTAATTATATCATACGTCAGCGTAGTATCCACCCCTCTTTCTTCGGAATCCAACTAAAAACGAGATTTCCTCGGCTCGTTTAATTCCCACGAGGAACGCGTCGTAATGGTCTTTGTACCACACCTGCTTAATATATGATCGTGGAAAAAGAGCTTCGTTTATAGCTGCTCATTTTTCACTCTCTTTCGAGCCTATACATCGACTGCTGTTCGAATATTAGGCGCTGCTTATCCTTTATGGGAGATTAGTATTATTAATAGTATTACTATTTCTCCATTAAAGTCCCCCAGAAAGTAGACTGAGATCTTCCGCATTATGTTCAGTGTTTATTTCACTGTATTATGTAACGAGTGGCTGGGGATTGTAGTAATTTTTTAATGGAAATGAGTTAAAGAATTATCGGAGAATTACCGATCTATACGGGCAAAAGCCAACACCGTATATATCACAATAATCCTTATTTCGAAGTTTATAATGTACCATACGGATTTTTATCGACTAACCGAGCAACCGCTTCTACCGATTCGATACAAAAATATTCTCAAACGACGATTTAATCCCGAATAGCCTGCGACACAGTCGAGTGCAATAACCTTCATTTCCAAGTCTACAATTTATGATAGGACATTTTAGAATGACTTAAGCGAACGTTCATGCCAACTCAATCAAGGAAAATACCTTGAAACGACGATTTAATTCCGAATAACCTACAACGGATTCAGCTTAACAACACCTCGTCGACTATTGCCAATTACCGGATATCCAAGAAGGTTGCTAAGCTAAAAACCCATCGCCATCAGCGATCAATTCGATGCAACAACGAAAGGCGATCGATGAAAAATGCCGGCCATTCGGCTCGATATTTTACAGTTTAGCCAACTGTAAAGTGTTGGAGCCAGCAGCAAACGTTCCCCTCGCGATTTACAATGGTTGGTGGAGCGTACAAAAGGTGACGCGATGCCAGCTCGAGCCGACGTCGGTCTAGTATAATGGCGGTTGATTTTTTGCCGCATTGATCGGGGATTTCCGTCGGTAATCCTTCGGTCCATGGTCTGCTGGTAATGAAGGCTCGCTTCTCAGGGCTGCTGCCTCCTTTTTGCCGACCGCGTGGGCATGAAGATGTAACCCAGCGCCGCAATAACGAAGGCGAATCGCGATACTCGAACAGATAGGTCTATGGTGATGAATGCTGGCAAGCCTGCAGCACGCCACGCTATCAATGGCATCTCCAGCGGCTACTCGCTTCTTGGACCCGATTGCAAGTCATTCCTTCGACCATGGTCGAAGGTCTTCTCTGTCGTGCGCACTGTGGGACAAGGTACAACTTCCGAGAACGCGGTTGAAGCGTCCAAGGTGTGGCTGGACCACAGTGTGTGCGTCTATTAAATGGAGTAACTTAGATTGAGCTTAGAGCAGGGAATGAGCAGGGTAATGAGGGTTCGTAATATCAGGCGATCGAATCCAGAGGTAAGAGGGTCGGTTACACGATTCTGACGTACTATGGAATAGGAAGCTAGAGGATTTTTGGAATATTACTCTTCAATGGGAAGATTGGGTATATTTGTTGAGTTACATCGAGCAAACGCATATGTCGTCATTTCATCAAGTATAGCAGCAGCTTAGTTTAAACATTCTCTACAGACTGATTCAGTTGCTATATAGCTGATTCGAAGATACGCGTTGGCATATGTGATCTGTCATGAAAAGATGTCATAAAGTTACAATCCTGTGGATTCACGATCCTTCGGGATCTCATAATTTTGAATTATGACCTGATGGTACCACGATGAAATCTGTGCGACCATGGTTTCACTTTTATAGAACCATAAATTATTGTAACGCGATAATTGGAGCTCATGCGCGTAATCGCCACTGTGACTAAAATCATTCGAATTAACTATAATCATTCTTTCGTGACAACTTCTCAAAATTCATCGATATTTCTTTAAATTATTATTGGTAGCGATGCCCGATGAAGGAACGTGATCGTATAAAAAATTACACGTACAAACAAGACGATAAATCTCAACGTTCCGTTGCTCTTTTTCGTTTATAAAGTATTTCGACTTTTACGCGATATGCCTGTAACCTAGAACTGCATCTGTTACGAAAGTTAGAAAGTGTCCGATCGTATTTGATATTGCAATGATAATTAGTATCCCGTTGAGGCGTTGACGCGACACGCGATCGTTGTACTCGTTACCGATACTACTCGACCGATTAATAGTAAACCCAAATAGAAGTTAGCGCTGCGAACCGTAGTGTTTTCGAGGTATAGCCCCGATGCCGCGGCGGCAGTCACGCCCCGCGGCTTTAAACTGTTGGTAGACGTGGGAGCGGTTTGTTTTAGACACGGGTCTAATGCGCGGGCAAACCTGTAATCATCGACGGGAACGAATGGGTGGGATCGAATATATCACGGCAAACGAAACGGAATCAGACGGACAAGGGACGCTGTGCGTTCCATCCACGATACCTTTCGCCCCGTGGCTAATAGTTTCTGCGCCTTTATCGCGCGCCAACATCGCGGTTTAACGCCTGTCTAATGGAAATCGGCTCATTTTTTACTCCCTCCCATCTTCGCTGTTTTTAAGTTTTTGCGTGGTACCTTAATTAACTACGATTAAATGGAATTCCGATAGCTTTTATATGGACGAAGAAGATAGATGGAAAATGAAATTTCGAGGATCCTAACGGTATCCTTTCTGTCCTTTTTAGTTCTAGCAAGTTTTATCAGTTTTGCGTTGTATTAGTATTTTACATGTACTTACTTTGCGAGAAAGTAACAGAACGTTCAAGATATTCTGAGCGTAAGAGAACGGTATGAGAAAAATGAGTAGTGGTAATAGGAAGAGTAGTATAATACGATAAAATGAAGTATAGGGAAAGGTATTTATAGGTCTGGGGGGTAAAGGGGGTGGTTTAATGCGTAAGAAATTAATTTGTAAGCGAAATCCGATTTTATCGGTAGCTGAGAAATTGTTAGTAATTAAACTAATTCGTTATATATATTATTTGCACATATTTTTTAGCGTCCAATGGAATTTTATATATACTATTAGTATTCATTGTTTTTTTCACATAGCCGTCTTACATATTCTGTCCTCGTTAAAGTAGGATAATTTATGCGTGGTTCTTTAAACGCTTAAGAACAGCTGGAACCTTGAAACGGATAAACGTGATGGAGCAGAGGCCGCTGGCATTAGGAAATTAATTAGATATTAGCGCAGGAAACGTTAGAGAATCGATTAGGTACAAGAAATCTTATGTAAGTCGTAAATATTGGAACGTTGACTAGAAATATTAGGGAGATTAATTGGCTCTCGTTTGTGACCATTGGGAAATTAATTAGGCATTACCTGGGAATGTTGTAGCCCTGAATCTACCTTTATCACTTTACATTTGTCCAGGATGAAACTTATAACTCATGAAGATAGAATTTCCTTTGTAGATAAGATGTCAAAGCCGGTATAAACACTTAATAATAAATGTTTCACAACGTTTTTCGACTATGTTTCACAGTCGTATAGTAATTCAATGTGCATTGTACGTTAATACGATTCTTGTTCCAAATGATTTGACGTAGAATGAAATAAAAGTGAAATAAAAATTTGAAATTTCTTAACTCATACGCCGAATGTTTGATATTCCAAATCACAAGGAAATATATTTGACAAGCCTATATACCATTCAAATTATTTAATCTTTCAATTAAATTCTTTCGTTCGAATGATCTTCTGCCGTAAATGTTGCACCCATTTAGTAGCGTCGAATCGTACGCGAGGAATGCAGCCAGGAATTAAGTATCCATAACCATGTCAGATTTGTTAGTTTATGCATGGATGAGCGTGAATTTTTCCGAATGAGCCGAGTTAAACGTTCGTAATTTGCCGTTTTATTAACCGGTACCGTTATCCATCGAACGTGAGAATGGACGGATGCAAAAAGAAAAAGGCAAACGAATCCTCCTGTGTGTATTACGGTTAATACGTTCACCTTGTACGTTTCAGATCCAAGTCGGTGTATGATATCACAAAGAACGTAATACTGACTCGGACAGGTATGGCATGCAAATTAAAAATTCAAATTAAAGACAAGAAATTTTCTACATGGTGATTATCGGTTATTGATTATAAGAGTTGTATATAACACACTGACGACTAAAACACGTACGCGAAGTTTATGATGTAGAAATAAATTTGATGTGAAAGTTATTTGTCGCCAGGCATAAATAAATAGTAGCAGAAATCTATATATGTGGTATACGTAATAGAAATTCCTTTAAATATTATTCGAAAGATAATAAGAGAATTCAAATTATTTAAAAAGTAATAAGAACTGCGAAAGCAAGACATTTTTCTCTATTCTAAACATTGACTATGCCATTAATTTGAAATTAAATTCCATATTGTCGCCTGGTGAAGTAATACGAGGAGGAAACGGAAGGGAAGAGCAGAATATAAAAAAGTTGTAAAGAACGAGAAGAAGGACTAAAAGAGGCCAGACGGAGGATAGTAATTTGCCGTTATGAATAGCACGAATTATACATCTCGGCTACTTTGTGGTTTTCCTCTTGGAGGTCTGGCTGCGACCAAAACGATTCTGCTATTTATTAATAGATTTCTATCAACCCTTTTCGTCTACCGGCTTTTTAGAAACGTTTCATCTTTTTCGTACCGACTTACCATAGTCCACGCTAATAGAGGATATCCGATTTCACGCTAACAGAGTCTTTCTGGAAGCTTGAAAAACTTTAATCGAGAGACAAAGCTTTTGTTTATCTTCACACGGTTTGAACATTTCTTCAGTCGGTGCTATAAGTCATCGAAATTTTCAATTCTTATTTTCTTCACATTTTACATAATCAATATTACGTCTGTTTCTAATTTATTTACATCATCTTATTGATAGTACTATTTGTATGTGGCAAATTTTCGATTTCGAAAAAATTCGAAAGAGAAATTTATTAAATCGTTTGCAAACATTTCCACCTACTCGTATTCATCCTCAAATTTGTATCTTTTCGACTGCCCACGCAGAAGACTAATCGTAAATTTTCTTTTTAAAAAAATCGTATATTTTTGCGACGTCGCCTCCCGTGGCTTGAAAAAGAAAAAGAATATCACCATAGGCAGAATGTTCAAAGAGATACAGTTAAACTCGAGTCAAAAATCGATCGTATTTCCTTCTTCCATCAGCTTTACAAGATAATAAAAGGGTATTAGGCGAAGGTATCTTCGTTCTTCGAATCGTGGAACGCTCGTGAAACGTACAAAATTCGAGCGGGGAAAGATAATTTCGAATTTCGGTTTCGTCTTCGATACTTTCGGCTACTTTGTGCTTCCGCCTACCTGAACGCCACGAGACGAACGGGATATTCATTATCCCATTAAGAGTCAAGTAGCAAAATGATACGTGAAAGTTGCTTAAACGCAACATTATTGAAAATCGCGTATAAAAAGTCACGCATAAAACGTATGTAACGTAAGATTATATATGTTTTTATCGAGGTACAAAAAAGGTATCAGAATAATGTATACTTTATAGAAATTCATTATACAAATTAGAGACTATGCAATCTTTACGGTTAAAAAATCGTGTTATGAATAATTTAATTTTTTCAAATTGTACGAAATAGCAGGATCAAAGAGAAGATGAAATGACGACGAAAAGAGGATATTCGGAAAAATCTAGGATTTTTTTTCTGTAATTATTAATTAATATTAATTTCTCTAATAATTTGCTTTCCTATTTTTCTAATTTTGATTGCAAGTCATGACAGTACTTTGGTTGATTAATTCGTGGCTTTTTCTTTATTTTTATAATTTGTACTACAAACTACAACGTATTCGTTATTTTATCATTTGCTTTTCTCCATTTCCAATTTCTCTGTTTTTAAAAATCTCGATTGCTTACGGTGACGGTACTCTCACTGCTCGTTCTCTGTTTCGTTCAGTAACAAATTGTTGCTGTGTATCGCGTATGAGTGAATATCTCAATTAATTCGTCGTTTTTTATTACCCGTATTACCTTGATTCATTGGGTTAATAGTCGATCGTTACTACCATCTACCGTTAACAATGTCAGGGCCGGGAGTGTTTCTTGAATTTCCTAGGGCCTTGACATTTACAACGTTCAAACGAAGGCTTCCGAAAGTCACGAATCCTAGCTGGATTCTTCCTCGGAACGTTTTACGATTTCTGCTTGGAAATTACATTTTTCTTTCGAGCATTCGTGACTTCGTGTCTACCTTCAGGGCGAACGAATCGTCTCGACTTGTTCCCTCGTCCTTATTCTTCGTTTCAATGAAGAGAAAAGTATGCGTAATGTTGTTGCAACAGCGACAGCAACAAGATTTTTTCGTGTCGCCTCGAGCTGGATGGCCGTTGTATTGAGCGAGGACGCGTTAATATCGAATTTGTAGTTTCTTCGGACATTGTGGGTTTGAGTAAAATTGACGAAGTGGTATTTAGGAGAGTGTTTGTGGCTTTTAGAGCAAAGAATTGTCCGAAATTGATGCCAGCACGAGGGATTTTGCTCACTGAAACGACTAATGGTAGGCACGTCAGAGCATATCTTGAGTTGAGAAGCAAGTTGCATTTGTATTTGAATGTGTAGAGGATGGATCTTTTCGGATATCACGAAATAACAGACTAACTGTTTGCGAGCAATTTATTAAATATATATATTGTCTATAAAAATTAATTCGACACAAAGCACAAGTCCAGGTACGATAATTCTCACGAAATAAATACGCGCTATCTTCGAGAAACTCCGTATATACTTCTTATGCGTCCGAATGCTTCTGCTGCGATCGATGAACTTCCTACTCGTCACTTCGTCTGTTTATTTATACTGATCGGGAGACAGTCGGAAAATTTGAACTCGACTGCGTTTGACGGTTGAAAGTAGCAGTGACATTGTTTTGCTCGGAGTTCATTGCAATACCTGTGACCTAACGGTCATGATACTCCGAAACAACAACAGGATTTGAATTGTGCTGCTCGCGTGCCGCTACAAATGGAATTTGAATAAAAGTAAAATACATAGTAAAATAAAGTTTAATAGGAAATATTTACTTTAATTTATTAAACGGTTAAATAGTTCTTTGGTATAAGAAAAGTGGGTCGTGGTACACATACGACAAAAATGATCTAGAGCAAGATACTGAAGAAAAGGTTCCAATTGAGATTTCCTATTAGGAAACGGAAGCAGGAGACGCTAATAGATTTCTATTTAGAAACATGGAACAAGGAAATCGCATTAAGATAAAAAGTTCAAATGAGTATCTGTTAAATAACTAATGTATAGCAAACTGATATGGAATCATGTGGTTTGCTACGTACACTAAGTTCTTCCTAAGGACAGTAAGCGTATGAAAGGGTTGTTAACCGGAGTATTACATTTGCTGTTTTGTTGCATTGAATCAAAATTGAAAATGTTTATGACTATCGAACGGTATAAAGAAGCTGTTGTTATCGATCATTTTCCATAGTCGTACAATATATGGTTTTATCTACTACACTGAAGCAAAATGGCTAATTGGAATTCTATTTTTGTTATTTGACGTTGATTACCAAAGCATTCGATAAACAAGTTCTCGACTGCGCGAATCGTTCTATAAATGAAACAATTATAAATTTAGATTCTTAAGTGTTGTGACAATAATGTACGTGTTATACATTTCCGGAAAGTTTGGGATCGTTGGTTCGTTATGGTACAGTCCAACGTATTTTAAACATATAAACATCTACCTGTAACACTTTGCACCGACAATGTACATGCTAATTCGCCAAGTCTCGATGCCAGCTGTCCGTCGAACTATTCATTTGTCGATGGTAGAACCGTTAATTTGCGACGAGTCGGAATCGTGTGGCTGCCGATTCTCCAACCGCCTCGAACTCGGAAGGGATCGATTATCGCTTCCTGTTCGTGCCACGAAAACCGTCGTCCACCGCTTCTTTACACTTGGACTTCCATTCACGTCCGCCACTATCGACTCTGGAAAACGAAAAAATGAAAAACACTGGTCCACGCGTCCAGTACGATGCTATCGTTAGCGATCGACTTTCGCTTTCCAACGTTCAGAACCCGATTGATTCCTCCAGACCAGACAGCAAAAGGAAGCTTCTGAGCGTGTGTTTCGGGCACGAGGGCAAATTGAAAGCTTGTTTTATAGAATGCTGCGGTAAGACAGACGGAGAGAGGGCAGGGAGAAGTGGATGAAAATGAGGGTTCGCGAAATACTGGCTCGATATGAGGGAATATTAAAGCAAATTGTGGCCGAAAGGTTTCGCGGTAGTTTAGCAGCCTACGTGGTAACAAGTATTCGACAACGAATTGAGGGTTGGAACGTACTAACGAGGCTGGAAGATGTTCGTGAGCGCTGCTGCAACGCCGGTGTATAATTTGTCGAGCATTAGAAAATATTAGCAGGGGATATCTCGACTCCGTGTTCTTATCGATGGAATGTTTAACGAGGACTTGGCGATTAGCCAGGCACATTGAAAATATAGGCAATACAGCGGAGATTGTTTGAAAAAGGAAATTGGACTGAATTTTTGACCCTTTTAACAAGATCAAGTACTTTTTCGAACTGCGGGAAGATAATTGTTTCCCTTGTTAATTTATGGGAGAAATGTAAGGAAAAGTTATACAATAAGATATTATTGTATAATTATATAGAAAGCGGACAAAATTTGTTTAATTATCGTTGAAAACGATGTACGGATATGCTACTGATACGATAATAAATCGTCTATGACTGATCTTTAAGATTGTCTGGCAAGAGAGACAGAAATGGAGCCTGGATTTTCATTAAAAGATGTCAATACGAGACTCTACAATTCTCACAAATGGAATGAACAGAAATTCTCCTTGCAATAGAATTCCTCGCTCGTCTCCAACCACAAACTAATTCACACTTACCGTCGCAATCCTCGACGATCCTTACGAACTCTCTCTTCAGATAAGTCCAATTCCGATCTCTCCCTATCCACCAATCAGCCATCAGAATCAAACTAAATCAAACCAAATCAAACGAAATGAAACCAAATGAAGCTAGCGAAAGAGAAAAGAAACTCCTATGAGGAACGCAAAAAAAGCAACGAAGCTTGAAAGAATAATTCTCGAAGGGTAACGCGTCCCTGCCAATCGTCGAAACTTCGTGCCAGCTGTTATTCCCAAGAAACTATTAATTTATTCCGCTGCGAGTTCGGCCTAAGTACGGTGTGTAAAACGCGCTTGGAGCTATATAAGCGTTGGCCTGGCCGTTGTAAGCGGCGATCGTCCGACCCGATACACATTGGCCAAGAAGAAGAGAAGAGGCGAGGAGAGAGCTTGGTGTGCAGCCTGGTAAACCGAGAAGGCGCGTTGTGTAGGTTGATTGCAGGGTGCTGCACGGTGTTTGCTTTATAAATCGTGGCCTGGTCCAGCAGAACCGCAGGAGAAAACGGAAGGAACCGGGGAGAACGAGGGGAGAGGAGCGATTGATATCGTTTCTGAAATTGGGTTATGATTTATCGGGATTTCGCCTCTCTACCTGTGCGTTTTGCACGGACCTCGCTACGATTCAATTGCCTCTGTATTCGAATCGCCAAACCAGTCGAAAGAAAGCATCGAGGGAAGCATGTTGTTACGCGAAAGGGATGCTTTCTGATAACCGAGGACGAAACAAGGACGAAATAAGGGAAGTTTCGATTAACGCGGATTCCGAAGTTCGCTGAATTTTTTAAGGATTCCTGAGTTTGTTTGTCGAGTTCTTAACATGTGGACGAATTGAGAAAATTAAAAGGATAGGAGTTTAAAAACGAATGTTAATAAATGTAGTCGAGGACACAGTGATAGAGGAATTCTTGATTGTTGGGCGTTTTAGAATACTTCGCGGAGTTCTCAAGGATGGGAGGGTTCGTTTGGTGAATTTTTGAGACGTTGATGAATGGGAAACGAAGGATTAGAGGTTGAAAGGTTGTATCGAGCAAGGCTGGAAGCTTTCTCGGAAGGACTGAGTTAAGGGTGAAATGGTAAAATAATCGCTAATTGTTGTGCGTTTTACGGCAATCTGTTGAATCGTAAGAGTGGGAAGAAGTAAAATTTTGTACGATGTAGAGATGGGAAGATTTTGAATAGAATCCAGCAAAATATGTAATAACAGAGAGATCGTTGGTCATAAAGACTGTTAGAAGATTGTCAAATTCTTAAGTTGCCAATAGCCGAGAAGAATACCTATATTTTTCCGCAAAGTGTCTAAAATATAGGATCAACTCGATCTTCCATCGACAGTCCCTTAGACACAAATGCTCACCACCCTAGTCTCATCTCTCAAGTCTTTTACTCATCCTGCACCCTTCCCCAGGCTTCTGCTGTCATTTCTTGACTAAATTTCGCCGTAAAACGCTAGTCCGCGGAAAAACGTCTGACCGGTGCTCTATAAATAAATAAGAGGCAGAAAGATTCTTTTTGTTCGCGAAGCACGTCGACGCACGGTCCAGTTTCCACCCCACGATACTTAGGTAATAACCCGGTAATGACGGGCTCCGTTCGAACTTGCTCGCTTTTTATACGCGTTCGCGTGTAGGGCTGCAGAGCAAACACGCCAGCGTGGAAGATGATGATGATGATGATGATGATGACGATAATGATGATGACGATGATGAGGGTCTTCACGCAATCCGCGAACCCCGGCCTCTTCTATATACACACCACAGCTACGATACGTATCTATACAGATCGCTTGGGAGCCGATGAAAATTCCATCAACGCCGATTATTACCGCCCCTATACGTTGTATACGTGCATAAATATCACGGCCTAGGATATTTGTTTCCTCGCCGGCCATTGGGTTTCATCGAGCAGATATTAATTGAATTAATACCTTTACCCGCGATTTACTCTCCTACCACTCTTTTCCCTCCATTTCTTTTTACTTTTCGCTTCTTATCGGCGACCGAGCGGGTGATTAATCGATTAATTTCCATCGACTAACGGATACGGGTTCCATCATCGTCTTTTTATTGGCTGCTCGAGGTATTATTTCACGTACTGGGTGTTTCGTAACAGTAGAATGCTCGGGGTTGACACCGGGTAGATTAGGCCATTAGTTATTTTCACTTATTTCGTGAAAATGGTTATTTTCGCTATTTTTTTTTTAAGTCTAAAAATGGACGAGCATTCTTTTCTAGAATATTTCGTTCAAAGTAATGGCAGATTGTTCTTTAACGATTATTTGGAAAGTATAGAAAGTATAGGTATACGCTTAAGTCGAGTGGCAGAAAAAGAAGCTTTGATATTTCTGGTAATAGAAAGCGATGATCGGAATGTTTCTTGTGCATTAAATATATACTCGAAATCGCGTTGTCTTTCGGTTAACAAGATTTAAAAATGTCGAGTTTAGACGCCTTGCGTCAACCTACCCGCCTTGTATCGCGTTGCCTGGTTTCCCTGTAGCGTATAATACGGTGTAGTAAGTAAAATGTTCTTGTAGCACAGACCATTACGCGTCAATAGTCGAGAGAATACAAATGCTTTCGTATCTTTATTACGTAAACTGGTTGTTCCGGACACTTTGTGAGTCAAACGTGAATTGAATTTTGTTGCCTCTATAAACTAGGCAGAAATCAATAATCTGTTACCCGCAGAAAGATTAGAAAAGTTGTACTTTTTGCGATAATTTCGCGAAAACGAATTTCTGAATTTTATCGAATCGAACAATTTCTTAGTTGCTTAGAACTTTCTATACATGTTCGAGTAAATTACATCCATATTTTACGGTCGCTTTTCTAAAATATTCACGGCTGTGTACTATAAAATGGTGAAATACCAATTGCCCGTGTAATATATTTCACAATAATTTGTCTTCTTTCATTCGCGTAACAATATCTTATTTATCCAGAAAACATTTCGCCCGTGTTTTATTAACGAATTATTGCACATTACGCTCGTATCACTTATAAAATGACTCAATACAGATTGTTCGTATTATAAAGGAAATTACATAAATCATAGTGCGCCCGTACGAGATCTTATCGGGAACCCGTCTCAATAAACATTTTCTTCAAAACCAGCAAATATTCCGTGATTTATAGACGGTTAGTGTGTACATATAACGTGTACGAAGGTTTCGAGCATTTTCCTTTTTCTTCTTTGCTTCATTTTCGTTTTCTTTTTCTTTTCCGCTTCTTGTTCGCCTCGGTGCCAGGCAATTTTCGTGGCCGACGGATAAAGAGAGTAAAAGCATGTTGCGCATTCAGGAATTCTCTTCTCCGCTGGTTGATTTCCAGCCGCGTTCGTCGCCGCGTTCGTTCATCTTCGTTTATTGGAGCGAACGTATCATTACGCCGGGCAATTAATGCCCTCGGCTCGAGAGCCCCGGCCATCCTTAATTGCCGGCTAATTACTTTGTAATGCCGATCTATTAATCTCCGTGTAATATTGCCTATCGGATGCGTTTTAGACGGTTTCACCATGGTTTACGCGTGTAATTCTTAACGAGTCGAATTGTTCGTGTTCTGAATCGTCAAGTATCAAGCATGCTAGTTCTAGAAGAAAAGGGATAGAGAGACGAAAAGAAAAAGAATTAGATGGCTGTTTTATTCGGGCAATGTTATTGAATATAATATTTCGTTGCTTGGAATCGCTTGTTCTTCACGGTAGATAAAATCTTAATTGAATCTTGGGCAAAGTAGCGCGAGACCAGTTCCCTGACCGTTGCGCTGATAAAAGTGTCTCGTTGAATTGGAAATTGAGATTTTTAAGACAAAACGCAGCGATTTTTGGCCAAATTTGTTCGACAGTGGCTGATGTGTTTCTCTATTTTGCATCTTTGCATGTGCATTTTCATCCGTTATCTGGCAGTTAGTTAACAGGTAACGTAATTTAATAGTTTTGTTGAAACACTCCCTGTTGACGTTCAAACTCGTCGACCGAAACATGTATAAGCAGAAGACTGGTTCGTAGAACGACGAGATTTCGTAGTTTTATTCGTATTTCTCAAGAGGTGATAACGCGATCGTGTACGTACACGCAAAACGTGCAAAATAATTTCATTTACGTATAAAACGCGTTAATAATCTCAGCGTTTAAAGATTCTACATTACAACGAATTATTCATTCCTTTCACCGTTACGGTACATTCAGTACGTCGCTAAAAAAAATTGCTCCCAAAACTAACGACAGAGACTATCGAGAGTGCAATCGAATGGAAGGACACTTATTTAAAAATGATCAAAGAGCCAAGGAAATCCTAAGAAAATGTAACAGAGGAAGCAAAATCCTAACACAAAGCCAGTACTAAATTTCTTTAATTCCAATTTCCCATAGAAAATCCAAAGGGTTTATAGTCTTTGCTCTTACTACCAAGTAGTGATACCGGTTGACTGCCACTGGTCTGCAAGGTACCGCCCCCTTGTTTGAGAAACTAAGAGGACCAGGCATGCCTGCACGGTTTCTCTTCTGTTTCACCCTTTCTCTTTCTTCCACCACCGGAATCCATTCTCTTCCATCTCTTTCTCGCCCTTTTCTTCTTCGTACATCTTCTTGTTCCATTCCCCTCCTGGCTTCTTCGTTCCTCTTCCCACCCTTCCTGTTCGGCCAGCAGGTTCGTTGCGAACGTTCCTCCCTTCTGCGTCAGGCGTTTTGCCTCCCCGCTGGCCGGAGGACGAAGAAGAAGAAGAAGAAGAAGAAGAGGAAGAAGAAGAAGTGGAAGAAGAAGAAGAAGAAGAAGAAGAAGAAGGTGTGCTGGTTCGCGAGGTGGCCGGTAGTTAGCACTCCATTACACATGGTTACCTATCATCAGAGCACGCCAGCCACACGATTTGCTCCCCGGGCCCTATGGATATTCATGGACCGTAAGTAACGTCTTTCGCGTACGACGTGGATCCTCCCCAGGACACGGGTACTTGGACGATAATCGATTATAATTACCTTATACGGACCAACCACCTTGCCTTCTTTTTCAACATTTTTGCAAGATTTTTGGGGGATTTTTTGGGGGTGGCCATCGTGTTGCCGCGAACGATAATCTTGCAGGAGAGCTTATGGTATTGTTCATGGAAAGGATTGCGTACCGGGCGATTGGTATTTTGCCTCTTTTTATGGTATCGGTAGGATAAAATTGATTACTATCGGGGAATTTTTGATACGTGATATCGTTATCGATAGAAGGGTTTTAAAATTCCCGGTTGAATCGGAGGGTAGATTTTCCGTATCTTCTTTCTTTCTTCATTTCGTTAAGGGAGAACGGAAGTGATTATAATTCATTAATTTTTGCAGCGTGGTGTTATGGTTAAACGAGAGATCTTGGTATTAATGGGACAGTGTGCGGTCGATCTTTGGTTTTTCTTTGCTTTTTGAATTTGGAAGAACGAAACTGTCCTATTAACATTGTTGGAAGAACGATCAATTCTATTAACTTTGAATCTAACGATCGTAAGAATTTCTGGTTAAAAAGCGTTTCAATCAACGGATGTTAGATCATATCAGGTATTTAACTATCTCAAAATCCAATTCTCCATTCAGGATACTACTAAAATCTTCCTCTTTGCAATTTTATTATCTAAACCTTATCTATCGTCTAAAAAACTGGTCGACCAGTTACCAGCACGAAAAAGTATAAGAAAAATTGGATCGCTATGAGATGAACATCGACGTCGATCGTGGACGTGGACATTAAAGCGACTCGATGGGAGAAGGCCAATCGTAATTGCGCCCTGGCGCGTTTTCGACGAGCGTCAATTTGCCATGATTGGCCATTTTTTAATTGATAAATGTTCAGACGTCGTCAGAACTAACGAGCGACTTTAAATTATAATTAAACGGACGATTATATATAACTCGATCCTGGAAGCGTACAAACCATTAAAAAGGAGGGGTGGAAACAAGGGAAGGATGGTTTTGTCGTTGAAAAGAGGGGCTAATTGTCGCCATAATTAACGCACACCGGTGTGATGTAACGTGTTCCAGCACTTATGGTTATTCATGGCTCGTAAACAACCGACGTCGTTTCTTCGTGCCTCTTGCAACGTCTGGATATCGCGGAGCTAATTGAAATCGAGCCTGTAGATAATTAGCCATGCTTGTTTACCGAGACTTGCCGACGAAGTATTTTATTGCTTTTTTACCCTGTACGATTTTCTGGAAAATTTACATTTATTCAAAGCAAACGGTACAGTGGATATCGAATTTCTTTGTTTCATAGTACGAGGAATTTTACCTCGTGCATTGACTTATTAATTATTACGATATTTATATTATTATACATTACCATGTATTATCGATAAAAATTTATTTCTTAGATATCATTATATCATATTGTTATTGTGATTTATTATTACTATTTATATTCTTGGATCTTTTTAATTATTCCCTTGAATATTTCCTGCAGAAAATTTATATCAAAATGCAGCAGAAGGTGGATATCGAATTTCTTTGCCCGTTGGTTCGAGGAACATGGGAGATGTAAGGAATTTATCCTTGTGAATTGAGTTATTTTAATTATGAAGAAGATTAACGATATATTTTAAACATCGAAGGATATATTTAAATTGATTTCTTTTATACAGTTATCTGCCGATCTTCAATATTTAATTGTATAATACAAGAATATTTGTTTCATACAACGATCCTATACATATAAATCTTCTGACATTCCGAATTTTTGCAAACGCTGAATTTTTCTTGGCGATATTTTTCAATGTATCAAGTTGCATTTTATTGCGCTATAAGTGGCTATTATTCGCTCAGATCTTTGATTACATAATAAATGGTTAAATATCGAGCCGATATCAACGTAATTATTTCCATATAAATAACAGCAGTTTTCCCCTCGCGTAATTTTATCGGATAAATTGCAGCGGGGACTTTTACGCGGCCGGATCTTAAGAGGGTTATGCAAACAGGAAACAGCGATGCATCTAATAAATGCATTGCGTGTATTCTAGCAGATCTTGCGTGTAACAACGGGTTAGCGTATACATAATGCTGTATTTCTTCTAAGTAAACACTCTGCCCCGTGCAATTGCATCTGAAAATGCACACTACATTGCAAATTGCTTACCTTTGAAAAGTGCGTATAGAGATCTGGTTTCTGAATATAGAGATACGTTTTCTCAAACGAAATCGATTCTCTTGAAACGTTTCCCCCTCGAAATTGTACCCTCCTTGACTGTTAATTAAATTTGTACCTTATAATATGTAAGTATACATACGTATTTGGAAAATGAGACAGATCGGTCATGGAAAGAAAATTTCCTTCGTTTCTCTTCGGTCGTATTTAGTCGAACAAGACAAAAGTATAATTTTGTTGAATATATTTCAAGATTGTCGTAGAATCGAATATTATTTGCAACGTGTATTTAAAATGTTTCCAACAAATTTACTCGAAGATACTTTTCATTCCATTGCTCGAAACGTGTATCCAAATTACTTTTGATAAAAGTTACTTTAAGTCATACTCTTCGTGCCACAGCCAAAAATATCTTGATATCGTAGAAGTTTCCGTATGTATACTGCGTGTCTATGGGCAATTCAGTTATGAAACTACCAATAAGGACACACCAATGCGCAACTGCCGATGAAATCAACGAGTGAAATAGAAGTTGAGACAAAATTGGAGGCGAAACTAAACAGTTACAGTAACGGAAGATGACAGTCTTCGTTTTTTATCGTAATTTTTAATTGCAAAATCAAAATCTCCG
The DNA here is from genome assembly GCF_051014615.1 of Bombus vancouverensis nearcticus. Lineage (NCBI taxonomy): Eukaryota > Metazoa > Arthropoda > Insecta > Hymenoptera > Apidae > Bombus > Bombus vancouverensis. Next base: position 8,158,271 of record NC_134925.1, read on the forward strand.
CGACAGAAATCCACACGGAAACGTCCCAAATATAACAAACTATATATCGATGAAACTCGCTTGGGGTGCAACTTCAATTTCTAAAACGCAATTGGCGCAAAGATCGGAGCGAAAGCGAAGACTAAAAATGGAGATAAGCCAGGAAACATCATGGAGACGTCGATCTATTCGACCTTCCGGCGGGTCTCTGACCGATCTTCCTCGAAGATCGGCAGTCTCTTCTCACGATCGAGTCCTGTAGACCCGGCGCTTCCGCCTTCCCTCGGCCGATCTCGTCCACGACCACGACGATCCACCTCTCTCCCTCGTTCCTTTCTCCTTACCTTCCCACCCATGCTCGTCTCCGTTGCTGGCATTTCGCGGCCGGGAGAAAAATCGAGTGCGAACACGGCCGATCAATTTGCCCTAAAGAGTCGTTAATTTTCGGTCGATGCCCTCCTACTATCTTCGTGCTTGTCGAAAATTATATTTCGCCATGGATGGAGGAGGAGAAGAAGGAGGAGGAGGATGAGCTCGATGGAGGAGCCAGGAGGAGGTCTGCGGCACATAATAAGCCGGATCGGACCCCTTTAATGAGCCATAATGGGCCAGCAAGTATGCGTAATCGTCGATGATGGCCTCGAACATGATTCCATCCCGTTTTTCCCTCCTTTCCACCCCCTCTTTCTGTCTCGCTCTGTCATCCTTCTTTTACCTTCTTTCACCAGTTCGCCATCCTCGTCACCTGTTTCGCCTCGAATTCGTATATGGCAGCAACCGGGGCAGATTTTCCATTTTTGTTCCCTTTTCCCCATTTTGTTTGTCTCGTTTTTTCGCTTCGTTTCGCTCTGTTCCTCTTTCGCCCGTTCGTCTTGCACGGCCTTTTTGTTTACGTACTTACAGGTACATACATTGTACGAGGGCAGCGATAATGGCTCTGTGTCACCTAATTTCCAGCGATTACTTTTATATTCATCCGAGGGCCAGATACTCGGCCACGATATTGGGCATGATTACAGAACAGTACGGTAATAACATGCATGGGCCAATAATTTGCTCGTTGCAATGGGATTCGACGGAGATTGTCGCGGTATGTCGCGCGGATTAAAAATGAGAAGGAGGAGAGAAACGGAGGAGGAAGAAGAAAGTGCAGCCTGTTCTCTTTTTCCCCTCTTTTTTTTCTTTTTTTTTTAAATCTTTGCGACTTCTTCGTTTTGTTTCCTGTATTCTGCCGTTCCCTCTTTCTTTATTTCTTTCTTGCTTGTAGTTTGCGAAGAGATCGCGAACACAGCTCGTCGAAATAGTTGTTAATCGTCTGTCCGTGTATCGGACTCTGCTATCTGAATTTCGGGAATTTCCTCGTTCCCTACCGTGTATCTGGTCATCTTCGAACGATGATTATCGCGTCTTGACTCTTACTGCGACTCTGACTTTTTTGAGGCTTCGTTTCGGTGGATGGAGCCTGGAATCGATATTTGTAATGCCTATTGTTAAATTAATTTCGCTTATTCAACGATGTCCACTCTTGCTGAGATTTCTAGGAAATTTTCTAGGAAATTTCGAAGCTACTCCTGCCATTCCGACTGTTTTCTTCATCTCGACGTTGGTAAAGTACTGTCGTCTCCTTAAATTCAGTGACAACGTTATATCGTAACATGTACAGTAGCTTGTCTTGCGTTCGATATTTCTTCGTTAAATCTTTCTTCAAATTTCCAAATTCTTTCCTATTTTACGTTCTCCTCATTATCTTCCAAATAGAATTTTCAATTTAGCGATTCTTCTAAAATGTTGCAGGGTCACAAACTTGAGAATTCCCGAACTTGTGACTAGATTTTGCCAATTTTTTTTTTTTTTTTTAATAATTAATAAATGTTTGTACCTTTCTCAAAATGAAAGATCCGAAGAGTACAGAAGGGACGAGTATTCGAAGATATCGAACGAAGTTCTAGGAATTTTGTAAGTGCACGATTTGAATAGGAACCTGTTTCCAGGATCGCGGAACCTAACGTCGTGTCGTCGTGGCCTCGTTTAAACTTATTTACTTACCGAGGAAAACGGTACCTATAGCCTCGTTTATGGCTGCCCCCACCAGCACCGCTTTCAACCCCTCTCATCCCTTACTTCTCCCCCGGCGTTGGAGCTTGCGAATCAATTTAATCGGGCCGTCGGTTGTTCCGAGAAAATCATAGGTGCCGGTCGGTTATTTAAGATGCGGAGACCGCGAATCGTCAGTGATTCTCAGTCGGTGCCAACCAAGCGCTGTTCATTGATATTTTTCGTCCTTTCTTTACGTTTCTAACAATCTCTTCTCGTATGAAAGAATTTCATGCATTCGTCGGAATATTTATAAATGCGACTGAACTTCACGTAGTCTCGGCAATCGTTTTTAAAAACAGCTACACATTTTTAGGAATCCTTTCGCGAACCAGCCTCACACGTTTTACGGATTTTCGTACGAATGAACTTTACGTACTTTCTCGAATTTTCTCGTAAAGGTATTTTAAGTACTCTTAGACGTTTCTACACGAGAGATTCTCGCAATTTTTCACGTTCGCGGTAATTTCAAAACGTTCTTAGAAATATCTCGCAGTTGATTTTTACTGATTCCGTATTGCGTTACGATGCAGGTTCTTGCGAGATTTTATCGCTCCTTATAGAAGACCTTGTCATATTGCGCGTAGAAAAATGAAAAAGAGGAACAAAATGAAACGTAACCTAAAATATTCCGTAACATTGTAATTTAAAATATTTGATAACGTATGGTGAATGGTCGTCGATCTTAACCGAGAATGGAAAACCTCTTGGATAGGGCGTTCAAGGTTCCTTATTAGGAACTATTAGCTGGAAAATAGGTAGATCAAGTGGATGCACGTATTCATCGAGCCTCGCCTATGTAAGTGGACCGTAATTGAATGTCAGCGTGATCTCGGTATATACCACGGCAGCGCTTCTATTCCAGGCCTGAAAATGCATCATCCGTGATACCGCTATCGGCTCGGATCTCCGCAAGTATCTTCTGGTCACCTGGGTCATCAACCAGGATTGGCAGAATTTTTCTTACGACACGATTTTCCTTGGAAGCTGGCGCAGGCTGTGCGTGGTATAATTTCCGTAATTAAAGAAAAATTCTCCTAAAAAGGATCGACAATTATATCCGTCGTGGATTAAATTTCAAACATTTCAAGAATGAAATCATCGTCTTGAAATATATATATTGGGTCGTCCGAATAGTTTCTTTCGTTCTATAAGGAAATAACGGACGCACAACATTTTCAACAGTTTTATATTATTTTATCGAATTACGTATGATCGATTTTGTTCTATGAAATTAAAGATCACAAGGTTCGACAGATTAGGTTTCATGTTTGTATAAAAATGCGCCGTTGTAGAAGACGCGTCTGTAAAGGAAAGACGCTTTCCTAATACATACTAAGCTAATACATACTTCAAACATCCTCCGATTCGGAAATTACAATCAGACTTTGAAAATTAAAGACTTCGAAAATGTCAACGTCTACAACATCAAAGCGTCTCTTAAAAATAGAATAACACGATCCTGGCTTTTAAATCATTTTCAAACCTAATTTAGATAGTCCCCTAAACACAGATAGAAATTTTCAGCAACAGCTACGAGCAATCTATCGGTGGAAAATCGGCCCGGAAGCGACATTATACCGACATTACCAGCTTATTATAATTGTAACGTGTAATCGATACGGGCCCTGGCTCGGGCTGACAATGGCGACGAGCGGACAATGCGAGAAAATACGACTCTTCTCCGTAGGGAGGCGACGGGGATTCGCACAAAAACCATCTTCCCTTTTCACATGGTGGAACGGGCCCGTTGCTCGACGAATAAATGGCCTGATTAAGCACGCCATTTTGCCTGTAATGTAATCTTTAAGCGCGCGTCGACTTCTTTCGCCTGCATTGTGCGGATGGTACGCGATGTCTCGTCGATCATTTCCAAGGATTATGCTCGGCCCCTTTGTCCGGCCGATTATTCATGTTTCAGAGGGAACAGAATCGTAGAAGAAGACGTCGTTGATTCAACTTGTTGAGCTCCGGCTGCTTGTGAATCGGAGTCGTGTCGTTCTTTTTCTTCACATTATAATATTATTCCCTTGCTTATCTCTTCTCTTCTCTTCTCTTCTCTTACGGTGTGACTTCTGTTGATTGGCCATGTTTATGCTTATGCGTGGGACGTAGGTGCGCGTTAATGATATTTTTATCGTTTGACGTTCCCATTTTTTTGTAAATAGAATTTTAGTTACTTGCGAGAGAAGAAACGACGACGATGGTAATCGCAGTTTGTCTTAGTCGACAGTCTGAGAATCAACGATCGCTATGAAAAGATGGCTTAGTCTCGATCTAATGGTAGCCGTAGATACGACTAGCAGATGCAATAAAATAGTAAAGCGACGAGCGAACAGAGTAAAATTGAAAAAGTAAAGACGATAGGTAGATATACGCAACTGCCAAGCCCGGAATTATCCGAGTATTTTACATTCACACGTTCACACATCGCGTAATCGCGTATTCATGATGTATACTGGCGCAAGAGGGATTGAATTTGTTCACCGAAAGTCACTCGAACCTCTGAGACTTTCGCGTAATTTTCGTTCGCGGTTAAATCAGAAGAAAAACGACCCTACTTCCCATATATACGGAATTCCACTACTTCGTGGTTCTGCTTGTCGATTTTCAGATTGACTCCAATCTCTTGCAAGCTGAAAAGAGAAAGAGTCTGATCGTCCGTGTGCGAACCGCTCATTGACCAATTACATTTCCCATTGTATCCGCACAAAGCGTGAAATTTCTTTGGAATTCTCTTCTCTCGCTGGAAAATAAAAATGACGAATCAAAGAAAACGCGTCGAGGAGAAGGAAAAGAAAATGGACAGAAATTAGGAGGAAAACGTGGAATGGTATCGAAATCGAAGGAGATCGTTAAAAAGAACAGAACCATCGGCAGATGACGGTGAAATCGGGAAGTTGCCGATAAACTGCAGGTGCTAGTCGGTTTTTTCGCGACGGAAAAAGAGTTCATTGTTGCGGAGGGTTTCAAACAATGCCCGATACAATGGCGACAGTATCGTCGATTGTGCCAGCTCCACCGCTATTTTTCTTTCTTCCATTATATGCTTTTCTCCGACGGCGACAATGCTTTCTAACGAATCGCCCTGCGTTTTAATATACGAAATAACGGATTTTTCGACGAGCCATTTCGCCAGAACGATTCTTCACATTATTTTCCAGTTCACCAGAGTAGGTATACCTTTCTTTCTCTCTCTCTCTCTCTGTCTTGTTTCCTCTACCTTTGCTACTTCAGAAATTCAGTAGATTCTTTTTTTTTTTTAGATAAAAAAGTCAGTTCACCAGGGTTTACTTCTATCTTACTTTCTCTTCAGTTGCTGTTTCGAAAATCGAACGATGCTTCACGTAGGAAATGAATATGTAGCCTTTAAGTATTCAGGCTTACGTCATGTTACGTTGTGTTCTAGTCGTCGATTTGGCTGGGATTTTGACAACTAAATTTCCCTGCTTTTTATACAAAAATATTCTACAAATATTTCATACAGGGCTCGATATTGAATATCTTTTTAATCATTTAAAATTCCACTGCATCGATGGTGTAGGTACCATAGGATGAAACTCGACCACCAGTCGTATAGACGTCATTGTTTAGGGCATTCTGTAACACTTATTACGTAGTCTTCTTTATCTGTTATACTTACAATACGCGACGTGACACGATAAACGAAATACTCGCGAGAAACAAATTCGCGAACAAGTACGCGTAATAAAACGGGGTATGTTTAGCAAAAATGTTCGAGAACAATGGAAACCGAAAGAATGTAAACGTTCGATACGCAACGTATACACAACTGACGACAAATCAGAATTAGCGATAGCTTTTCACAAAGTACCACGAAGGTATCGTTGACATTCTTAGCCCGTTTCGACAGCTATTTTTGCTATTTCTTTTATTCCTTTCTTTTGTTGTTCGTCTTTGAGAAACGCGCAAGAGTCGTAAAAATCATCTCCACAGGCGTCCAAAGCTCCGAACAGCCTAAAAGGGATTTACAGGTGTGAGCCAGCCGAGGAAGGGACTCGCAGGCTTATTCGGTTTCCGCCACTTCAGCCCCGTACAAAGTGCATGCAAATTTTCTAAAGGGAACGGTCCCGCCCGTTTTATTTCGACTCGTTTGTTGGACTCGATTTTTTCCCTCTGTTCGATTCACGTGGCTTCCTCTCTGTCGCTTGGACGCGCGATACCACATTCGAAACGTATTAGATCGGTCGATGGACTGTCGCAGGGTTTTAGAGTTTAAGAATTCCTCTGAGAGACGCTTCGCACGCTTCTGCGATATATTTTAGCTTCGGTCCGCTTCGAAATCTATGGATTATTTCCTTCTTCTTTCTTTTCTTATTTTTGGGAACACGTATTCTTGTCGGCTGAAGCTTAGTACAGATTAGTTTTCATTGCAGTTTGGCAAGAAATTTGTCGAAATAATTTGAAGATACGCGAGGATCTCTTCCTAAAGCGTGTAAAACACGCAGAATCGAGTACAGAACGAGGAGCAACGATAACAATTTTCGTACATCTATCGAGCTAATTAAAGAAATATACGGAGGAACTTGCTCGAAAGCATAATAACGAAACCGTGGCGTTTCCAGCCTGAGAAATGTGCGCGAGATCTAAACACGAACAGTTGGCTACCGTTGCTTGCTCTTCCTAAACAAAATGCAAAAGCCAACGTCCAATTATAAATAAGTACGAGCTTGAAAGCTATCGCTTCAGGGGAGAGAATACGTTCGAGAAACGCGCCGGTATAATTCACCTGCGTCGTTTATCTTACGATATCTTTTAAATGAACGTATCAACAACGTCAAAACACCAAGTGGATTACCATCGCTTCCAATCGGCATATTCAAAACAGCAGAAAGAAGAGAAAGAAGACGTCAAAGGGAAGAAAAAGATGCCGAAAGGATGCAAAGGTCACGAAGATGGTAGAAAGATGGAGGTGTTAGAGAGGGTCGGATAAAAATTACTCGGCAACAGTCGCGCAGGCAGCCGAGGACCAAAGCAGCGAAGGTGGAAGAAGAGACGCGAAGAAGAAGAAGAAGAGGCGGCGGCGGCGGCGGCGGCGGCGGCGGTGAACGCGGGCGGAAAGAGGAGAGGAAAAGGAGAACCGTTGGGAACGGGCGTGCACGCTGCTCGCGCATTGGTGCACCGGTGTGTACGATGTGTGCAGAGTCGCCATGTTGAATATCCCCACTTCCGTTCCACGTGTCCTACACCTACACACGTGTCGGGAACGCGATACCGGTCGCAATATCATCGTCCACGGTAGGGGCGAGAAATCGGCCACCGCCATGGGGGCTAGCTATTCGTTTCATGGTGGTGCAGTGACGCCCTCTAATCCCCAAAGCTCACAAACGTTAGGTCCTAAAACGAGTTAAGTCTGAGTTTATAGGTTTTTCACGTTGTTCGAATTCGAACCACTCGACCTTGTGGTCATCGCGAGTCTTATCGCTTAATTAAATTAGCTTTAATTGCAAGTTCGCGACTACTTCGCTCGTCGTAGTACTACTACTTGGATACAGCATGTAAGGCTGTTTGATAAACTGCGAGGTGCAGAGATCTCCGTTTTCAGCATTTAGACGTTAATAGTCCAACTCGTTTTATGCGTACACGCAGTGAGCGAGTTACGAGGATTTTTGGAACGGTTGGAGACACGCGAGACCTGTTCCAGGTGGATTTTAAGCCGCCAGAGAACGCGTCGAAACAAGCATAATACACACGTACAACTAGGAATAAATCGAACAGCCGGGCGACTCGGTCGAACGACTTGAATTCGTTCTACTTTTTATCAAGTCTCGTGTCGATTAATTGAGTTGCTGCTTTGATTACAGTAATTTGAAGCCGTTTGACTGGCACGACTTCGTTATTTATCTGATTTCAGATATCTTTCCGAGTTTGTACGCTCGTTTTCCATGCTAGTTGTTTAACTGTACTTGCACGAATATCAGATTCTTAGGCGAGGCTTTTCGGATACGCTGGTTTTTAATCGCCAATAACGAATTCGCGGATATTTAAGCCACACTGACGAACTCCATAAATGGAAAAGTAGAGAAACGCGACGACGCGTCGAATATTTTTGAAATTTATTTTCGAACTTCCTGTCGTTCGCGTCGTCTTGTAACAAACGAACTCGCGGGAAGTATAATTTGTTTCTATTTTTTGAGTATCCTGTACTAGCGCAATGAAATTGAGAAATTGACAAAAGTCTCTACAGTCGATCAGTTCGGTTTCCGAGAGGCTCGTTTGTTACTCGAACGCGCTTTTGCACGATTTTAAATAAATTCCAGGTCCAAAGTATTTCGCGATTTTATTCGATTCCTTTTATTTGAATTCTGCGATACGTAACTACTTCAAATCACAGATTTTTTAGTATTTCGCGTATCGAGTGAATTATATGAAAACTTATCTCTCAAAGGTTCGACAAGAAGCACTTACATCTGATTATTCTAATGAATTGAACCCCTTTGATACATTTATACTATCGACCATACGTTTCCACATCATTGGTCAGAACATATCTTATTAAAATCTCGCTTCCGTGAAAATATAGAAGCACAAATAACGTATTCTAGAGTTCTGCGTGTCAGACTTGCAAGTGATGATGGACAAGTAAATTGTATTTGACGGCCAATTAAATCGTGTGTAACAAATTTTATCGAACGTATTTGCGTTAGGAAACGAGAAGTAATAATTTCACAGCGGTGGAATCGCTCGTGGAATATCGAGGAAGTGTACCGAGCTACTTTTTTATCAAACTACTTTACGATGGTACTGAATGATTATAGTCGATCTAAGGTAGAGAATTACACACACACAAAGTATCGAAAGGGTCTAACTACGTCTGATGATGTTGCGACGCGAGTAGTCAGTATTCCGGTATTAAAAAAAAAAGGCTAATCAAACGACTATATTATTTGTACTATAATTTCACTGTCGACTTGGAAAAGGTATAGCAATCATCGAATTTACATCTTCCTTCCATTAGTTGCCAATTTTCTATTCCCAAGATTATTTCCTTATCGCTAATATATAGATATAGGGATAAAAGTCGAGAAAATAAAACGACGAGTTCTTTTAAGAATACGGTTGTACAAGTTTTTCTTTCAGAAATAGGATAGGAGAACAGGGTTCAAGAATATATCGAATAAAAGCTGATCGACAATTCATAGGTTCGTATTATGAATGGACGCGTTTAAAAGTAAATAAAGTTCGGGAATTTTGCCCGATCGACAGTAACTTCCACTCTTATTTCTCAAGTTTGAAAAAGTTAACGCATTGCGAAGGAAAGGACCGAGTTTTGGTAGGAGATAGATCTTGAAACGCGCGCCACTTCAAGCTTCCATCGGCGAAAATAAAATCAAATAACACGCGTTCCATTGCCAATATCGGGTCTGCGATTCCACAGGATCGCGAAGAATCGAAATGTCCGAAAATTTCTCGAGAGATAAGACGCTCGGTAATAAAATATAGAAGGAAAGAGACTCGGTAGGTTTGTTAGAATTTTTTTTTTTACAGGCTAGCATGACTTTTACGGCCGAAATTCTTCGAAGAACTACAAACTGGACGCTTGTATCGGCGAAATTGCGCAAAGAATCGCGTAACGATCGCGTTCCCGTGTTTCGACCGGCCGATTTCTCGCCGCCAGTTTCGACACAGTCCCGCCGTGTCGAGTCGATCGTTAGGCAGAACGAAACAAGGCCTAAACACAGACATTAACCAGGACACGTCACTTCGGCCTCTCGGGTTTCGCGGGCTCGGGTCGAAGAAAGTGTCACCGTACACGCTCTGACACCTTAATTGCGCGATTACGTCCGAGACTCTTGTATATCGTGATCTGTTCCAGTAATCACCTTCCAATCGATTAGAGTCGATCTAGAAAGTTGGATATCTCGATCTTGTTCCATGTGACTGGTAATAACCGAACCTCGAGCGAACCAACGATCAGTATCCTCATTCGTGTTTCTTAAAAAGAGACGTTTCGAAATCCACGTTAATTCGACTTCATCTCGTCTCGACCACATCTCTTGGCTCTTTTGACTCGACGTTTTCATTTCTCGTTTTTGCTCTTCTTCCTTGTGGACCTTGGTAGCATCTTATCGGGGATACACGTGGAGGAAATTGGAAACTGTAACGAGGATTCGTACAGAATTGTACGTAGCTTCGATATTTTTTATAACTCGTTAGACGAGCTTGAGTTTGGCTTGATCGAGCTTTTCGCTTGTTTTTGGAAACGGATAGGTTGTTGTTTACGTAAGCAGGGCAGGTCAACGTTACGAAAGATGCGACGTTCCGCTTTTTCCTACTAGCTACAGCTAACTTACCTATGTGGTTCGCACAACGTGTTATCTTGTGAATAGTTTACGTTTATATTGCATCTTGCCTATCCGTCAATTTTGACGAAAGTATATACGTACTCCGCAACATAAACGAAACTGCGGAAAACCTGCAGACTATCGATCTGTCGAAAAGAGAAGTTGTACGTTTTCAGTCGTGGAGACTGAAGAGAATAGAGAAGCGGGGCAAAATGTCACAGACTAAATACTCGAAGGTGAACTGCATGGACGAAGACATTCGCGAGGAATTATACGAGCTAAAAGATACCCATTGAGATAAAACAACACATACGTACGAACATTTTGTTCTTCGACGAGTAAAAAACTGCGATAACGAAGACTTCGACCCAGGCCAAGAGGATGCGAGGAAGTGCAATCTCGCGCGAAGAATCTCGCGAAGCAGAAGCTCGATTCAACCTACTTACTGGTAGCTCGTTTAACTTCCCCCCACCTAAACCTCCACTTCGACTTATTACCCTGTACGCAGCATACCGACTGAGCAGTGTACACGGTTACGTCGAGAGTGTACGAAAGATGTTCTCTCCCCTGTTCTGCGCGATATTTCCCTTGGCGTCGTCTTCTGGCCTACCGCGTATAAAAAAGAAAGCACCTCGAACACGAACGAACGAACGAACGAACGAACGAACGAACGAACGAACAGGGAGAGAAAAAACCTCGTCGAACGAAACGGAGCGAAAAGGGTGGTAGGGGAAACGGCTGATGGACAAGGAGTGGGGAGTTGGCGAGGGATAGAGAGCGTGGGGGTAGGGGGTCCAGACGTATTAATTAAACGACTCATTTTCATCGCACGACAAAAACGTGAGTTTAACGCCCATCGGCGACTAATGCGTCGCCCCACTGCAGCTCGTACGCTGCTCGTGGAATCGCGGTAGCGTGGCTGGTGCCGACCAGCGAGTTTCTACCTCGAAGAATCGTCCAATCCTGTTGAAGTGGTGTACGCCTAGTATAGCTGTTCGTACCTTGAAGAACCGCCCAGTTTTCGTCGATTCTCTATCCCCACCAGCGGAGTGGCGGTGCACGGTGGTGGGGTTGGGAAGCGGCCGAGGAACAGTTGCCCCCACCAACACCCAAGAGCGCCTCGTTTAGCCTGTAATTTGCTCAAACACTAGCAAGCTCTCGTGCCAGAAACATCCGTCAGAGAGCCCGTGGTCCGTTGGAGTCTCGAGATACGCTCGTTGGGGCCACAGTTGCTCTTTTTTCGGGACAACTGTGCCCGAGTGGTTCCTTTGGCCGGAGTAAATTTGGTGCCGCGGGGCTGGAGCTCGATGGAGAGGCGCGGTCCCGGGATATCGCAGTGTGTGTCGGCCGTGTGAGCGAAACGCTTCGTGTTGCGGCCTCTCTCTCTTGCGTTACGGTGGTGACACTACTCCTTGTCTCGCGCGGGGTCATCGTCGACTGGATGATCCCTCAGTGACGCTACACGAATCTCACGTGAACGATGAATCAGTGGTGATCGTGGTGGTGGAAACTACAGTGTCGCATATTTCGAAAACACTCGTAGAATAATACGTGAACTAAGAGGATATTATAGGTTGGTGTGGCGAAGAGATCGACAAATGGACCATGTACTCATTAACGAAAAGAAACGAACGATAACTGTCATCGAGAACATTGTCAACGCTAAATTACAACTGGGATAGTATCCCAAAATAGGGAGTTATCAGTGCGTCGATAAGTGCGTCCAAAGTGTTCTCAAGGAGTAACCCGTGGTTGGACGTCTGGCAGGCAAGCGTTCTCGGTCTGGTGAAGGAACCGGGACCGGGGCGGGTGCAGGCATGCGGCGGACCTGACTCGACCGAGTTACCTGGAGCCCTCGCGTGTTGCAGAAGTGGCCAGTCCATCAGCCAGGCGTACGATAATCGTACGATGATGCCGCTCGCGCCGACGCCAATTGTACCGGTGCCCTCGAAGCCGAAGATCGGCTTCAGCATCGACTCGATCGTCGGTGGTGGTGGACAGGGTCGCGAGGATCGCTTGGACCGTTTAGAACGGGTCGAAATCGAGAGAGATGGCAGCCCGATGGACGTGGTCGAGGGTTCGTCTTCGCCTCGAACTCGTCGAGTGACCACGCGATCCCCTGGCGCTCATTCCGAGGGCTCCGATCGGCCGGTGTCGCGAAGTTCCTCCGTGGAGTCGTACCCTAACTCTCGAAGAACGCCGTCACATCCTGGCAGCCATCATCACCATCACGGCAACCACCATGGTCATCATCATCACTTATCCGCCGCCACCCACCTGGATTTTAGTAGAACGACGGTTCACAGTCACAGTGGAGGATCTACGCCGAACAACAGTCCCAGTCCACCTCACAGGATATCCCACGGTGATTCTCCCGTCGGTACACACCCTCAGCCGCCGCCAGGAGTCGTCAGACCGAGTCCCAATTACCTCGCACCGCCGCCTGGCGCGGCAACCGCGGCAGCGGTCGCTGCCGAACAATTAAAATCTCTTTACGGGCTACCAGGACACGGTCCAACGGGACCGCAAACTGGACAGAACGAGTATCATACGCAACAGCAGTTAGCACTAGCCGCGAATTTGGCCGCGGCGCAACATTTCCAAGCGGCGAATCTCGCAGTGGCCCTTCAGGCGCATCACGGCGCGTCGCCCCATGGACCACCGCACGGACCTTATCCCCATGGGGGCGCGCCTGGTGGACCTCATCCACCGCCGCATCCTCATCAACCGCCTAGAGACAGCTATCCGCTGTATCCTTGGCTCCTGTCCAGGCATGGAAGGATCTTCCCTCATAGATTTCCCGGAGGTACGTCCCGCAGCTGTCTTTCTTCTTCTTAGTTCTCAGCTTTGTGTTTTTCGTTTTTGGGATAGTTGAGTGTATTTCGTTGTGTTCATTAGGTGTTCATAGGTTAGTACAAAAGGACTGTTTCAACTTGGAAAACATGTAAGCGTGCTATGTTGCTTCTTCCTTAGTCTTGACAGTTTTTAGTATAGTTGAATATGTTTCATTATTTATCAGGTTAGAATCGAGGACCCTATTAATTTCTTTTAATTTAAAGAAAAGACTATGTCGATTTGTTTGTCTCTCGTGCGTCTAGTTTTTCCGCGATTGAACTGTAACTGTAAAAGCTGCAAGAAATATTATCGTGATTGCATATTATTCAGTGTACTTGTATGTTTGGACAATTAGCTTGTCGCGCAATGGTCAGATTACGCGTGCTTATCTTATTTTTCCGACCAAGATGAAACACGTATCTATTCTCTCTGGCCTTAATCATTTTTACCCGGAAATAGTTGGAGAAAACTGGCATCGTTAGATCATAGGTGATCGTAACAATTGCAGTTTGATTCGAATAACGTTACTTAATCCTTGCGGATCTAGTTTCGTATTTATAACGCGTATCTTGCACCTTATCGTCTAAACTAAACGATGTAAGTTGAAATAAAGTATTCTAAAATTAAGTAATTTAATTGAAACTATTGTGGATCATCTACGTAACCCAATGATACCAATTGAGCGTTAGTGGAGAGTCTCTCTCTCTCTTTCTGTGGGTTCAATTTTATTTCTCTGGCTGTTAGTTTCATCGTAATTAATTAGATAGAAATAGAGGAAAGTGGAGAAAAATAGAACACTCGATATCGAAATTTGCCTACAGGATAGAAATTAAAACACAGTGCCTGGAATGATAGCTTTCAGTTTCTGGTTCGCGTGACTCGAAAGACGCGATTCATGTTTTTATAGTTGCAAGAATGCTTACGTATACGTGTACCTATATCGCTTTTTATCATTGATAGCGGTACAAGTAGAGAAATAAATAAATGTTGTTTTTATTGCATAAATAAACTTGATAGTAAAGTTATCAAGTTTTATATGACTTCCTGGCAAATATCAAGCTTCGTAGTAAAGTTATCTTAAACTTATCGAAGCTTGTCAGATAAAACGACATATTTCTGACTCTGTGTTCCATTAGTTTCACGCCAAAGGATAGGTGTGATAAGATGATGAATAAAAATGGTTAAATAATTACAAAATTATGTAGTCTTGCAACGGTGTATGACTTGTTTGGTATTATAATACTATTTATATTCATAATATGACAAATTAATAGATCGATTGTAAGACGTTTGTATATCTTTAGAATGGTTGCCTCTGCATCAAAGTCCAATTTTATAATCGACATCGTTTCTTAATTACAAGATCGCAGATTACGGAACATAACTTACGTTTACGTATACCTAATAGTTCGATGTTTTGCGTCAGATACCGCATTAAAGCGAATAAGAAAGTAGTCAATCCACGCGTTACTTATACAGACGTACTTAGGCAAAGAAATATTTAATACATAAATTTTTATTGAAATATCAACGAGCGACCGATTCACTGATCAAGACATTACCGTCAATTCGTAGAACGTGTACGTGGTTCAACGAGACACGTAGTCGCGTTTCCGAAAAATATAATTATTTCTTTCCGATCGAACGCATAGGAAGCTCTTGCTCGTCAAAACGTTTTCCTCTGTTTATTCAACGGTTCGTTAATTCTCGATTCTTTCGACTGCGCGATACAACAGTAGTTCATTCAAATAACATCTAACGAACAGAAAACAATCTCATATACTTACACTAATTCCTTTAACTCCGCAATAATATAGCCGTCGTTTTTAATAACATATTTATCCGACAAAGCGTTATCGATTAATCGAGCAATACTAAAAGCTGTTATTCGGTTTTCTCGTTAATCGCTAGACGAAAGGGCAACACTTGGTTACGAATTCCATCGAACGGTTTCGAAATCATATGCTCGTTGTAAAATTATTTCGCGCGAACGACATGGTATTTTTGCTGGTTTCGAGGAAAAGAAAAAAGGGAGGAAGAAGGCAGGAGGCTCGTTTACATGGTTAGATCGTTGTCAGTTGGTTCTCTATACGTGTTTCTTTCGCACGCGATCGTCCGGCAATTCTGCCGATCGGAAAGCCATCTGTAACTTCGCTTTCTTTACGCGATTTTCACGGCTCTTCGAGGGAAGTCCCGGACAAAAGGCAATGTCCCTGCAGGACCGCTGGAATGAACCTTAAATTATATTTACAATAGAGAGAAATTTCCACTGCATGAATCTCAATTTCGGCTGTCTTTATGTCTCTAGATGGAAGTTAAAATATATTTGGACAATAATGATCTTTCCAAAGAAAGTTTTACTTTACCCTACGAGAGTGAACATCCAATTAACACCTATTTTTACCCGTGTAATTATTATTTTTCCTACCGTGCGCAAGGTGCGTCAACTACGGCCCGCTCTCTATGGCGCCACGTTTTCGAACTTAACTTTAAAGCTCAATTATGCCTCGTAACGATGCTGCACCTAGGCCCCCTCCAAAGGTACAAGCGCGAGCCTGCTAACGAGCAACGTCCCCAATTTTCCCAAACACCGTATTCTTAATTTCTATATAAATATGTATGTATATGTGTCTGAAGTAATAAACAAGAATAAAGAATCAATTATAAGCGTGGAACGTGCGAATAGCCGAGATCCGCGAGTTAGCTCGTCATATTCCAAGTTAATAAACCCCATGGCGCGATATTCTCGCTTTTTTCTCCCCTCTCCTTCCCTTTCCCTTATGTCGACCGGTTCGCCCGCGAGAGATTATCGATTTGGTCGCGATGTAAACAGCGTATATCGGAGTCGATCGCGCTTAAACGACGAACACGATAATTACGTGTATATTCCGTAGGGCTGGTAAATAAGAAGGAACGCACGCGTTTCTTTACCCCGTGAAAGAAGAGGTTACGCAAAGATTTCGTAACGGAGATTTTGTAACGTTGTTGTGTCCGCGACGCGATCACTCTTATCTCGAGTCATAAACGACGAGGCAAAACAAGCGGGTTCGCGTAATTGATTCATTCGAGAGTGATAACCGGACCCCTGGACCAATTATGAATTATTCCACGATACTGGCCGTATCGTAACGACGAGATAGCGTTCCATCCAGTCATCCATGATAGCGGATAGTGAATGGAGGAGAAGAGAAGCGATAGCGTTATTTGTTTAGTGGTTGCAGTCGGTAGTGTTGCGTGGTGATTGAACTTTTAAAAATAGATCTGCCCGAGGCGATTAATTGTAGAGTTAGAGCAACAGTTTGGATATTTATTCTAGATTAGGATCATATAGGAACGATCTTATGGTGAATTAGCGAAGAGCGGAGAATCGAGCAAGTGGTGGAAATAATTTTCGCTAAAAGACGTTGAAGCTTTCTATTGCGATAGGAAGATAGGCAGATTTAATGTACGTGTGAAAAATGGAAATAAATAGAATATTTACAGAATATAGAAGAATATAGGAAATAAAAGAATCCGTTTTTTCAAGAATTTTTAGCGAAGGAATCGCGTTGAATATTCATAATAGTTGGAGGTAATCAATTTGAAGATGATCTAAATCAATTTTATCCACGCAAAAAATTACCATACGAATTTTCGTGCGAAATGTTCGAAGACGGAATAAATTTGCCGGCGATAGAAGGAATCGATGAATAAGAATATATTTATTGTATACCGTTTAACAAATTCCGGGAAAAACATCAGGATATTCGCTGAAGGATAAGATATTTTTAATTCACTTGTATATCGTGCTGTGCAACTCAAGCTTGTTATAAAACAAACTTTCGTTTAAAAAAAAGGGAAGATTCCTCAGGAATATAGCAACGTTGAACAAAATTTTTTCTCGTAAAATTGATGATTCTCGTTATCGTTTTACAACACGCATACGTCCACTCGGACAGATGTTGCGCGACTGTTCGCCCATTTATCTCCAAGCGATTACCGGCTACCTGTAACTGGAATCTAATTAGCCAAGGCAAAGCAAAACAGGTAGCTGTGCATTGTACGACGAACGATACCGTTCGACAACTGCGTCAGTTTCTTCCACCTGTGAAGGTGTGAAGACATTACCGATTTCAAGCTGAAGCACACGGAGTTTCGTGTCTCGCCACTCATCGGTTCGTTCGTATCACGGTTAATTTTATCTACGATCGCTAGTCGATTGTAAATCATTCGATCGTACGAAACTCGTACGAGACGCGACGTATGTTAGAAACGAGAGTTTTATCACGAAGCGTTCACATTTGTAGAGGACGAGGCGGTAACAGTCAATACGCGAAAAAATAAGTGGAAACTGTAGAATGAAATTTGTTCGCACGACGCTTCGTTTCTGTGAAGATCCAGTTTGAAAATTCGTCGAATCTGCTTTGGCTTGGCTAAGTACCGACTACGTACGAGTGAACGATCGGCAGAAGGTTATTGTACGCGTGAAGATAAGTCAACAATGTGAAATAAAATTCTTCCGTGCAAGGTTTCGTCTTGAAGAAAATGAAATTTAAACGCGTTTAATTACGAACTGGTCGGGTACACGCGCACGTTGCATTTTCAAATTTAATTTCCTCGAAAACGAAGCATCTTGTGAAAAAATGCTATTCTACAGTTTCTACTTATTTTCAAATGTAGCTAAAACCCCGGTCGATTATTTACTCTCGTTCAGTTTGCAATTAGACGAGTTTAAGTATGCTTCCATACTTTGGAAGTCGCTTTTTATTTTATTATTATAATTTACTATAACAAATTTTTCTCTCGTTTTTCCACGCGAAATCGCTCCTTATCCAGTTCTATCACGATTACCGTCCCACCCTCTATGTGTAAATTTATTTTCCTTTAGGAAGATACACCACGTATTTCTGGCTGGTTTTGTCGCGTAATTGTGAAAAACGGAAGATCGAGGGAATAATTTCCAGGAAAAGGATTAGTTTGCAAGTTTCTGTTAAGAAAAGAGTTAATTATTATATGGAGGAAAAGAAACGATCGATCGTGTGCTTGGCACGACTAATAATAATTTACTCATTGTGAGCGCGCGTATGCGCTCGCTTCGATTCTTCGAATGACCACGATGACGAATCGAAAGGGACGAGGGGATGATCGTTTGAAAACGAATGCGTCAAGTGGAAAACCTCGATGGACGTTTTATGGACACGCGTGGACGTTTATACGCGAGGCGATTTACAAGACGTGAAACGCGCCACTGATGGGGGAGGATTATTATGGAGCGTGTTAGCAGTGATGAATGTAGAAGTAGCGCTTTGTTGTGTTACGGTCTTCAAATCATCGTGATTTTTTTTGAGATCTTTTTTAAATTTAACATTTGAAGGGTCTGTTTGTGAGAAATTAATTTCTACGTGATATATAATATTTGCCATAGGCTAGGATCTTTAAGGTAGGCTTTTGTTGTGTGATTAAGGCTTAATGGAAAGGTTAATTACTTGGATTTCTATCTACATATAGGTGAGCGACGGAATGACACGTTGAGTAAGATTGATTCTTAATGCTAATTTTCTGTAACTTCTTTTGGGAAAAAAGTTGACCTTATTAGGAGTTGTGATTTAAATACCAGGAACATAGATTGGATCCAATACGAGGATTGGTATTAATTTATGAGATTGAAGATTCTTCGTCGTAAATTACTCGTGACATTTTAATATTTCTTATCTGCTACAATGATCGCGCTTCCAGCATATAATCTCGACAGGCTCGATAATTAAAAGAAATTTAATGCTACCAAGTAATACCCGATCGTTCGAAATGCTCGATCTTACGTTAAAAGAGACAACTCGCCAGTACCTTTTGCGCCCTTTAATCATTCTAACACATCTTACAGTCCTAATAGTCTCACCAAAACTGTCCAATTGTCTCAGATACTCGATCTGGCATCCAGTGTTCAGTTATCAAACTAAAAATGTCAATACGCCACAATTTCTCTATTCTTCAAAAAATTCTATACATTTGCCCGCAAATCATGCAAACAGTTTACGTGATCCTCGCAGTATTCCATACGTAATGGTTGTGTAGAGGACAGATATGAGAATGTTTGACCGTGAGATTTATTGGAAGTTATCGTTTGTTGTCGTAACCGTCGAATATATTTAAAATAATAAATTAATGTACAGCCTATATTCGCCGAGTCGCTAATAGATAACGTAGATAACCCGTGATAACACTTAGATCGCTCGTTGATACAGAAAGATGCACGGGGAGGGGGGCGGGTGGGAGTCGAAAGATTCAGATTCGTCTTTGTTCGACGGTTATGCGTAGCGGCGACATTTGTTCTTACATTACTTGTATCCTAACGATCTCGATACTCCGAGGCAAAATAACAACATGATCTGAATTGTCCTCTGACTCATGTACCGCTACAGTTGCAAAAGGTATTGCCACATACTCTTTGTTTTCCAGTGGAAGGTCTTTACATCTCATTTTCGTAGTATCGAAGCTCCGTATTCATCCGAAAATTCTGCCAAATGATACGAAATTTAATTAGCTGGGCCTAATTAGTTACTAGATTCTACAATGAATATATCGCTGGTGCGATGTGCTTTGCGTAACCACTGTATATAATCCGATCGAAGTTGCTGCGAACGTTGCTCACGAAAATATATCCATTCCCATCCACGTTTATAAATAACGCGCCAGTTAATTAAGTATATACCACCCAAAGGCAGAGCCCTACATCAGAAAAATCCGAAACGTCTCCTCAGAAGTAGTAATTACGCATTCCTTAATGAACAGGCGGACGTCGCGCGAAACGAGAACCGCGACAGGTGCTCGAAGCTTTCCGAATTCCCCTGTATCCTCCTACTTTTTATATTTATTTTCTTTATTTTCCCTGCCGCTCCAACTGAAATCCATGATTTCTGTATTACGCAACCGATAATTTAGCAGCTCGAATCTCGGCCGTGTTATTACGCGAAAACCATCCTACCTCTCCTTAGCGGTTCATTATCGTTCAGTGTCGTCCAATCATGTGAGCAGACATTTTTTCTCTAATTATATTCCCGCGGTTGTCGTGGCTCTTGCGTCGAGGTTGTTCGTTCCGCTCGAAGATTAATCGCTCAATCGAAAAATCCACTTTTTGCAACGAAACTTCATTGGAAAATCAGTCCTCCTCCTCCTCCTCCTCCTCCCTTTTTCCTCTTTACTTTTTTCCCTCTCTTCTTTTTTTTTTCTTTTTCTTCCTCCACCGCTACGTGTATGGAGACAACGCCGCCGCTTCGTTTCGAGTTGCACGGGTGTAGTTCGTTGGTTATACCTAATCGGGCGGCAATCAGGCGACATCAGACCAGGCCTGCAAGGTAGCATACGAGGTCAGGCCCGTCGGCTGGGAAAAAGCTAGGAAAAGGCGAAACGTCCCCGTCGATAGAAATGGACTATCGACGATTACCATAAATTTACCGCGATCTACCGGGATCGTATACGGTTATTTTGTCCCCCGATAGAGAGAGGAAACTAGTTCCGCGCGCGGAAAAAATCGTGACCGTGTAAGCCTTATGGTGCGTTGTGCGAGCGCCCCTAGGGACTTTTTCTAGTTGCTCGGGTGAACCGATGGTGGCGTTCCTGAGTACTTGGAATTAAGTTTCCCTGCAAGGATCGGATACTGCTCCGGTATGGAGACTGAATATTAACGTTCTCTCGTAATTGGGGTAGCTTTTCACCCTTAATTGGCGAAATGCAAATACGTTGACTTTTCTGACGCGATTCTCACATATTTTAGTATTCCGATTGAAACCTGATCTTGTAAATTGTAATTATCAGCTTTCTATCGTGATCCATAGTTATTAGATTTGTTATTAGATTTTTCGATAAAATAATCAAATTCGTCGATCCTTAACGCGAAAGTTATCCTCGAAACTAGGACGTTAAGTGGTGGAAGATTTTTCTCCGCATTAACGTGACTATCATCATTCATTGTTTCCCAAGGTTCGCAAACGAGAGCCTGTTAGGGCAGCAATTTGAAGAGGTGGCTGGGAGTAAAACGCTTAGGATTCAGACACTCATCGAATGGCCCGCCTAAGGCGACGTCCCAGTCAATGATTCGATGATGAAGTGGCTTCAATGCCGTGTGTTACTCGGTTAGGGTTGTTTGCTACTTTTTGGTCAATTTTGTCTCATCAGCGCGTTACTTCGGGCGGTGTTCTCGGAACAGGACGAGGACTCACGTTACCATTCGATTACTGTTATTTCTCGAGTACTTGAGCCAGCTGGATAGGCTACCATTTTCAACGTAACTTGGACTCGAACGAGGCCCTAGTCGCTTATCTAATAGCTCGTTTTAGAATACCGAGTATCGTACATAGAAAGTTGTGTAGAATTTCTCAGAATTTCTTTGCTTCTACTGCTTCTATGTTTACAAGAATCTTTGATTAATTTTCCTTTATAATTATTCGGTCGGAGTAAATAGGATATTATTTCGCGGAGGAGAATTCAAGCGGAAAAAGTGAAATACGAAATCAGGTATTGCTTACGGTGATATTAATTTGTATGTAAATTATGTATTAAAGCGTAGTAATAGATTGTAATTAGACTGAGGAAATTTATGCAACTTGGTGTTTTTCTAAACGCAAGTGGAAGAAGTTGTAAATATTACAGCGAACATTATAATTTAGATTTTTCGTATATTTCTATATTTTACGAGCATTCTGCGAATTTTTGCATCTAATTTACATCTAACTTTGATATAATAGTCCAATCTCTGAATCGAAGTGATAATAAAGTACTGCGTATAAATTTGTAGCACTTTAATTTTTATTTACACTCGTATATTTCACTATAATTAATTTCGTCGAAGGAATAGAATTCGTGGTACGATTGAAAGTTGTGAGCTCGCTTGAAGTCGCGTTCAAGACGAAACTCTGTCCACTTCCACCGATAACTACGAACGACAGCGAGAAATTTCATTTTGAAACGGACGGCCAAAGCGACCGAAGTTAGTGCCATTTGCTAGCCGATGTATGGCGGTTGGAATTGTTCACTCGAGTAATTGTCACGATCGTTCGTGTTAAATGAAGTACGGCTCAAGTTGAAGTCACGCCTGCTTGGTTCGTGTAATGAGAAAGAGAAATTGTATTGCGAGGCTATTTACCATTTGTATCGAAAATTTGCTTCAATGATAGAACGGAGGATAGCAATGGAACAAGGAAGGAAAACGTTATTACGATGACACAGATATAGAGTTAGATTTGATTGGATTCTATTATAACTCTAATTGATACTTTTGGTAATGGAATACGCCATTAACTGGGCGAAACTTTCTTCGAATAACGTCATTCGGACGTAATTAGAGTAGATATTACAAGAATAGGTCTAAGGGATTTGTTCAAGTCGACCAGTGCTAATGGAATTTTTAACACGCGTGGTATATTCATAAAGGAGGTTTACAAGTGTTTCAATACTCTGGCGAGCCTGTGTATATCGTGGAACTTATAATTATAGACACATACCGATCAGTATGTTGCAGATTTTTATGCCATTTCATATTTCTATCGACATAACTAAGCTAACGAAACCTACGTGAAGATTTATTTCGCCCCTTATAATAAAATTACAATAACCGCTTTACTTTCATCATTTTCCTATATCCTCGTATATTACCAGCATTTTGTACAATTTTACGCTTTTAAGTTTTTCACAAACGCATCATAAAAATCCGCGGTTTATTGATCACGAAAATATTCACTCGCTTTCGTTCTCCGATTTTTCCCTCAGTCGGGATATGTACCGTTGAAAATTATCGTTTGGCGGATTATGTTGTCCGTAAGAAGACAGTTAGAGATATCAAAGCGGAGGTGAAAATTAAACGGAAGAAAAATTTCTGACACCATAGTTGAACTAATCGCCGCTTGTGCAGTAGACACTCGCTTATCTGGCAATTAGTCGGTATCGGTAATTACCGCGGAGTATCCTCCGCCCTAGCATGCAGTCTTCCGCACGCGTTTACAGCGGGGAGAAAGAAGGAGGAAGGTCGTGGAACTGTTTCGATAAGGAATTCTCGAGTCGTTTTCTGTAATCTATTCCGGCTCTCGACTTCGCTACTCTTCGTGGCTCATAATGGTGCCAGGAGGACTTCTTTTTCCTCTTCCACTACTCTTTTTCCTTAGATCTGAGTTAGTTAGTATTATGCAGGCTATACTTTGTAGAAAGAGCCAGAGACTCGATCTTTATAACGCTTGTGTAATTCTTGAAACCGGTGGAAATGTATTTTTAATGATATTAAAGTTCTTCTCGTTTTTTTTTCCTTTCTTTTTTTCCTTGGTTCTCTCGTGTCGTGTTCCGTAGGTTCTGAACGAATGGCGTTCGAATCATCTCTGTCTTATCGCTGGGAAATATATTCGTTGAGTGTAGCAGCTAACGATTAAGACTAAAGTTTTTAGTCTTTTCTTCCTTCGCTCCATTGTGCCTCGTAATTTATTTTCCTGAATGTTTTATCGTTGACGAATAGTGGCGAGAACGGCCGCCGGCGATATCTTTTCTAATTAATTTTTATGAATTATCCGAAAAGAATCGCGCTTAAATTATTTCTCATTCGTGAAATTATTCTTTTACGTTTTTAAATCATATTTTACGACCTACCGAAGGAGAACAGCGTCCAAATATTTATTACAAATATAAAACACGTAATCCACGCGACTATCAGCAGTCCTAGTCTTGGCTAGTCTTTCATTCCTTTTAGCCAAGTTTCGCAAATTCCTAGAAAGGAACGGCGATTAAACTCTTTTCTTCTTCCCTCTTTTTTTTTTTTTTTTTTTTTGTTTAGATTTATGAACGTTTTCTCCCGCCAATAAAACATACGAACCAGGTGTAACCGTTGTTAACGATATTAAAAGTCAACGTTAATATTAACGACGCTGCTACTTTTTCTTATATTCGTCGTATTATCTTTTCTTTTAGAAATTCTCGGTGGAAAAAATACGGCGATCGGAGCGTAATTTGTTGGGTTTTATGGATCGTTTTTTGTCATTAGAACGTATCTGTCTTAAATGACTTCCAATGGCGTGTTCGTTGGATTATTTTTTTACTGCTCGTAGCTGTCGATTCGTAAATACTATAATTCACCGCTAATGTAATCGTAGTTTTATTGCTCGCTACTTCCTCCATCTCGTTGGGTTCAGATTCTGCACATTAAGCACAGGGCATCAGGAATGTGAAGAGGGCATAAAAACTGAAACATTGTCGAATCTGTGCTACGACTATTGGCCTAAGTATTTATTATAACCCGTTGCTCTGCTGCTATACTATAATCAAGCTCCGTTATGGAGGAAAAATAAGAGCACCGATAACAGAATGTTCAGATAACAGAAATTCCATGGTATCTCGTATAGATGGATTTCTTCGAATCTAACAGCATATTACAGTATTGCGTTTTATCGTAACTAGACTTTATCGTAGAAGAGGAATTTCTTAGTTAAACTTTATCATAGAATTCTGTCTACAAAATTTGATAATGGAATATTAAAATCGTTATGCAAACGTTATGTAAAGTTATTCTGCGAATGAAACATGTAGAATATAGACGGTCGAGATATTTTGAGTTTTTAAATTCTGTAAAATAAAGCGTCAATTATCCGAAGCAATTGGGACATCGAGGTGGTTCGGAAAATCGAACTGTTCGGATAACGTAAGAAACATCTACTTACGCAGTTTCCACGGCATAGGAACTATCCCTAAAATTGCTTATTGAATACACAAGAGTATTATTACTGTAATTTGAAACGTAGCTGTATATTACGCGGAATATTCGTTCGTTTTTGAAAAAGTGCTTCGAGCTAACGATACGTAGTAATTATAAATAATTCTTACATAGTCGACGTTAGGAAAGTTTATTTTTTAAAGCAGAAATTTAAGTTCCTCTCCGATTCCTAGAATTAGTAGCGATAGCGACCACGCGACACACACTGTTTCTGCATAATTAACGCAATATTGTGTTACAATTATTATTAAGATCATTAAATTGACCTCAATAGCTTTCGTATGATGTAAAAGCGAATTGCGGTTATATCAGTGTCAAAGCACTCGTGACCTCGTTATTACATAGATGGCGAAAACCGTGGAAAATTTTTGAATAATGAAACCTTCTTTTCCATTTCCCTCGTCTAAATCCACCACTTACAAGAAAAACACTTCAAGTTAATAGCCATACTGTTGGATAGGCAATGAAAATTCAATTAGCAGTGAATGTGTTGAAGCTACATCTTGACCCAGTTGCATGGAACACCGTAAGATCTCTTACGTGCCTCTTCTTCCTCTCACCATATATAATTAATACCCATTATACGTAGAAAAAAAAGGCTTCTTCGTTCTTAAGAGAATATCCATGTAACGAGGCACTCGATTTGGCGAAGAACAGAAGAATCACGTTAAAAACGTCTAAACACAGAAGTTAAATCTCGTTACGTATCTATTCTTCGTCTGGTCGCAATGAGCTGACACGGCGCGATTTTTTAATGACGTCTGCCAACGGCGAACGAACAGTTGCAATACTAATTACCTCTAATACGCGGTTGCGCAAATGGAATGGACGTGATAGCGGAATGAATTCCCGCCTGTTGGTCTGCCGTCGACACCGCTTACGGAGAATTGATATTACGAAAGGGAATTGCCTTTGCAGTTAAGTCACGAGCAATTACCATTAAGCCCGTTCTGAGTAATTACCCTTTTGTTAAGTGAAACATGTGACCCGCGGAACGGCACGATTCCACTGTGGTTTCGTTAAAACGTTAAAATCGTCGACCGGTTCCGGGCTTACAAATGCAAATTTTACGACGCCAGGCGTCGAAGAAGAGTACGCTTCTTGGAAAATTGGTCCCGAACGAGCCACGGTGACGGATCAGCAATAATCAGCAATACCTATTCGAATGTAAATAAGCCTCTAATAGAGTAGAATTATTAGAATCGTCGTGGATTATGCGCGTTTGGCTATTTCGAGGATCGATTATGTAATTTTGTCTTTCTTTCTACGAACAGACGAATTTCGGTTATTTTGGCTATATCGTACCCTCCGACTGGAATATTAGGATCGTTGGAGGATTCTTTTAATTGCTTCTGCAATGTTCTAATAGCTCTACTTTGCACGAAATATTAATTGTACATGATAAAGGAATATATGTAAATAGCTTTTTTCGATTGAAATTTAGCGAACTGCAAAATTGAAGCTGTCACGATTTCGTTCTAGACTTTAGCCGCTTCTACGTCGCTTTGTAGATGTTAATTACAGTTTACACAATTACAGTAGAAGGATCATGATTTTCTTATTGTTTGGTAAATTAATCGAATTGTTAGATTTAGCATAGCGTCCAATTTTGTCCACTTCTCTCGCCGTTTTGATCTTGGCAGTGTAAAACGACGACATTGAAATCACTCAGCCATGTATCTCCATCCCCCAACGGAGGCAGTGAATTAAAATTTAAAAGAGGTCCCAGTGAAACTCGCGTTAGAAAGCAATCGAGTGACGCGAATGTTCAAACTCGTAATAGAAATCATGCGAACGTTTCCATTTGTCGTTATCGAGGCCTGGTATAGTGGTTCGCGATACAATACCGTGTTAATCAGCGTTATTAAAGGGACGTTTACCCTCGTGACGTTCGCACCATGGGGTGTCCATCGGCAACAATGGCGTTCGGTAGCCTTCCCGTCATCCATTTTTTCGAATCTTGATTTCACGCGTGTTCCACGTGTTTCCATGTGTTTGCCCCCGCCATTTTTATCTCCTTTTTGCCTTTTTTTTTTCTTCAACCGAGCCATCGTTTCGAACCGATCGAAAAACGCCTCTGTCGTTGATCTTTCAGGTTCCATCGACAATGACGCGATATTTCTCTCCCCTCTTCTGCTTCGTTCGTTCCTTTGTGAATCGGATTGACGTCTTCATTGAGCGAATCGTCACGGTCGATCGGTGATCGCGATCGAGTCAGAGATCCACCGTGCAAATTGAACAATCGAATGATCTGATTTTTTTGCAGGATGGACTGTGCGAGCGCTTCTTCCTTCTCGTTGATCGACATTGTCTGACTAGTCGAACGTCACTACTGGTTGCGTTTTATAGAGCGACCAAGTAGAGTAGCGTTTTTTTCGAGTCGAGAAAGTACGTATTCTTCTGTTCGGTCCTTGAGTGGTGAAAGATAGAAATAAGCTTCGTCGAACTGAAATTTTCGTGAATCGAGAAGGTTTCGTGCGAAGGTGGTTTTCTGAAGAAAGTACGATAAACGACGGATAAGATCTAAATTTATTTAGAATATTGTATTATGAATTTTCGAGTTTTTTTCGAGTCGAGAAAGTACGTATTCTTCTGTTCGGTCCTTGAGTGGTGAAAGATAGAAATAAGCTTCGTCGAACTGAAATTTTCGCGAAACGAGAAGGTTTCGTGCGAAGGTGGTTTTCTGAAAAAAGTACGATAAACGACGGATAAGATCTAAATTTATTTAGAATATTGTATTATGAATTTTCGAGTTTTTTTCGAGTCGAGAAAGTACGTATTCTTCTGTTCGGTCCTTGAGTGGTGAAAGATAGAAATAAGCTTCGTCGAACTGAAATTTTCGTGAATCGAGAAGGTTTCGTGCGAAGGTGGTTTTCTGAAGAAAGTACGATAAACGACGGATAAGATCTAAATTTATTTAGAATATTGTATTATGAATTTTCGAGTTTTTTTCGAGTCGAGAAAGTACGTATTCTTCTGTTCGGTCCTTGAGTGGTGAAAGATAGAAATAAGCTTGGTCGAACTGAAATTTTCGCGAAACGAGAAGGTTTTGTGCGAAGGTGGTTTTCTGAAAAAAGTACGATAAACGACGGATAAGATCTAAATTTATTTAGAATATTGTATTATGAATTTTCGAGTTCTTTTCTGTTTTTTGAAACATCAGTGGATCGATGTCGTATCTTATAACACGCGTCTATTAACTAGCAAGTCTCGCACGAAAAAATATTCTACAATTCCGATTCGTTTCTTCATCGGCGTGTACTCGCAATTTTTCCAGGCAAGAGAAATAACGAAAATACGTATAGGATACATAATCAGTGCACAATTTTTCACTTCTGTCAACGTACAGTTGCCGCGTTAAAAAGAGTTAGCGAAGATGTAAATAGGACGTTTAATTAAATAAAGAGCAGTAGACAGCGTTTCGGTTCTATCAACGCGTACTCGCAATTTTCCCGAGTAAAAGAAATAGCTACAATATACACACACACACACACAGGATATAATAATTAATGGATAATATATATCTCACCTCTGTCAACGTACAGTTGCAACATTTAAAAAAATCAACGAAAATGTAAATAGGACATACGAGTGTGTATCCATAATTAGTTATGTTTCACTTGCGCGTACGTGCATATGCAATTTTTGCAAGAATTAACGAAAGAAGCAATCGTGACGCGAACAAAGTGGTTATCCACATGTAAAATATGCCGCTAATTGCTGGTACGGCAATTAGATACGTTCGTTACGAGGAGTGTCGTTCGTGTATGCAAATGGTGCGACATCTTCAATTCCGTGCACGTTGAAAAATCGTTGCCGATATCCGGTATCGGTGGATGACTGCTCGTGTCGAGCAGCCAACGAATCGTGTAATTAAATAGTAATCGCTCATTACCGTGGCTCCGTCGTTTGTTATATTGGCGTATATGCACGCGAGTTATACTTACCTATAATGCAACATATTTCTAACCGGTTTCGATGGAATCGAAATTAATATGTGGATAATGAAAGACTAGAAGCGCCATTACTTAAAACCTATAGGAAATTTTTTGAATATTTTACTTAACGAGAATATCATTCTCATTTGCTTGGCTATAACGACGATATTTTATTTTAACAGGAATGCAGAATCGCGGATGATTAATCGCTATAGGAAACTATATAGGCGTGTGTTTTAGAACTCGTAACTCGTTAACCTGTCTCGTTCGGATTGCCAATATTTTACACGTAATAATTTAATCACTCGCAGCTCCGTTCCCTCAACGTATCGTTACATTTCTATGAAAAATATAACTACCGTTGTTTCGAAGCTTATCGAAATAAATGATTCGTTATTGAATTATAATGATAATCGAATTATCGTGCAATGAAATTTCGTAAAGAATTTCCACGGTATTTAACTTGCATGTTAAAAAAAAAAAAACCTTTGATTTACTACGTTTTGTAATATCGTCGATATTTCAACGATGCTCGACTATCGTGCTCATAATGGTTTCATAATTCTAAAAGTTGAAAGCTCGTTTAAAAATATACATAGAAATTACAAGATTTAAACAGTCAATTATTCGTTATTAATGAACTTCGATATTCAATGAGATAATCCTTAACGCTTGTTACATGCCCAACATGGTTATTCGTCACGTATTTTTATTTTTCACTAAATAACAAATACTTATACATTTGCAAGAAATATCTCGTATTCTTATAGGTTTTCGTATTGCTTTCAATCACGATCAATGTAATCACGAAGGTCGTATCCAATTACAGTATTCGTAAAATCTCGAAATATTTTATGCAACATGCGATATGGGCATTAAAGTTGTCTATGTGAGTAATCAAATATCTTCAAGAACCGGCGTGTACGTATTTGGTTATATATCGGTGGCTGCGATTGTTCGTTCGTGAATTTACATAATTACGGAGGCGGTTGGTTATATATACGACAGCTGATTTGCATACTTAATTCCGTAATTGGCGCTTCTTAATTGTTTAACCAACTGCGTAATTCAGCGAATAATATTTCGTCAGAGAATGAGCCTTCCGTGACGTTAATGGTCCATGGTGACGCGATTATCCTCGAAAACATATCCTGTGCTCATCTCGGATCGATCGTACGGCCTCCTTCTTCTTCGCGATACACACCGTTTGACGACGGCTTTTTTGGAAATTGTTAAATACGCGATCGTAGAGATTATGCGACGCTTCTTAGAAACACCTCTGTACTGTTATGTCCATGTAATTTTTTATTCTTGGAATATTTGATACGAAGATTAAATCTACGTGTTTATGGATTACGGATGGAAGCTGTCAAACGTTTTACAAGTTTAGAAGATTCCATCTTTCGTAACACCTTATTATATTCCTTTTTGTGTTATTGGCTGTAGTTATTTTCATTCATCCTTCTCGTTTCTTTGCTATTTATCTCCATGTGAGACACGCTTGACGATTTAACGTCTCTATCCACAATATGATTTCTTCTTCGATATGACGTTTTACCGTTTTATCGCAACAACATCGATCCTCTTGTCACCGATAGCAAACGTAAAACTTTGTTCCAATTTATATCTCACTATTCCTGCTGTCTAAATATCGAAATCCTTGCGTCATCGTCTCAAGAAAATTGTATACCTAAGAATCTACCTTTCCTTCCGTCTTAAAATCGTTCCTCTCCGACGTAAAAATCTCCTCGTCAACACCATCTCTTTCATCACGCGTTTCCAGACTCCATTATCGTCTTCGAATCCTAAAAGTCGTCCTTCAACGTTTCCCGTACTCTACCAAAAAACGAACTTCATCCCTGCTTTCACTTTTCCTATATTCTTCTCCATTGAAACATCTCTGGAACGTGTTTTTCATTCCGCAACAACACCTACCCATTATTTAACGTTAACATTTCTCCTTCGCAGCATCTCCTCTCCGCAAAACGTCTTGCTCGTTCAACATCGTCTTCGAGGGCTTCAAAATCTTTTGCCATTCCCGGTTGCTCCATTCGTTCACCGTTTCCCTCGACCTACACTTTTCTCCTGTTGCGTCGTTAGCGAATCTCTAGGCGCTTCCTAGACGTCGCCCACGGGCGTCCCGAGCCTCTCCCGGTTCTCTGCAAACAGGAGAAGAGGACGAAGGAAAGGACGGAGGAGCGAAGGTTCTGGAGGACGAGGGCGAAGGGAAACGACGAAGAGAAGCTAGACGGCCTGTAATTACGGGAAGCTTGGCTGTGCGCAGCTGAGCCGCCCAGAGCGACTCGAAATTACTCAAAAATAAGACCAAATCGCGAACGTATCAAATTATAACCCCGATTCCCTACCCCCTCCTTTTATGTTTTTCCTTTTTTTTCTCTCTTTCTCTCTCTCTCTTTCGTTTCTTCTTTTGTCGTTTTTTCCCTTTGGTTTCGCTAGAGCTGGCGACCAACGGCGTTTCGAACGTTTCGCCGAGCTACGTGAATCGTCCAAGCAAACGTCGACCCCGGCGCTAATGCGTTTTTAATTGTTGCTAACGCGACCGTAAACAGACCCGATGCAAATTCCGCCGCGATACACTCGATAAGGCGGGGTTCTAGTTCGTTTCGTGGCGGATTTGTTAATATGGCTGCAGGTGTAGCGCGCGTATCCGAGGGTTGAGGAGGGTACCAGGTATCCTGGAATAGAGGAATCTGGGTCGGGTAGTTGGAGAAATTTGATAAATTTCGGAAAGAGGGCGATAGAGAATTTTTATTATTCTTTCGCTAGAAGTCTTGACTTTTATATCTACGACGTGCTTTCCATTTGGATTTCCGTTTATTTGTTTCGAGGCTGAATTATCGGGGGATGGATTATCGAGGTTTTAGCGTATAGTTGTTTTAGAATAGTTTCTAGTATAGTCGCTAAATTTTGTGAATTTTATGGCGCGAAAGGGAATGGATCTTTGCTTGGAACTTTAAATGTATCGTTTTAAAGTTATCGTGAATGTTGTGGCGAATACTCAGGATTCTGAATATTCTACTGTCAATATATCGCTTCTTGGCATTGATAGTGGCACAACGGAGTAAACTTCGAATTCGCTTTTATCGAATAGAAGGCCTGCATTATGTTTCTACTTTTATCACGTAAAACGGTATATTTATAATTCCGCCAGTTTTGCGTCAGAGGGGAAAATTATTATTCATGTATGCCGCTATCAACGTGACCTTAGTTTTACAACATCGGCTCCTCTTTATTTGTTTTGTGACGCTACAAGTGCAAAGTCGTACTGTTTTCACGAATAACGCGGAATACACTGTGTCGATGTCGTTAAAACGTCTGGCGAAAACTTACTTGTAAATTTTAAAGAATCTCTCTTTTAAAATTCCCATCTTTTCGGTCGTGCCACTATCACTTGCCAAGCAACGATGTATACGTCGATCCTCTCGAGGATCTCGCGCGTACGATAATGTGGAGAACTCTGAATATCGACGATAACGTCGATCGTGTGCACTCTCCTTTGGTCGTATTTAATTGCCACTTTATTTAATTCCCGTTTCTTTGAAAATGATAGTATTACGAAAGATAGAAAATACATATCCTTGAAAGGTATTGTTCGCGAGTTTTATGAGCCGAGCTAAAAGAAGACACGACGACATGTAGAAAGTTCGTAGAGTAACCGTGTTTCGGCTATAGGCTCTTCTATGTGTCTATTTAAATGAATAAACATCTACGTAAAAAACTTTCTACTCTGCAATTGAATCGTAAGCTGGCGATCAAAGATACTCGACTATCGCTATCAGATAGAATCACGTAGATCCGTCGTAAATAGCGACTATCGAAGGAGGTTAAACCATAATTTTCTTATAACTCTGCGATACCAAGAAACTATGCATTGTGAATGTCATCGTTATGTAGTTAACTACATATAGTACGTTTACTACGTACGTATGTTTATAACATATACTACATATACAGGGTGGTTGGTAACTGATGGTACGAGCGGAAAGGGGGTGATTCTAGGCGAAAAAAGAAGTCGAGAATATAGAATAAAAATTTTTTTTTTAATTTTTCCATCGAGACAACGATCTACAGTGAGATCCGTTATAACGAGACGCGATAAAGTGCACGCGTACCGAGCGAAAATTCAAAGTCGATTTTCTCGAAAACAAAGCCTCGAAGGAAAAATTTTTATTCCATATTTTCGACTTCTTTTTTCGCGTAGTATCCACCAGTCACCAACCACCCTGCATATTAGCAGCGTTTATGAGTCAGCGGCCGTTTAATGTTAAACGAGATTAAAACGAGTATTGTATTCGATATAAATAATTACAAATTAGGATTGACACTTATTGATCGTTTATACAACTATTAGATACGGAGAAATAGTCTGTGTTTCCAGTTTCAAATTTCGTCTGACTTTGTGCGCATCGATCTCTAAATATTAAAATATCTCTGGTCATTTTTGTCACTTAATTTCTCATTTACCATTTTCTTATTGTTTCGATTCGATAGGTAATTTTTATTGTTTCTGCATCTCGAACTTTCGAAATATATTCACTGAGAGGTGGTGGTATATCGAACATCTGTGACGTGTATCGTTGCATTGTCACTGAGAATAAAGTAAATCGTTTTAACGATATCATCAACTTCATCATCGGCTTTATTTAGTTAAAATACGAAGAGAAGGCTGTATTAAACATACTCGTTAGTCACGCTAAGATTGCCAAAGCACGTATTATTTTCAAAATTAAACGAATCTATAGAAATATGAATTCGAACGAAGAAGAGTTGTTCGTTTTGTGTTTTTAAAAACGCAAAAACATTTTCTACGTTCGATAAATTATAAATTACGTTGCCCCAATGTTCTGATCATAACTCGGTTCTAAGAAAACATGTTCAAAATTATCAAACATCTCACACGTTATATATATATGTCGGAGATGAAAGGAAAACCGGAACCTTCCCTTTGCAATTTTGAGGAAGCCTTCTAATGCTTTAGCCTAGATTTTATCATAACTGTAATTAAGCAATTGTCATTTGTAATTGTTTGACATTTGTGAAAGCGAAAGTGGGTTCGAGGTGACAACTGGTCGCCGAACGTAGCCACGGTCACGGGATAAACGTTTTGCCTGACGAAGGTGTGGATCGGTTGTATCGTTCTCTCTAGAAATCACATAGAATTGTATTTTAGAGATGCTGATATAATGGAACACACGTTGTATTAGGAATCAATCTCCAGACAGAAACTGCCTAGTATCGGCGTTTGGATCTTTCTCGATGTTTCCAAAGAGTATACAACAAACTTTTGACAGAAATTGCCTAGCAACAACGATTGGAACCTTCTCGATGTCTCCAGCGAGCATATAACAAACAAATGCAGTCGTACAGCGAAAAAGATTTTCATCAGATATTCATTCGTGCGATCGCCTTGGAAAGTGATACATCGAGCAATTTACCGAGTGTCTCAGCAATTGTATTTTTGTGTTTAAAATTATTCTACGCATAGCAAAGAGTTATCCCGTTGACCGTGGATTCGTTAGAACCCCGGAAACATTGTTAATAGTGTTCATTAAATTCATTATTCGTTAAACCTATCAATCGTTAATCTCATTATTCGTTAAATTTATTATTCGTAAAACATATTATTCGTACCTCTTATTGTTCGTTAAATTTATTATTCTTTAATCTAATTATTGGTTAAACTTAACGTCTGTTAATCTTATCATTCATTGAACTCAATACTCATAATATTTTGTAAAATCTTGTATATTCGCGTAAATATAATCTCTGTCTCGTAAAACGATGGCTAACTCAAACAAAGAATCGTTACGCGCCTTAAATCCTAATGATAATCCGACATATATATATATATATATATATATATATATATATATATATTACTCGAATAATTTCATTAATTGGAATTAATAAGAAATCGATTTATGTCGTATATATTTAGACGTCATATGGTTGGTTAACGATCTGACGATCGAGAAAGTAATTAGTTTATATCAAGTTTCGATCGTCTTCTTCTCTTTCAATTAATCGTCGATTAATCATCGAATGGTTAGGAGAAGTTGTCCGTTCGCATCGACAGAAGGTGACGTTTCTGGAAAATAGAGTCACGACCAAGGTATTAACGTTTCTATCCATCCGTGCAACAACTTTTCACGCAATAACGACGTTAATGATCAGTCAGATGTTATCGAATAATAACTGCAATTATTAATAGATTATCGAACCGCGACTCGCGTGGATTTCGAATTAATCGACGCGTTTAATGCGACGGGGCCTTCGTGCTCGTTGTTGCCTGGTTGTATCGCCTCTTACCAAGGAATAATTAATGAGCTGGTAATAGTGGTCTTAAGTATACCGGGAACATTTTTCATCGTCCCTCGCGATTCTTGAAACTTTAAAATGGATAAAAGCATCGAATGCTGCAGAATCGTAATTTCATGGAAGGAAGGGTATCTATTATCTTGCAACTGGCGTCTGAATAAAATTTCAAAGAATTAAGAATTCAACGTCTAAAAAACTAAACATCGATCACGCGAAAGCTACGTATTTATGCATTTATTTTCCTCTACTCGCGTTTCATTCGTATTAATCGCTGTATCAACGTTAGATTTTGCATCGAAGGGAATTTCGAGAAAACAATCGGGTAACATTTTTACTTAACCGCTAGTTTTCAGACTTTGGAATTTTTGTACTTCGAATGAACGTCGATGTTGAACGCTAAACGAGCTATTAGAGTAAACATAACATTGTTTCAATTGTCGCGAGAAAGAACGAAAGAAGAATTTCGAACCAGCAAACCCGGTTGCTTCCCACGAAAATACGATATAAAGCGAAAAGAAAAGAATAAGCGGAAAATTAATGTAAATTCATAAAATGACGTAGAATCTCGAGGACAAGAAGAAATATCACTGATTCCGGTAATTGATTGAAATAATTGATGTAGTAATAGTAATCGCGACACGTGTTCAGCTGCTATTCACAGGAACAAAAGGAAGCGAAGAGCTAATTCAGTTCACGGGCTGCCGATCGATCGGACGAGGAGTCGCATTGCCATGCAAACGCATGAAATGTTAACTGGGTCTTTAAGTCGCACGCATGGTGCGCGTTTCTCGATCGAGAAGGTCGAGGTAGAAAAGAGACCGCTTTAATGGCCACATCACGTATGCACGCGCTGGCTTAAATAAGACGCGTTTTCCACGTGCTTCGTACGTTCCTTACGATCTCAGGTTCTCGTCTAAACGCATACCCTTGATAGATGTTGCCTTGGCCGCTTGTAAACAATGCTACCAGCATGATCAAACAACGATTGTCAGTCATCCACAGGTTCTCGATGATCGATCGTGCGCTTTGAAAGTTATAGCACACTTTATTCTTATTTTCTGCTTTTTTAATCATTCATTTACCTATTTGCACGCGATACGTTGAAAGATTTAATTCTTTATATTCTGTCGAGTTTACCGTACAAAACGCCGCGTTGGTGATGTGAAAATTTCCTTTCGTCGTTTTCACCGGTAAAATTAAATTTGCGAGTTATTTATGCTCCGTTTCTTTCTTCGTATAAAGCTGTAGATTCGATTCTAGACGTTGGCGAATTTCTAGAAACGCATATTTATTATATCGAAGTCTATATTAAATCGCATTTAGAAATAACGCGGAGTTTTGCGTTCGCTGAAGTGTGATGTTCAATCTATCTGAATTATACACCGATGCTAGTTTTATCCGGACGATTCACGTAGATATCCTTTGATCTTAAATATCAAATCGTTCCTCTCCGTTTGTCTATACTCTTTCAACGATTAGGTATTACTCGAATTGATATTGGATTTCTCCGCAGGCGCGTTATCTTCCACGCGAATTTCTAATAATTCAATTCGAATTATTATCCAACGCGCGACAACTCGCTCCTCGTACGTTTTCGAAATAGAAATTATTACTTCCAAAAAGTTTCCCTCTACGATCGTATTCGACTGAACGATTTGATTAATTTATCGCATAATAAAGACTTCTGGAATATTAAAGGTCGAAAGTTAAGTCAGCATATTATAATCGAATCGTACGACGATATTAATCACGGTTACATAATCGAGAATGGAAGCTGGCGAAACGAAAAGGGATAAAAAGAGCGAAATCGAATTCGATCGAGGTCGGAAAGTAGCTCGGGATAGCTGGGACCCGCTGGTCGAGAGAATCGAGCGATTTATCGTCCCGAGCTTTCCCGGCAAAGTATCCCCGGCCGACTTCCGGCAGACGTAGGTATCGGTCGATCGACATGACTCTTTCGAGGTGGAATACTCAATTACCGAGCGAGCGGACTTCTAGGTAGCCAGCGGCTCGTGCAGTTCGTGTCCGTTTTTCTCTTTTTTCCCTCTTTTCGTTTTCTTTTTCTTCTTTCCTTTCCTCCCCAACCCTCGTTGTTCACTGACTCTTTACGAACGAGCGAAGCTTGCGTGTCGTTCGTTCCTGACGACGCGTGGACAACGTCGATGACGAGCGTCGTTTAAAAATTAATCGCCACCTAATGAATTTTCCCTGAATCGCGTTATCTAATGTAATTTAACATTTTCTCTCGTTACGTCGAAAATTTCTTTCTTCTCGCAAGTTTTCTATTCCTTGTGCTTTGTATTTTCTTTAGGTTCCTTTAGGTGTTTCGTTCTCCGTTTCTCGTTACGTTCAATCTTTCTACCTTTCGTTCTCCGACTTTTTGAATTTTATGAATAGTTAATACCTGGACAGTTAAGCACATGGAATCGAAATTGTAGTATCTTCGAAAAATGGGAATTTTGTTCACGTTAGAAGAATCCAAGTTGGAAGTGAGAGCTTGAGTAACGTAATAGCGTGCTTAATTTAGGTAGCAGATGTTAAGATACAGCGTGTACGCGATTCAATCTTCCACGAGAGAACTGGATCGTTTATCTTGGAGCCAAATTTTCTTTCTTTTACCGACCTAAGCTTTCAAATCATCCGAGAAAGTTGTAGGATATTTATCAATGTCTCCGGCGCGGTGTATAATTGTCGAAATTTTTTCCAATAAAAATTGAGCAGAGAGAGATCCGAGTAATTTAAACTTAACTAGTATCAATTTCCCCTTTAAAAAAGAAAGGAAAAGAGAATTCCAGTTAAACGTCGAATCGCGACACTGACTAATTCATGGGTTTCTTGCGCGTGTTCCAGGCCCCGACATACCAGGCTTTCTTCTGCAGCCATTCAGGAAGCCGAAGAGAATAAGGACGGCCTTCAGCCCCAGTCAGTTGCTCAAGCTGGAGCACGCGTTCGAGAAAAATCACTACGTCGTCGGTGCGGAGAGGAAGCAGCTGGCGCAG
This sequence comes from Bombus vancouverensis nearcticus, assembly GCF_051014615.1. Lineage (NCBI taxonomy): Eukaryota > Metazoa > Arthropoda > Insecta > Hymenoptera > Apidae > Bombus > Bombus vancouverensis. The sequence continues at coordinate 8,196,483 of NC_134925.1, forward strand.
GCGCTCTCGTTGACGGAAACGCAGGTAACATCCTCCGCCTATTCCATAGAATCAACCCTTTGCGCTCCATATTTTTGTCGCACAGTGTTAGTATTGATCCTATATTAAATCGATAGTAATTCAAAGCATTACGTAGAACCTTGTAGACCGCAAATGTTTACGCACTTACGGGAAATTTCAAAGTACGTAGAAAATGCACAACGATCGCAAGTGTATATAAAATATTCAGAGCAAAATATTCGATTCTGCGCTGCAGCCTTTCCTAAACCTTCCTCATTCGTCCCATCCTATTTCGTCCGAGAAAGCTTTACGCGACCCCAGTTACGTAAAAAGGTGCATAATATAAATATACAAAGGTATACATCGATCGGTAATAAATCGAAGAAGTTTAATTTTAATTGTAATTTTAGTTGTAATTTTTAACGATTCTCCGTTATTTAATTAATCCGAAATATATTGGCGAGATAAGCGTGCTTGATCATTTTTGCGCGAAGAATTAAATCTTGGCTGCGTGTTTCATATAACAGAATACGTTCAACGTTTTTTTTTTTTAATTAATCGGTACTTTGATATTTTACAATTGCGACGTTATGTTGTGATAGATGTGTAGGATAAAATGTTGTTACAAGCGCGTTTAAGATAATTTTAGAAATCGTGATCCTAGTTCCAAGCAAATACTTAAACGATTTTCTAAAAAGCTTGTGTTCTAAATATATGCCGCGTAGTAGCTCGGTGAATTCTTTATGATCTTTGCACGACAGATGATCGACAGTTTTCGTTTCACTGGCGTATAGCAGTTGGAAAAATGTTCACCTACTCACAGTCCTGTTACCATAGTACTTTCGAGTGAAGTATTTAAGTTCCATTCCTCTCGTTGTTCGCAAATATATGAATTTGCATAAATATTCGTACTCTAATAACGATCTGTTAAATTGAATATAAATTCTGGAGAAGAAAAGTGTATAACAATCGTCGTATACTGTTCATAACTTCGATAACGATTTCAATGCTTAGCTTACGTTAGGCGAATTCTAAGGAGGAAGTGGCGCTCGTCTCGATATAAATCTTTCTAAATTCGTTAGAAAAATTAGGATCCCGCTGTAAAAGAAGAGAAAATCGAAATTTGATGGATTTCGTGCAATTTCACGGAGCCTGGCTGCGATCAGATCGAATGTCGTGCAATTAAATATCGGCAATTAGTAAGTTAAAAGGGTAGGAATAGAAGACGAGGTGATGGGCTGATGAGCATCTCGCCGCTGGAGAACAATTATTTCCGTCAAAACGGTTTACAGAAAACGGAGAAAAAAATGAAAACTCGCGTCGGGTAGAGGATCCGCTAGGTCGAGCCGAGCGTCGTGGCTAATTACCCGGCAATTAGAACCGTAATTACAACGCGGTCGGGTGCAAGGGCGCGAAGCAGTTCAGCCGGCATCAAATTACTCCGTTTAACGAGAACGGCTATTCAATTATCGGGAACGTGGACAAAATTCCGCGGCTATCTCACGCACTGCATCTAAAGCCGCGTGCACAATGTCACCGAGTTTCTTTAATTTCGATCTTTGAATTATGCTCCAAGTCTTTTAAGATTCGCGTCTCGATTCCGAATTCTGTTACAATTGAGAGAAATTTCTTGAACAACTCTCTATTATTCTTCGATTATTTCGATAACTGGATGGGAAATTAAGGGCATGTTTGCACGAGTTTTAATAGCAAGATTTGAAATTTTGTGCAGAGTGCCGCGGAAAAAAGTAAAGATTCGTCTTTCGCGTTCTGACACCATACCGACGGATTTTTTCAACAATCACGTCAGTCGTCGATTAATTCGATAAATTGGTAGGTTAAAGGGAGACGTACGCGAAGTCTAACGTCAGGAATCAAAGGAAAATGATTGCGACACAATTTGCAAGGTTTTTCTCAGAGATAATTCTATATTCGATTAATCCGACACGGTGCCAAATTTGGTGGAAGGATTTAACATCTAACCTAAGCGAAATAAGACTTTACCTCGATGCTAACCTCGAAAATGCATCGCTCTAAATTCAGACCTCCGACACAAAAACTTTTCGTCTATAATATGGCAGAAGCGTTCGAGGCGTAATCTGCCTTAACAAGGGCCCATAAATCTTAAGTTGCCGTTTCCACCATCTTTCGATCCTATCTCGCCACCTAACCTCCTCTCTACTTAAATCAATCTTCACCTTGCAACCTACCATAGAAACTTCATACAGCAACGAAACCGATCTGACACCGGTTTCCGAGACTAGTTTCGCAAATCAGCGTCCATCACACCCCATAATTCCCAAAGTATCTCTACATCTACCTCCGGAGCAGGCCTTAAGCCAGTTTCCATGGATGCAGAGGAACGCGCAGTGGCCTTTATTCGTTCCGTTAATGGTCGAAACGTACGAGAAAGTAGGGACAGGAGCGAGTAACGAGAGGTTTCATATGCTAATAGCCGATCGAGGGGTGGCGAATTTTAGGGTGGTGCGTGCTGTGCTTCTGTTTCTCTGTGTGCATGCACGAGCTCGTGTAAAGCGGTGCGTGTTGCTGCACGATCCAGATGCATTACGTGCATATATCACGGACAGGCGTCGCGTTATGTATTCCATGGGCGTAACACGGTTCAAAAAAAGGGAGAGGGCAAGCGTAAAGGGGAGCGTAGCGGGGTGGTATTGTGAATTTAAGCCGGGAGAATGGAGGAGAGCGGCTCGACGCCATCTTGGTGTCACGGTGGAAACAGGCTTTCGCTCTTCCGCGTCCTCGACTTTGGCCCCTCGTTTTCTCCGCGCCCGCAATTTTCCGCTAATGGCAAATAGAAACTTTCTCGCGGGGAAAATTTGTGGCTTCTCGCGATTAAAGATTATATCGGTTTTGAGCGATGTAGATTTTCAGCGGTGTATGCGGTATAACCTTAGATGGTATCTAACCTGTAAAAATGTCCATCTAACGCAATTTGCATAAATGTATAAGAGCGTAAGATTTTGCACTGGGATTAAGTGGAGTTAGTTAGAGGGCCTGTTTTACTCGTAGAAATTCCAATTTCTCGCGAATTGTACAGGCCAATTTATGGCCAAATTATGTTTTATTTGTAGAAATTTGAATCTTCCGCGGTTATATAAATCTACGAAACTCTATAAAACTGTAAAGTTCGATCTGTGGAAGTTTTTTTTTTTTTTTTAATGACTTTGGAACTTTTTTTCTTCGATAAAGGTTTCGATGAATTTCGATGAATACGTAAGTTCGAGGATGATAGGTTTCCGATTGAAATTGGATGGTGTTCGCTGTTGCTCGTCCCGTAAAAATTCTCTAGCATCCACAAAATACGTAGGATTTTGTAAGATAAAAATTTCTGGGAGCGTAATTACGCAAAGCAGGGGCGAGGAAGAATGATCGCGTCGTTAAGGTTATGTTTGAGATGCAATTAACGTGGAACGGTACAAGTTCAAGTGGCACTTAGTGACCCTCTAAACACCGCGCATAGATGGTTGCGTGTTGCGCGTTTTACAAGCCTGTGCTTAACTCGTGCTCGTTAATTAAACTTATTAAGCGAACTCGCTATTTATGCAAGATAACTAAAGCAAACATTTGAGTCAGTTTATTAGTCATTACGGCCGAGCGAGTGAACTTTTCAAGGGGAAAAATTTTCGATAATTTTCGATCGAACGTCTGGCAATTTCTTTCTTAGAAAATTTACTTTATTATTTTAATTGAAGATACGAGAAACAATTGATGGTAATTGATGTGTGTTTTGCATAATGCTTATTCACGACACAGTGTCGGACGTTAATCACTGGTTGTACTTCATTATCTGATTCATCGAAGAGGAAAATAATAAAACTGGCAATCAGATAGAAAAATCAGATTGTAGGATTACAAACGCTACTTAAGAGCAAATCTGTTATTCAAGTCGCAGATGTACATATAGTTAGACCGTTCTAGACAACCTTCTATTTTTCTTTGAACGAAAGGAACGAAAATATCAGAGGTTGATTAAATTCTTCGCTATAATACCTTTTCCTTTTTCATATTTCTTTGAAATCAAAAAACATACTGGCTTATTCTTCGTTTTTATAAATACCTTTACATTATGAAGGACCACGTGTCCTTTTCTTCCGAATATTTCTGTCACGACATTACGTCCAATGTACAGAATACCGCAAACTATCATTGACACTCGAAAAATCCTTCTTTCGTAGCAATATTGTCGTTTATTGCTAAAACTTTCGCATTCTACGAACTTTTAGTAAAATTTGTTTCGATCTTACTCGATTCGCTTCGAACATTATGCAAACCTATTCACAGATTGAAATCTACAGTCTAAAATAACACGATCCAAATTATGAAAAACAATGGAAATTACAGTCTGAATTAAGAAGAAAAAAAAACTGATAGTTAAAGAAGACAGGCGTACAACGATTACACAAATTCACCAAAGGCGAATCGCGTGTATACTCGCATAAGCGCGCCAAACCGCTTGTTCTCGCTTGTTAACATTCATAAAGCGGAGCATGAGTTACACGCGACCCTGTGGCCCTCATTAGGCCCCTAATTACGCGCGATTAGCCTCGTAATTATCCAACGAATACCTTACGCGCAATTCGACTTAAATCGCAATCTCGTTTGGCACGAAGAGAAAATTTTCCTGTAAATTTAGATGTACGACAGTTTCCATGGCTGGTGGATAATTGACACACGTAATCGCTATTTGTGAACCACCGATGGTGTTTGATTTAGCAGTCACGTCTGAAAATTTCTCGATTCCTAATTATTTTATCCGTTTCCAGAGAGAGAGAGAGAGTGAGAGAGAGAGAGAGAGAGAGAGAGAGTAAACGCGGAAACGTTTGATAAAGCGTACGGTTAGGTACGTGGTGTCATTTTACGTGCAAGTCTTTGCCGTTTGAGACTTTAGTCTCTAATGAGTTAACGATTAAGAGCTTGATTTAGTGGTCTTTAGCGATTGCGTGATGACGGCATGATTTTAGTGACTAATGGGTAGATTGCCGAGTGACGTTAAAGAAACGCAATTTAAATAGAGATTTTTAAATTACAGATAAAATAGCGATACAGCTGTAAGCTCTTAAATCTTACACAGTAGCGTTATGAAACAGAGATATATACGCTGGCCTCTATCTTAAGTTAGAAAAGAGATCAATGCAATTTTCCACGATCAATGACGCCGGGTCGATATGTCGCACTCACAGAACACAATAAAAAGATGTTGAATTACGTTTCAATAAACGTGGCAATATCATTCTGCTTTTATGATTTCATGGAAACTAGAAAATGGAAAAGAAGGCTCGTAATTCGAATTTATCATACGTAGTAGCGGATTAACTATCTGAAATTTGTTATCTCAGGCCAATAAGAAATCAACGTTACTTTCCTATCGATGTCAGAATCTTTTGAAAATTGAATATCCTTTTTCGTCGATCTCCTATCACGTAAAATCCAAATTGTTTCTCTAATCTTCCAACAACAAACTTTCACCGCACGTATCTTTCCAATAAATTCAAACGGTCGTACTATAAATCATCGATAAATATCGCAGAACATCGTGCCGACAATTACTGTTAAAATCCAAAATTAAAGACGCGATGATGAAACGATAAGCTCGATGGCTCCTAATTACCAAGGTGCCTCCTCCACGCGATTCTTTAATTAAAATATGTCCGAGGTTCTCGGTGGGAACGTCCAGACGTGCTGTTCAGGACTACTGTTGATGGTTTTACAACGTTGATCTGTTATTATAATAAAGTTATGGTCACGCTAATAACTATCCCTATGACCGTATTTTGCGAGATTGTTATCGTTAACGTTGTTAAATTTTCATTAAGTTGGCTGCACGTTAAAAGCTAAGGATTTGTTAACAAGCGTCGAGAGACGGATAAAGGGCAATTAGTAAACGTTAACGAGGCCGGTAACAGTGGCTTTTCCGCCATCGATACAAGACGATGCGTTTCGGCGATTTTTCTTTCCGCCGTTGCGAGATTTGAATGAGAATTTATTATTTCCTCGCAGCTTCATAGATATGTATTTTCTTTTTTTTTTCTTTCTTTTTCTCATCGGGCTCTTTTTTAACTGTTTTGTATTCTGAGCGTTATGGAAGGAGAGATAGTTAATTGCTTCGCGTTATCTCGATCATCGTTAAATTCTTGTTAAACGGTTACCAATAGTTCAGGCAAAGCTAACGATCGATAGATTCGAAGTTAACGAAACTTTCCTGACTTAATTGATTCTTATTATTTCTGTTATCATCCTTGGCATTACCCTTTTGACCAATTTTCATTCTATTTCCACCATTTCCCCAACTATATTATTAACCATGTTATTAGCCAAACCATATTATAACCCATTAGCCAGGTACGTTACATTAACGCAACGTTTCATTTGTGATTTTCCCTCAGTCAATTCGTATCACGGAATCTCATCCAACTGGATTGAATTCACGTTGTGATGGTACAAGGCAATTCCACAAATTTGCTCAACATCTTTCCCAGTTACTATTTTCTCATCTACCTAAACGCTAGATGTAATTTTATAATAGCCGAAGAAAATGAGCTACGTGTCTTTGTTCGAATCATAAAAATCAGCTTATTTAATGAACGTCCGCAGTGTATATTGTACTGTGACCGAACGATAACTTACATTATTTGCGTCTCTTAACAACCTTTTCATCAATGTAACTTCCATCGTTTTACAGGTCGGCCTTTAATTAATTAAGAGACACTAAAGGAGGTAGCTGCTGAATATCGTTAAACGTTTCAACGTGCAGAAATATTTCAGGAAAAGGTGCAGCGATATTTCGTCGACCCCCCGTAATATCAAAAAAGGACTGAAGCAAAGCGAAGGCAATTTTCTCTCGTATTTCGTGCTTCGTTTTTACGTGGGCTAGACCGCTAGGCAAGCCTGATTCCGGCCCGTCCAATTATCCTCGCTTAGTAATTCTGTTTTTGCACGGCGAAATATGAAACTGAGGCCCTTCTTCTCCTCTTTGTTATCGCTGCAGTTGAAATCGCGAACGATGTAAGAAAAAGAAACGAAAAAGAAAAAGAACAGAAGAAGGAGAAAGAGAGAGAACTAATTGTTAGGCCTGGCGAGATCATGCATGCGGAAAAGGTTCGTCCCGGGGGATGCAAATGCGTCGGTTACTGGATCGCTCGGTTTTATTGCCGCTGACGAGCTTTCACGTCGCAATTAGCGCGCCGACGCTCCGGTTAAGCAATTAAAGACGAACGAGTACGTTTGTGTAGATGGCGCGTGAACCCGAAGAACCGAATTGATGAAGAGATAACAAGCAGCATCGAGCAGGTGAATATGTTGTCGCTCCTGTCCCAACTGTTCCGTGCCCATGTTTGGCTCGTGTCATTCATCGGTTGTGAAATTCGTCGCGTTTCGCGTTGATGCGTAAGATCGAGAAATTGGCTAATGAAATTCTTAATTAAAGGAATTTTTTTTTTTTAATTAGACCAACTTGTGCAGATTGAATCCGCTGACGGTCGGCGATAAAAATAAGCCTATAGCTAGGGAAAATAAGTATCGATAAAGTATATCATTTGTTTTGTGCAGAAAAATGTAAATATTAATTTAAAGTTGTTTGTTAATTAACGTGTGTAGTACAAGGGTCGGTAAAAATAAAGTAAAAGTAAACTTCATTGATATACGACTGTATCTGAATGTAAACTATTATGTACATGAAATCTAATTATACGAATTGTTTGTCTCTTGACGACTTCATGTAAGTGGAGTTCTACTATATATCATCGGTTGCAAATGGGTTAATTGGCGAGGATGTAATTATGCAGAGGTGTGTGGAAGATATGATGGAAGAGTTGGAAAGTTGTCAGGATGATTAAAGGTGTGTTGCCTTAAGGTGGGCATTCTGCAGATTTTTTATCCATTGACAAGTATGCATTGTAATTATCTGCAGGCAGAAGACGAGATGAAACTATTAGAACGTTGCCAAAGGGACGGAAGAAGAGATCTTGCGACGGAGATGCTTTATATTCAACGACGTGATCGTGGAAAAACGAGGGTGCAAAATGTTACAGCAGCGTCTGGCACTAAGTTTGCGTTGAAAATTTGGTTCCAAGATTCTTTGGTAAAATGTCGCTGGATTTTTTCGATGAACGATAGACGTTCGATTCTGTAATATCTTCTGTCGTTTTCCAAGTTCGTCGAATAAAAATCATGCTCCGCGTATATGTAACAACCCTCTAAGAAATAATTTTCTTGATTATAGACTTCCTAATAATTAAGACGAAACGTATATTTCGTTACGTTATATAAAATCGACATGAAACATTGCTCCAAAATCAATAGCAATCAATCGTCCAAACTATAAAGAACTATTTAACAAACTATAAAGAAAGGAGGGAATGACGAACATGTGCTTGGACTATGGAAAAAGCGTTGCAGGGATAGTAGCAGGATTAATGACGCGAATCATTTTCCATCGGAGCTTTTAAAATTGATACCACGCTGACGACTTTAATTGATTACGAGGCCGCCGGAAGACGATTAATCTCCAACCCTTCTCCGGATTTCGATCAACGTTTCGCATCGATGATTAATGCCAATATCGCTACAATGTTGATGACTCGGGGCTGTAAACTCGATGTGCGTATACATGTTGCCACGTGTGTTTGTGTGTGTGTCGTTAGAAACGATCCACCGAGCAACAGCGTTAACTTTCTCTAATAAATCCACGACAACGACACACGTCGAATAAACATCGTAGCGCGAAGACGATTCTTACGAAGCGAAGATAAAGCACGGAAGAAGGGGAGACGCGTGTGATCAATTATTCGCCATAACGTAATGATGTTTCGTCGAATTTTTGAAGACGAAGAAATGCGAATTATTCGCCGTACCGTTTAATCGGTAGCTTATGTTTATGATAGCAGTGTATCCCAGTGAATATACTTTCACAGAATATTCTGCGATAGTCGCTGGAAGTTCGTAGACTATTTGATCGCATTTGAAACGTGAAATTGACGTCGTTTCGAAAGTTGATTTATAGAGCAGGCGAATCGTTCAAAATGACTTTTCCATCGAACGTTTTATGTACCGATTGATCGAACGAAGATTTCGCTGTCGGAAGAAACTGAAAATTCACAAGCTTAAACAAACGAATACAAACTCTTACATTAACGAACATCTTACAATGATCCAACTAACTCGAGAAGCGACTATCGTTTGCTTCGATATTTCGTTCCATATAATCTAACTTTGTTCAACTCAATCGATAGCTCCGTTGAAAAACTTTCAGACAGCCAAGCTCCACGTTCCAGCAGAAAGTTTACGATACAAATTGCGAATATAACGTGCGAATTGCAATGTAACCATTCCCGTATAATCCAATCTTAGTTTATAATCCAAACACAGACGACAGTTTCGTCGAAGAAAACTTGGAGAAAGGCGAGTTCCAAATTTCAAGGGAAACTTCACGATGCAAATTGTACGAATCGCGATGTGACTATTCTCCTGTAACGTCGCATTAATCGCAATGTAAACCAAGTATCGAATCGAGCATCATTCGCCTGGATACCACGCGACTCGGATGTTTCGTACCAATCATCGTGACTCTCGCATCTCGGGCTTACGATCTCGAGTCATTAAACCGTCGGTACACGGCCAATAAGATCTGCAAGTCCATGCATCAGAACGGACGATCTTAGCGTGGAGGAACGATCGGTATCGCCGTGTGCTCGTAAACCTCGAAACCAGCTCGAGAGACGGAAGATCGAACCTGGCCCGATAATTAACAGCGCAAAACCAATCGAGATCGGCCGCTTGTTTGCAAACCAGAAGATGGACCGTTGCTTTACAAAGTTGCATTAACGAGCATAGGGAAAAACTAACAAGAGAACGCCCCAATGGATTTGTATCTTGGTCACCGAAGAATTATCGATGTCTCGACGTAAGAACTCAAACAGCATTAAGCACGATTGTCCGTGATTAATAGCGGCGTGCGGGCAAGAGATGAAGTATGAGACAGATTATTAGCGGACGAAGAAGAAACGATCGACGAGAGAAACAAAACCGAGGAAAGTTGCAAAAGGAAGAACAACCGAACACGTCAGCGGTTAACACCTACAATTAGCGAGGCAAAGAGATCAACAGCTGGTAACGTGTTAATAAATCATCGAGCGGATCGTCGTCTCGAAAGAATAAAGGTAATAAGTAATTGCGGAAATAAAAACACTTTGAACGAGAGACGAGTGAGATTTCAAACGACACATTGAGAGAGAAAGTCCAAAATGTCGATCTCCGATCATTACGCGCACCATGAAATCGTTACGGATCGATCGTGAATATTTATATGTAGATTGATATTTTCGTGACCACAGGTGAAGAAACGAAAACCAAGCAGAGATTTCTGTTTCACCTACTAAATATTGAATACCTTGCTTTTCAATATTTCATCCTACATATTTTTGTATATTATGCAAATTCAGACCTCTTTTCGCACTCTTTTAAGTCATAACTAGCGAGGCAAAGATCTAAAATTCCTAACGGGTTAATAAATCATAATATTGTCCTCATAAAAATGGAAAGCGGTAAACTAACAGCAGAAATAAGAATCTTCGAATAAGAGAAGACTCTAACGACGCTGACATTCCAAACGAGAGAGAGAGAGAGAGTCTTTTGCTATTATTCTAAGCACGAAATTGCCGTGTTTTTCATAGTTGATTGTAAGTAGGTACTTATTAGCAGTTATAATTAACGAGACATTTGGTTGGTAAGCAGAAAAGAAGGTCAGCAGTAAATCAGACATTTGTCGTCGCGGTCGTTCTTGCATATAGGTACCTGTCTAGACCTTACAAAGTAATCGGTCGAGTATGGTTAACACCGGTTTAAGCCGGGTCCGTAAATCATCCAGTTAATTGCCGCTTATCAGCGTAACGACAGAAACGTCTTTTCGCGGCTGTAGGAAGGCCAAGGGAGGCGGAGAACACGAAGGACAATGAAAGGGGTCTGTGGATGGTACAGCGTTGGCCAAACGTTGCTCTAGATCGAATTTATTCCACGTCTCTTATTTGTTATTTGAAATTTTCAAACAGGAGAGACGGGTTAATATACTGTATAAAATATAGGTTCCATTCGAGACGCTAATAGTTTGTTTCCATCGGTTTTTATCGATCCTCATCGATAAAACGAAATTGGTTTGTCAGAAAGAAGTATTCTTTGAGGAGTACACAGATGTATGTAGCGTCATAATAGATGGGATATTATAGTTTTGAATAAAAATATAATGGATAAGTAATGGTTCGCATTTTACGCGAGGAATACGAGATTGATATCGATTAGGAATTGAAAGAACGAATTGGAATTAAATAACGTATAAACGATCACGTCGAAGTAATAAGAATATTAATAAGTAATAACTAATTCCAGAGGACGAATACAAAGTTTCCATTCGAAAGAAGTAAAAAGTAATTACATACTTTGAACAAGGATATAACGGTTAAACGAGTTTCTTTTCGATGGAGAATACTCGAAATGTACCCCATGAACGAGTTAAGCAATTAAAAGGTAAAATCACATAACCAATCAACGGATAACGAATAAACGAGTAGAAGACCGAAATTGAATAACAGCTAAACGAATAACGAATAAAATGTTAAGAAATAAAAATCTATTTAAATAACGTTCAATTCTGAGAAATACGTTTTTGTTGTGGGTGCGCCCTAACGAACGAGAGCGCCGCCACGGGGCCTGTTGCGCCTGCGCAGTGCATCGAAATCGTCTCGCGGGCAAAATAAACGCGGCACGGCCATATATTCTCGACGCGAAATACGCGGTGATATTTACTGCAACGTTATTAGCATGCTGGACTGTATATTACCGCGTAATTTGCATCGGGTTTCAGTTGGCCGGGTACGCGGCCCCGCGTCGTTAACAACCTTATAATCTCGCGCGCACACCATCGTATCCCCGTTCTCTCCGTTTTTTCGTCGCTTCGCCTTAACCCGGCGTAATGCCGGGTCCGCATGGACGCGAGAACATTGTCGGGTGGTCGCTGCAGGCGTTTTTCGTCGTCATACTCTACACGTTCATCGCGAAGGGGTTCCAGATCCGTTGCCAACACCTCGGGCCACGACTCTCAATGTCTAATCAAATTCGGTTGTTGTTGAACAGTGGTGCAAATTGGAGATGATAACAGGTTACTCGTTTCAGGGTTCTTTGATCGTTCTGTGGATTCTCTGTGCACTCTCTGCCGGTGTCTTAGGACTGTGCGCAGTTTTGAGCATCTGCTTTTTGTCGGCTCGCATTCTAGTTATTCTAGTTATTCGCGTTCGAAGTTATTTCTTGAGATTTTTATTTCGGCGAGGAAAATGAGAAACGACAAAGTCTCCACGATTCAAAAGACGACTGTGCCGGTGAATCCTTCAACCTGCGATACGCTTGTGTTCTATAAGTATTCATCTAACTGGAGTATAGAAATCGAAGAATATCTCGTACCTTTTGATAATACCTAATACCTTCTAATATAGTAAATAGACTATTGTAATATCTCGAAAATATTCGTTTATATTTTCTTATTATATCTTTCGATTATATTTCTCGGTCAACCTAATTTCATTTCGTCAAAATGCTTACCACGTTCTTTTTTTTATATCCGATGTCACGATTCGTTGAGCAGACTATACATTTGTCATTATTCCGTGTAATAGCTCCACAATGTTGCTAATTAGACGTCATTTAGTTGCTAAGAACGATAACATCGTCCTTGTAGGTTACGTTGTCATTATTCTAGGAAATTCTGCCGTATGTGAAACACTGTCGACTAATGTTCAAAGCGTAAAGCGGGATACTCGGTTGAGAAAGAATGTCACGATAACTGATGTATAGTGAACTGGTTGAATGTAAAATAGCGGTTAGCTGGGAAACAATGAAATATCAGTGTGCACGTTGATATTACTTCGCAGGTCGGTCACGTAGAGAGTACTGGATCAAACTGAAAGAAAAACGAATCTAATTGATCAAACCATCAGGCGTGCGCGCGCGCGAGCGCACGCAGGGGGTTCATCAGTAACCCAAGAAAGTACACACTTGTTGCCGTGTTGAATTGCGTGGTCATTTGCAATTCAATCTTTGCCGCGCAGCTCGCTTTGCCTCGTTCTTATAATATCTTACAAATACTTCGGTAAATTAATTCCAAGTTCAAATTACCGGTTCCATAAAAATGTAAATAGCGACCGTTTTAGTTAAGATCATGGGATTCTTATCGAGCCCGATTTCTGCGTCAATTATCGTGCGTCAGGTTAGGGACCCCCAGTTTTAAGCGGCCTTGGCGCTATTGCAGCCAACGACGCACAAAAGTCCCTAGAGAAAATCATTGCACGTTTTTCATGCAACATTCGTTTCGAACGTTTGAATTAAAATTGGGGCAGACCGATTTTTTGTATGGTGTGCGTAATCTGATGGCTTTTTAAATGTTTTGCGTAACCAAGTATTTTAGTATTAACCTTTCAAGTACTCGTACATTCCCATAAATCCTTCCTCACAAACGTAAAAAGATGACAAGGCTAAATGGAACGCAATTATCGACGCATGACCTCGATCATTGACGACAGCTGTGTTTTACGAAATTTTCGTTTCGTCGTTGACACCGATGACACCCGTATTTAGAACATTAGTGAAAAATTAACGCGCAGTAATTGAGATTTCATTTTATAGGTGCGGTATTATAATGAGTTTAGTTTTGATTTTGAATACCTTAGAATATCGAATATATCAAGACAAATATGTTAGCATGTTAACATATATTAACATGTTAGCTTCAAACATTCTAACGTATTAATTATCTCAAATAGCAAAAATACATCACGTAATAAGATATCAAGATATACACGTTAGCTCGAAATTAAACTCGATTTATATCGATCTTCTTGCGAGAACCAGATACCTAAATAATCAGGAGGAATAATCAGTCGTTTGGATTAATAAACCCCGCTATTAAACGTTAAACCAAAGTTCAAAGTTTCACGATATCATGTAACACGCACAGTAGCACGTTAGTGCGAAATTCAGCTCGACTCGGAATATTCAAGCAAGGATCGTTCTATTAGAAAAGTATTTTGACGAAACGAAAATAAAATTCCAAGAGGCAAGCTTCCACTTTCACGGAGATAATATTATCATCGAGCATTCCGTTATTTTCAAGCATTGCATTCCAATCGCTCGGATTAATAGATTCAATTAACGAACGTTAAACGAAAATTCAAAGTCTCACGATACCTAACGTATTCAGATAACACTTTCGACTGAGAATATTCAAACGCTGACTCATTTTCCTACGTTAGAAAAGTATTTGAACGGAACAAAAATAAAATTCCAAGAAGCAAGCTTGCACTTTCACAAGTTTAATATTATCGAGCGTATCGTCTGTTGCAATCGTTTGGAAGCGGTCCATTAATGAATTCCATCGAAACGAAGTTGGAAATGGACGACCCCCGGTGGTATTCAGCGGCGTTAATCTGAAATATAATTAGCGAGGGGATGGGTGGGGGGGTAGTGCGGCGAATCGGTCGCATAATTGCGCCAGGAAGAGGAGGCCACGTTCACATACAATATCGGGATGACAGCGCATTCGCAATGCTTTATTCTTAGTCCAGCGACGACACGCCTCATTATGCATAGAGAATCCGCACGCGGCCTGCATAATATGCAAAACTTCTTCCATTACCGTCCACGAGGCAACGTAACACACGGCTGGCAAAAGGGTACGCGCGCGTATTCGCCAAGAATAATAGCCGCTTGATATTATATCGGTAGCCGCTGCACCGTTCTTTCCTTTTTCCTCTCTATCCTGTTCTCCGACCTTTCGTCTCTTTTCTTTTCCTTTTCGTTCTTCGTCCCCTTCCGTTTAGTGATTTTCATTCCCGGCAAGCAGGAACGCGGAATTTCGAGAATCGAACGGTACAAGAGTGATTCATCGAGCCGTGTCGGCGAACGTCTTCCGCGAACGAATTGACTCGAACTTGCTCGAGTCTTCGTTCTCTTGATTCTTGGCAGAGATTTAGGATCTGGCATGAGGATGGTATATAGATCGATCGTTGGTGGAGATTTTGGAAAAGAGTCGAGCTAATCGGCTGACTGAAAGTAGCGACTTCTAAGCTCTTGCAACGGTCAACTTTTAACAGGATAACGAAAAGTTTGTAATTAGACTGTGGATGTTTATGCGAATTTAGATTCCTACAAGTATCACCAAATAACTCATAGATTCGAAACTTTGATTTTCGTTTCTTCGGGTCTGGCGTAAGATTGCGTAAGATTGGTTGATCTAAAATGGGATAGAATTGGAACAGGCTACGTAATCTTCGTTTTTCATCTGGACGATGTTAATTTTTATACGTATTTAAAATTTTCCACTTTATGAATATATTTGTATAGCGATACGATTTAACGAGAGCATACGGATCTCGATGCTAAAATTTAATTTTACGCACGATAAATTCACAGTATCAAGGATTTTATCATTTGTACCATTTGTTCTCTCAGCCTTAAAATTAATCTCCCCAATGACAAACGCGTAGAAAACGATTAGAACTTGTATATTTATTATGGCGCTATCGAGACCTGTATGTAAGTACATACTTATATATCGTGGTTTCTCGTGGCCCGTCAGTCGTTTTACGAGCCGCTTATCGTTCCGTCATAAAAACGATATTATGCTAACTAGATGGCAATGAGGGAGGCCTGTCTTGTTTCTACGCTTGGCGAGTAACGCCTCTTCGAGAGAGAACGTGAACAATGGGTAATTAAAGCGGCGAAATTTGCGTGGAGAGTCTTCTCTTTCTCTCTCTCTTTCTTTGTCTAGATTGCGTGCTTGTTGACACACATCCTTTGATACTTTGTATAATATATGCGCGATAGGAAAAGAAGAAATGCTTCGATTAATCTTAATTATATTTAGGTATTTTTTTTTTACTAGCAATCGTGAAATAAAAATTTAATTATATCGATGGAGATTTTTTCTTTAATTGCGATTAATGTTCCGTGTATTTGTCGCAAGGTTCCCATACACCTACGATTTAATAAAAAGTGTTTTCTTCCAGAGAAAAAATTCACGAATGGCACACGTGTGAACGCGTCGAGGTGTGTTAATAACGTAAAAAAAAAAAGAAAATTCTTTTCGGAAGAAAATTTACAAAGTTCATTCGTATATCTTAAACCTTCCAATATATATACATCTATGTACAATTTCGAAAAAAAGAAAAAATTCTCAGAGAAGAAAATTCGCCAGAGTCCATTTATACATCGTCCAGAACGTTTCGACGTGTAAGTATATGTGTGATTTGAAAAAAAATTCCTTCGGGAAGAAAATTGGCGAAAGTTGGCTCCAAACGATCGGCGAAGCTCAAAGGCCGATGGAAAGGAAGCGAAACGCGAACGATATTCCCGATTCGAACGATCGGCGTAAACGATAGGCGCGGTGCAGTGGCGAAGCAAAACGATTCCTCTCTTTCAAACTCGCTCCTCATCCCTTTTGGTTGCGTGGAAGGAACAGAGGGGAAAGGACGTTGGTTTTCTCGTCACGATTCTGGCATGTCACTGTCGTGTGTCGTCGACTTCGTGTGCATACTGTCGGCCTCTACTCGCGAGGAAGCTCTCCTTCGAGCCGATTCGAGATCGCTCGAAGAAATCGTTACACTTTAGGGACGAGACTATGCTTCTTGTTCTGCAAGACGAGAATGGAAGTCTTTCTTTTGGAATCTTTGCAAGGCTCCTTGAGTAACACTTTGTTTGGAAATTTGTTGTCGATAGCCTTGTTGAAAATGTTTCATATCGTTCTTTTATTTTCAATAAAGTGTCCGTTATTTTCTTCGTTCGAGGATCGAGTTTTCCGATTGACTGTACTTACACGTCGTTTCATCGGTTCTTCGCGTAAAGGTTGTTAGAGGAAAGGCGTAAGGTTCATTTTCTTTGGAGATCATCGTCACATTTACGCAGAATGCGTGGTGATACGTTCGTTTCTACGTGAAAATTATATCTTGTCTCATTCTTTATTCGAAGCTCGAAGTCTGCGGTCGATTACTTTTTCCCCGTTATTTTATCGATTTCTATCCGCGAAAGGTGTTCGAAGAAAAGTATAATTCGAAGATGATCGTCATCGTTACGAAGAACGCAGCACTGTGCTTGCTTTTTATTTAGACATGAAATATCAGAACGAATTGAAATTCATTTTGCTTGTAAGATGTTAGAAACTGTATCAGCTTCTATCGTCACAGTAAGTCATTCACAATTCCTTCTATAATTATAATTTATAATTATAAAGTACCTCGTATTCTGCACATACCTCAGCTTCAAAGTAGGTTGTCCGATAAGTGTCTCTCTTTTACAACGATGCATCTTTATGCAAACATGAAGCCTAATCTGTCGAACGTTGTGATCTTTATTTCGATAGAACAAAACGTACCGTACGTAATTCGATAAAATAATATAAAACGGAAAAAGGTTGTGCATCCGTTATTTCCTTATTAAAGCGAAAGCAACTTTTCGGACGACCTAATAGATTAGAAGTCGCAACAAACCTGACTTACAACCTACGATATCTGTACACGCGTTCCATCCGAGATCTTTTTAGCGACGTTTCAGGATAAACAAAAAATCAATCGCAATGGGATGAAACAATGATTGCTGTTTGATATCTACCATTGACCAAACTTGAAGGATCTGTATTTGATCAATCTTTCCCCTCTTTGTCGTATTGATTCGGCGTCTCCACCCTGCACGCGTCGCAACCTGGTGTCGTTAATCCACGCAGGTGTCGTGCCACTCTTTGGAAACGTGACGTTTGGTATCCCGTTAGCAAAATATCATTCCCTTTTTTAATTCTGCTGGAAATCCGCCGGAAAAAATCCTCAACCGTTGGTAAATACACGTCAGCAGGCAGAAACGGTGTGTGTTCGATGAAATTGGCGGCCTTGCCTCGCCAATATTTTCCGATCGATCGGTTGGATTTCGTCTGGACCATGTGTGTCTCTTCTTAGTCGTGGTATTTGACTTTGATTGCCGTTTCAAGACACGACAATTATTCTAACGCGAAGTTTACAAGTTTTTAAAGCTACGTTGCGTGTTTTAATTTTCTAACTTCGGTTGCTTTCGTTGCAGGTAATTGGACGATTCGGGTTGTAAGGGATCTAAAGTTTTGTTTTAAGGTATCGTTGCGTATGGCCATCGTGAATATATTTAGATTTTATCGGCGATAGTGTCTCTTACATTCTCCAGTGAATAATATTAATATTAACGGAGAATGGGAAATTTTAACGACGTATGTTACAGAATAAGGGTAGTTTTGTAAAGATTAAGATTGGCGATGGTACGAGCGTAGTACACATTTTTACAGATCTTTTAATCAACGAACAATAGCTATTCTTCCGTTAGATTTTTGATTTTGGTCAAAGAATCGTAACTTTTAAACTGCTACTAGAATTTCGTTGATTTAAGCCGACTACGAATTAATCCAATCTTCAACCCTCGATCTCCTCCGATTTACGTCTACGTATAATACATCTAACGCGATTGCTCCATTATAGAATTCTGCCTACCACGTATGATCTCAAGCATTCTCAAGTCCCAAGTATCGTCATTTCCTCTTCTTAAAAGCACCATCGTCGATTCCACGCTTTTCGATCCTTTACAATCCTTTGCGATCCTTTTCCAAAAAAAAAAAAAGAAACAGAGTAAAAAGAACAAAACAGAAATAAAAGCCAGTGAACGAAAAGAAAGAGAAAAATCATCGTACGATGTATACGAAATGCTCGAAACTTGTACCGATGTATAATATCTATATCTATTTTCCATCGATTTCGCACGCAAAGCTCCCCGAGCGGAACCATCTCGTTTGTCGACAATAAAAAATGTTGCACGCAGATGAAGGCGCATCCGGCGAAATTGCCACCCCTTGGCGCGCAGATCACGCTCAATTTCGTCCTAACAAAACACGCGTGCGCGCTCCTCTGTGTGCGTGCGTGTGTGCGTGTGCCCGTGGACAATTGAAAAATAATATCGTCGGGTTTATTTAGCCGTGGCACGATCGGCGGGGCGTGGATTCGTCGCGACGCGTTCACGGGATTAAAAATAATGTTTCGAGCGTGACTGGTCAGGCCCTGGGGGATTATGGGGCGCTATGGACACCCGCCATTGGTCAGTCGTCGCAGACCCGCGGATTTCATTCGGGGGAAAAACGATACGCCTGTTTTTCTTTCGTATCTCCAACACGGATGGTCTACGAGGGAGATCGTGTCTGTTTAATTCCTCTCGTTTGATCGTTGCTTTGGGACGATCTTTTGAGGGTTTGAAGCGAGCAAGATGCTTCTTTTTTCCAATTTTGCAAGCTTTCGAATATTTGGGGTGGAATTTGATTGGTAGGACGTTGGATGACGTTGGTGTGGTGGATGGATCGTTGGAGAGTTTTCATAGAACGATTGATTTTACGAAGTTCGTATGGGGATGTTTGGGAGTTTCAAAGTCTCTACGTACAGTGGCGGATGAAAGAAAGTTTAAAATTGATACACTGTGAGCTTTAATAATTTTCGTGCTACAAATTTTGCACGATATTGGCAACAAATATAGATGTTTGTTCATTGCTTTTGTTATATATGAATTCATTCTGTGAAATTATTAATTTACGTAATTATTGCTTCCTTTTATGCCTCTTATTTTATGCATTTCATAGACTGAAGGTTTTCAAGGAAATTGGAATTGATATAAATAAATAATTAAGGATAGTGTATAATTATTGCTACATTGTAATAAAATATGAATATTGTTATAATGTGTTGGTTCGTTTTAAAGGTTTCGGATAACATGTTTCTGATTGATTAGTGAGTTGATTTCGATATATGAAATTGTTCAAAGTGTCTATAGGAAGAAATTATACGATCAGATTTAAGTGCATTTTACGCTTGATAATTTTCAAATTTAGCTTGGAAATTTTCAAATTTAAAAATCTTCAAGCCAGTCTCTACCGAGTGATATCAAAATTTGACAAAGTTTCCTAAAGATCCTCGGCAATATGCAAGATTTTTTTATCAAAGAATAACAAAATGCCGGAAGCTTTCACCAAAGTGTCGAAGAGATCTCAGTGATTTTATCGGAGCTTCGTTCTACAAATCTCGACAAAGTGGTGTCAAACTTTAATTATAATAAAACGATGGAGGGGCTGGCGTTTCTATGCCTTGGCGAGGAGAAAATGGCGAATGACAATCACGGTATTAATTTCCATTAGGGAACATCCAATTTCCACGATGGACAATAAAAAGAGCCGATAATTATATTTAACAGTGGACGTAAAGGTCTTCGATAGATTAGACTTCTGGTTTCTTCCTTTTTTATACGACCGTCTGACGATTTCGTAACGAGAACAACCGAACGTGGTCGTATTATAATTAGAATACCAATTATCAGATGGGTTTGAGGGAAATCGTGATTGTCGCGTTTCGTAACACAGATCGTTTGCCTTTCGTGGTTTCAATTTCAAAAGGTGAGCGGATTGTATGAAAAATCGAATGTAGACATATCGAGAATCGACTTAAAACGTGTCATTCTTTTAGCAGAAAGAATCTCGATCTTCCTTCGATACGTACAACTGAAATACTGGTTCTCTTTCCAAATCTTCGATACGATCCAACCTGAATCTCTAGAAACCAGACTTTAAATCTTCGAGAAAGCAGAAAAATAAAAACAAAAAAAAAAAAGGAAAAAAAAGACCACTGTCCCCCCAAAATTCATCATCACGAGGTTTCGTGACGCGCGAAAAAAGAAGCAACACGATGCAACCACCTCTCGTTCGCTCTAAATCGAAGTGACCGCCCAATCGGCGTGCTCTCGCCCCCAAGGATCCGCAGGACGCCAATTACGCCCATCAGGTTGTCGCCATCAATCAGTGAAATTTCCGAAACGCAAATATGGTCATACAGTCGGTGCTGGCCGCGACTCCTTTCCCGGCGAGTAGAAGACGCTCCTAAACCGCCTCGACTTCTGCCACGGTGACTTGTCCACGCACACCTGTGCCGAGAGCGTTCTTCCAAAGCGAAGACCGACGCCGTCGCATCGAACCTCTGCCTCGATTCGCGTATAAGGTGTCCACCTGTCACTTAGAACGTGTACCAGGAGCAACTTCAATTACACTTTTGCGCATGGTTATACACGTGTGCACAGCCTCGTTATCCAGCGTCGAAGATCACGCTACGACGACGCGCTGGTTTGCGCGATGCTTCGCGATTCTGCCCGATTGATATTAGCCGTAATCCACGTGGTAATTCGATCGATAGAAATACGCAGATACGGTTGGAAGGCCACGTTACTGATCGGTTATCCGCTTACATCGAACGTCGATTCGTTCCCTCTGCAACGCTATTTTTGCGAGGCTTTCAGCAATGTTGGAACTTGAGCGGTGCATCTTGGATGGGTTTGGTGGGAATTGGAGGCTTTGAGAAGGTTTCTCAATCTCAATGGCGGATGTTGCAGGGATTTGAAGGATGTTTGCAGTTTGTACTTTCAAGGTTCCCATCGTGTATGTCGGTTCGTGTATAAGTAGCCGTCTTTTATGGACATTGAGAATAGTTTGGTTTGGTTGAGAATGGTCTGGTCCGTTTTAAGGATAGTAAGGTGAGCTTGTTCCGAGTATTTAGTTAGAGCAATGACTAACGTGTATAACAAATGTTAAAAAGGTTTGAAATTACTACCTACGTACGTGTTGTGGAAAGAAAATTAGCTCTGAATTTCTGCAGAATTGGTGGAATCGTAGGAAATCAGTGTAGATATCGACAATATTAATTTCGACTTGACGTGGTGAGATGGGGTGTAATCGAAAATTTTTGGTACAGTTCAATTTTTGAATACATAATACACGTAGATAATATGCAACGATGTACAGGATATTCAAAGTACTCATCGTAATATCCGGAGAATGCAGCAAATCTTTACGATATAATTTCAATTTTACCTACGATCCTACTTCTTGAATCTAGTTGAATCGACGATCGGCAGAGTTCTATCTATCGAGTTACACCGGGATACTCCATTCACACTTTCACGTCCTGAAACACAATCCAAATCACCCCACTTCTCCTCCAGTCCTCCCCTCTAAGCCACCTATTTCCTTCCCCAGTGTTATCCTCTACCCTTCTGCTCGCCCTTCGACCCGCGTAACACGAACAATTAGCCGAGGAATTAATGGCCGAACGAAAGTACGTACGACGAGAAAGAACGGATGGGAAGGGAAATTTCAGACGATGTGACTAGATAGACACAGATAGAGGAAGAGGGAAGGGTAGCTAGGGTTGTCTGTGTACCCAGGGGAACTTTTCGAGGATTGTGGCACTTAACGGATGATTAAGAGGGCAAATAGAGAATCGCAACCCCGTTGGTTAACGTAGTCTCATCCCCCTAACGTTTGAACGCTCCCTGCAGGACTGTGTCGTACGTTTAATCGAGTTACCCCCATTTCGTAATCACCCTACGTCCCCGAGGGTTGCCATGGCGACCGCGGGCGGTCCTGAAAGCCGATTGGCGGATCTTCACGCACGCGGAAACCCCGGCCACCCCCTTCTCACCCCTAGATACGTGGCCTATTCCCCAGGATCAAGCTCGAACGCTTTCGAAACCAACCCCCTTCTGCTCCAACCCCTTATGCCGCCTGGATTTACACTCGGTTTAACCTGACTCTCCCTCTCTCTCTCTCTCTCTCTCTCTCTCTGTATGTGTATATATATGCATGGTCTATGTTATATTCCCCCAACCACCCCCGTTGAGTCGCTCCATCGACGCCAGTATTTTACAGAGGCGCGTTGTAAAAATCGCATAAAAGCTCCCAACAGCTTGGTCGATTTATACCGGCACGATTCTCTTCCTCGTGATTTTATTTCCAAAGATTTTACTATTCGTAGTATGGCGCCCGAGGTGTTTGTTACGTCTTGGATTTCCAGCCAGAGGTGGATTCTTGGGGGTGGAATTGTCGAGCTGTGATAGGCTGTAGTTTGGTTTTGGAAAATCGAGGTGGCGATGAATGATTTTAGCGCTTGCTTCGTTTGTTTCGTTTCATTTACTTTTGGAGGTATAATGATTTTAGCGGTGTTTAAAGGTTTGGGTAAGTGGGCATTTATGCGAATGGGGTCTTTCGCGGATAATTTTGTGGGATTTTAATAGAATTGGCGGAAGAATTTCACGATGTATTCTTAGGAGAACGGCCCAGTTAATCGAGTAATCGCTGTGAAAATTTTAGAATAAGACGAACCGGTTTTCTTGATCAAATTGATCAAGTAATTTTTTGAAATGCCATGGCATTTTCGTTTTAATTTGTTTGAAACAATATCATTACGCGGTAGATGACTTTGTTGCGTTCTATCCACCCTCAGGGTGTTCCGGTCTTTCGATTGGCTTAATAAACTCGATTTATTAGGGACAATTGAATTAGTTGATGGTAACGTAATAGACCGAAGAATTGGAGTCACATGCTTGGAGAGGGTGAAACTATTTGTAGAATTTTTGGAAGGTTGGTTGAAAGGAAATTCTATATTTGTATTATAGCAATCTCGATTTCCTATAATTACCTAAATAAAACGTTTATGTCGAATTGGTAAATTCCTAAAATATCATATAAATTTTAAGTATATAACCATAAAACGAACAACAAGACCACAGGTCCTTTTCTGCTAATTTCAAAAGAGAATTCAGTAAATTTGAACGTACAATTATTTTACACCGAAACAATCGATCTCTATTAAAAAAAAAAATCACTTTTGCATCGAGTCCTTTGCACCAAAATCAGTCGAACGAAATGTCCCAACCTCGAACAAATTATAAATCGCGACGCAATCGGCGAAAAATTTAGGTCAGCCTGAAAAATTCCTCATACTCTAAATTCACCCTAAATAATTTCCAAAGACAACCATTATTCCCAACGTCCATTCAGCCTCGTTCTCCTAAACTCCATCTAAACACCATCCACGCAACGCTGTTCCATCGATATCACGTTTTCCATTTGCCAAAGCGTATCCACCCCTTCGCCAGATCATTTCGATACTCTCGGTTGGGTCGTGAACAGCGACTAATCCGGGTCATGTCAGAAACACGTTGGATCGTGACGTTAGTTAGACAAACATCCTTCTCTCCTGCCTTTTCTATCCATGCAGCAGCCAATGCGACAATGCTGATTTCACGCGTAGATAATTCGAAAATGGAGCCCCTTTCAACCCTTCTGCGGCAAACAGGAAGCAGGAACAGGACAATGTGTATCTAACAGTCAATTCGAGGACAATGCGCGTTTTCTGCGATCGTCGCACCACTCGCTTCGTCCCTCCCTTTTTTCTCGTCAACCCTCGACGAGAGGGGTTCCGCGTCAACGACACGGCCCATTGTAACCGGATACACCCTGTTTAAGGGGTGGCTCCTTGATACACTTGGGGTGGATTATAACTAGTTGCCACTTAATTTGCCGAAGCTCGAGGGTCGATAGCCCTTGCAGAATTTCCAGTTGGTCCGAGAACGTTGAAAACGATGATTGGAGATCACGAAACTACGATCGTCGAATCGTTTATGCTGTATCGTTGTATAATTTGCGATGCGCGAAGATGAAAGGCATGGTTGGACTGGAATTTCACTCTCTTTTTCGTTTGGATTGGAATTTTATTTCTTGTCCGTCGAAGAGGAATTTCAGTTCTTCTTTGTCGAAAAGACATTTTATTTCTTCGATATGGAGGCGTATGAGACGTCGTTTGTCCGGTGTTTGAATCGATCGAGGTTGCAGGTCAATGAAAATTGCGATCGATTGTTATTATCGAATAAAAGTAGACAAGGAAATTGGAGTGGTCGGTACGTAGATTATAGGAATTGGATATTGTATGTAGGTTAATTGTCGCTGTGTTAACATATGTAGTATTACAGTGTATGATGGTACAATAACTGTCAGTGTATAGGAGGCTAGTTATATTTTCTAGGACATTTAAATTACGATCTTTTGATTCTTGTTTTCTAATAGTAGAATATCGTTTTAGGTTAATGGGAAAGTATCCAACGAGATATTCCATTACATGCACAACGTTTCTTTTACATTTACGACTTTATTTCTGAACTTTCACAAATTGGTAAATACATTGTGAGCGTATTTCGGTCATTGCATTTTGTACGAGTGCCAGATAGAGAAGTCTGCAATGGAAATAGTTTGCACACGCCTTCCTTTGATAGGTTCCTTTGATTTTTATAAAATTCTTCGTCATCCGAGGATCCGGTACTGAAAGAATATTTTAATAATAGAAGTCAACGATTCTATGGCACACTGTGCCAAAAACCGACAACGATAGAAATTTCATCTTAAACAGTTGATCTGTTTGATCTCTAACAAAAAATGAAGATAAAAGAGAGACGAACAGAGATCTTGCAATTAATCTATTAATTGATTAACATCGCGTTACAATCCTATGATAGAAACCAGAATTAAATGAATGAAAAGTTGCTGTTGTATGTTACAGGTGAAGGTCTGGTTCCAGAACCGACGGACGAAGCACAAGCGAATGCAGCAGGAGGAAGAGGCAAAGGCACAGCAGCAATCTGGGGGCGGTGGAGGTGGTGGTGGTGGCGGTGGCGGTGGAGGCGGGAACGCGAATAACAATTCCAACAATAAGAACACCCATCACGTGAGCAAATGGCAACAGGAGACCGGTGATTATCACCACGAGGAAGAGGAGGAAGAGGAACACATCGATCCAGAAGCGGAGGAGTGTTCCAGCGGTTCGGAGGCGTAGCTAGACGTTCTCTGCCTGGACTAAGGTGCCGGGAATTGCGTCTGACCGACGAAGAACGACCGCTGTCAACTGTGCCACTCGATGAGTTAAAATCGAGGTTTAAATTTCGAGTCGCGAGAGAGCGAAGGGAAGGCGAAACCTTGGAATTTCGTTGGAATTGTCGGAATTACGAGTATCTCAAGAATTGTGGAATGGCGGACGTTAAAGTGAAAGAGACTGATGCGTCGAAAAGCTTCACCGAGAGAAACACGAGTAACAGGAAGAAATTGGTGGAATTGTCGAGGCAAGAATTTTATTCTTATCGCGAACATCCAAAGATCGCGTAAAGTGCGGAGCGTCGAGTTCGAAGAAACTGCAAGGAGGATACAGTTGGATGTAAAAGAGAAACTTGGATGGAATTGCAAATGCAGTAGATGTCGTGTGAAAGCACGAGACGAGTTCCAGTGTTTGCGAGACAGAACTGTCGGTGAAAACCAAAAATATGTTGCCGTTCGACGAGAGATTTTACGGAATTGCGCGTCTAGCGCAATTTTTAAGAATTCACGAGTCAATACTCGCTGATTGCTCGGATAGTTCAAGAAATGGAATTGCCGAGATTCCGAAGGTTCTCTAGCAGAATACGACGGAAATAAAAATAAAGGCGAGCGCCATATAGAAGAGGCTAGGAGTCACCGAAAACCAGAAACAACGGCAATGGAATTGTCAAGGAATTGCGTGTCCCACGGATTTCCAAAGATCGCAACAACGAACACAAACGAGACGAAAAACGCGTGGAAAGACAATTAAATTTACGTCTCGCTAGAAAGATCGTGATCGTTCGATCGTGGAATTGTCATGGCAAAGACGATTCCTATAGTCGTCGTTGAACGACACCGGAAGACTGCGGATTTCCCTATTGGCAAGACTGACGTAGCTCCTCGTATCCGTTCCCGTGTTCTCGCGTCGGAAACGATCGAAGAACCCCGGTGAGAAACTCGTTTGCGAAGCAAACTGCTTTCCGGAGGATCGATGGAATTGCGCGGGGTTTCGAGCGCCACGGAAGCTGGGTAATGGAGGTATTGTTTCTTCGAAACTTTGGACGAAGCCAAATGGATCGATTTCCGGCGGAAACGTCGGAAAAACCAGAAACGTTTACAAGAACTTGCTCGATCTTTAGAACTTTCCCCTATTCTCTCGGCGGAATTGCGCCTCTTTCTCCCAGCGGCGATATCAATTTCATCGTTCCCCCCGATGTTTTCTTATACCATAGTTCCTCGATCGATTCGCGGAAAGGCGCGCGAGAGAATGAATATTCTTTTGGAACTATCCGATGCTGAAAGGATGTTCCTTTGGAATATTCGATCGGGGAGAAGGGATCGGATTTTCACGAATTTTAATCCTCATACAAATAGATCGTCGCGTTCACACGCATCTTGCCATAGATCGTCCGATGGCGAGACAGTCAGCTCTCGTGTACATAAATAAATATCGAGAAGAATCGTAGACTGTGATCCGTGGTGGATCAGACAGGCGGATCCTGCGTTTCGCGTAGTAGACGACGGAAGGATCGATCTTTTGTTCGAGACGGGAGGACGCGTATCTGCGTATGCGTGCGTGAATGAATGTGTGGGTGTGTGTACGTGTCTGTAAATAATTCGTCGATGAAAAGCGCGTTTGATCGCTTTTCGAGGAAGCTGATCGCAATGGTCGAGATGCAAATAGAGTTACGGAGAGTAAGAGAACGAGTGCTTGTTAATCCATCGAGGATCGTTGTCGCGTTGACGCAACATCTTATTCGCGATATATTTTTAATTAATTTATACGGTTGAATCGAAAGGGGATTTCAAGGGTTTGCTTAATACTTTTTCCCATACTATTTTTCCCCCTATTTTTATGATTTTATATTTTATATTTTTCCTTTTATTTTTATTTTTCTAATTTTATGAAATTCGAACGAGTCGACGTGTTGATAAAAGTATATCAAAGTTTCTTCTTGAAATCATAGAAATCTTTTTTTTTCTTTTTTGTTACTTGACAATGTTGCGTTTTCGCGAATTTTATACTGTTTCGATGCTTAATGGGTTAACAATTTGCGAACACGCGCGGCCTACTGACATAAAACGTGTTACGATGTACTCATCGACTTCTATCCAGCATTTGTAGAACTATATCGGTCTCTGTCCATATCCTATGCACTTGGAAGATAATTATGATACGTTCAGCACGCGTTTTTACAATGAAATTCGTTGAAAATAAGTATCTTGTCTTAAAAGTGAGGATGTTATAGATACTCGTAACATTTATACAGTAGCCTTGTTCCCTTTTCCATTTTTTATCCACAAAGACAATACGAGGAACAATTTTCACGTTATTAATATCGATTCGTGCATCATAACGTATCTGAATATGCGTAAGCCGCAAAAGAAGAAACGAAGGATAAAAACGTAGGGGAAAATGAGAGTGCCAAACTTCGTATCCTTTTTAGATGAATGAAGAATCAATCCCAGTGTAAACTCGAATTGTAACTTGCGAATTGTATTTAACGTCGTTGTCCCACGAGCGACCAGTATTTCCCTTTGTCAAATCGATGTCCGAGATGTACTGACGATTTAAATTATTATATCGATTATATTTTACGGGACAGCTGAGCGCGTCAGCCGAAAAACGATCGTTCACGAGAAATCTTCGTCTCTTTTCCATTCCTTTTTTTATTTTTTCTCCCTTTACAATGAAAAATGAAAAATGTCTTTTAGTCCCTTTCAGATCGCACGTATCGCATCTCTATCGATACATAACCGATATTTGAAGCGACTAGAATCGATCTGGACGAGATTCGAACAGATGGACGAGTGAATCACTGGAAAATCTTGTCTAGATCGCGAGATGGATCGTGATTTCTTGACGAACGATCGGCTTGCACGCTTAACCGGTCCGTTTTTGTAAATACGTTGTACATAAAAGAATTGTGATTTTACTCGACGTGCAAAAAGCGTAGGATTGTACGGTCATACGGATGATTCAGTTCGTGTTCTAACGATATAGCGAAATAAATTATATCATCTCTTCACGACAACACGTGTGTGCGTTTCATTCACCAGCCAGCCTCGAAACGGAACGGTTAGAAGAAGGCCGAATGGAAGAAATCCTACATTCTCCGTTGAATGTTCAATGATGTTCGATTATTTGAAACTCCTCGAAATTCAATTAACAAGAACATAAAAATCCAAGTCGAAGAGTTGTTCGATCGATGTCTCGATAATCTCTACTATGCAAATTTAGAAGCCTTCGGCAATAAATCAGAATACAATCCACGAAATAAGAAAATATATTGCAATTCTCCATCGCTGTTCGCCGAATTTAATCATCGACCTAAGAATCCACTTTTCGATTAACGAGAACACAACGATCAAACTCCGAGCACATGCACTTGCAAAAGCTTCCCATCGACTTCCAAAAAATCACAAACCCAAATCTATATCCCTTCACCGAGGAATAATTCACCTTTTCCAAGAATTCACCGTCATCTTCCATCGAAGAATAATCCATCTCGCCGAAGAATTTTCCACCACCTCTCATCGAAGAATAATTCACCTTTTCAACGAATTATCCATCCACTTTCATCGAAAAACTCCATTACATCGAAGAACCCTAACTGCGAAGAATCCCATCGAAGAATCCAATCTGCTTCATCAACTTTTCACCAATCTTTCCATCCAATCTCTTCGACGATCTCATCAAAAGACAAATTTAAAAAGCCAAGATCCGAAACCTTCCTGCTCCTGGATAATTCGCTTTCTCCGAAGCGAATCTGCGCCATGCTCCATCAGAATACGATAACGTTCGCCGGACAAACTCGAAGAGACTGAAAAGAAAATGCAACCGATGTTCGAGACGGACCGTTTCCACGGAACCGTCGTTCCTGCTTCCTTCGCAGGCCAACAGCCTGATCCTTGTCGATAATCGCTTTATAATCGCCGCTTCGAGGACGAATAATTACGCGAGCGGTCGGCTGCCCCGTAATTAACCACGCCGTGTCTGCCCGAAACAACGGATATGCAGAGGCGAACCATTACAAAGAGTCATTATTTTTGCGGGAATTGCCGCCTCTTCATGGGGCCGCAAGTTTCGTGAACTACACCAGTAGCTTCTATAACCTGCACTTATCGGTTGACAATATAATGGCGGCCACGTATCCCTTCTTCTTCTTTTGGTCAGTTCACACACGTTATTCGGATGGAAGAATATCTTTGAGATTTTTCAGTGTTCCTTTTCGTACGATTTTGCACGGTACGGCGATATTTTTGGCGCTTTTATGGATTTTTATCGTGCAGATTTTTAAACTTATACTCGTTAGGAGATCATTTTTTTACATTTTTGAATATTCCTTTTGCTGCGTAGCTTTTCGCAGGGTCAAGGATATTTTTGCCAATTTTATCGCTGCTTTTTCTCTTAGATTTTTAAACGAATATCAGAAAGTAGTAGCTATTTATGGGTTGTGGCAAAAATTTCATTTCATTCTGTTATTGTATTTGGCGTTTAGGTAGTTTCCACGGCTGGTCGTGTTTTCCTATCGTTGGAGAAGTTTCTTTTGTGCGGAAGCCTTCCTCGAAACGTTCGAAGCTTTCTTAAAGGCGATACTTTTAGTCGGCTTAAATTCTAAATAATCCTCGGCCCGGAATAAAAAAAAGGAAAGAAAAAGAAACATAGTATACGGATAGCAGCGACGAAAGCAGATAAAGCACAGGGACTAACACAAGAACGACGAAATTTTAATCTCCGGTTCTTATTATTCCATTTTACGAAACGCGTTTCACCGTTAGCGCGATAATCGAATAATCAGAGTCGCTAAACACTGAATTAGCACCGAATATTAATCGTTATTCTGATTGGGAATTACCGTGGATGAAATGGTGGGGGTAACACGGACTATAACTATAATGAACCGCGTTAATTGGAACGTCGCCGAAGAGCCGATAATTAAGTCCAGCGGGGCAGAGGACGTCGCTCGCCAATTAATAGATCTCATAGTTCATCGGTGTCTACCGCTTGTCGACAGCTCGTAAGTCCGTTTTCAGGGTGAAACGTCGCCACTCTCGACGGCTCATTAATATTCGTGCGAGGCGGTTCGTCCTTAATCGATGATTACGCGGTGATCTGGCAATTAGCGCGTCACTCAGTTTTTATCGATTCTTTTTATCATCAGCAATCTTGTCCCTCGTCGACATTCTCAGATTTTTACTTTGTTTCAAGTATGGAGATATTAGATCAAGTATGGAGAGATTAGATTAGTAGGTTTGTTTCACAGTTGATGTTTGCGCAGTGTGCATTTAAATCGATGATTTTTAATTGGCCTTTTACTCGATAATTTAACAAACAATTATAGTAATTTTGGATAAAGTACAAGTTACAGGTGTCGCTTTCACGATTTTATGATCTTTCGTAGTAAACGATAATCGAAACACTTTGTAACATTTCGTTCCTTTCGTTATCACACTTGTTAATATCGTGCAAGGATATTTATTAATACTCGTAATTCGAGACTCGTAAAATCGCACTGATAATATTAGCTTAATGGTACGATGGCCCGGAATATCGAAGCGATCGATTGATTCAGATAATTAATTCCTGGGTGTGTTGGTTTTAGTTTCATGTGTAAAACAGATCTTCGATGATTCATCGAGACGGTTTAAGTGGAAAATAATCGATTCCAGCTTAAATAGTATTTAACCCAATACACGAATTTATCTGATACAGCATTCTAGCTTGCGGTTCGGTAAATCGAAAAGCGATTTTTATTCGAGTAGATGTAATTCTGTTATGTAACTCCGTAGGGTTCGTTCGTGTCTCTCTTTTCAAAAATATTTGCTATTTGCAGCCACTTTTCGATGGTACGAGAAGAATATTGAAATGTCATTTCATTTCGATTCTTATCTTCTCATCGGTTGTATCAAAAATCTGATTCAGCAGCAAAATTATCACGCTCGTTACTCGATAAAAATACACTTTACCGATATCCGAACTTTCGCAGCTGATAAAACGAGCGTATCGCCAAACATTCTTCGAGCACCAATTATCACCACATCACTGCGAAACTATGGTCCGTGGCAGCTTGGAAAGTATCGAAACTACCTTCACCTCGAATCAGAACACTTCACACAACAATACTATGGCATCGAATCTTCTTTCTCTCCCTCCCTCCCTCTCTCTCTCTCTCTCTCTCTCTCTCTCTCTCTCTTCTCAACATCTTCTCAACGAGCTGCAACGATCTAGAACTGAAAACCAGACGAAGAAGAATAGCGTTAGAGAAAGGAAGATAGAAGACGAGGAAAGACGAGGAGGAGGCAGTGGAAGAAAGAGACGGAGAAGCGGCGTCGTGGAGGAAAGGGTGGGGGTCGTCGAGGGCCGCGAGTTCAGAACTGCTAATTATGTAAATTGCCAGTGTTGCAAATTACCCTCACAGTTTGCGTTCATTCTGCACACAATCCACACGGTCCCTGCACACCTCGCACGGAATCCATCCACTCGGATACTGTTACTTCCTTCGAGAAACAGAGTCTTCTCTATGGCAGACGGAGCGAAGAGGAAGGAGCAGTAGAATAAGAAGAAGAAAGAGAGGATGTTGGAGATGGAACGAGATCCTTCTGGTACCCATGGAACGCCGGTCGTTCGTCATAACCGGTACTCAACGACGCGCCACTAGCCAGGTACAACGTACAATGTTTAGCTCCGTATGAAAAGCAAAGCCTTGATGGATATTTTCATTGCCGCGATGACACTGGCGAGAGCCGTGAGAGAATCGTCCGGCGATTCACCGATCGATTGGGTGTTGGATGGCCGACGGCCTCGATGATTGGGTGTTGCGCAGGATCTAACGATAAGTGATGGATGGAGGATAGGGTTCCGCCACGATTTTTAGGTTTGTTTAACTCGGCCCGAGGTTGGGCTGGATCGGGTTCGCTGGGAGAGCGAAGCCGATGGCGAGGCGGTGCAGTCGTTTGAGAATCTTCGGGAGTTTCGATGTTTGCCAACTTGTTTGCTTGCTCTTGCACAGATCTTACGTATCTCGTATCGTCAGTGGATGCAGTTGTCTTGGGCATTTTTCTTCTCGTTTGATTCGTTCGTTCCTGGTTGAATATTGAGGATCGCTGAAGGGGTGAGAAAGGCGAGAAGGAAATGGGAGTGGTTTAAGAATTTTAAGGAGGTTTGCTGCTTCTTCGCGAGCTTCTTTTTATCGCAGAGATTTTGGCGCGTCGTACTTATTGGTAGATCTTGCAGTTTCTTGAGAAATGGAACGAATCTGACGAAAATCGGCCCGAGCAAAAACAGCTGACACGTTAATTTCTTGGTCGAAATTACACGCGTGTCTCCACCGCATCGGTTACCAGGGCCATTAAACGTATCGTTCCTGCGGTTTCGTCCTTGCTCTTCTAATTATGGGAATCGCGTTCGTGCGGCACGTGAAAACGTCACGTAACGCTTTTAAGGTTTAACACGAGGCAAAGAAAAAAAAAAGAGGAAAAGAGAAAGATTTTGTTCCGATTGCCCCGTGCACGTCACGCGGAGAGATACGCGCACGCTGGCATTAAGCCGGCTCCGCAACCGCGAGGGACGCGAAATCCTCAATTACTCGAGGAGCGCTTCCTGAACGAGCTGCGTGCCCGAACTTCTTCATCCTCCGTCTCAGCCACTTATCCTCCCTAATTTACGCGCATCCTCGCACTCTCTTGTGTACCGGCGTGGCGATGTTTCGTGGCACCATAAACGTGGTTCTTTCGCTTATTACCAAACGGTATAGCACAGTGCGATTATTAATTCTCTCTAATTTTGAATTCCTCTTGATTCTGGATGAATCCCCGTTCGAGATGAACCCAATGATATCACGCCCTAATTCTTCGAATTTTTACGCTTTCGCGGCAGGTTCCACGTGTGCGTGACTTTGACTGCCAGCGATTGTAATATTACGAATAGCACAAAAATGATCGTTAAATGAAACAGGCGAGACGTGTAAAAATGTTTAGAAAATACCACTTCAAAGGGAAACGTAATGGAACGTCGCGGAAAGAGTAAGAAACTGATAAAACCGCTGATAAAATCAAAATTCCTCGTTTGAAACGCCTCCCCGTGGAAGTGTGAATATTTGACGTCTCGTATTTCTTTGCTTTTCCGCTGCGAGTTTAATTCAATTCAGGAAACTCAACAAGAGCAGAGATTTTTGCTCGACTACCTTTAGGACTAGCTCTCCATCGTCGTATTGGTTCATAGCGCTTGTTAACTTGCAATTCCTCTTTGAACCTTCGAGAATTAACCCAACCGTGTGTCGTCTAAAATTGTCAAACGCATCCTCAACCAACAGACCAAGCAATCGTCTTTGGAGAAACTGTCACTTTTCACGGTTCGCAAAATTCGTAAAAATCAGCAAATGGCGTAAAGATTCCATTGGCCTATCGAGACGCAACGCAGAACCGATAAAGTGGACCGTGCACACGAACAAATCGTTTAATCCGAGCCAGGGCCCGATCGAGGTAATGACGGCCATAAACTGCAGCCACAGAAGGGTGCACGAAACGCGGTGAAAGAGAAAGAGAAAGAGAAAGAGAGAGAGAAAGAGAGAGAGAGAGAGGCCAAGGTTTCTGGTCCCGAGCAGAATTGGGCCTGACAGGCGAAATGGGCCTCGCGGTCCCGGGCCACGTATACCTGACTCCTCGTTTCCTTCTCTTTCTTCCTCGTCCTCTTCGTCTGCTTATCCTTCTTCTTACTCTTGCTCGTTGCACGGTCGATGCGTGTCCCTCTGGATCGTTTCTCTTTCTCTTGTTTCTCGACGGACGTGCAACTCGGATGCCACAAGTCTGCGATCCCAGATGGAGGATCCGGTTCCAGGAATCGAGCGTGTAAAACATCGGTTAAAGGCGTGCTTTCCGAGCGGGAATCGATGGGAAAACAATGGGCCGACAGCTCCTAAAGTGTCTGACAAATGTTCCGCGCGTGTTGCCCATCGCGTTCTCCAGCATGGCGGATTTTTTTAACAGGGAAATTTTGGCTGGCGTTGGACGAATATGGGAGTCGTTAGAGGATTTTTGGACACGTTGAAGTTTTTCGACGAAGTTTCCTGGGAGAGACGCGGGGAATGGAATCGAGGGAAGTTCGAGGCGTGATCGGAATTTGAAGATTTTAGAGAATGGGATAGAGAATTTGAGGGGAGAAGGGAAGAGAGAAGGTGGGGCCGAATGATTTATCGGCTAAGGGGTTTTTATCTTTGGTTGACGGCGTTTTGGAATTTTCAGATTCGCAGTTCCAGGATTGTTTCTGACATAGTACGACTTAATGGAAATTGATTCTGTCATCGTAGTTTATCTCGCGGCTTTGTGAATCTTAGGCCCTCCAATCTTTACACTGCCTTTTTGGATCTTTGAACTTCTGATTTTTCGCATCTTCGAACCTTCGAACGTCTGGTCTGGTCTCCGGATTTCTACGAATCTTTGAATTTTCAAACCTTCCAATCTTTGAATTTTCCAATCTTCCAATCTTCCAATTTTCAGATCTCTGAGCTTTCTAAAAATCTACAAATAATTGTATCGCAAATCTCCTTTGAATGCCCACTGTCAAATCCCACAAATCTCACAATTTCCAGCTGAAAGCTAAAAAATTCCAAATTCTGTAATCATCGAAGCTCAACTTTCATTTTCCCATTATATTCGCAGTAACGAAGGAGAACTTCCGACGTGGAACAGCATCATCCGCGATCGGCGTTTCCGATCCGTGCAGTCAATAAGTCACCAGCCGCGAGTCGGAGCGGATGTTTGCATTTGAATAACACGTTGGTCGACACGAGCTTTTTCCACGACTGCGCGACGGAGTAAACGGACGACCGGGACGTGGACCACCGAGCAGACCAGGTAAGCACGCTCGTAAAGTCGAAATTAAAGCTGGACTAAGCAAACTTGAGGACACACAGGATTCACCGATCAGATTCGTCTTCTCCAAAAATCCTACTTTCTTTTTGATCGTCAAAAGGACGCGGAGAGACCGACTGCTTTTGCCAAATAAACAATTTTATCGAGAAAATATAAGAACGAAGAGGATATTTAATTGTAGATAATAAGCAGAAGAAACTTGGATGAAGAAAGAAATCTTCCTTATACTCGTCCCATTTTTTAACTTCATCGAATTAAAAGTAAAAGCGGACAGGAATACGATATTACACAAAATTTGGAATTACTTTCTCAACTCTACCTCCATCGAATTTTCTACTAATTTCGTTGTCAATTTGAAATTAATTCAGCAGTTATCAACGGTGATTTTCTTTATTTCCAACATAACAAAATTCCAAATCGATCTCTTTTTTAATTTTTGTCTTCTACGGAACACTTTTCATGTGATCCAAACTGTCGTACGAATTACTTCCACGTCCAATATATTTTTCTACGTAACAGTAATTTTCCTTTTTCTGAAACGTTCGAACCAACTATCTTCGTCGTTCTTTTCTATCAGAAGATAAACGTAACGCGTGGTATATTTTTCAAATTACCACAAAAGCAAGTTACTCGAATGTTTGATGAATCTAACATTGCCAGCTATGTACCGATAAAAATTATCAAAATGACCGGGTTTCAAAGTCAACGGGCGTACTCGCGGAAGCCGCGACTATTCTGTGGGCGTCGATCTCGTTCCCGGAAGCTGAGAAATCCGACGATATATCGGGGGTCAAGCGATCCGCTTGGATTCGAGACACAAATCGGTGGAATGGCGGTTGTTCACGGTAGGTTGAGCAACATCGAGGAAGACGTTGCTCGCGATATGATTAGAGGCGAGAACTCGCGGTTAGATCGATAGCGGAACGTTAACGGCGTGGAAATCGCGACGATCTGCAATTTTCTTTCGCGCTTCCTGCATCGAAGCGCCGCGATGCAGATTCCCCCATTGGCGTCGATTACTCAATGAAATCGAGATCGATTCGATATTTATTGATTGTGCTTCCCTTCTTCTTTCTCCACTTCGTTTTCTCTTTTATCCTTTCGCGTTCGATAAGATCAGACGATTCTTTGCAGATCCACCGATTGGCTACTACGGCAACAATCTTGAAACGTTTATCCTGTGATTTATCTTGCGATCAAATACGGAAAAAATACAGCTATAGGAAGAAGAGTTTGAAGAAACAAGCGAATTAAAATACTATACGTGAGAATGGCGTTTTTTGAAAGACACAACTTACAAAAAACTAATCGAATATCGATTAACACGCATGAAAAGACGGAAGAATTTACAGTGTCTTCTATCGAAGATCAATCAGCCTCTCGGAATTTAATTCTCAATCCCTCTGAAGGAGTTTCATACAGCTGCATCGACTAAACGAAAGAAGAAGGGCAATTCTTTAGAGAAATTCAGTTCTATATTTATTTCACACTCTTCGAAAATAACTATCTGTTCTACCAAAGAAGAAAAATTCGACCAGTCCACGAGCTCTTTCATAAAATTCGCAATTCCTACAAGTATCTCAAACATCGTGTAAAATTCGTTAAATCCAAAAATCGACAAATCGCTGCCGTACAGGTAATTACCTGACTTACCAAAAAACGAGAAGAAAGGAAAAATTCAACGTTTCCCGTAAGTCCGCTCTGACTTGGCCGAAATCGTTCGAAAATCTGTTCGCTGAGAGTCAGTTCAACAAACTCTCGGCAAACATAGCCAGTCTCCGTCGTGGCAGTCTCTTACCCTCGAGCTCTGGCCATCCGGAGGGATCGAAGTCACCGGGGAACACAAATTCGCGTGTCCCATCTAATACCATAAATCTGTCATCCGGCGGCGGGGGAACAAGCTCGTTTGACTCGCGCTGCTTTGTCGGTGTGGAACGCGGCGGAATTCGCAATTTAGGCTCGTCGCCGGGCCGCGCGTGTAAGAATCAGTCCAATCGAGGGGATCTCCGTGGAGGCAGCGGTCGGAGCCGCGAGAAAGAGATAATTCTTTAAGGGGGCCCACGTTGTATGCGTGTATACTGTCTTATACGTTTCTCTGTCTTTCGCTTTTCTTGCTCCTTGTTCGCTTCTCTTTCGCCGCAACCAGGCACAAGGTGTTCCAACCCGGAGGAACTGGACAACGAGCCGTGGAAGTGTCCGACCTTCTGCCCCACGCTCCTCCTCACACCGTGGATACACCCCCGACAATATTGTAAACAAAATGGTACCAGTATTTCATTGGTAACCCGACACCCCCTTCGTTGAACCCACACGCATCGCCTTCCGCCGCCTCCTCGTATCTTCTTCCCCTTTCTCCAACTCCTCCCCCTCTTCTTCTTCATCTTCTGCTGTCTTCTTTTTATACTTTGACCGACTTGTTTGGCTCAGGTTTGAGTTTTTTCGCCGTTTCGCACTTGGACTCGACGCGAACGGTTTTTGGCAACCAGTATCTGTCGTATATGTGGTAGGTTGATCATTTTGCTATTGTAAATATCGGCTGCTGGTCGAAGATAGGAGATTTTGTGAATTTTAGCGATCGTTAAATTTTCAATGAAGCACGTTGGTGGTCGATTTTTGAAAAGCGATGATTTTTTGGACAATTCTTGGTCGTTATAGTAGCTGAGTTAAGTAGAAAACGGGAGAATAATCGTACGGCAGTTGGGCCGCACTCATTTTGAAAGCCTCTGTACTTATTTTAACGAGTAAATTCTCTTGGAAGGAGTTCTTAAATCGAAAGATAAAGCAGGGAAATAAATACGGATCTTATCTTGAAAGTTTCGCAAAATTGAACGACTCTACGTAGCTTAATAAATGTTTTCCTCGATTCCAATAAACATATTAGATTGTAACGTATGTTCGTTCGATGATGCAATAAAAGTAGGATGGTTTTTATTACAGTGCGTTATTTGCATATCTAAAGTGGTATACAAGAGGAGTTTCTTTTATTTTACATGTCGTTCCAAAAATAATTTCGAATTCCATAGATACTGTATTGAAAACGAGACTAGCTTTAGATCGAACGAATCTTATTTCCAGTGAAAAGGGAGCGGAATATCGGTCATCTAGTATTTCACGTGACTTCAATTGAGTTCTAACAACCCGACCACGAAGTGTCGACCGTCATTCGCAAGAAATCTTCGAGCCCAGGTGCAGTCATAGTAAACCGATGTCAAGGAATCTCGCTCTGATAATAGGGACTGGTTCCAAAGGTGTCTATATACGGTTGCCAGAAACCGATCCAAGCGTTTCACTTTGATCTCGAGGAACTGGTCTTGAAGAATCACCTAGAATTACTCGGTCTAACTCCAGTTGTTCAGATCTACGTGAAATTTCACTCTGGTCAAGGAAACTGGTTTCTGTGAACATAAATACAATCACGGAAACTGGACGCAATTGTAAGAATTCTTACACAGTCCTCGTTCTTAACAATTAACCTCATAAACTTCCTTTTAATTTTAAGTCTAACAACGCTCTGCCACTTTTTTTCCCAATAATGAACTAGGCAGCTTTTCCCGTGCTAAAGAAACTGGCTGTATTTGTAATCTACCATTTCAAGCTCTATATTCGATCAAATAAAACGAGACGCCGTTCCGTCTTCAACACGTTAATTGACCTTGTTTTCTCTGGGCCCATCTTTACTCTATCGAGTTAGCAAAGGTAAATAAATCTATGTGGTCAAAATCTAAAGGAAATCAAAACCTAATTTAGAAATAGAAAGCTACTTCTACGAACATACACATTTTTAATTTGATATAGAAACCTACGTGTATAAACATTCACATCTTAATCGTTTCGACATTAATGTTACTATAAATCGTATAGTAGCTTTTTGAGAGATCGTTGTATTATTATTATTTTTCTGGCACCATTGCATAGAGCTACGTATCTCATTTCAGAAATTAAAAATCCGTAACTTTTATAAAACTTGACTGTGTATTACAGTTTGCATTATGATATTAGAAAATTCCGTTTCGATAGGGTTAGGTGGAAAAACTATAAATAGTAGAACATCCACTGATTACATTTATTGAAAAATGCTCATAAACTTTACATTATTTAGGATTTTACATATTAAAGCATAAATGATGCGAATAAAATAAGATTTATAATAAAACACCTAGAAAGTAACAGCAGTGAAAAACAATTCAACTAATTTTTATGACCGACAGTGTATCTGTCAAGTTAGATTAAGGAAACATATCTATTATTTAATTAACAGATTTAGCAAATGATTTGTATAATGATACAATGAATACAACGCGATCCTTTATGATTATGAAAATCGTAAATTGATAATGATTGCGCACTAGTAGTTTGCGCATCACGTGACCACGCGTCTGACGCGACTCGTAAACGTAAATAGCGTGTCGAAGATGCAAGAGTGAGAAGCTCAAACTGCGTTTTAAATCACCGAACAATCTTCCGTTCACAGGTAAATCGTTGGACAAGTCTGATTACCCACGTCTCGCAAAAAAAATCGATCAGAAATTGCATTAACAAGGTCTTAATAGCGCCGGCCAATCTCCATTCGAACAATCATATCGTTTCTCCTAGTGGTTATTCCCTTTTTGGAACGATACGAAACGATTCTAGGGAATAAAAAGACGGAAAAGACGGAAAGATGGTAAGGAACGTTGATCCCGCGGGAACGTTAGCACTGGTAGAAATGCAAATCCAAGGGAAATCGAGGCTGTAAGAAGTTAGCTTGGCAAACATGTGGTTAGATGGCTGAGGTTGGCCCAGGTTATGATAGGTTCGCGTGGTTGGGCCACATTAGACAGATCCACGGATCGAGATCTCGAATCGTAGAAATTCCCCGCTCCTCGACTCTCGACAGAGAGATGATACTCGGTTATTAGGCGTGTAACGCTGTTCGAAGCCTTTTCCACCGCTTTCTATACGGCCAGCCGGCACGGACTTCTCGTACACGATTCATCTTATACGAGTTTGCATCGTTTTCAGCGTGTAATTCAGCGGTTTTGATTCTACCATTCGGGAGGAGGAATCGTAAAATCAGGGAAAATTGCGGGACACCTTCCTTTCCGGATTCGCGACCCGGATAGAAACCGCCTTGTGGAATTCTTCGATTGGATCGCGTTTTGGTAAGTTGTTAATCAATTACTTAAAGTAGATTAGAGCGAAGAAGATTCTAGTGTTACTTGAGAGAGTGTTTATTATTTTATGACTAAGATCGTTTTAATAGGTTCGATGTAGAGTTACCGAGATTGAGGTTAGGTTATGTAGATTTTACTAGAAAAATTGAACACGAATCCAGCTATTAGAAGAATAAAATGATTAACTGTAAGAAAATTAGTACTAGAATATAGGATCAGTTTTTAATTCTTTGTAAATTACATGATAATCATTTGTGAAACCGATGAGCTTGGCACACAGATTAATCGAAGATAGATTAGAGATTAGATATAGGTAGATTAATTATAATACATATAATATAATACATGTATACAAATGTACTTGATTTAAGACTGTTGTGTCTTGCTTTTTAAGCTTGTACATTAAAAATTAGTTACGTCCTTCAGAAAATTTATGGTTAATATATTCCGCAGTAGCTCTTTTTATAATTTTCCTGTAAAATAATTACCAAACTCGTATAAACATTTTTCAATTCCACACATCGAATATTCTTCAAAATTAACTTTAATTTCTCAGTCTAACCGTTATTTGAATACTACAAAACTAATCTTGCAATTCCTCATATTCTTAATCTGTCAAACCTAATTCAAATCTACTTCACCAAAATCTAATCTCACTTTACAAAAGATACTACCAGTATCCTAAATACAAGTACTAAATGAAAATATTGTTAAAATATTCGATTTACCATCTACCACCATTCTTTTCATAACCTATAAAAATATTTTAGAATAATCACGTGGAACAGGTGTGTAACACCTTTCACCCCACCCCTTTTAATCGATTCATCGAAAGAATGAGAATAGCTGGAGAACAATCACGGAAGGAATTTCACGAGTTTCTCCAGCAGTCGAGGAGATCGGACTTTCGTTCGATTGTATATTACGACACCGGTTTCGCTGGCTCTCGAACCGACGCGATAAAAATGCGTGCACCCGGCTGCTGAACGAACAACGTCGCAGCTGATGGACTTTATGCTGACGCGTTGAACGTTCTCGTAAATTTGCATAAAGTTCGCTGGAACGACGATCCGGCTGCGGTTAAGTCCGTTTATAGGACTGGTACATATAAGGAGGGTGAGTTATTGGGTTCGATATATAGAGGTAATTTACAGAAGCGTGGCTAATGATGGCATAATAAATGTGTTTTAATTAATTGCTATTTGAAAAATATCTTCGACATCCTTGAATGCTAATTTCGAATTTCTGTAGTTTTTAATTGCTTTAGGCAATGTTTAAGAATCATTAATTTTTGGAGATTAGAAATTTCTTTATAATTCAATATTCTTTTTGAATAAAATTCTATTAACTGAGAAAGTTAATAGAAATTCTTTTACTTCTAAATATTCAAGAATGAAATAGAACAGTTTGTAGGTGCAAAATCTCAGTTCATTATGAGATAATTTTAATACAGAAAATTTATTTAGAATACACGCATGTACAATTGCGGGCCAGGGGAAGAGCATTTCCTTTACAGAAATTCAGAACTTTTAAAATATTTATGAATTGAAACAAATGTTCTTTATTTTTGCAAACTTTTGTGAATTTATATTAAAATACGCTCTTTGAAGCATCGATTAATATCAGAGATTCGTTACAAATACACTGTAATTGATTCGAATAAATTTTTTATCTTAGAAATATCGTTAATGAGCTGAGTGTACAGATCTTCTTATTTTATTGCGGTATATTTGGTTGATCGAAATCCGCCGGCAGGAATTTTCCATAGAATGTTAGGATGATGTGCTTGGTGTATTGTAAATGAGGCGAATCACGCACTGGTATCAGCATGTTTAATAAGATGCCTTTGCCAGCTAGTAGAGTGATCATCGATTTCCACATTCTTACGTTGAACTTCTCTGGATTCCACTCGAACCGATTCCACTTGACCGCATACTTGTTTCAACTTCACTCTTTTGAAAAATTTCAATCATTTACATACAATGTAAACTTCCAGAATTAATTCTGATTTTCACGAGATAATCTTGACAGAGATTTCCGTGTTCTCCATGAAGTTCCTAATTTACCATACCGTTTAATCTTTAAATATAGTCTACATGATATCGAAATTTATATTTTATCTGAACTATGCTTATGCTTGAACAAAGATTAACATAAATATATGTAAAATAACTACACCAGATTATATCGTACCTGATTCAAATCACTGTAGACGACCCAAACCTAACTTGAAGCTAGTTGAGATTTATACTTTTTAATCTGCATCCATCCTATGTCTATTGTATGAATTTTAAATGTATCAACAGAAAGTTCATCCAAATTTAATTCTTATTTTTACAAACTTATAGTCATTTAAACAAACCGCAGTTAATACAAATTTATGTAGACTTACTTATCATATCATTCCTGCATGTAATAAGAAATTCAACTCGTATCTAGACTTTGCTCAAACGATTTTAAAACAAATTAAGCCAACTTAGACAAATATGAACTAAGGATTATCATCGAAGTGTAGCCGTTTGATTCTTAATTCTTGAAATTCAATGTTCGCAAGATTTCCAAGTGGAACCTAGTCCAACGTGTATTCAAATCTCATTCAAAGAAACTGATGCAAATTTCATCAATATCGAAAAATAGCCATCTCGATGCATTTCAATTGAAACTCATCTTAAATTCAACGCTGGCCGAAATTTTCAAATCGAACCACTCACATCCAAGCAGATTAAAACAAAAATTTAATTGTATGGCGAAAACATCTGGTCCTCTGAATGTATTTCTAATCAAACTCAATCGAAATTCAGACCTCGCAAATTTTCAAACTCGATAATAATTTCCATCTCCAATAAAAACTTTTTATTAATCTTTGCTATCCAAGACACTTCGTACATTAAAACAATTTCAATGGCTGGCCAAGAATAGCCACTTGAATGCACACGATCACAAAATATTAATAGTCCCTGTGAATTCATATTTCCATGGTTAGTGATCGATCGATCGATAGACGATCCACCGGAGGAAGTCACGTCGAGGAATACTTCTACGATCACCAGACGTCTATTGGCGGAGGGGAACGATATTACAATGTCGTCGCGATGATTATAACGCATTCGATCAGAAGAGATGTATCGTGGCGGGCCTATGCATTCTCGGTTCGAACACGCTCGGGATGCGTGCGTATGCACGGTCACGTATCCTCCTCGAATACTTCCACGTGTTCATTATCGATCGATCGGACGCACGGGTAGTTTAGTATCCGGCCAGAAGTCACTCGAGAAGTCCACCGATTCTATTCGTGAGCGGTAATTGCGAGAAAGCTGATCGTGATAAGCCCTTCTAATAACCTCCTGTTCTTTTCTTCCCTTCTTCCTCGTCCAAAGGGGAAATTAACCTGCCCGCTTTCGAGTAATAGAGACGTCGGGGAAAGTAACCGATGGTGCGCGCAAATTTCTTTTTTTTTCTTTTTTTTCTTACGTTTTGAAACATTCACGGTTTGATTTTCTCGCGTGCTTTCGGATTTTTGTCTAGATTAATTGAAACCGATAAATTATTTCCTCGTAATTGACGGATCGGTAAGTCCGATCAATTATTTCCTTGTAATTGACGTATCTGCAAATTGAATGATTACGCAGGTTAGAGCGGTTTGCTTTTTTGCAAAGTGTATCACGTCGTGGAGGTTTCCTCATGTTTTATTTGGTTGCAGGTAGCGCTAAGATTCCGATTGCATTCGATCGTTGGCTGTGAAAACTTTGGAAAAGCACGCGTTACGAGCGCGTGGGAAGATGTAATCAACGTGATAATTCAATAATTATTCCAACATATAACCTGATGAAATCTAATTAACGCTATTTACATTCTGTATTTGGTATACTGTAACAATCT
The DNA here is from genome assembly GCF_051014615.1 of Bombus vancouverensis nearcticus. Taxonomy (NCBI): domain Eukaryota; kingdom Metazoa; phylum Arthropoda; class Insecta; order Hymenoptera; family Apidae; genus Bombus; species Bombus vancouverensis. Next base: position 8,241,159 of record NC_134925.1, read on the forward strand.
CATCCCTTTGTCAGTTTTTTTATTCAATCTTCTGTAGCACAGTGTAACTGATCCGAAAGTTCTAGTTAATTGGTAAATGGTAAAGCAATTCTTCGCTAAAAATTCGGCGATTTTTATTCCAAGCAGATAAAATCCAGTCGAAATCGTCTACAGGCTCCGTTCGGTATTTTACAAAAATCTTATTCCTTCGCTATTTGCCTACTCGAGCCTGCTAGATGTAACACACTGCAGCTAACTTCGAAATTATCTTAAAACCTCCTCGAAACCTCTCTAACCTTTTACCGTTTCGACCAACCCAATCCTGTCCGCAAATAAAGAAACGAACAGCAGAGTAAAAAGGGAAAGAGGAGGAGAAAAAAAGAAAAGAAGCAGCACCTTTTCCTCCATCTCGCGGTAATAATATCCCGAAAGATAAAACGCTGTTCCGCGATCCCTCATCGAGATGAACGCTGGCCGCGAATCAACGGGTGTCCCGGAAAAATGCCGCCTGCATTATTCGACTCTCGTTAAATCGATGCATAGAGGCGCAATTTGAACGTGTGCGCACGGCAACCGAGGGCAGCGGTCGCGAGGGATCGCTCGATTTTACGCGAACAACCGCGATAACGTTCCGGCCAGTTGGAATGGAAAACGAGAACAGGGAGAAGAAGGAAGGTGCAATCAGCTTAATGAATAGTCGCCACGCGTAATTACGGTTGCCTTCGAGGCGAATCGAGATCCTCACGAAGCTTCTTCGTGTGATTGGAGGGGATCCGATGGATTCTTCGACTGTGTTATCTGATAATCTTACATTTCTTTTATCTCTGATCGTCGATTTTGATCTTTCGGTAGAAGTGCTTCTCGTGCAAATGAATGTATGGTTTCAGCGTTGATGAGTGGTTGGTTTGGAAGAAGTCATTGAAGTGGATGGTTTGGGCGTTTGAACGTGTTCGAACGTGTTTCAGAGAAGATGGAGAAAGTTCGTCAAAGAATTTCGAGTAATGTGGTACTGTTTTATGGTGGTTGAGATGTTTCTACCAGGTGGTTTGTAATTTCTTTCAGCGCCGAGATTAGACTTGGCTTGTTAAGTCTGGTTAGGTTAAAGAAACATTGTGTAAGATTCTGTAATTGCTCGTAAGAATCAGTTTTATCGCGTGAATGCCACTTTCGCATCTTTTATTCTGATAATCAATGTCCACTTTCAAGCAGATTTTACGTTTCCAAATCCACAACACTAACTGTGATTCAATACTATCTAAAAGTTCAAATTTCCTTTATCGCTACTAAATCCATTCTCAAAGTTTCAATTACAAGAATTACAGCCTATTTCTAATCGAAGGATCCAACAATCTCGTTCAATTTTCCAAAATTCTTTTATGGCAAAGACGCTATCTCAAACTTTCCAAACCTGCAACGCTGACTCGAATCAAGTACGATATTCTAAGAATCGAAAGCGGACGGAATAAACTGCGGATGTTTCGGCAAATTCATATCTTCGTAAAGGTATTACTTCGTAAAAATATATTTTTATATAAAAGTAGGAAGAAACGCGATCTAAGCAATTCTGCCGATGGAAAGTTACAATAGACGCTATATCCTTTGTATATTTTATATATTTCAATATATTATGCGCATTCTGCGGACTTTTACATTTTAAATTTCCCATAAACGCATAAAAATCCGCAATCTAAACGCATCATCAGTTACCGTACAGAAACCATTGAATTACCATCTGTTCCCGATCAAAAGTTGCACCAGCCTCCTCCACGCGTGCTTCAGTGTATTACCATTCACTCACTGACCGCTCCACTCTCACGCTATTTACACACATATAACCGACACATTTATAAGCCGCTTTAGCCGGCTCCCCCGAGCTGTCCTAGAAGATATACTCGCTACCATTAACATTATTATGTGAGCCAGCGCTCGTCAGTGGGGATAAGTGAACGCGGCCGGCTTATTAAATTGCTGGTGTAACATTACGATTTACAGGGCAATAAGAGAGTTATCCAACCAGTGGCTCGCGAGTACACGCGCGTTAACGTTGCGTGTCTTTCCGCTGTAGGGTGTATATGGCGTTGCCTCTTCAAACTTCTTTTACCCTAACCTCTTCTCTCGTCTCGAGTAATCGTGGGTATCAGTCGTTGGGGGCGTCGAAAAATGTAACGAGATATCATGGCGACCGGTAATCCCCCTGTAAGACGATATTTGCGAATTAATTGCGATTAATGATAGCCAGTCCGGAGAAGGAGATGGCAGAGGGGTGCTTTCTAGGAAAGATGCTGCTATCGTTGAAATGTTGTTTCTTCACGAACGTTGGTGATTATTATTCTAGAGGCGGGAACGTCGACCAGGTAATGGCTATGAGTTAATGGCAACGGTGAATATTTTTGGTATATCTGTGGCAGAAGGAGGAGAAACAAAAATGAGAATCAGGATCAGATCTAACGCTAAAATTGTGGACAGTCGTCCCGCTTCTTTCTTGTCGGATGTTCCGTTTTCAAGTTTAAGTTTGGTTCACTGAAATTTTACTAAGCTCGAATTAGATTAAATCAGGAGACTCTTTCGACCTTCTTACTAGGTTTACTCTAACTTCGCGTTGCATTCAAGTTGGCTTTAGATTCTTCTTAAATTCGAATTACAGTGAATTACGTCAGACTCGAATCGTTTATAATTGAATATAGCATTCAACATATAATAATACAATCTTCGTTAAAGATATAGAAAACTATAAGAAACCATATACAGTGAGAAGACACAGGTTGCAAAATAATCTACATATAATTAACATTCTGCTGACCCGCATAACACTGAATAGAAAAATTCCAAATCTGTAGAATATAAGAATTCCTACGTAACGGTGGAAAATGCAATTATCGAAAGCGCGGTGCGAGATTTTCCTTGCGTTACAGATCCACGGTCGAAGAGCACCGAGCTTAAAGGAAAAGGGACGGTGGAAGGGTCGTGGAGCGTATAAAAAGGAAAGAATAAAAACGTTAGAAAGATTCAGCGGAGGGGCCCTGGAGGTTGCAGTGACTGCGAGCAGCTCGTCTAAAAGGAGTCCTAGGCGGGTTATCGGTCGGTAGAGGCCGAACAACATAGCAATTATCAGCCATTCCTCGCAAATAGCTGATGGTTAGTGATAATTATCTGCCGAGAACGCCACGCCATTGGGGCAGCATCGCGTACGAACGATCTATATACCGGGTGCCTAGAGCGAAAGCGTCCCCCCTTCTTTCTGTATCGAATCACTGCGCCGTTCTATTCTTGTCTCTGTCTTTCTATCGGTGTTCTGCATTTCTATCTTGCTCGAAATTGACAGTGATGTTATGATAATTCCTGTTCTTTCGTCACGAGAGGAGAACCAGATCGTTCCTTGGAACTCTCGGACGAATGAGTTTCTTAACCCATCGGCGGTTATTCTCTCAGTTTGGTGCGACGGTCGAGAGGAATTTGTTCAGATCTCGTGGTCGTGTCCGTAATGCATAGATAGTAATTTGTTTTAATTGGAAGATATTTGTATTTAGTATCTTTGAGAATACAACGTTATAGCGGAATAAAGTATATCTCGTTCATTTTTGCTTTACGCGGCTTTTTCCACGATACTCTTTATACTTTCTAAGACGATTTCTACGATGCGAAAGGTTTTTGAGACGTTGTTTATAATTTCTGGTAATCTTGTGACCAACAGAAGAATCAAGATTACTTAGTAGCAGCGATTGATCGAAGCGTTAGTGTTTTAAGTTAATAAAATTATGCTCTTCCATCCATTTGAACTTCTAATCCCATATATTTTCATACTGACGTGTTATTTCATGGTCATTGTATCTCAGTTTACTTGGCTTCAGCATCAACATAATGTTAATGAGATTTTATATAGACATCGGACTGTAGATTAAATTTATTGGAAAGCGATAGAAATTTACAGAATTATATATGGACAAATCGCAGGAAAAAGGAACTGCCAGTTAACGGCTTGAAAGAATAAATTTCTCTAAAGGGATAGTATCGGAGAGAATTCTCGCTTACGGGAAATACGATCGATAAATTATGATCGTTGGTTGTAATACAAGCGGAGAATGTGGAAGATTTTCTTAAACAAACTGGCAATTTTTTAGCCTCGCTTTTCTTTCTTTACTGAAACCAGGATAATGGCTAGGATATGCGGCGAACTTTTAAAAGGATGAAACAACGTTGTTGACTTTAATGTTGGCAGTTTAGCAGACATTGCGAGTAAAAGTGCGAACTGGCTCGCTCCGTGTAGCGCTTAGAACTTTATTATAACCTTTAAATAGATGTAATCTCGAAGTCATTACTGTTTACCTCTCAGGTATAGCAATCAGTGTTCGAACATAATCACGTTGGAGCGTGTAATTTGCGGGGCTGGTTGTTTACCGTGTCCCAGGCATTTGCATTATGCGGTTTACTTACTTATTTTGCAATATTCGATTCTATGGTTACCGATCGAGCAGAATTTGTAACTACATAAACTAGAAATCGACAGCCTGTCACTGTACAAATTTTCTATTGTCACAAATTTATCGTTGATTCAACACCTAACCTCGACGAAATCGCCATAAATCGTGGCTTTAATGTCAAAAACGCATCAGTTTTCTAATACTCGATAACACATTATGTAAATTGTAAATTTATAGCGACATTTATTAGGTTCATTCGTATGGACGGTTCATGACGAGGGTTGCCGATGATGACGACAGTTCTCACGAAAATGGTCCTTAGGAAAGCGAACAATAAAATACGCACAGTGAAACGAACGTATAAATAAGGAAGTGTTTACTCGTAAATTATAATCTTGAAAAATGTCTATGTCTATTGATAGAAACATTATTTCTATTTCTTCTCTATAGTGTAGAATTTTAAAATACGCTTCTCTTACATATACTTTGGAGTACTATAAATATCGAAGGATCTTCAAATTTAAATTTACATAAAAAGCATTTTCACGTTTGTCGAAGAAAATTTGAAAGATTTCACTTAAAAAACGATGACATAATATGGTAGACACACAGATATAAATTTTTCCAAGACTTGGAACAATAAAAAATTAGATTTGTACATAAATCCTAACCCAATCGTTAACTGAAACAAACGAATAACTCTAAACGGCCGCACCTTTTTACAGCACAAATTACAGCAAATTACAGCTAAATAGAGGGACGTAGTTTACGACGGTAGACAGCCTTGTCAAAATATACTGATCTCTCTGTGTTAAAGTTTGCATGGAAACCTATGGAACGAAATCTCAGAATGATCTCTGTTCGAGGCAAGGGAAAAATGCAAAATGGCCAGATAAAAGGGGCGGCACGCTCGAGGGGGGTCCCAGGGTAAACCGGGACAGCCGGTCGTTGCCACGGCAAATAAGCCCGACGAATACGTTCGAGCAACAGTGTGTTAAGTACTGGCATTAGGGTAATAAGCGTGCAAAGAGAGCGCCGTCGGCCTATCGGCGTCTAAGCCGGCACAGAAGTAGGTACGTGCCTCCACCCACCCACAGATCTCTTCCTCGTTCGTCCTTGTTACGCGAGATTCACGATCTCCTATCCGGTAATCCCATGGTTCGCGTACAAACTGATGGTGAACACGCAGGAAAACATACCGGTTGTTGTTTGCCTTTTTGGTGAACTTCTGGATTTCTGTTGCTCTTGCAGATCGTTTAGACCGATGTGAAATACATGGTAGTCGAGGATTAGATTTTTTACTAGGTATTTTTGTTGCACAAGGTGCGAAGGAAGCTCCATGCTGGTATATTTCGTTTTTATCGATGTGAATCAGCCTTTATTCACTTGGTTTGTAAACATTTTTGAAGCAATTTCTATTTACGAATTTTATTCATCAGTGTGTTCCTTCGTTGATAGTTGTAAGAAGTTTCATTTACTTATGTTTTACTTATATTGATGTAAATCAGCCTTTACTCGACTCATCCATAAATATTTCGAAGGAACGTCTCGGTACTTTTATGTAGTGGTTGTAATAAGCCCTATGTACTTACTACTTATTCCTATTCCATTGTTACCAATGTGAATCAACCTTAATCCATTTCATCTATGAATACCTTTGTACACCTATCTGATATCCAACTATCGATCCATTGCTAATGATTATAAGAAGCTCTAACTATTTAAATTTCATTTCCATAAATGTGAATCAGCCTTTATTCGCTGCATCTATGAATACTTTCGTACCGATGGCCGGCTACAAAATCTCACTGATTTGAATAATCCATAATTGATAATCGTAAGAAGCTTATCTACTTACATACCATTTCCATCAGTGCGAATCAGCCTTTACTCTACTCATCCAAGGATGTCTTCAAACCAACACCTACCTGTGTACACCATCCTATTACCATCCAATCCAACGTACTTACTTTCTTCATGCTTACATCCACCTTGAAAGAACACCCATTAAGGATCAAACAGTAACCTATCATATATAACGTTATAAATTCGCGATACCTATCTGCTTTAATTTTTATAAAGTCGACGAAAAAGATATTAAACGAATACCTGAAATTCCCTTTTACCGCCACGATATTAACAAAGCAAACCAGATAACGCAGATCGACGGACCAAAGAGATTGCGAAGGAAATATCGCGTTAACTCTTGATCTTCGATGAGTTCGAACAATTTCTTATAACCCGCTTGCAGTCGAACCCGTATGAACGCGGCTTAAGGATCCTGGCGCGAAGTTGCGCGCGCTGAAAGCGCAGATACGATCTGACCGGCTAAATTGTTTCGGATTGTTGGTTAATTGGGAGCTCGTTTTGGTCCTGCAGCTCTGGTCCGGTGCAAGGGGAGACTGCGAGAACAGGGTAGACAGAGAAGAAGAGGAAACACCGGTGTGCAAATGCCTCGCCCACCTACCCCATGGTGAACCAATAATCGAAGCTCGATATAGTGAGCCGACCTGGTGTTATCCAATCGTGGACCCGGTTGCCACGCAATTGACACGCTCTCGTATGGTAGGGGATCAGGGGGTGGTTGAGGGTGTTTGTACTTGTATATATCCATATGTATATGTATATACACACAGTTACATACACAGGAACGAAACGATGCACGGGTGAAAAAAAATATGGACGAGGAGGGTTCGAATAAATCTGCTCGGTAAATACCGTCGTTTTTATCTGCCCGGGAAAAATATCGAGGGGGGCTTGATCGATTCCCTGTTTTTCGCCGCTTTTTATCGCGGCTCCCTGGCGCTCGTTCGATTCCCGAATTTATTGGACGCTGCTCGGTGATCAGAATTGTAGATGACTGTGGTGGTTCACGTGATTATTCGTAAATTACAATGATTTACAAAGGATTTTTTATTCGTTAACGCATGAACTTTGGTACTTTATCTTTGGTATTTTGTATTTTATTTACACATTTTGCACTGAATTTATATTGCCTACCGTCATTTTTTAAGTCCTGGCAAGAGAAGCTTCTGTCAACATATATTTACCAGTATTGAAATCTAAGTCAGAGAAATTCGATAAGTTAGGGACGGGAAATGTTTTGATCCTTCGACGAATGTTTCATCGGTTCATTGCAGAAGATGATTAAATCTTTTTACGATATATATGAATCATGAAGATACAGTTAATCCTGAAAATAGATACTCGCAATATCTTTTATAAGAAATATACGTATCTTACCGTAAAATATCGTAGGCTGAATTTGCGATGATCGATCGATATTGTAAAATCAGCAGAAAAATTGTAAACCATCTATGTCTATGTATATGACGATCATATAATAATTCTTGAACCTTTACAATGTTCTTTTTCACTATACGAATAAAATAATTGACGTGGCAGGAAGACATGAAATGTAATTGCAGTTTTATAGAAAGTAATAAAATAAAAATTCGATGCTCGTCTATCGCGATGAAAGTCTACGCATGGATGATAAAAGTGGCGAAAGCAGGGTGCTCCGTTACATTGCATTGTAAATGGGGGTTTGTCACGCGTCATTGACCACGAGCTCGCGATATATATTATTTAGTAACGTCCAGCTGCGTCGCGTCGCGCAATCAATTTCTATATCGGCTTAATTACCATTAATAATGGATCCAACCAGACGTTATTAATGGATCGATTATCGGCTCATCTGATATCGAGCGGTATCGCATTTCGACGCCTCTTCCACGTTGCCACATGATTACAATCCTCTTCCATTTCGACCATATTTATTTTTTGTTTCGCCGATAAAATTACGAGAATGCACGCGAATCGTTTCCTCGAATAGACGAAGCGAGATTCTATCAGGAGAGTCACGGGGGTCATGTGAATAATCGTAAATTTGACAGATTTTAAATGATATCTAGATTTTGAAAACGTCTGATAATCAGAAGCATTATTTGACATTTTTTTTTTTACATTACTTTCGTTCTTTTCTCTTCTCTTTAAGTATTTTCACTATAAATCGAATAAAAAATGGAGAAGATTTTTTAAAGTTACAAATACTGTACGAAATTGTAAAAATGTTCTATAAAATATTCGAAGTATATTATTCATCGTGATATTCGTTTTTGTAACAAACCTCTGCTTGCGTTCCATTTCTTTAATTCGATAAAAACGTGAATTGCCATAAACATCCGCTGCCAAATTATAAAACGTAATTACGAAAAAAGATTTCTTAAATTCGCTAAATTTCTCCTACTGAAATATAAACGTAAAATACTTTTACTTCTTCGATTAATCAATGCAATTCCGTGTTTACATTTTTCACTTGTCAATCAAAAATTCCATTACGTATTCATAATGTTTTTATCAAACGATATTAAGTATTTATACCGAGTACATTAAGCGTGTAAAGCCGTGAGAGTAGCAATAAGTAAAATTTTACAGGGAACGCGCGAGGGTGTGTTTCGTGACAGGCTTCGTTCCCTCTTAAAAGAACACTCATTTTCGCGTTAGTGGTATTTAATTGCCGATGGTATCGCGATGAACACGTGAATCGTGAAAATAATTGTTGATGAGATTTTATAGATGTTACTAGAACGCGAATGGAAGAAGCGTATATAAAGGGGTTGATTTCTCTATTCGCGTTAAAGGGTGCAACTTTTGCAGAAGCTTTTCATTGGCCGATAATTTCGCAGAATAAATTGCGGATTGGGTTCTGCGGATTTCGATAAAATTCAGACGAAAAGAACACGTAAGGGGAGATCTCTGTTTATTACGCGATCATTTATTTCCACGTTAACGCTGTTTAATTGTATTATCGTGGTTCGGGAAGTACGTAAGAGATCGCTGATTAGATTTCGCTAATTTTCATGAAATATAAGTGGCAGTTTGTTATTCTCATTCCGTGCTATGGTATCTTTATTATTTCATATTATCTTACTAATGAAATCTTTATGAATTCATATTTATGGAATTATAAATGTCAAGGCTTATGAACGCCTTAGGTTTATAGGTAACATACAAATTCTCTATCGAAGAAATTCTTTCCCGAAGTTTTTTATAGTGTACGTATACTGCCGCAACTCGATTCTGAATTAAATGAAATTAGCGAGTTATCGACAGCAAGCTTCTAGGCAAATCGTCACTCGCTAATTTATAATTCTATAATTCTCCACTCTATCTTATTATCCTGTCTTCTCGCAGTTATTTCTAATTTCCTCAAAGAACTACCGCGCGTAAATTATAATAAATTTCAATTTCTACAAATTAATATGCCTACGTATAATATTACAAATATCCTCGGTGATTATCATTAACGTCCCTATAGATGATACATCACCAGCGATAGGATACCTCCAACAACAATTTGTCAGAATCTTATCTGCTCTTTATACACCAAACAACGTTCCCGTGAAAAATTGCAATCGCCAAGCAAGGAGCCAATCAGCCGACAATTTTCATTAAACGTTGCAATTACCATTTTACCATTTTTAATTCCACCGGCCTGGACGCTCTTGTTCTTTTTCAACTAAAACCCATCGCGGTATGACGAGCAATTCATGGAAGAGTCTGACCGGAGGGATCGATAAATCGCGCAAGGATAATAAAGGCCGTTTTGCATGGAATTCGAGCGTGTTTTCGGGAAGGAAACGATCTTACGTATAACGAGATGCGGCCAATTATAATTATCGTTCGATACATTGCTGCGCGGAGACGATCGTTCATAACAGCTTGTCTTACACGTGTCTGGCGAGATAACGAGGTGAATCGCGGTAATTGTCCTTTGTCTAATTACCGACCGGCTGACCGGCTGACTAATTGTTTCATCGGGTGAAAATAATGGGGCACCGTCACGCGCGTCAACATCCGCACGCACGACTCCGGTTTTCACGGCAGTCGATGCTCCAATCTGTTTTTTAGTTTCCTTTCTCTTGTTTCGCAACAAAGTATCGGAATTATTGGAAAACTTGTGAAATTTCTACGCTAACGCGTTGTCCATTGAATGGACATTTTTATGATATACCTATGACGTTAGAGTACCGCAGTTAAACACATTGGAGATACTGATAATATTGAGTAATTTAGGTCAACGCATTGAACGCCTCAGATTTATTATAGTAGTACGTTTATGACGTTGAAATATCGTAGTTTGTTTCAGTGCAATATGTTGTACATAGATACGTGTGCATCAGATTGTTGCGTAATGTAAATGTTTCCAAAATATCAGATTTCTCATTAAGATATATCACTTAACTTGGAATAGAATTTTTTTTAACGAGGACAGAACCTAAATAAATGTTACTGCGGGATAGTTTGGAGAATTAAAAGGTGGAAAGAAAATGGTGGCCAAATTCTAATGTGTTCCATTCTTTTTGTACCGTTACGTGTTTCTCGAATCTTTTGAGAAGAACGTAAATTATGCGTACGTAGACGTTTTGATCTTTAGGAAAGTTTAGGAAAGAGATTTATTAGTTGTGGTAATAAAGATAATTTCTTAGATTCCGATATCTTTCGAATGCAGACTCGAAGAACGAACTCGAAGAATCTTGGAGAAAAATCTGGAGGAAGAATCTGAGAGAATCTGAAAGAATCTTGTAAGGAAAAAATGTAGAAGAACGTGGCAGAGGAATCCAGAAAAACCTAGAGGATGTAGGAAATTTATACTTTGTATCAAAGAATTTGAAATCTCAAGATTCGCATGTTCCATCTTAAAGAGTTATTTGCTCTCGCAAAAGCTCCGACCTAAGAACAACAGAAAGAATAAAAAAATGGATGCTCGGAGTGGAAGTAGCGAACAGTTAACAGGAACCGAAAGCCTATCAATCACAGCCACGTCCATCGTCCTCGGCTATCTACGATGAGAAATTCTGCAGCTTATCATTTCCGATCATTTTCCAGTTACTCAACTGTCGTTCTCTCGTCATCGACGAGTAATTGGCCGCGAGTAGTTATTTCATTAGTGGAACTTGATGGAGAAACGAAGGGGACAGAAACGTGACATAAATCGTGGCTCATAATTGACTCTCTTTTAACCGATCCTTACCTTCTAACGTTGCAATTGGAAAAATCGTCGAGAAACTCTGTCCATATGGGAGGAAAAAATTCAATTAGAAACGAGATAAAAGACGGAAGAATAAACGAGTAAATAAAGTAAGCAATGAGCAAAGAAAATCGAAATACTGTCGGTAATTACTGTTGTATGTAGATCATCGTTGGTATAATTTTTTTTTGTTACTAACCTATCTTAATTTACAATTGCGATGGTTTAAATAAATTATGAACGCAGAACGAGGCAAATGACATTATCGAGATTAATGCACGGTTTGTTCGTGATGGTTTTTCAATCGTGATGGCGTGCCGGTACCGTTCAGTACCGGAAACACGCAACTATAGTGACGTTTTTCACTCGTTCTCGGGACGAAAATCAGCGATTCGGTGTGTCTTTCAACTTCTCGATATTGTTGAAATGTTGTATTGTTCTGGCGAGTATCTTCGTTTATCCTCGAGGTGATTGCTTTTCATAGAAGCGATACTTGTGTCTAGCGTTTCTTTTGATTATTTCTGGGGTTCAATGAGATAGTTCTTTGGCTGCTACTACTTTTAGGCGAACAGTTTTTCATTAGAAGTTTATTTTCTATTTATTTGGTAATTTAATTTAATTCTGGTATCTTTGCAGGCAAATATGCAAAATAGCATTCGTGAAAACAAATAATATGTTCAAAATTAAGGTACCTAATCTAGAGTCTCGAAAATCTTTTCTGATTTTGTTCAGTTTTATCTAAACCTTGGTGTACGTAGTATATTATTTTGTTACGAATAGAATAAGATTACAGGTTTCTTTATAAAGTTAATAAATTATACAAAATTCTTAAAACACGTCCAAAGAAAAGAGGGTATTTCTTACCGAAAAACATGAAAATCCACATCAGAATCGACTCTAGGATTATTTACGAATTTCCCACAAACTCTCTCCGTTAATGCTATCACTTTCTCAATCCCAAAAAAAGACAAAAATAGGAGAAAGAAAAAGAGACACAATACCCTGTCATTATTCACTGCGTCTTATACAAACACGCGCGGGTGGTGCAAATTGCTCGAGACTGTCATTATGTCTTGCCACACCAGCATCAAAAGGGATTTTTGTTGAAGAAATTCGTGAGACTTTCTCTTGGACGAGGCATCACCGGCGATTATTCGTCAATTTTCTCCCACTAGTTTCCTCGACGCTCGATCCATCATCCATCGATGATTACGATCATGGAAATTCCCTTGTCGCAGACGAGGGAACACCGAGGCGTCCGGTAATTTCCTCTCCGCGAGAAGCGTGGGCCTCGCGAGGCGCAAAAACGCGATCCTCGAAGAGGAGGAAGCAGGTTGAGCGCGTGTGCGTACGCCCGCTTCACCGACCACCCTTTTCCCTCCTCTCTTGTCCCTCTGTCCACCCTCGCCGCGGCCTCTGACAACATAATCATCGGGTTTAACTCGCGCTAAAGCATAGTTAAACGGGCAGCTGGAGTGGCGCGCCTAAAATGTGTGTTTAACCGGCTGTCCCGTTTTTAGAATCCTTTGCGTACAGCTCGTTCGCTCGAGTTACACCGTTATTATCATTATTAGATTAATGACGGGATATCGAATGACGTTGTAGCGTGAAAAATGCACGGTGCAACCAGCCGCCATCGCTGCATCGATCACTCGTTCGTTGGTTTTTGGCAACTACCGGGTGTTGCCGATGCTTTCGATTGGCTTTGGCTTAGGTTGGTCGAGTTAGGTTTGGATTTGGATGGGAAATTGTCGGTAGCGGTCGATGGGTTGGATTAGGTTTGCGCGGGGTTTCAGAGGATAATTTGGTTAGTCGGCGTATGGTTTGAATTGAATGTAATACTGGGTGCGGTTGATGGTTTGGATTAGATCTGAGTTGCGTTTTGCATTAGATTTCAGTGGAATTTTGAGTTGGAGCGCCAAATTTTTGAAAGTATAGTCAGTGGGTTGAGAGATAGTTTGACTAGTCGGTGGTTTGAATTGAATTATTTCTAGAACTGCGTAGTGTGATCGATGATCTGCGTTACGTTTACTTCGACTTCTGCAGCTTTTGGGAATCGTTGGAAGCAGTTGGATTTGCTTTGAATTGGATTTACAAATTATTGGAAGTAGTCAGCGGTTTGCACTTGGATGATTTAGTTCAGTTTGAAAAGTATTAACAGCGGTCCATCGTTTTGTATCAGATTCTGAACTCGGTTTTCAGTTAGATTAATAGGAATTAATAGAAGTAGTTCGCGTTTGGATTAGATTCGCTGGAAATTAATCGTTGCTTTGAAACTTATAGGTGTGAAAAATATTCGAAGAGAAATTTTGCTTTAGTACAAAGTTCAAACCAAATTCCATAATGTTAACCTACTGCAACTTCGTTATACCCGAAACACCCTTCATTTCGAGTTAAATATCCGCAGTTAAGTAATCAGAAAGAGTACTTAACGTAAACTCTCGTAAAAATCAGGCCAATTAAAATCAAGGTTGTATTAACAGTACTAAAAATGAATCAATCGAACGTGCAAAAAACCAATCGCTGAAGAGAAGAAGAGGAAAGAGAGAGAGAAAGAGGAAGAGACAAGGACGTCGGTAAATTACACGACGTTACGAGGAAATTGATAGTCTAATTATGGCTATCCGATCGGTAGGTAAAGAACCAATTTGCTGGCCGGCCAATCGACAGGCATCGTTCGATTAGGATTCAGGCCGCATGGTAATCGCGTTAATTTTCACCGGTCGCCGGACGTGATCTTTACACGGCCGATAATCACAACCGGTGCCAAAAATCAACTGTTTAATATTAATAGGCCGATTAGATTAATCAAACTCCATGGCACCGTGCAACATCCACGCGCAACCTGCCATTGCACCTCATAAATAATACATTCGAGCTTGTTGAAGGGCGGTGTATTTACATCGACTCCCCCAAGTCGAAAATATTTTCGAGATTTCTGGGGATAAAAGATACCAGAGAAAATCGGGGAAAGAGTCAGAAATGTCTGATAAGGCGCCACTTTTGGTATCCATTTTTATATTGCTAGAGTACTTTGTTAGTAGAATCGTTAACGATGACGGTACGATACTGATCAAATAGCCATGTGATGATCACAATGATATGTTATTGATACAATGATGATTATATCGTGTGATGATGTTGATGGCCATATGATGACAACGTTGGTTCATATGTTAATGATACATAGTGATTACTAATATAGTAACGATAAGATAACGCGACTAGAAGCGATATTTTGGTAAATTGATATTACATAGAATCGATACTAAATTTTAAATGATTTAGATCTATGTTATATATGTAGTGTATTATATATATGTACTATATGTGTTTTATATACAGGGTGGTTGGTAACTGGTGGTACAAGCGGAAAGGGGGTGATTCTACGCGAAAAAAGAAGTCGAAAATATAGAATAAAAATTTTTCGTTCGAGGCTTTGTTTTCGAGAAAATCCACTTTGAATTTTCGCTCGGTACGCGTGCACTTTATCACGTCTCGTTCTGCACTGCAGATTTTTAAAAAAATTAAAAAAAAAATTTTGATTCCATATTTTCGACTTCTTTTTTCGCGTAGAATCACCCCCTTTCCGTTTGTATCACCAGTTACCAGCCACCCTGTATATATAGTTATATTTGGAATTAATTGATTGATTTAGATAAGTGAGAAGCAGGCTCATCTTCCGCCATGTTGATTCAAACAGTACGCAATTATGACCCTCGTCTTCTTGTTTCATGAACATGTAGACGTTCGTACGTCCTGTATTTCGAATTCTATAATGAGATCGTAAATCAGGGTAACTTAACCTCAACTTTAGTCTCGCTCTCACTCGATCCAGATTACTGATAGGATCATACTACTCGGTGTTCCTTGATACACAATCTCTCTACTAGTAACTTAACTCGCGATTCTAATTACGTGGAAACAAGCTAGCCCGTTTCTCATCTTAACCGCTCCTTAACACCTGCGGCTATTACCAAATCCCATTGCCAGCCTTAACGACAATTTCATCCAATAGTTTAAGTTTCATTATCGTCCCTGCAACAAATTTAAGTCGAAGTTCAGATAAACGTAGAACTGTTCTGAATTAGCATAATTTAATTTAATAATTCAAAAACACCGGCTCCCTTTCACCAATACCAAATAATTCTCAAACCAATCTGAAATCGACGAACAAACGTTTCAAGAATCATACGTAACATAACCTAAAAGCGTTCATCGATAGACGGCTCGTCAGCCTCAAATCGAATCTCCACATTCGACGCTTGGCATATTCGCGTCATGTCGAGTCGTCCTCTAAATTCCGTTTAATCGGTCGTACAGAATAAAAATAGCGTATCGACGAGCGGACAAGTTGGCAGGAGCATTGAATCACGATAAGATCGGCCGTATATGCTTCCCTTAGCATTGTTTAATGAAACGGGTTCTCGGTTCTCTAATGCCATCCGAGGCAGAGAGGGTGATATTCCGCGAGGTGGTAGGCAACACCATCCTCGTATCTGCGCGTATATTTTTCACGCTACGCTTGTACACGCTTGTACGCGCGTGGAACATCCGAGACGAGCGTGCAGCGGCCGCCAGTGTGCGAAGAGTTGTACGGATATTCCATACGATGCCGGAGGCCTGATAGAGTCGTCATGTGCCTCCGTGTAATCAGGGGCTCTCAGCTGCGTACGCTTGTGTTTCTGGAGCCCATCAGACTTCCTGACAAATCTACTGCCCGACAATGCCCTGTAATAGTATCCACTTTTAGACGGTCCTTCGGCAGTTGCTTCGGTTTCTCTGGTGACCGGTTTTCACGCAGTTTTGTGGTTAACAGGTTGAGTAGGCATGGCTATAGTTCGAGCTGGTGTGCAGCTTTCGCTCGAATATTAGGCGTTCGAGAATTCGACAGAGGATGCAGAATTTGGGGAATTCCGAAAATTGCGAATTTGGGAATATTAGAATTTAAGCATTCGAGAGTTTAGGAATATAGGTATTTAGGAATTTTGGCGGCTAATTGGCAATGTAGGAGTTTTAGAATACAAAGATTCCAGAATGTGGAAACTTTGAAATTTAAAAAATCGTTAGGTTTAGAAATTTAGGAATCTTGCTGAAGTTTTGCGAGTGCAGGAGTTTCAGAAGGTAAAGATCTAAGAATCGAGGAACTTCGAAATTCTGCTTAACTTTGTAGAATTTTTAGATTCGCGAATTTAGAAACTTCGTTTGCTTCGGTAGAAGAAATTCGATCGACGATTAATGTCAAGTAGCGACTTGATTTCTTAAGGAACCGAGGATTCCTGTACTCGACGAATCTTCAATCTTGTTGATAAGAACTTGCCCTCGATCTGCTTTCAATTTTCAAGGAAAAGCGCTTCTCGGATGCGCTTCGAACGACCTAAATCACCTACGATCACACTATATAAATTTCCCATGTAATCTGGCTTTATCGACGAGTTTCTACGAACGAAAATCGAGTTTAACCGCGTAGCAGTCGCGATAATCACGACGATACGCCGCGGCCGTATGATGCATCGTGTTGCCGCTATCGCGACACGAGTTCCAGGAAGATTAGAGCAGCTAATTAATAAAGCGGGGTTATCCGCGTTACATCTTCACGGTATTAGCCGGCCGAATGGCCGCTTCATGGAATCCGATATCTCGGGGACCGATCGAGCTTTAATAAAGTTCTCCACGCTGAACACGCCGAGAGATGGAGAGAGGTTGGTAAAGGAGCAGAGAGAACGAGAAGAAGAATGTGTTGGAATTTCGTTGGTAGAACGTGACCCACGGGGAACGGCATCGCGGGCAACGTTCGAACAGGCTTGTCATGATTCGATACTCGCGCTCGCTTGATAAACGATTCGGTTTCCCTGGGGAGCTTGGATAGGGAGCAATTGCTCGAGAAATTGAGGTTAGCTTTGTGGAGCTTGTTCGAGGAAAGATATGGGATTTGATCGAACTTCGTGCTGTTTGATAAGTTCTTTGCATAGATTCCGTTCTGCTTGATATATCGGTCGATGGGAAAGTTGGGTTTCGTGGGATAAATTTGTAAGAAGTTTGACTTATGTATTTAACATTTAGAGGGTCGGAGTGATCTTTGTAAAGACGGTAGGAGATTTTATGATATCAAGTACTCGTTCCTTTAATATCAGTAGCTCGATAGGAGGGCTAAAGTTTCAAAGTATAAATTCCTATGTGTAATAATTCTTCGATGTTTAGAGTATGAACGTCTTCTGTCTTATACGAAATAGATGTGTGTTAGTCAAATGTATTCGTTTAACAAAACGCTGTTGGATTTTGCTCTGCCATAGACATTGGTTCGTATAAATCGGTACAGTACCGAATCCTCGCTGTCGCCATTCAACGATCATCAGGTATAGGCGTAGTGCAAGAGTTACTCGACGACTCAATTTGAAAAAAGCGTTTAATTTGCTGTTAAGCATAGATTCGAGATACAGTCAGGGGGGAATTATTCCGAAGTAATCGGGATCGCAGGATACGGTTTCTTGCCGTGAGGAGCGGTACTTTTATCCGCGATTCATCTTGTAAACGAAACGTCTTTACCATGGTATCTGTAGATAAGCTTAAAAGATAGCCTACTCAGGGATACATTTTAATTATTCATACGGGACACCCGTGGATATATCCTTGCTCGACTTTAGCTCGTCACGTACATCGATCTCGATCCCGAGAACAGCGTCGCGCCGTCTATTTGAGAAAATCGCCAGTACCTGCTCGAAACTTCTCTTTTTCTCTCGACGTAAGGAAGAAAAGGAACGAAGGAGAGAGAGAGGGGGAGAGAGAGAAAAGAGAACGGTATCCGATCAGCTTGTAATTTATTCGACATTTTGTAATTTAAATGCTTAACGCGTGTAATTTAAGCATCCCCTCCTACTGGCCATCGAATGGGTGTGTTTCTCCTTGTAGAGCAAACTCCATTAAAATGATTAAAATTAATGAGACACTTTGGCCAGGCGATGGAGGAAAGAGACAGCAATGAAAAATAACGCGGCGTTTCGTCTCACTGAAATTCGAGATAGGAGTTCACGGAAAAATTGTTTTCACGTGCACGTAATTTCAGGGAAGGAAGTTTGTCGGCCGTATAATCTGAATTTGTTTAAAGCCGCTTAATATGAGAAACGCGGAAACTGGTTTGTCGAACCAGGGCGAGTTGCTATCTTGTGAACGCTGGTAGAGATAAGCGGCTAGCGACTCTTCCACAAGCAATTGTCACAGTTATCAAGAATTGATTTTTCTTCCGAGAATGGTGACAGGTTTGTTCAAATTGGCCACATCAATATCACGTTACGTTACGCTTAAAAATCAATTCCACGTTCAAAACATGACAGTACACAGCATGTGCCTTATTTTAGGTATAATTGATAAAACTTCCAGAGAATTTGTGGCTTCACAAGGATCACGCAATTTCATGTTAGACACGTCCATCGGTATATGTGTGATATATCCGTGTATCATATCGCTTTATCGAATTTTCCAAAAAAATTGCAAACATAACTTCCCTCGCTCGAATCAAGTCGTATTTCAACTTTCCTGCTGATCGATCCAATTTTTTAAAATTGTCTTGGCAATTCGCACGGATCGACGGCGAAAACAAACGAAACTACGCTGAATACTGCGAATTTATTAGAGGAACCAAAGGAATGCACCGGCTGATCCTCGCGCGCTACTCATACTTAATATATCAATCATCGGTGTGGATTCGAATGGGCGCGATCGAGGCCGTTCGTCATTAAAATTCATTTGCCGACGATTCACGGCTGCCTCTTTCTCAGTCGGCCGTGATTTTTCCCCGGCCGCTAATCGTCGAGCAAGCGCGAGCGCGCGCCGGCCGCTTGCTTGTAAAGTGGCGAGGCTCGCGCCTCTCCTCGCGGCACAATAGGCTCCATGGATGATTAATGACGATCTTGGAACGTTAATGAGGCGATGACTCGGCCGACTTTGCTTAACCGTTCCCGAGGGAGCCACGATTTTCGTGGTCCTCGCGATAACATACTTTGTCGCAATTCCAACCCCTTTGAGAATTTAACGACGAAGCATTTTACAGACGTTTTATTGCGAAATTACATATTTATTACGAAATTCAGTTTGCACGGTACAATATGCTATTCGTGAAACATTTGAGCCAAGGTAATCGGCAATAAATGTTGCATCTGAATCAATGTATTATATTTTTCGTTCTCCATGTTCTTGTTCGTACTAGGGTCTGCAACGATTAGAGGCTGTTTTTGTATCGTCTACGTGGAGCAGTAGGTGTAAACTTATTTCAAATTCATTCGCATAAGCGGAACCTGTAAATGTAAACCTGAAACGAACACGTTTCAACTACGCGTTAGTCTCTATCTCGTTGATCCTAGGGCCAGGTCGTCTTTAAAAATCACCTTGCAAGTTGAAGTTTATATTCCATCAACCCCAAAACGAAATACGCTCGAAGCAAACGTCTAGCAACTATGTGTGAAGTTTATTTCATCAATTCGAAAATTTCTGTAGACTATATGTCGACTATACGCCTTCCAACTATCAGGTATACACTCGGAAGTCTCTACTGCGTCGGTTCTAAGAACAGATGCACGCTTGGAACAAGAATTTTCTACCAGCCATAAATCCGGAAATCCCTACTCCATCGATCGGGTATCTATAAAATATCCTGTGTGATGTTTGTTCGGTCCGGTGAAAAGAATCCGCTACAACGAGTATGGCTTATCAACTGTATATTAAATCTCTATACGACGTATCTTTGATACAGTGAAAAGACCGTGCAGCCGAAGGAATCTGCCCTTTATTAAAATCCTACGTGCACGGTTAATACTATCATCTGCATACAATGAAGAAGTAACACGCACGTTCCAGGAACGCAATCGCGTTAGAATCCAACGTTGACCCTGTAGTGACTCGACCAGATTCGTGGCTACCAGGGCCAGGTGCCCGCGGGGGGCAAATTAAGTTGTGATTATCTGTCGATGCGATTTAGTCGACGTTGCGGTGTGATGTCGTCCCAAGGATCGTTCTACGGGCCACGAAACGAACGATTGCTCGCGAGAAGAGACGCGGCGGTCTCGTGGAAGAACGAGGTAGAGAAGAGGCAGAGAGTCGAGCGGTTTGAAGAAGGAGAGGGAGACACGAGGTTCGTAGAGGAAGAGAGAAAGGGAAGGACGTGTTTCTTCGTCGAGGCAGAAACAAATAGCCATTGTCTGTGCGGAGCCACGGCAGTGCAGAGCCTGAGGAGCATCTATCACCTGCTTATCACGATTATACCACTTGTGCCTTTCCCTCTCAGCCTCCGCTTACCTTCTTCTCCTCCTCTCCCCACTTCTTCTTCTTCTTCTTCTTCTTCTTCTTCTTCTTCTTCATCGTCGTCGTCGTCGGTGTTGTCGTGTTCTTTCTCTTGGTTCTCTCGTCTGTTCCTCGTCGTTGGACCACGCTGGTCGCAGCGTCGGACCCGCGGCGAGTGAGACGTTTCCAGTGAGCACCCTTTTTGCTCAATTTCCGATCCATCCAATGACCCGTACATCAGGCCCCGGAACGCGGATAAATAATTAGCGGATCTGACGGCAGATTTTATCGGTACTTTGTTCGATGTGGCGCGTTACGCGGTTCTTGCAAGGATCTTGAGATGGAAAGTGACGATGGAAAGAACTTCAAGGACGATGGAGGATACTTATAATCTATAACGTCTCAACGACAGTACAGTTGCTGTGCTATCGTGAAACGATTGTAGAATAGAAATGATATAAAAATTGTACCACTGAATAGTGTACTTATCCTCTGTAGCCAACTCTACGTCACAGACATTCGTCACATCGATCTAGTGTCGTCCTTCCAAAATCTACGCTATCCTCTTACTCTCACTTCTGTATCTTCAGTTCCGAAGAAACCTTCGTATTCCTTGCAAGCCTAATTCGATTCTTTTCTAACCGACGTGAATCACTATCTTTCTTGGTCAGTCGATCGTACCTGGGCAAAGTTTGTTATCTAAAAATAAAGAAATTCGGTACCAGAAGCACAGGCAATCTCTTGCGTGCATTACACCTGGAAACGATGACGCGACAATAGACTGTTCGCGGGGAAAAAATCGGCGAATCCGAGAAATTAGTACAAAAGGTATCATCGACAACGCTAGCGACGGTTCAAGCCATCCTCGTCCTCGATACGACGCTCTTCATCCTCGTCAAGAGAGGGAAAAAGAAGAGAAAATGTGGCTTGGCCACCGATTGCCGGTGCAACCGACGTGCAGCTTATCGGACACCATTTGTTCCGGGCATTTTTCCGCTCGTCAGGCTGCGCAACGAGACTGTCGACGCAGGATGATCGCGCAGGTGATCCGTTCCATCCAAAGAGGCCATCGAAGAAGGCCGCGGTCCGGTTGGCAGGCCTGGACGAGCGAATCCGGCCAACAAATGGTCCCGCCGCGAACAGATCGCTATCGTCCACCGCCGCTGGATATATTTATACGAAGCTCCAGTTGGTAATGTGCCCGTGGAAGCGTATGGGACACATTCTCCGCGCAACACGGGACATCCAGTCCCGTCTGATCACCCCCGTCCACGATACTAACCTCCCTGGATCGGGTTACGAGCACTCGTTGCGCCTCCTGCGGCTCGATAGAGACGTCTAATTTGTGAATGCGATCCCACCATGGGGAACGATATCCGGGAAATTAAGCATCCTGGAACCGGATCATCGGGTTCGAAGTGGACTCGTTGCGGTTGACAGCGTGCAGATAGGATTTGGGATTATGGGTTACTGCTTGGAATGATCGAGGCTCCGGCTACACAGTGGATTGTATGTTCGAACGAACACGGTACAGTTCATAAGTATTTGGATACTTGAAATTACTGCAAATATGTGAACGTATATTTGGAGTGGAACTTCTGGTTCAACTTTGGAGTCTGATCTTGTATATCAGGTAATCGTATAAAGTTAGTAGATGTCGAGGAAAACGAACGTATTTTAGGAATTGATAATATTAATCAGCTCAAATAAAAAAGTGGATGAAAATTAGGCTTATAGATTTCACTTGCGTTCATTCGTAAGCGCATCCGTTTGCTCTTGTTGAAACGGTTAAAGTACGTGGTTCCTACCATATTTTCAAAGTGGAAAAATTGTGGCAAGATGTGTAGAATTGACAGTAAAGGAACTTTCATGAAGTCTGGCACTTCCACTTTAACTTATCAGCAAAGTAATTAAAAGATGTTGGAATTGCGTTATCACGTGGTGACTTGAAAGCAGAACCAAAGCCATTCTCTTCTCTCCACCTCGACATCAAATTTACAGAATGAAATGGCACGGTATCATCAATCATTCCGCAGAAGTCCCTCCTTTCCAGAAATCTTCAAGGTAACAAGTAGATCCTTGTTGAAGGAAGACGTTCGAAACACTGCAGGACAAACGGAACGTCGAGGATCTTCACGTGTCCCGATAGAGGACGAGGAGACGTACCAAACGGTGGATGAGAAAAGGGCAAGGCGGACAGAAGAGGTTGATTCTTAACAGGTACCAGGTCCCCGGTGGATTTAGATGTCTTCGCCGAGATACGTTTCCACGAAGCAGTTTCGGATGGTCCAGAGAAGAACCCAGAGACCCACTGTGACGGACTGCGTTATGCGATCCTATCCCACTGGGAGATCTCTGGTTCGCCTGGTACCGTTGCGACTATGGTCTCTTTAGGGACGTGTTCGGTGAACAAATTACCTTTTGTTTTGAAAACTTAACGGTTCCGTGCCGTTCTTCGCATTTTCGTCTTTGTAGGAGGATACCTAGTTTTGAGCAGTTCCAAAATTAACGCGAACACTATGAGACAGTAACGTAATAAGTAGACCGCGGATGTTTATTTAGATTTTTGTGAATGTTAATGTAAATGCGTGTTATGCGAATGGCAGTTAGCGAACGTTGGTGTAGATTTAAGAAATGGAAGATGGGTAGAAGATCGTTTTATGTATCTTATATATTTTTATTTATGGATATCTGGATTAATACTGAAACCAAAATAGATCATTCGTAGAATTCTAAAAGTTGGATCTTGTCGATTCGCTAATGTAATTAATTGGAAGATTATCGAGCGGGGAAAGCTCGGCGTTAAAGGAAGGAAATTTTTCAGAGGCGGAATTTATCAGGTTAATCTGTGAGTGCTTCAATTAGGAATAAATCGCAGTGTAATAATTCAGCACAACGTACTACGATTCACTGTAGTACTATAGCGTCATGAGGATTGGAAGAGGTAACTGCAGCGTTGAAATAAAAAATAGCCAAGTCGTGAGTTGAATCGTAAAACTGTCAATTCAACGTTGAATTATAGAACTATGAACGATTAAAGTATAAAACTAGTAGCAAGGTATACAAACTGAAAGACGCGTGACAAAATACGCGATACGAATCTCCAACGATACACCGTTGTGAATCGATAAAATTACTATGAAAAAATCGATTTGAATTAGTCATTTCGACTACATCAATAATTCTGCTATTAAAATTATACCACTCAAGAGATTTGATTTATTTCCATCGTATTTGAGGGTTAATTAGGAATCTGGCGTGACTTAATGAAGCTGGAAAATTACTGGAGAAATTGAAGTGACTTAATGAGGCTAGAAATTAGACGAAGTATAGTATGAAGGGTATTAAGTCGGTGTGTTGTAACAATGAAGTCACAATACGAAGGAGGCAAGTGAAAAGGAAAGTACGAGGAAGTGAAAGGAACAGTAGTATCGAGCGTACGAACTCAGCCGAGGGAGAGAGAAAGAGAAAATGTGAGCGAGTGATTGATGATCAACGACAAGAGAAGGTTCCAGTGATGAATTTGGGCGCCTTAAATAAATTGGCCAGATTTCGACAATTGTTCGTGCGGCTGTATCGTGTTTTACAATTTATTTTTTTGAAATTCTTCGATAACGGGTCATAACACCACGAGTCAGAAGTCAATCGTAGAAGAAAGTGTCAGCTTAAGAGAAGAAGAAAATCATCAAAAGGCGGATAAAGAAGATTGAAAATTCATAAAAATTTTAAACTCGATTAAAATTGCAAGAAAAATTGACAAAGCGAGAATTATATTTTCAAAGATATAGAAATATTAAGAAAAGCGATTAAAACGATAGAAACGTGTAAATGTGTTACGTTAGAAATTGCACAGAAACTGTCTTTCAAATCGTCAGTGATGCAGTTGACAGAGATATCTCTTTGGATGTAACTTTCTGAGATTTAGGAGAGTATTGTGAATGCCAATTTTTAGTTATGTAAAAGCTGGAATTCAGGCAACGAGGAAACACGGAACGATACCGAGGAACAGAGCTCTCGTGCACAGATTGCGTAATCGTCGAAAGGTCAATCCACTAATCGGCCAACAATTTGCATGCTTAACACTAAACACCAACAACGATTTCTCTGATGACCACTTGCGATCGTCCTTTATTTTTCCTTCGAGTGACGCAGGTTCTTGGAATCTTACTATAGATTACAGGATTCTTCTATTCTGGGTTAACCACGAGACTCCTAAAAATGTTGTCTTTTCTCCTTACGATCAATTCGAATCGTTGGACAAACTGTCAGAAAGATATTTTCTTTCAAGGAAAGCTTCTTCAAGAATTTTCTATTATTAACTTGCTTTTGCAAAAAATTTTATAAATAATAATTCTGAACTTGAAGGTTTCGAATGTCAAATTTTTTCTTGTAAAACTTCTCGTCCCTTCCATAATGATCTAGCAGGTTGGCCACATTTTCTATTAAATATTCTAATATTCACGAACGAAGGTATAGATCGTTGTCCTTGAAAGTAAAGAGGCAGGTTCGATGTCAGGACCGAGAGCACGGTCGATCGTCCAGATTCCTCGCGTCTCGAGCCGTACCAGTCATTATTTTTAATAAACGCGACACGTCCGCGAGCAGGATTGTATTTCCATGGCTCTCGAGCTGGCGAACGGATTATCTGGTTAACCACGACGCGCTTAAACGCCGCCGATTAAACGACACCGATAAAAATGCTGAGTTACCGAGCCTACTCTAATCAACCATCTAAGTTGTTCGATATGAGTAACAATGACTGCTGCTGATAGTTGAAGTTGAAGATAGTTGAAGATCTTACTTGGATTATCGACTGATCTAAACCTTGTACAAGTCGGATAGATTAATAATTCGTTTATAATTGGTAGTTGAAGAATTAGCCGCGTTTGATGAATGCTCAAACATCGGCAAATAACATGTAAAAAGACTTCATAATCTCAGCAACAATCAGCAAAACAATTATCGAGAACATTAACATAAAATACAAATCCAAACTTACAAACTGCCTCTTAATGATCGTTAAACACTAACAAATAATCCTTCTAAGAAGAAAGAGCTACCTTTCAAACACTAACAAACCAGTACAAAACAGAAATCCTGTCGGACCAAGAATCAGCGAAAAAGTTCACAATCCTATTCTCCATGGACTGCGTTTCACAACTGAAAGACTGCTAAAATCTTGGTCGAAACGTACAAATTGCAATTGTAATTCTTATTTATACGTCTCAAACATCGACAAACAACGTACAAACGAAAAATCTCCTGAAACCAGGTATAACTTGAAGAGATCCATAATGCTATCTTGTGGCATGCGTTTTATCTTCCAGTCGCTTCTCGCGGGGCACGCGAAGCAGGAAGAAATCGAAGAGAAGAGAACAATCGTCGTGCGGCCCTGAGGAGCCAAGAGAGGCAAATATATGCTCGGCGTTAAAGAGACGCCTCGCTTCGACGCCCACGTCGTTCTCGCGGCGTTCTTCGTCCCGTAACGACCGCGACGCCGCGCCGCGCAACAGGAAGAACAGCAATAACCGCGGCACAGAATAAACTCGTTGCGACAGCCGCTCGTCAGGACGCTTCCACGTAAGTGACCATTTACCAGCACCACGCTTCATCGACGATACTAACGGCCACGATGTCCTGGAAGGATCGCGATCCTACGAGCCATCCTTCGTCATTACCACGGAAATGGCCACCTTCCTTTCCACGGTCAGATTAGATATTCCTCGTGAAACGTACAAGAGGGGCGGTGCCATTTTTCCACCGAGTTTCTTTCCATTTTCTTTCCTATACCAGTTATGTAGATGACCTGAAATTTTCTTTTATTTTCTTTAGAATTTTTATGCTCTTCTTCTCTTCATTTGTGGGGAAAAGCAGACGAGGTTACTTTCGGAAGATCCAAGAGATTTACTTAGCTTGAGCGATTCGTTTAACGTAGTATTTTTTACTTTATGACCATGTTGGATATCGGTCGTTTGACGATGTTGTGAATATCGGAGAAGACAGTTGGAAGGAGTTTGAAGAAGTTGAGGATATTAGCTTGAGACGTTTGGAGAAACTTGGTTTGGATCGTGAGAACTAACTGCTTGATAGAACTTGAATCGAACAGTTGAATTTCTCTGAGGTTCGACTAATTGTAGGCTAAATTGAAGAAGAGTCAGGAAGACGCGTTCGAATAATTTTGTAAAGAATTTAAATCGTCAAACATAGATGCGAGACTGTCGGAAGTTTGATCAAGTTCGAAACATTCAGGAAAGTTACACGAAAAGAGACAGTGTGATAAAACACGTTTAATGCTAACCTTCAATCATAAATTAAAGACTGCAGTGAAGAATGTCTTCCAAGAATTTGAAATCTTATTATCCTGTTCCAATTTGGACCTTTTTCAAGTCCTCGGCAAACCTCGTCCATTCAGAAAATAATCCAAATAACTTATCACCCTACGAAATTTCTGCGGTTCAATTTACTCGAAACGTTGCTTAAAAACACTCTTAAAACACTCATCCCCTGTTCCACTGTTTTAAACCAATCGCCTCCTGACCCTGCGAATCCCGTTGAGGCAATTACAAATAATCGCACGGCGATTATTCGCGTGTGCTCAAGCCCCTTTCGACGAAAATTGAAGACAAATTGCCGGATGGTCCCGTGGCCAGGCCGGTTTTGGATTCTCGATTATTTATTAGCGATTGCGCGGTTCCTTTCGCGTGCAATTACCGTGTGGCTCCGTGTCGGCCATTGGTCGAGCCTGGCGGAGAACCGGAAGGCCAACAGCGTGTCCCCGGGACACGTCACGACACCACATGCAGCCAAGTGTTTGAAACGAGCGGAATATTATAATGCGACCCGATCGCAAACGTGTCATCGTTGCTCTGTCTCTCCCGATATTTTTAACAATGTCCACGCTCGCGTGCAACGCGACAGCTGATAAGAAAATTGCGCAACTTTGTTTCGTCCCCCGGAAACTACCTGGATGTCTGGCAAGGATCGCTTTTACATAATGCACAATGGTTGAAAAGAACCAGTTGGATGAGGTACTTTTCAAGTAGGAATAATGAATCGCGTGAGACGATGGTAAATTCAGGAAAAGAAATTGTCCATATGGGAAGATGATATTCAATGTGGAGTCGAATCTCTCGGTAAAACGCTTTGGGATAATGTTCAGTCGTAATTGAGGCGTTCTTCTTTATTCAGCTGCTTGATTATGGTGTATCGTTTATGCTGATTTACATAATGGCAATGCAGAGTGTTCTTCTTTTATTATTTATTCTTTCCTTCGGCTATTCTGTGTTCTGGCTTACTTTCCACTGGTCTAACTAATATCGCTGTGGACGCTGGTCTTAATCGTTATTTTCTTATTAGTATGGAACGTAACGAAGTCTACACTTTATTCATTGGGAAGCATCAAGATTTGCCAAATGTTTTCAATCTCTTCGATTCCACGTAACACGAATTTCTAATGTCTCCAATATTTTAAATTCTACGTAAATGGAGTAAACTGGTTCACCCAGTACGTTCTAAACTTGACGATAGTAATTTGAAGAAGAAGGAAGTAAGTTGGCACATACGTAGAAGTAGAAGAATGTCTGATTGATACAATGAAATCAAGCTGCGCATTCGATACGTTGTAACCTAAAAGTAACCAAGACAGAAGTGAACCTGCTAATGCGTTCCAAACTTGACGATATCAGTTGGAAAACGATTACGAGAAATGAGAGGAAAACGTGGTACACATACGTATAGAAGTAGAAGAAGCCCTGGTCCAAAGGTGGTAAGGTAGCCGAACGAGTCATTAACCAGACGTAGCTCTAATGAATTCCGTCTCACCATGGTGAATCCCTCCCGTGGAAGAAGTGTTGGCCTTCCTCGGGCTAAGGGACCGGCTAAGGGACTCCTTTCTCGTTAATAAAAGGCAAGATGGCGGCCAGCAGGGGGTCGGTGAGCCAGCGTGGCCCCCCTGCGGCTTTGACGGCTCTATCCTGGTCTTGTTAGGAGCGGACGAAGAGGCAAGAATTCCATCCTGCGATGGTGGAAAAGAGACGAACGAGCTACGAACGGCTCCCGTGGCGATGCACCGAGGTGCAGCACGTCACTATCGCGCGCCTAAACACACCTCGTGCATCATTCCGCCGATGCTCCTTTGTTTTCTTCACCGACCTTCATCCTCAGGAGGATCTTCCTCCGTTGCTCCGGAGGTGATCGCCTTCTCTCTTTTCTAGCATTTCATTGCTTTTCAATTCCATTCTGTTTGCGTTTCTATTTATTTCTTTAGAATCTTCTGCTTCTACTTTCTTCTTCTTTTTGGTCCTTGATTCATTTTCCAAGTTGTGACAAGATTCGGTTGCTTTTTGTCTCGAGTCGAGGGTTCGTCATCTTCTAATCTTTTAATTCTTCTTCTTTGTTTGGCTTGGCGCATCGTTTCGGTTCCAGTCGCGCGTGTCTCCTCTTTCGCGTTTCTCGGATTCGCTCGAGTCGAAGTTTGCCTGATTTTTATCTAAAGGTGAAAGGTTTCGTAGTTTTGTGATTCTATTATTTTGCTCCTTTCTCGCTTAGTTTTACATATCACTTTGGACCTATTTACTTTTCGTTCCTCCTTTTTTTTTGTCTTTGCGTTACTGGCGCTCTGTTACGCTTAATTGTTCTACTTCTAACCTAAGAATATTTCCCATTACGAAATAAATAGGTATGAATCAGCCTCATAATCTCGCTGTTCCTTTTTCAATTCCGATGAAGGAAATACGTGTTTGTGATGAATATTACGACACATGTATCCTTGTAGTGATTTTTTTCAATGATGTACACTTTCTCTAGGTTTCTTCCTTTGAAGGACGTTTAACAACCCTACTCTGGATGTCTTTACCTGGTCTCTTCTTTAATAACCAAAATAAACCATGTACTCCCGCCGAGGAACAAGCACGAAGTATTCGCTCGGAAGAGAACCTCGTCGAAACTTTCATCTTTCGCTTAATTAACTCGAAAACTCGAATTTCAAGATCGCATCTTCGCCGATAAAATAACACGATAAACAAAATTCTGTCGAAGGAACTCATCAATTACGCTTCTTTAAAACTTCGACCACTAAAAGAGAACATAAATTCCTTGTAACCAATTCTAAAGAAAAATTTTATTCCGCTGCGATACGTACACATATAATATGTATATACGTACTTCTCTTTAAAACTGAATTTACTTCCACTCCGAGTAACAAGAAGAACAAAACGAATAAGAAGAAAATAAAGGTGGAAAAAGGAAAAGAAGAAATCGTTTCCTTGGTTGTACCTCGTGGTAAGATCGCGCGCGCGCCAGTTAACGAATTTATTTTTTAATTTCTGGCCCGTCCAGGCGGTGCTTATTTTAAAAGAGTTGCTCGCCTCTTAAACGGTTCCCTCATTAACTCCGTTCCAGCCTCGATAAATCATATCGATGTAACGCGTGCAATGCAGCGCGTGCGTTCCCTCTTTCGTTTCTTCTTCCTCGCTACGGAGAATTAAGAATTCACGCGTGAAATATGCCCAGCCTGTACGAGCCACCTCCGCATGGAGTCTCCATTAGTGCCTTATGATCGATCTTCCGCGTCTCGATTCCGTCTGGAAGGGGAGCTTATTATCGGCGTGAAACAGGGGAATCAGCCGGTATACGCTGTCTACTCGAGACGATGAAGTTGAAGAGAAGATCTTATTAAACGCGCGAAGAAAACACGGAACGGGGGATGGACAAGTATGAAATCCGGCTGAGAAGTTGAAATTGCTGGCTGAGAAGGTTATGAAGGTTTCCTGTTCGTTTCTTTCTAGTCCACTAAAACATCAATCCAAATATCTTCATTACGCAAACCCTTGCAGTTCCCTTGTCTTCCGGTGTCTTTGCTCGTTTTGTTAAATTTTTCAAGGTCTCCTAAATCCTCGTCTTATTACGTCAACAATTACCAGGATATATTTTATATATTCTCTATTTTCCAATCTTTTCTTCCTTAATTCTCCTTCTTTATGTTTTGTATTTTCTATGAAACTTGTTGCGTTTCAAAGCATCCCACTCGTCTCTCTTCAAACTCCATTCTATTTCAACAAATAATTACTGCCATACCTAACGCGTCAATTACTCAAATATTCCATCTTCTTTAGTCGCTCCAGTGTCTTCTTTTGTCTTCAACATTCTTCAGAGCCCTTTAAATTCAACATCTCCTAACCTCAAACTAAACCCTATATTATTATTTACACTGAACAGGAGCTACCGAAGGTTCATTTCACTATTCAAATACCACGGACAATCGCAGAAGAAGCATATCATATGGTAGAAAAAGGAGCAAGCGTGATATCGAAGGGACGAAACCCGAAGCAAAGCTAGCGTCATCCGTTACCGTTCACAGTCGAACTTCATTCGATTAACCCATCGACTCTCCAAAGCAACACCTTCCGCCCAAACAACTCTACTTTAAACCCTCAAAGCAAACCCTCTCCTCTGACCCAGCCATAATTCACCGTTGGACTCGAAAACCTTCAACGCACACGTACACACCTAACCTCAAAGGTCTCAACACAACGGCAACAGCCAAATCCAAAAAGAACGAAACCAACTGAGAAAAAGACGAGAAAGAAAAGCGCAGAAAAAAAGAAAGAGAAAAGAAGAAGGAGAAGAAAAAGAGGAAGAAGAAGAAGAAGAAGAAGAAGAAGCAGGAGAAGATGATGACGAAGAAGAAGCAGAAAGAAAAGCTTCCCAAAGGAAGAAAGGACAGGACGAAGGAGGAGGCGTACGGTGTGCTCGGTAGAAGGAGAAGAAGGTGAAGGAGGTGGAATCTGAAAGTGGTGGAAGGTTCCTTGGGAGCGTGAGGAGGCGGGAGGACACCAAGTCTCCCTATCGCGGATGAGATCAGATCTCTCTCCGTCTCTTTCGTTCCTTGAGGGAGACGGGCCCGATCTTCTCGGGGCCCGATGTTGGTATAGCAAAACACTGTCGGGTGATGAGCGTCATTACCCCCACCAGTGTAGCTGGTAGGCCAGGAGGGCCGTACGGGCGGCCATCTTGGCTCGAGATCGCGGGCCCTCGAGCCTCCGATGCCGCTGCTGACCAACTTGCCCCGGCAGGACGCCGTCCTCGAGGATCGCGTGCCGTCCCGTCGCGATTCTAACGGTTAATTAATTGGGGAATTACCATCCACTGCACGGCCTTCCCTCTGCTGGCCCCGTTTCTAACGATTCGGTCGCTGATTCGGTGGAAGTTGAAGAGAGGGTGTTTGGTAAATTAGTTTTAACCCTCAGCCGGTGGAGGCTACGTTACATTTTCCACGAGAGACGAATGTTTATTCTGTAGATAAAGCTACAAGGTAAAACATATTTTTGTCCCTATGTGGTAGTTGGATTTCGTTACACGATAACGTTGTTCGTACAGTTTGGTGGATCAACAACGAGTTAGTAAATTGTTTGACTAATTGGTCGCACATTTCGTAGATTGTTACGGTTCGCGGTTGTTTCGCGTTGCCAGCTTGTTGCGTTTTAAGAATCGAAATAAATCCGTGCAATTTTTGTGTAAGTTATCGAATCCTCTGCAACAAGGTGGAGGACTCTATGGAGATGTGCGAGTGCGCGTTTTCCTAAAAACGAATTAAGCGTAATATGTAAGATTCGTATTTATATACGTGGAGGATTTTGTCAAGAATTCGAGGTCTTTACGAGTACATGCGTTAATATCTGTTAATATTTAGAATCACACAGAGTTTGGAATTTTCTAAAATTCTAACGATTCAACGAGAAACCCTACCGATTCTTCAAACGCGTCTCATCTCCTCGATTGATAAAAACTTCGAAGTCCGATTATCTCGTTCCATTGTTAATTCGAACGATACTGCAGTATGATAAATTAGAAATAAATTTCATATTTAATTTATTACCAATCTCCTTCTTAGTAAAACATACTGAATTTTTTCGATAACTCGAGAATCTCTCGATACTAAATGTCAATGCTAATTGTTCGTCCCAAAGAATTATCTTCGTCGTGGAAAGAAAACGAGTTTCAGCTAACGTCGAATGTTCTTTATCGGATGATTGACAGTAATATGGCGTATCCGCAATGGCGACAGGTCGTCGCTGGTTTCGCTGGAATCGTTAGTGTCCGTTTAACCGTGAAACCCGCTGGCTACTCGTTAACCAAGCTATACTTTATTTTTCACTTTATGACCATTTTGAAAGGAGTCCCAACAAAGAAGAAAAGTTTGCCGGTGCCCACTGCCGGCGTAAAATTATAATGCGTCAACTTCTGTCTGTACGGACAGCCCTTCGTTTAGCGTGACATATGTTGAAGACCACCCTTCTTCGTGTGCGTTCCCTCCACGAATGTTTACAGTCGCTGTTTCTTAGAAACGTCTCTTTTCTTTCCTCTCTTTTTCAATTTTAAAAATCGAAATGCAAGAGTCAAGACACGCAAAAATGACTAAATACGAAGGTACTATCGATATTATACACTTTAATTCTTCAATAAATATTTAAATTTTGTAATTTGATGTATTGAATTCTCGTGTTCTATAAAAATATCTACAATAGTCCTACGATAGTTTAACATATCTTTCTTTTGCTTTTCGAAACTCTTAGCTAATTTCGTTCAGTAAAATTCTCCTATTCGACCCTTGTCGAATATTCTAAAGTCTAACTTACTTCAAACTATTCTACTTACTCATCTCCTCCAAAATACTCAAACTTCGATATACTCCAAGAGATAAAATTTTACGTATCGTAGCTAAATTTTCCCTTTGTTATTTATCTCTTTATTTATTTATCTGCCCTTACTCGTCAAAACATACACAGAACTATTTACCCTTCAAAATATGCAACTCACCCCTTGAAATCCAGCAAACCTTAATTTCTATACAAAAGCCATTCAAACCTGAAGATATAAAAGCTCGATGATAATTTTGCATTCTTTTCCCTAGCATTGTCACAGATATTCACAATTTTTCGCCTCTCCGCTCTTCCATTTCTAAAACGTCGTCGTTTAAACGGAGAATCGAACACGAAAATGGCGGTGAACGAAAGCCGCGTTCGGCGGCAGTTCGTTCTTTCTTTTTCATTCTCTCCCCTTGGCTCGTTCAATCGTTGAGTATTTGTTTTGCGGCACACGGACACGAGGGCTTCTTTTCCTCCCCCGGTTCATCCTCCTCCTCCTCGTTCTTCCCTCTTTTTCTTCGTCCCTTCGAGGGAGAAACCGCACCTCGCGCCTCTCGTTGCTTCATTTGTTTATCGGCCCTCTTTATTACCTGCAATTTGGCGCTCGCTCGCGCGAGGGTAATTTCATATTGGTTTTCTGCCTCCCCTCTCATCCCTCCGCCACCCTCTTCCTCTTCCGAGGAAGGTTCTCTCCGCTCCACCTCCTCCTCCACTTGTTGTTCCTCTTCCACCCTTTTTTTTATCCTTTTCTTCTTCTTTTTTCCTCTTCTCGTGCTCGCCTCGCGAAACCAGTTACGAGGTAATGCTCCTCCGACCGAGCGGAGGATACGATTCGCGAAATGATCGAGCCAACGAGAGGAAATTGTGCTATACGTTGCATCGTGCACGCATCCAAATGTCGAACGACGTTGTGGATAGTGTCGTTTTCAACGAGTGACGGATTAGTAATTTAACTGGATAAATTTGCGAGACGAAGGATTTCATCGCGTCTGTCAATTGATACAATGTACACGCCTGGAGTGGTGTCATAAATATTCATGGCTTGATAATAACGTTTTCACCGAGTAGAATTCGTTTTTGTGAGATTTATAGATTACGTCGGTGTAAATTGAATTTGTAAAAATTATCTTCGCTTTAAATGTACCGAGAAGTGTGACTTCTGAAATTAATCGCAACCATTGAAACCTATAGTCATCGGTAACTAATTTCTGCATATGCGAAATGAGCGTCGTTTTTTCGAATTATTAGGTAGCTTTAAGCGTTAGGTTTCTTAAAATTGTTGAAACATAATAGATGGAAAAACGTTCGAACAGATAAAATAAACGTGGAATAATTTGCAATCCGGTATATTAATTTTTATCGTGTTCCCTGCATGGAAACTGCTCGATTCTTGTAAGTTTTCTTCGGATCGTGGATTATTAAGAACGATCCTCGTAATCGTTTTGCGCATTAAGGAAATTGATAGTGCGTACTTCTATTTCCTCTCTTATGAACTTTCTTTACTTCGACTAAACATACAACTACTTCTTCTAATAGATCCTGCGAGTTTCATGCTGAGAAGATATCCTCAGTTATCTAGATCTAAATATCGTATTAATTATATTCCTTAAACCCTCTTACTCTGATATAATTTTGCTGGTATAAGTTCGTGAGATTATAATAACGAGGAGAATCGGTGGAAACGAAGAGCGTTCATCGTGTTTTTTAATTAGACACATGCACACATACGTGTATTATATTTTTGAACTATGATTTTTAATCTATTTATCATTTCTCACATTATTTGCCTACGTATATATACAGGGTGGTTGGTAACTGGTGGTACGAACGGAAAGGGGGTGATTTTACGCGAAAAAAGAAGTCGAAAATATAGAATAAAAATTTTTCGTTCGAGGCTTTGTTTTCGAGAAAATCGACTTTGAATGTTCGCTCGGTACGCGTGCACTTTATCGCGTCTCGTTATAACGGATCTCACTGTAGATCGTTGTCTCGATGGAAAAATTAAAAAAAAAATTTGTATTCTATATTTTCGACTTCTTTTTTCGCGTAGAATCACCCCCTTTCCGCTCGTACCACCAGTTACCAACCACCCTGTATAAATAGTTTGCATTCTGTATTTTTCTTTTCTTTTTAAATATCAACCTATTCAAAACATTGATTAAAACTATCTCTATTTTCCCAATTTGAATAAGAATTTACAACGAATTGTAATTATAGTTTGCCACAGCCAGCGAAATTTATTGAGTTGTAACTGCTAAGAAGAAGCCTTATTACGTCATTAAGTTGTTAAAAGAAATTCAAGCTCGACGATAGGAAGGGCGATCGTTGATTTTCATCGGAGATTTTTCAAAAGAGAATTTAATTTCAGGGAAGGACACCTGCCAAATTGAGTGATAGGGCCATTATGTTGTCGATAATCGAAAGTTGATATGCATATTGGTCGAACTGGAGGAAATGATTATCGGGGGCATTTAATCGTGCTGGAAAAGGAGCAATTTTCGTATCTTGAACCGAAAATCGGTTGAAAAGAGATGTCTGATGGTATCGTGTAGGTATTTTCTCTCCTTCGTTATCTTGTATTTTAATTATTGTATTTATGCAGCAATGATCTCGATACTTATTTTCAGCAACATTCTCAAGTTAATAAAGTTGATGAAGTAATTTAATTGATAAATGTTTTAAGTCGCATTGATATATTTCTTTAAATTTACAAGAGTCTGAATAAGATTTGCACGAAGTTTCAAACGTCGTTTTCTATTAACGCTGAACCTAACCGCTAAAATTCCTCTAAAATACCTTCTAGCAACTTTTAGTTTTATCATTAACCTCTGACCACTCTGAAGCCCATTTCAGCAAGTTTTCACAACCAATGGGCCTGATACAATTATTAAAATTATTCGAACATAGTCTCCCATGGATTCTCAACGATCCTCGAAAAATCTCTTTTATTAATTCCTAATTACCCGATCCACTGTCACGATCCTTCGACTTTAAACGCATTTCTAACGGAGAGTTTCAACTTGATCGTGAAAATCCTGCAAATACAAGCTCCAGTCTTTAAATCGTAAAATCTTTAACTGTATCGCGAGAATTTGTCATCCTATCCTAACTCTTGGAAACCCGAGAAACTAATTTCCAAAAAGAAGTTCCGACCAATGGAGCCAATCTGATCATAGGAATTCTTTAAACAAAGACTGTCATTAACTCTCAGCTTAACCACAAAAGCTTCTAATCCTTGACAATCGCAGAAACCAATTTCCAAGACGAAGTTCCAACCGATAGACTAAATCTGATCATGGAAATTCCTCGAACAGCCGCTCCCAATTCTTAGCAATTATCGCCAGGCCTCGGCAATACCAAAAGCCAATTTCCAAAAAGAATTTCTAATCAACGGAGCCGATCTGATCATAAAAATTCTTGCAACAGAGGCTCGCATCGATTGTCTTGGTTAACAAAGAAAATGTCCAACTCTATCACCAACCCTGAACAACCCCGGTAACCAATTTCTAGAAACAAGTACCAGCGAATGGAGCGAAGGATGGGGCAGAGAAGACGGGGCACCGGAATAAATCAAGCGAGAGCTCGCCACGGAGCAAATATCCGGCGGGTGGTGGTGAAACGAGCGAGGATGGAAGGATCCACAGGATCCCGAGCGTCTTGACGCTCCACCCACGAGAGCCTTCTGACGTTTTAACAAACAGCGCCGCGCCCAGAGCGGATAATTATTTTTGCGCCGTTGGATCGCCTCGCGTCTTCATTTACCCGGGGCCCTCTCTCTTTCCCTTTCCCTCCTCTCTTTTCTCCCTCTACCCTTCTCCTTTCCTTTCTTTCTTCCACTTAGCATCGCGGACTTTTCGCGCCAACGATTTTTCGTGGCATGAAAGCAACCCCACCCCGGCGTTTGCGCCTTTTTTTGCACGGCCCTGGGGCGGTCGCGGTGAAGGGTACGGGGCGTGGTGCTCGTTCAGCGTTTTAAATCACCTCCGAGACGTACGTACTGTACGCGAACCACCTCCGACGGGGCCCTCGACGCCTCCATTCGCGGGTATCCCCCGGCCTTTTCGCGATACCGAACGTTCCCTTCGTGGAATCCGCCGCTTTTGGAACTTTAACAGTGCAGAAGTTTTGGCTAACACGTTGCTGGGAAGAGCGAATTAAGCGCCTCGTTGTTATACTTGTCATGTAAATTGGTATATTGGTAGGATTACTTTTGAAATACTACAATGGAAAGCGTTTTGTCTCGCTGGAGTGGCTAAGGGTCTTGCGGTTAAATTGTTTCAGCGATTTTCCAGATGGTAGCTTCTTTTTTCAGATGGATCGATAGCTTCAATTGTTCTGTATCGATTAGGTGATCCGTTGAAACCGTGGAATGCTTAGGGGAACTCGTGGGAAGGGAGAATTAAACGCTCATTATTATACACGTCGTTATACAGTTTGCCGTGGTAGTGAAGTTACTTTCGATATGACGCGATGGAAATGATTCTGTCTAGTGGAATAGCTAAGGATTTTTTGATAAAATTACGTCAGTCATTTTGCAAGCGTTGGGACGAATGCGAGGAAGGTTGGACCGATAGCTTCGATTGTTCTGTAGTGACGAGGTGATTTATTGAAATTACGGAATGCTTAGTTGGAACTCGTAGGAAGAGGGAATTAATTGGTATTGGAAGATAGTTGATTTACTTGTGCAATGAAATCATTTTATCAGAGTGATTCTACGGTAATTGAGTAATTTACCAACTGGTATTTAGGTGGT
Organism: Bombus vancouverensis nearcticus; assembly: GCF_051014615.1. Lineage (NCBI taxonomy): Eukaryota > Metazoa > Arthropoda > Insecta > Hymenoptera > Apidae > Bombus > Bombus vancouverensis. The sequence continues at coordinate 8,279,259 of NC_134925.1, forward strand.
AGATAGGATGCTTCAAGGTTTTTAACTCGATTTCTTTGACTTATTTGCGGAGCAATGGAGTGAATATGAGAAAAGGAGATGGATCGATAGGTTCCTCTTGCAGAATGTTTCAAAGTTATTGCAGGAAGCTTGAAACGATATTGGAAATCGTTTCATACCAGTAGGTGTGAATTGTCGAGTAATTGGAAGGTTGATTTCATGATACAATTTTAGAGAAATGGTAGGTTGCGAGTTATTCTTTAAACAAATAAGGTAAAAGAAACGTTGGAAGGCAATATGAAAGCAACAATTTCTTCTTGCGATACATCGATCGATTTTAAAATTGCAGTAATTAGACTTTGTACTTAAGAAACATTAGTTTGCGATTATATTTTATCCCATGAGAATTTAACGTACAGTTAGTCAGAACATATCGTGTAATTGTCATCTAATGAAATCTAAAACAAATTGAAATCGCTTCGTGTCTTATTCGACACGGCGAATTTTCCTGTTTAACTTAAGGGTTGGTGAAATCTCGATTTCGTAAAGTTTAAAAAATCTTGCAATTTCAATCGCAAGAATCGAATGAAAATTTGCCAAATCCTAACGTACACCATCTCCAATCAACCTTCATCCCCTACACCCTTGGACATACACTTGCCGGCCAAATTCCCAATTTACCTTCTCCCTCTGTCCAAATCAATTTCGATTAGTCCCGCCTTAGATTCCACATACACCTATACCAGTTACATCGTCCACAGGTTTCAAATACGGATTCCATTCGAAACTCACCGATACCAAACAGCAAATTCCCGTCACCAAACTCTACATTGTCTCTGATTATATAAACCCTCTCGGCAATCTCATCCCCTTGGCAATTACCATTTTACATTTGTCAGCTGCCCAGAGGAGGTTGTAGTTGCTCAAGATATTTCGAATAACATATCCATTACACCGTTCCAGTGTCAATCAACGAGACAGTGAAGCAAATAGGCCCATAATTACTTTAACCACTGGCCAGATCCTGCTGGTTAGACGTCCCCGGCAACGAAATTTCCTCGTCAATAATCTGTCGTGATCACGTGTGCTGTCCCAACCAGAGTATTTAAGCTTTGAGACATTACTTTTTCTCATTTCATAGGTTTTTTAAGTATGAAAAATATGGTATATCCTCGTTGATTTTCTGACTTTTACGATATTCGGTGGTCGAAAAGAAGACGAAACAGTGGAAGAAGCGAATAAATTGATTGGTTCGAGGATAGAAGAGTTTTGAAAATAGATGATAGATAATATATGATATTCGTTTTAGAGAGAGACGAATTAATTTAGTCGTTAACTTTAATTTTATTAATATTGGTCCGTGTAATTAGTGTTGATAATATTTTTTAATACGTGGCGCAAACACTTATTTAATTCTGAAGGAAATGAAAATGTACAGGGAATGGGAGGAGGAATTTTTGTTAGGATATCGAATGTGGAATTCTTCAAGATTTTATTATTTCTGTCAGTGTTTGGGTAAGAGAGAAATAGGGGTGGAATAAGAAACGTTAAGAAACGAACAAAATTAAGTTAAATTAGATAGTTTAGAATAATGCCCAAAATGCTGCATTCACGGTTCTGATTTCTAAATTATATCGTTATACTTTCTAACGTATTTTTGTAATCAACAATTTTTACGTAACGTCAAAATATATCGCCAAAAAGATTAAAAAAAAATGACTTAAATAAAAATAAAATAAAAAAATGATTTAAATATTCCACGTTTATCAAACATATTTATGGCATAAAATTCAAAAGTTGGAAATTTACCTTCCCTGACTAAATATCATAATCGTCGAATTATCTTCATATTTTGAATATTATTATCCACAAAGAAAAAGATTCTCATTACGAACTACATAAATACAAAAATAAAGAAGAGGGAAGATTTTCTCTTAACTTATTTGTTCTATGTATACTATATACGTTACTAAACGTATTTACCTTTAGAATCCTTAAAACTTTAGTTACTATTTACCCACGAACCCTTCATCTTTATTAACAAGATAAAAGCCTGGAAATGATAAATAATTCCTTCTGATAATGCAAAGTAGGCAAATTCAACGTTAATGGGGGGACGGGTTTTTTGACAAAAGGTTACCCGGTGGGCGGACGAGCGATGATCAGCAGGTGACCACAACAATCGTTTCCTTTGACCATTCTGGTCAACTCACAATGACCTGTGCGTTAGCCACAAACACAGCCAACCATGGCAAACGGTCAAAATCCGCAAGTTTGTAAACGTGTTCTCATTGCCTTACTCGGACAGAGCCTAAAATTATCCATTTAACTCTGTTACCGATTATCTGCTATTTTTCTACCAGATTTTCGGCTTTCCAAGTTGAAGTCGTAGTTTTGCTTGGTAAAGAAGTCAGACGGTTAATCCTCGTAGGGATAATCCCCGGCTAGGGTCTAATACAGTTAGAGTAATCCGGGAAATTGTGTATCCTGGACGGAGGCGTGGAAGGAAAACAGCTGATCGGAGAATAGGAGAGACGTTGGGGAGAATTTGAGGAAGTTCTTGCTCGTTGCAAGATGTTTTACGATGTTGGGATGAAACGCGATACGTGCTTCCCGACAGATTTTATTTTGCTCATTTAATCCTCCACGTTCTTCTGCAATTCGCAATCCAACATTTTCATACAATGCCAGAGTTCATCGATAAGCAATTATTATAAACAATTATTAACAAAAATTGAGAAATTGATTAACAAAATTAATATGAGAATATACATAAAGTTAGATGAACAAAAGAAACAGCGATAAATATGCAATTTTAAATTACATTTTGAAACCGGTCATTTGATAAAGTTGGTGTTAAAAATCTTCTTCAGACTTCCAACAGACTGTTCTCATTTTCAACAATGTCGCACTTGAAGTGCTAGCTTATATCCATAAAATGAGATCAGAATGGAAAAATTCGCAGAAATGAACCTACCATATTTTTCTCCTCTGGTCTTCCAATAGAACATCGTCTGCCAAATTAAAAGATTAATCTTGCTAATATGAAACTAGCAACGAGCAAAGAAGAAACGGAAGCCGAGTCCTAATCATAAATCATAATCTATAAAATCATAATCGTAACGACTTTTCCGGAGAGACTCGTTCACGACCACCGAAATTCGCCGTTAAGCGCAGCTTATTCCCCACCATAAATATTCTTTATCGTCGATCCACCATGGCCGCGAGGTCGGCATTATCGAGGCGGATAACACGAGACGCGGTCCTGATCCGCGAATGCTCGCAGTAAAATTTGTCGCGCAGATCCTGCGGCCATAAATCGATGGAAACGACTACGAACCTGGCAGCAAACAGGACCATGGCTGAAAGATCGACCACTTTCGATCTCACCGAGAGCTTCGACCATAAAGATCGCGTCGTTCTCCATCGGAAAGAGGATGGTCACAAGGTTTTTCGTTCTTTTATCATCCTATTTTCGGTGTCCTCGACAGTGAAGCAAACCTTCCATTGCTATTATTATATCATAGATACACATCGCATAGTGAAGCGAAGGAAATTGATAAAATTACATAAGAAATTATATACGAATCGCAAGTACCGTGGCAATAAAATTCGAAAAATTTCAAAAAATGCAGTTGATCGCTTTGGTTCGTAAACTACTCGTATAACCAGACACAAACTCAAACTAAATAATCATGTTCATCTGCAGCCCGACGATACCAATCTGGGATTAACGATCGAAGCTCTTGTGATTGCGGAGAAGACAGCGAATGTTTGGTACAAGAATTCGAGATACCCAGGAAACGTATAATTATAATTCTATAATATGCAAAGCGGAGTAGTATACTGGTTGTAATTTTCAATCGATAAAACGAACGTCTATTCGAACACGATTCGCAGATCCGTCGAACGATGACCGACGACCGCATCATCCGTGCTAGTAGTTCTCGTTAAAGATAGCGAAGGTGAATGGGTGGAGGGTTAAGAAGGAAGGTTTAAGCATCTCGACGGATCTATCAATCGCTGTCGTTAGTCGAGTGATCGACGTGGTACATCGCGAGGCAAAAGGATCGCGAAGAAAATCCAAGCCTTCTCATTCGTTTTCTCGTAACGCGAAAGATAGAAAAAGATAGCGTCCTGGTCGCGGCTAGGGGTTTTCTCAATCGCGTTGCGCGCCGATTCCACGCTGCCTCGAAATAAATTGGATAAACTGACGTTAAAGCGAAAACACCGGTCGTTTAAGGCGCGCTTCGGCTATCGCGGTTAACGATGCCCGATCCTTTTGATCGGTTATATACACCGATGTTCCGACGTTCGACGTGAAACCAAGACACTCTGTCCGTCTCTCTCTCTCTCGCTCTTTCTCTCTATTTTTACGTGTACGTGCACGCCTGCGTACGTTTCACCGTGTACGATTGTGTTTGTGCTCGTGTATACGCGCGTGTACGCGCTCACTATACGCTGGGTCGGTGCAACGATGCACCATGATTACAAGCGAGTCGGTGCTTACGTTGGTAATATTAATGTCTCGAAGGGATCCTTTACAACCTCATACCCATCAGTCGCACGCACCATCGCTCCCTAACCAAGTTAAATAATACCTGAATGCGGCGGACAGTGGTTCTCATGGCGGTCGACGTGACTGGTTTTGCCTCGGGACTTCGCATCTCGAATTTTAGGATATCGAGTACTGGAACTTGGATGGGGTCGAAGATAGGTGCGTGGTGTTGATTTTGCGTTTTATTCGGGAGAAATTTAGAGTTGAAGGGGAACGATGGGGTGGAACGGTTTGGTGAAGTTTGAAACGGTTCCAAAGCTTGCCGTTTCGCAGAGGAATTTCCTTACGTTCTCAAGCTTCCCTGGAAACTCTGCTGTTCGGACTCTGAGCATCTTGGCTATCTTGGGTTTCGGCTACAATTAAAAACTGGAGACCGCTCAGGTTGGATGTTAGGGTGGTTACGGTGTAACTGAGAATTGGAAAGAGACGAGATCGAAGGTTTCAAACACTCGGAAGTGGTTTGATGGAGTTTGTAATTGTGAAAAGGAATTTTTGCTGAAGGCCAGGAAAAGGTAGAGCTCGAGTCAGTGATGCTTGAGCAATGGAACACTGAAGTTAAAGCTTCTAGAAATCTTGGAATAACGAAAGACAGAGCTACGAACAACTATATTAGGAATATTAGACCATTAGGAACAGTAGGATTGGAATGCTGTGACAAAATACTAAGCTCCAGTATTTAGCATCAAGCTACGACAAAATACACGGAATAGCTGTAGCCAAATGAAGTCTTAACTTACATATCTCTTGTTACAAAAATATCCGTAACCTGATAAACTATCTTCACACCATATACATACAAGTTCTCAAAATCCTGGCAACTCCAAAATCTCCATTCTTCCCAAACCTTGCTCGACACCTGCGAAAGTGCTCGATTCCTGCCCAAACATTTTCACTTGAGAACAACGATCCCGTATTAATTACGATCTGATGGATCGCGTGCGGTCTCACGAGTTAAAACGAGGTTCTCGATCAACTTCTCCTCCTCGTCCGAGAAGACGCCAGCGTAAGATCGACCTGGTGACTACCGTTACGGAGGACAGCGAGAAGCCAGTGGAAACTGGAATACCGTATACAGCAGGTGCAGTCTGGACATAATTTCGGTATATGAGCACCTTTCGAGGCACGAGGGGGAACCACGCCGCCAGGGCCCCATGAATCACACCCTCGTTAACCTATACCCCTCGTTTCATCTTTCTCTTCCTCTTTATCCTCTCTTCTTTCTTCCTATCATCCGCCACCTTCGAACGCGGACCAAACGCCTCTCTCCGTGCATATTTCTCTCTCTTATACGCGTTTACCCCGTTTCTTCTTTCCTCGTCTTTCTCTGTCTTCCCTCGCGTCGCTTTCTACTCGTCGTTTTCTCATATTCGAGCGTACCTCCTCTTCGAGCAGCGGCTTCTATACGCGAATGTTTGCCTTGGCCGCGACACTGCATGGGATCGCGACCCTGCGACACCATGTTATTTTAATTAATAACGTGGTAAGAGGGGATTTGGGATTGACGACGATTTCGGGATCGAACGGGAACGGGATCGTTGGAGACGCGCGTTGTGCTTCATTTGGCTTTTGGTGTAGCGAGCTTTCGGCTCGTTCGTTTCAGACTTCGGTACTGTTCGATTGACTTGTATCCTGGACTCTGTTGCGTAATAATCTGTGAATAGAGGATTTTTACGCAATTTCGCGAAGGCTCTCTCGTTGAATGTTAGGACAAGTGGGCGGGTGTTTGGTTTCGAACGTTTCTTATACTTTTGTATATCGTATTCATTCCGTGTATATTCGCAGTATCAGATTTCTCGTAAACGTATAAAAATCCACATTCCACTTACGAACTCTACGAATAATATCGGTAAATTTGAAGGTTTCAAGTTATAGACTATAAACTTCTCTTTTACGATTTTATAGTTTCTCATTAAATATATGATAATCAGACGACTTGTTACTGTTACGCGTGGATATCCGTCGAAACAGCTGGAAGTTTAAACACACGTAGACTCTTCAGGCCCTCTGTCCTCGTGCAGAAGTTTTCTTTTACCGAAGTCTCGGCTTTCTCGCAGTGCCTCAAACGCCGAAACGAGAGCCTGTAGAATCGCCGAAATTCCCTGTGGCTCGTAAAAACAAAACGGTTCCGTTGTTCGTTTCGCGTATCCACACCGGTTGCTCCGGGCGAACGATCCATTTGACGAGCCGGTTCGTCGTTAATTAATTAGCATATTGCGCTGCATCGGCCCTAATGAGTTTAATGCCCCGCTAATTATCGGTAGCGAGGGACTTTTACGAGCGCTAAATGCTCCGCTAAACGTTCCTTGTAAATCATAGTTTAATTGACCGGCAGGATAAAAACAACCGAGAATCGCAGTTGAGAAAGGATGAAAGAAATGCAGGTTAGAATGAACGTACTATGATGAGCCATGGTGTACGCACGGCGGGTCAGCGATCTCGATTCCATAAATTACTGTTCGATCTCGCGTGTCACGCACCTACGTACGCATTCGCGAACAAAGATATACGTTCGCGACTCGCTATTTATGATAATCGATTCCGGCCCCGACCAACATTCTCCCAGCCCATACACGATGTTAAAGACAGTACCGAGATGTATTCAAAACCGATGATACAACGGTGTGAACGATGATGGGAAATTTAATCAAGCTCTTTAATCGAAGACTAATTGCGTTAGGTATCGGGTAGTTTCATGCAGCAGACATGGGAATGTGATTTTGGAGATTATGAAAGATAGAATCTTAAGACGTTTCTTTTACAGCAGTGAAATTTGAAGATATTCTGCGTAGAGAAATTTCCAAACTCTCTTTTTCTCGAGAATGCAATTTTGACGTATTCTTTTCAAGTTCAAAGGGATCTTGCTCGTACTCGATTACAATTTTGAGACATTATTTTTAGAGAAGCGAAATTTTCATACGTTCTTCTCACACGAATAAAATTTTGAGGTACAGAGAGAAGCGGAAGTTAAAGGATACTTTTTTACTCTTGTTTGATCATCTTTCAGGTTTTCGTGACTCGTTGATTGTTCTGGAATACTTTAATGACTGGAATCTTAAGAGCTACACGTTATGAGATATTTGGGGACAGATAAGAAAGTGAAAAAGACAGAAATGAGAGTCAATTCGTTGAAACACTGTGAAATGAGTTTATTAATAAATTATTGGATAGTATCTGCAGAAGAACTGTTATTCTCGAGAGTTTGTTTTATATTAATGGCCAAATGCTTCTTCGTATCGACTCTCCTTAAATTCATTCATAAAAACGAGAAATCTCGTTTGACATGTTATTTAAGACTCCTTTAAAGTGTTATATCTCGTTTACGATTGCGAGTGTTTTTTCGTTCGTACGCGATATCATACGAGTAAACGGGACAAATTTGGAGAAAATGGTTGGCCAGTTACCTTAATGTTGCAGAATCTGCTTGCTTTTACGATCGCATTGGCGGATGCTTGTTATGGTCTGACCGAAGTTCTTTTGCAATTTGTTCGTGAATTTGATCTAGAATTGAATTTCAAGCGAGACCAAACCTAAATATTCCTGAATAATGATTTTTAAGTTGGAAAACGTAGCGCTACTTTTCTTAATAAACTTGAACCAATTTTCACAAGTTTCTTGCCATATTTATCTTGTCTTCGGTCTAAACTAAATATCGGCATCTAGAAACAGAAGATCCCATAGTATCCCAGAACGTAACATCCAGAATCTTATATCATACCTCGCCGGTCTTAAATCATACCGATACATCCTCAGTTCCCTCTGTCTGTGCAAAGATATAATTACTCTTATTTCCGTCATTCTCCTTCGAGACATTTTTCATTCATCCGCGTTTCATCTTCGCACCATGAAATTAATATAATCGTGTGAAAGTACTAGGAAATAATACGAAATTAATCAATTAGTACACGACTGCCATGATAAATAAAACGATATGCAAATACTGTTCGCAGCCACTGTAGATGTACATACTGCGCAAACCTCGAGCATCGAATCACATCCACATAAATCTCGATTTTCCTCGCAACCGCGCCTCGACCAACCCATTATTCCCAATCAACGTAAGAAAAAGAACCAAAAATCAGGAAAAAAAAAAAAAAATGAAAGAAGAAAGAGAAGAAAACGAAGAAATCAATCGATTGGCTGGTTTGTTATCATCGTTTCGGCCGGTTGAAACCGCGGCGTCGGCCGAGTATATAGGATTTATTTAAAGGTTCTGCCACTTAGGGGATTAAGGTAGGCCGCGAAGGAAATCCATTTGTCCGTTGGATGACGAGGCTGGCGCGCCTCGTTACAATCCGCCTCGTTTTCGGCCGGCCGATTGAAAAGTCACCGGCTGACTAATGGACGCGGGCTAATTGCCAACAAAGGCAAATCAATCTCCATCCGAGGCTCTAGTTGAGTCGTCGCTTCGCTAGTAGACGCGGCGAGCGTAAAACGGCGCGCGAGCGCTGACAGCTACAGTGGCGTAGACGCCATTGTCAACCTTTGTAACCTGCCCCCAGGGAATTTCATCGAACGCCACGGTTATTCGCGGGACGATGAATTAAGGGAAGCTGGCGCGGTTGCATGAATGCGCTGTGATTACAGGTATCCGCCACAGGGTTTTATGGTGGTCCAGAATCGAGAGGTGGCTTTTCAAACGAGCATGTTGATTGCACACGTTTTGTCTGATAAGGATTTCTGTATAGAGGAATCGGTTGGGGCAGCGAAGAATTTCAAATCGTAGCGCCGACTAGTCCATCGTTATGACAGTTTGCTACTTGCTAGTTATGATAGTAGATCACTGATAAAATAATTGTAACAATTTAAATAATTGGATAATTAATCGCGATAAATATTAATTGCTTAGAATTGTGCACCAACCAGTCGTGTATCGAGCATTGTTCGCAATCAGGCATTGAAAAGTTTATGTTGAAAGGGAATACGGTTGAATGTTTCTGGAGAATTTGGTTTCCGATAGTTTGGAAGTTTAGTAGATCTCCTCTTCGTCGCAATTATTAAAACAACATGGAAAATCCTCTTCTACCTCGAGGAACCTGCAGCTTCCGGATTGATTTCAAAGAAACGCTTGATCTAGGAAAAAAGGAACGTTGCGAACAAAAGAGAAGATCGCTACTCCTTCTTGCCTCTGTCATTCTTACGACAGTAATTACACGGGCCATCATTTTCAGATCCTAGGAAACCCATCGATTACGCCATTGCGCACACGCGAAGGTGAAACGCCGCTGGAATCAGGACGAGTAACGGAGACAGGAAGATCTGCTGGCGGTGAGTAAAAAGAGGAAAGGAGCAATGGTTGCTGAGGAAGGGTTGAGCCTTACGAGACGCGAACGAAGAAGGAAGAATGGTTTGGTGGAAGGAGGATCAAGGCGAAGGAGTGGGGGGGTGGACTTGACCGAGAGATGAGTTTACTTTTTGCCGGACTCTAATTAGAGGCCAATTATATCGAGCAGGCGTTTGCCTCCACACAATGAACCGCGCGTTTAGTATCGATGTAGCCAGCCGATTAACTCCTATTTGTTGCGCGTTTTGTTCCCTCCCGGGGCTTTTCGGGCCGCGGCCGCTGAATAAATACGGGCTTAAGGAGCACGCACACCAATCCACCACTTCTTCTGGCTGCCTTTCAATTTGGGACTCAACCATACCTGTTTATGTTTCTCTTCTTTCTTTTTCTTCGTTAGGATTTACAGTGAAAATCTGCTAGTTGGTTGTTGAAAAGGTGCGCAGGTAAATATGTTCCCCTATGTCTTTTGTTTTAGGGGCTAGATAAATACTAGTTGTAAATTAGCAATACAATACAGGAGGGTAGTCGAGATTGTATTTAACGATATAATATGAACAGTAATGAAATAGATAAAGATACTTTACCGAGTGCTGATAATATCGTGTGAACTATCAACTTTATCGAGGTGAATTATCATGTTCGATTTTTGAAAGATTAAATACTACGCGCTGACATTTTTGATAGTAACATTTCTAGAAAATCGTCGATTTAGTTTCGGATTGTGGCTGAAAGATAAGTGATAATCATTGTGTTATTAATATGCAATAAAATATTGCATTTAGGATATTTCTGACTGATTCGAATAAGAAGAGGAATCTTAGTCTTATCTAAATTCTAAAGACGAAATCCTGAAAGTCGGTCGCGTTACGAACAAGATGTAAATAAGGGAGCAAAACGTGGAAAGCAAGCCTGTTGATCGAGCAACCTGTTTATTGAGCCAATTATGAGAACGTGGACAAATTCAACGAGCTAATCAGCTTACAGTCATTACGATGCCTCTGCTAGCCACCAGGGGACTGCGTGGCATCTGATAAAATCCCTCTTATTTATTATGTACACCCCGTGACAGTATGTACATGCCGAGCGGCAGCCAGTACGTGGTACGGGAAATTCATGGAGGGACTTCCGTTTTTGGTTATCGGATCCCAGTTGACACAGGTACATTCATGAACGAACATATTTACTATGACATCATTAATCACTATTTAAGCAATTTACTCTTTGTTGGAAATTATATTTCGCGAAGAACCATTTCTTCAAGCGAGAATTGAGTTTGAAAGGATTAAGAGAAAACTTACCAAACTCTGAAGATTAATAGATCGATTGAGAGAAATTTCACATCGAATACAGAATATAGAGATTACAGGTTGATGATTATCATCTTTGATGATATTACTTATTACTAGGTTACTCTAGATAATTTTTCTGTGTCCAAATTCTTAACAAATATACGAAGATGTTATTCCAGATATAATAGAAAATACTATTAAGATATTAAATCCTGAAGGTCGGATTAAAAGTTCCAAGTAAAGCAAATTTCCAATAGATCAAAAAATTGTTTAAACAGTAAAAACAGATACTATAGAGGTAGAATTGCAAATGTTTAATTTTGAATAAAGCTTAGAAATTTTCTGATGTTTTTAAACTGTAAATGTGAAACTAGAGTGATTCCAAGTGAAGCAAATATTTACATGGTACAACGAATGACAAATTTTTGTATGAAATAAGAAGAGACAGTGCAGAGATAAAATTCTAAATTTTTCATTTGGTATAAAGCTTAAAGATTTTACTCGCTTCGCAAATGTCGAGAGTCCTCGTTGATAAAGATCCTACACTGGTTGTAATATTGCACGCAGGGTTACTCCTGTGCATCCAGTGCTGTTGGTCGATAGCTCGGTTGCCTCTGTGTATAATACTGATTTCATATGCTAATTCCGTGATTAACAATGCCGGGACGCAGCGTTTCATCATCCCGTGCTACCAGCGACGTCTTAATACCGTGGATTTACATGCTAATTCGCCGAACGACGCAATAGCCTTCGCTTCCAAAGCGAGTGGACAATCTCTTCTCGTCTGTTTTCCGACATTTCTCTTCATTGCTAAATTTTCGTGAATTTTTCTGCACGCATTTATTACAGTTGGTCGTTTGTTCGATTTTTCTTGCATTTTATTTTCATTCTTATAATAGAGTAGAGTATAAGAAAGATGAAATGTAAAGTTGTGGATGATTAAATAGGAGATAAATATATCGACGATGAAATATCAGATTTGAAATAAATAGTTTGTCTGCATTTTTAGAATCTCTAGATTGGCAAATCTACAGATTACTCGATATATGATTCAAAGAATAAAACAAGGAATAAAAACTCCGACAAGTCACGAATTATTTAATAAGATTATAAAAAACCACGAACCATCCTGCAGTTAGAGAAATGAAAAATAATTCCTTTCTCAAACGTTGCAATCTACAGACTCGTACAACTTGAGGAAGAAATATGTAGAAGGATTTTTGCAAGCTACGAATTACCTTCCGCAAACTATCCTACAATCAGGGAAATAATTTTTCTAAAGCTTTGCAATCCACAAAATATACCGTAATTTGAACAGATAGCTCGTAGAAAATAATATTCAAAGATAAAACCTTCAGAGTTAGAAAACTGAACAATAATTTTTTCTCGAACATTGAACGTTTTCAAGATCCTTGCAAACCACAAATTATCCTCCAGTTGGAGGAATAATAATTTTTACCTAAAACTTTGCAATCTACAAAATGCAGATAGTGAGCTAAACGGAAAGCTGGCGAATTTAACATAAAGCCTGTAGTTAGAGAACCGAGCAATAATTCTTTTCTCAAGCTTTGCAATCTACAAATTAATACAACTCCAACGAGAAAGCTAAAAAAAAAAAAAAAACCGTGGAAGCAACGATTCTTACACAAACCACAAATTACCCAAAACTACCTAGGAGCAGAAACTACCATCCAAGTGAGAAAAACGAGTATTACCGACCATCATTTCCTGCACACACGTCCGAGATGTTGGAATTAAACGAGCCTAGACTCGCCATAATAAACCTTCAGAAAACCGTCAATTTCCATGCAACATCTCCGAAAGCATCAAGCCTGGTATCTATCCAGTCGATCTACAATTTTCTCGCCGTGAATGTTGAACAACCGAACCACGAAGCGACATCGTATTATTAACGCGATTAGGGTAGTCGAGGCGCGAGTGCACGCGAGGATCGGTTGGAATCCGCTTGGAGAGGACTCCGCGCGTCATGCTGAGCGAGCTCGATCACACCTCGACGCTGTGGGACGTCGAGGAAGCCTTTTATTCAATTACCAGTTTCGCCTTCCGACTAAATTCGACGAGTTTTCGTCGCGAAAGCCAGGTCTGCGCATGCGCGCGATACCTTCACAAGGTTAATTTATCGGTATCGTTTAAGAGAAGGAACGTTAATTAGGCGTGGAATATCGGCAGCTATTTCCTGATAGTCGTTGGTTATTTTTCCTCCTTTCATAACCTTTCGAGGTGTGGTATGATTGGTTTCATGGCGATGCTCGTTGTAGAAAATTGATAGGTTGAGGTTAGGTTACGGGTGTTAAGTTCTTTGCGGTTTGAACGAACTCAAGGTACGTTTCGATCGATCAGACACTTAGACGGTTGGTTTCCGTTCGGTTTGGGAGATGTTTGGAGGAATTTGGAGGTTAGGTTGGGGTTAGGTTAGGTGTTACAGTTTGAATTCTTGGAATTAACACTTTGTAAGGATAACCGATTTGTATTCATCAGTATCGAGCAAGAAAATTGCAAGAAGAGGAAGAAGGTTGTTCTACTGTGACAATTAATCAAAAATATCCCTAGAAATATTCCCCAGAAACTAGAACTAACGGAAATCCGAAGAGAATCAATTTCACACCGAAGATAATTTTGGAACAACCATTGCATTAACCCATATTCCGATAAACAGATCTCCAAATTCCAAATGGAAAACATCTAATAAAAATGTCTAATCGAGTGAACCAAATGAATGAAACGAATGAAAAGGAACGATAAATCAAATTTCCACCAGAATGTATGACAGAGATAATAAAGAAGATCTTTGAACATCCTAACAGCGGAGAAAATTTGGTCGAAACGCTAGAATTATTTTCTATGGAGTATTTTCAGGTAAAAGTGTTAAAGAAGGCGACTGTTCGCATAAATCAAAATGATGCCAGTGAACCATAGGGTTCCATGGAGGGGGCGGAGAGATGGACCTTGGTCAGGGTTAAGCGTGTCGCTGGCGCAGTATGATGCCGATCCTATCTGAACCGGCTAATATAGTTGTCGTGAATATCTTAAGGTCGGCCGCGCATTCCATGGTGTTTCTTCGTTCGAGGGTCGCCACGGGGCGCCCATTCGATCTGGCGAAAGCATCTGCTAATTCGGAATCATGGGAATTTGATTGGGCTTCCTCCCTTCCAATCTGAATATCCTTGTCTTTGGACGAATTTTTATGCGACTAGGCCTATTACGCTGCTCCTTGATAAGATTACTTTGTCTGGCAATAGCGGATTACACTTTATCGTGGATTATATAAGATATTACCTCTTTTTGGTAACGCTTCGTGATCATCGTGATAGAATTGTTGCTGTTTTTCTTTTTGCTGATGTTTCTCGTCCTTTTTTTACGAAGCTCTTTTTATTAAGAACTCGCGTTAGGATATTTTTATTCGTTAAAGTATTTTGGAGATATTCGCAAGAGATTACTTCTAGGATATATAGATAGCGAAAATTTTGTAGCGATGAGAATCATAAGCGCTGGGTATGTTTCGACGTGTGCGAGCTCCATTGAGAATATTTTTTAAATGTTTCATGGTATCACACGTTCAGATTGTTTCATGAAAAACGTGTAAATGAGTATCGATTATAAAATTGTAGTATTTCATACGTCATATATTTCAATATTAGATATTACTTAATGTAATTTTATAGCAGAATATTTAGTTTAAGATTCGGATTTCATTTTCGAAAGTGTTAATCGTCGTTCACGATAATTTTTACTTTTGATCTTCTCGCAGCCGAAGTAAATTCTTCGAATCTTAACAGTACCTTTCGCTATTAAGATTCTTACAACTCCTGTAACTCTACTACAGCTATCGACAGAGGAACAATCTACTTCAACAATTATACTAACGATATTATTTATAACTTTAGTAGAAGATTCATAGATATTCGATATAGGCGAGATTATCAGAAATTTATCATTATTTGCATTCAAAATGTCATTTGCAATTCCATTCGTTTTCGCGATATTTCCATTCCTCCCTTCGTTTCTAAATCTCGGGATTTAAAATCCGCCTGCAACGGGATACTTTTTACACCGAAAATCGGCGGGCTTCGTCCGATCTTTATCAGAAGGGGAAGACATCTTTGGCGCGCGTTTGGACTACGCGAATAAATTCGCCCCTTTATTTTGTTACATTTACTTTACGCGCGACGGGGAATGTAATTTTAGAATGACACGGCCCAATGAGAAATACGGCCAGGCCGCCCATTATTTCACCGTAAAAAATAATGAGATTCCAACCAGTCACCCGATACCTTCCTTCGCGTTTCTTCGTTCCCCCAGCACCCGTGAATAAATTATCAAAACACTTTATCGCGACGATTACGCGCCGTTACGACTTATTTCCCACCACCACCTTCTCCATTTCTCTGCCCAACTGACGAGGAATCACCGTAATCGTTCGATATCAACGAATATCATGTTACGACACGAGAAATTCAGGGAATCCCACGAAATTCATTTTCAAGATACTTGGACACGTTCTTGGAAAATTTATTCCCTGGAATAGAAATTACAAATAATTGGCCGTGAGATTACAATCGACATCTTTTTTCAGATCATCGGCGATAAAATTTCACTGGATCGTGACGATTTTATGGTGTTTTATTGGGTAAATACTTCATCTAATTTCGTATTTATAAATTTCGTTTTTTTTTTTGGGAAAGAAGATTTTCGTAACAGCGTAGATGATCGCTACAATTAAATTTCTATCGAATAAAATGCTTCTTTTAATTGCTGCAAATTTCAAGATAGAGAAAAATTGCTATTTTTAGTTGCTAAATGTATTATTTATTCTCGTGTCGACAAATTTTCCATTTTCAGAGAAAAAAATCGCAAAAGCATCGGTGAAAGGAATGACATTTTTTCGCGAGAATAGCAATCTTCCCGAGGGGGAAATTCTTCTTTGGTTAAACTGATCGCAGAAATTTTGCGAATCTCAATAAAACCGTGTCGGCTACACGTGTCCGGGACTCGCCACGAAATGCGAGAAATGTCTCTGGCCAAGCCGCTCGAATCTTTTTGGCCGATCTGTGGCTGCTCCTCCTCGACAACACGACCTGGTGAGCCAGATCTTCCTCAGAAACATTTTTATTTCGTTTTTCAGAAGAATTTCGGTGCTCGTATCTATCATAAACCGAGCTTTACTATTTTTGCAAACGGAAATATAAATACGAAATATAATTTTCATATAAAGATTCTAAAATTATTACGTTTCTTTTCATTACGTATTCTCTTAACGTATTTCAGTTTTTAACTTTCTTCCACGTCATACATACTCGTATTCCATTGCTGTTTACTCAGGGAATAATGATATTTGTTACATAATAATCATTATATATTCAGCGATTAAACGTAAGAAATTGAACTAATTGCACAAAGTACCAGCAGTGACGAATTTATCGTTAGTTCTTCGATAGTACGACAATCGTATTTCCATATTTTCTATTCTACAAGCCAGGTAATCTGTGCGTGTCTGAGTTTTCTAATATTTATCGTACAGCGAAATTAAAAATGTAACGTACAACTTTTCTGGCATAAGAATACCTAAGACTGAAACCAACGACAGTCGCCGTACTTACGTGGCGAATGCGTACAAGTCATATGTCAATCGCCCCTTTATTCTTTTTCAACCTAATACGCGCCAACGTTACAACAATAGCACGCAACACTACTTACATTTAAAGAGGACATGAAAAATTAACATTCTCCGTCTCTACACTACCATACGTACAATTGCCCCTAACATACAAATCGTTAGACGCCTGCCAAGTCCCAATTCCACCCCCATGAACCTACAATTAGTATTCCATCGCTGGCAAACAGATTTTAAACGTTTCACAACGACTTCCTTCGAGCATGACCGGTCGTCGTCGAATTATCGAAGAAATCTAACGAAAATGTTCGATCGATTAACGTCGTCCAGGCTATAATATGTCGCCGTGGTGGCTTCCGGCTTTTCAAGAGTCTCTCTATCTTTCTTCGGCCATTTGTCCTTTGTATATGGGCGGCATTGTCGATGCAAGCAACGTTCTGACAACGGTTGAACGATGCAGACAGTGTCAACGGTAAATGGTTATGACGGGGACGCTTTGAATCGTTGATTTCCATGATGTCACATTACACGGAAACGCTGCTTGTCGACACTCGATAACCGGCCGGTCACGATCCATCCTCTACGCCACGATTTATCGTTCCCCTCCGCTTCCCTGTTCGGGCATCGACTATGGTGGTTGTTAATGAGATTGGAACTTGATTTTTCGTTTGTTCGTGTTTGGGAAAACACGCTTCTGTTTGTTCGATGTTCTCTCTTAAAATCAATTCTTCCTCATATATTTCATCGTCGTTTGTAGTGGCTCTTCGATGTTTCAATCTTCGTTTGTTAGGGGTTTTAGTTGATACTAGATGCTAATTAAAATTTGTACTCTACGTGTCTTGATAGGATAAAATACACGAAGTTTACTCGAGTTTGGGACAGCTTGATTCGAATGGCGTGTAGATTGATAGGTTTAGATATATATATTGTTCAAACGTGAGTACGTTTGTTCTGTTTCTCTTTGAAGAGAATACTTTGATTCGATCGAACAATATGATACAACAAGATGACTTTTGTACTGTGGTTTTTCATATATATAATTTGTAATCGCGATTAAAATGGTTCTTGAAACACATCGATTTGGAAGAATTTCGCACACGTTTAATATGCTTCGTTTAAGTCTGATTACTTGATCAATTATGAGCATTTACGAATAAATCTCTTGTTAATTAGAACTGATATGGGAGAGAAGATTCTAAGTAAATCTGTGATGCCAAAAATAGTAGAAGCTACGAAATGAAGGTCCGGAAGACGTATCACGTTCTATAGATATAATAACGTCCCTTCGTTTCCTGTGTCAGATAACCATGTCTAATAATGATGTGATTGTACATCCTGTATATTTAACAGACAGCTAATGGACTATCAATTAGGAGACAACTACAATAAGAATCAGAATTTCGTGAATGGACGAATTCTAAATTAAATTCTCTGACTTGTCAGAAAAGAAAGGAATTCAATTTTTGTTTCAATCTTTTATCGCGAGGATTTTAATAAAAATATTGATTTTCAATTTACGTGTATCCAAACCGATATACACGTTACAAATACGTTATATGTTATCAATATTTCAAGGATCTCAAGGAAAATGATCTCAACGAAATATCGACAGTATCGTAACGGCGATACACGTTCAGCCTTTTAGTTGAGAACCTTGCGATATTGACAGTGCATATTGATAGTCTGGGGGCGTCGTTTCATATGAATGTACATGTAGTGGTGGACAAAAGAAAGTTGGAAAGTTAAGGCGAAAGGAACATGGGGAAACGAAATCGTAATTGACACACGTAAAGAATAAATACAGTTTATATATATTATCTCAAAATTGACGATCGTTGCTACCATGGCAAAATATGTTTAATACAAAAGTTGCCAGTGGTTAACATGGTTAAGTAGCAATCTTCAAATTTCCTTTACCTTCCACTGTGTAAATATATTATATCCCACAAGCATATTATAAATAGGCCGATGAAACAACCCGTTAACACCCCGAAGCTTACGTTCAACCACCTGCAATCTCGTAAAAAATGCTCACAACCAGCACGTAACATCTCCAGCCGAAACAGAAACAAAAAAACAGTCACGATTTCCCTTTAAAATCACCCAACGACAGAACTAAGAATCGATATAAGTCCCTCGAACGTGAACGACGGTCCGTTAAGGGAATCTTGAACAATCCCATTCGGAGGAAGCCGCGATAGCAGGAGAAACATACCCTTTTCTCATCTTGGATGATGGTCACGGCTGAACGCGGTATAATCGGTGCCGATGAACGATCGATCGACCGGCTAGCCGGGTCGTAACAACACGGGAAACATCGAAACGACGGTTTTACCACGAAAGAAACGGTGACTATAGCAATGGATGATTAATCATTGAACAATGGCCGGTGGTTTGAACGGAAGGCTGGCTATGGCCACTTGGAAGTCGCCACCGGCCAGCCTTCGTCTACCTGGAAGCCTGCCAATTAATCACGATCATCGTGTGCACGCCTGGTGTGTACCTAACTCGGGGACCGAGTTAGGACCACCATAAACAAAACGCGCCAATAGACGAGCGACCAGAGGCCGCGGCTGAATTATTGGCCGTGTGTGACTGACATTCGTGACCCTCGCCACTCAGGAAGGAAGTCTATCGATGCCTTTTGCTCTAGCCAGCCGTAATTTCTATTACGATCTCTTCAATGGTTCTGTAATCAGTGTAAGGGTTGCTTTCGCCTCGGCGAATCAATACAGAGGAGTAGGTTTCTTTCTTATTTTGCTAGAGAGTTCCTTTCATCGATAATTGTTGATACATTGAACTATGGACTTTTAATAGCGGACAGGGTTGAAGGATGTGTTAGAAAGGAAAAGTAGGGAGTAGAATTTGTTTTTATACTCGGACGAAGGAACTTTCGTCTCCTTTCTTTTCATACTTTTAACTATTTCGCTATTTGGAATGAGAAAAGGCCGATGTTCTAATAGAGAAAGGAGTTTGTTAGTATCAGAAGAAGGAGAATAGGAAGGTAGAAAGGAGAATCGCTTTTATCATTATGGAGGAACTTTTATTGATACTTTCTGCCATATTCGATTACAATTTTAATGTTTCATAGACCAATTTTTATTGCATAGATTTATAGCAATAATAAATGTATCACAATATAAAGGTACGTTATACATATTATATAATTAATTTTCTACTACAAATGAATACGAAGAAATGGGTCGTTTCAACGACTCTCGAAAGCTTGCACGATACGTTACAGCGACGTTCCGAGTGAAAAATTCTCGTATCACCACTGGCGCTCACCTTTCGCTCGTAAACAATACTCATCAGCGACCTCTTCTCGATGCCTGGAGGCGAAGCACGAGGTCGAACGGGCCGAAAATATTTTAATATTTCGCCGATCGCGTTTCAGAGAGGCTCGTCCACACCCCGTGGTCGTTTAAAGGACAGGAGGACGAGCCTGATCGATGATAAATGAATAATTCGCCAACGATGCTATCGTTAATTACATGTAGCCTCAACAATGGTGTGATTGTCTCGGCCGATACACGACCCACCCCCTTCTTCCATCCCCCTTCAAACCACTGACCTCTAACGTTCCCCTCGCCTTCTTTTCTCCCTCTCACGCTTTTCTCTCTTCTGATCCTCTCGTTCAAGTTTCACCTCCCTTCTCCTCGGTGATTCTTCATGGACCTCTGTTCACTGACGCCGGGACGCGTGTAGGTGCCATTATGGTCGCGTCCGTGAGGAAGGTGGGCGCCAAACTTTTAAATCGACGCCTCCGCAATCAAATTACAGACCGGGACACGACGATGCCCATGCATTATTTATGGCCGATGCCGCGTGCCTCGTACACGCACACACGTGCACGCGTGAACAACGCGAAAGGGGGAGAGAGAGAGAGAGAGGGAGAGAGAGAGAGAAAGAGGACAGGCCGAGGATGGACCCAGAACCCTGTTCAAGGGGTTAAGAGCATCGGCGTTGATAATTCGATGACATTATGGTAATGCCTAACGAGATTCCTTTATATATACAGTTTATGCTGATCGGATACGAGGAGCGGGTTTTAATCAGCGCGTAACACCGGGACTGGATAATGTGAAAATGAATAGCGTTTTTGATCATCTTTTTCTAATATGGAGATTTGGAATTTCTGGCCTATTATTTGAACAAATACGTAGCATGGGGAAGAAGGTTTTGGTGTTTCTTCTTTTTTTTTTTTTGTGGTGAGATTTTGTTAACGTGTTTCGTAGGATCGAGTAATGGGAAGTTGGATGGGATGTTCGGAAATTAAGAATTGCTGGTGTGTCGTTCAAGCAGACATATAGGGTGTGTAAAATACTTTGTGTAGTATACTTTTTGGTAAAATTTTGTCGGTGTATGTTATACTTTCACAGGATTGTACAGTGTGATAATCAATAGATTTATAGTATTTTCTTTGTCATGTGGAAATTAAGAACGTCTCATCTGTCATCTGAAAAACGTGCAAGACAAATAGGGAAGTTTCTACACAAATATTTTGATACGATAATATAACAAATATTTCCTTTTATGAAATGTAAATTAACCATTTGTTCCATTATGTGAACTTGTATGAACATCATATGATCTCATCTATTCAGATTCGTACAAATGAAGTTCTACGATGATTAAACTTATTTGATAAATAATATTTTCCCTGCTGCGTCTATCGGAACGTGGAGCGCTACTATAAGAAAAAAAATATCAATGTAAAAGCAAAGTTTCTAAAGGGGATGAAGATAAGATTAGGTAATTAGGAATTTTGTAAACGTTTCTTCGACTGTTGCGTAAGTGCGTTTAGCTTCTATAGACTTAGGTAACATGACAGGAATATTGCTCCATCGCCACCCATGTTGTAAGCGAGGGAGTTATTATGGTAGCGCACCCTCGCGCGAATATGCGTAGTATCACTCTGCTATCGCGCTTCGAATATTTTACAAGCGTCAGCCCTTTTATTATGAGTGTCCGGTGTCCATTATGTCTCATCGTGAATTTATTTATCGTAATTTAGTAGTAAACCTATGGCAGATTAGGTATACAACCTAAAGCGTCTTTCTATTTTTAATAATATTAACACGTTTTATTTCTCTTTTGCATCGTCCGTAAACAAAAATTTATCATTTCAACAGACACGTGCAATTAAATACAAATAATATCTGCTGATAAAATTTTCTCATACAGTTTCAATCTTAACGAATTTCTACAGCGGTAAAAAATCTTTATTTATACTTTTCTTTCTTCTAACAGATTTTTTTACGAAATACCAATCCGTAAATTTTATTTCTGTTATTGAAAAGTAAGTGCAAGCCTTGTGTTCATCGCGGTGAAAGATTTAACGAACGAAAGTTTCTCAAACAGTAGATCCAGAGTTCAATTGAATAGACAGATTAATTATTTCACACCTCAGATTGGCGGTATCTTAATTGCTCATTAGATAACAGCGTGAGAATCGTGTTCGTTTCACGGCTAATTAACATTCATTTATGCGGTTGTTCGTGTAATTCCAATTCAAGATTCTATCCGCTGCGAAAACGAAATTTTCACTTGTTTCTCTTAGATGTTCGCCTTATTCGATGGTAATATATGGATATATTACATGCAATTTAAATTGCTTCTGAATATGGATATAGATAATAAGTTTGAGCAAAATGTATTTATTCGCAAGCAATCTGACAACGATCTATAGATATAATCTGATTTAGATTCGAAACGTTTGTGTCTCTATTAATACTACATATTTCCATTTAATCTACGGCAAGAAATATTACAATAATATTCCACTTGTAATACATATTATTAACCACTATCTCAAGTCGGCAACTAATTCTTCAACTGAAAATATTAATCTTTAAAACGCTATGACGATCAAATCAGATTTCTATCATAATTACATCCTTCGTATATTTATATCGTTCGCATATGCCTACGTGTTTACCGTATTCAATGGTAATTTAACAATACCCTATATTTTACATAATCGATAGTTTCTCGAACGAATTCCTACGTTGTAATTTCAAAGCATCGACGTTCATGGAAAGAAAAAAGTACTCTTCATGAGCCGTGTAATCGTACACACATGCGTATTATCAAAAAGAATTACTGGTCTTTTTCATTAACATACCTCGGCTGCAATTTTATGGCCGATTCTGGAACTTGCGAAAGAACGTAGCAAATATATTGGAATTAAAAGTCAGAACGCTTGAGATTCCGACGGTTGGTCGTTCGTCGCGTGAGCGCCATCATCATTTCTTTTTGTGTCATAAACACTCTCCCAGCGATTCGAATCGCGTCGAAAACGTGAAAGAGGCGTGTGACCCTCCTCAGGGATGCCAGCACGCGTCGAAGCCGTCATAATCGATTCCTCGAACGTCTTCTCCGCCAGGGCGAAGTCGTTAATGACGATGCCAAAAAATGCGAACGACCACCCTCAAGACCTCTTTGCCGATTCTCGTTGCGTTTCAGACCAACCTTTCGGATTAATTTCACGTTACTAGTCGAGCATCGGTCGTACATCTTGTGTCGCCGCCTGTCTTCCTTCCTGGCTATTTTTTAATCATTTTTTTTTTTTTTTTTTCGAAGACATTTATGTCGCGGCAGACAAAGATAAAGCAGTAAATTCGTAATACAAAAAAATACTTGTTAGAGTTACTGCTGGTCTATGGGTGTTTATAGAAATTCGTACGTCTGTGAATACACCTTCAGAAATGGAATTTAGGCAGAGATTGTTTCGGCCATTATCATAAATATTGTAAGTACAGTGTACTGTATTTTGAATGTTTTATGTATTTCGATATATCGCGTGCAATTTTACACGTTCGGATATGCGCAAACGCGTAAACACCTGCAGCCTAGTTTTTATGATAATTAAAGTTACGCGCGCTATAGCAAATACCTTTGTATGAGATACCTAATTTTTATTTCTGTCGAAGTAATCACTTCGAGAAAGACTCTACATTTTTTCTTCTGTATATCCGTGACCTGGAGACTGCTGTTACGAGGAGAATAGAATTTAGTGAAAAAGAAATTCAAAATTAGGAGAGGTCCATATTATTGTGCGTTGAATATAAATTTTGTTTTGAGTTACAAGGTCTGGGAAGAAAAGAACTGTAAGTAGATTTCTATTGCTGTTTCTTGTAGCCTTCAGCTAGAGCTACGCGTCAAGGTTAACCTTTTGGTAATGTTCTTTGTTATAAATATATGAACATTCTTCTATTGTATCGTAACACTGAAAGAGTGAGGATCTGGATCAGCATAAACTATACTTGTGCTTATTTCAATATATTTTTCTATTACAAATTCATCCACTCGTTCCTCTACCAGTCAACCTGAACAATTTCCAAAGTATAATATAATAAAATAGAAATATACATGAAATATAATATTTGAATATTTGAAATATCATTAAATCTGAAAATTATAAAACGCAAAATAGACAATCGTTGGTTATAAAAGAAAAAACACATAATAGGAGATATTCTGTGAGATCGTTAGGTTGAAGTTTTGTTTAGAAGGGAACATCTGCAAGGGATTTCGTGACGATTCTAACGGGAGGAGCGCATGTAAATGTTCGTCCAAGCAGGACACATTTCTCGCCCGTATCCTTTTCCGCGAATTCGCACGAATTCCTCGCACGTCCTGCGAACGAGCTGGCATCCGCATTCGGGAATTCGCGGTACAAACAGCCAAGATACTCCGGAGATAATGACGAAAAAATTACGGGAAGCTTTCGACCATGAAACACACCAGTCTGGGAGTAAGAAAGTTTCTCCATTTACGGTTTAAAAAATATACTTTGCTCTGCAACGAATTTCTACTATCCCTTGTAGTTCACAGAAAGAAAATTTCTCAACTTGTTTCTTTTTTTTTTTTTTTTTTTTTTTTGTATCTCTCACGTCTCGCATTTCATATTCTTTATCCCAATATTTCTAACAATAAATGTGCGAGTCACGTCGTTTCGTTGCTCCACAAAATGAAATTCGTTTGCCACGAAGGTCAGTGTTCGTGGGATGCCGAATTAGGTTTGCGGCAAGTCGCGATTTCTCGTATGTTTTCTAGGAAACGAGATTCATTTTGCGAGGCATGGATTTTCGTTCGTGGGAAATGACGACTTCTCGTGAGTTTCGTGCGCTGCATTGTACGTTTCGTGGGAAAAGTACATTGTCCTCGTTTAGAACTTCTTTCTATCGCAAGTCCTGCGATACTTGCGCGAGTCACTCGCTCATTCTCCTTACGCCTGTCTCATTTTATTTCGTCCTTTTACGAACTTCCATTCCACGTTACGTTCGTTTCCGGGGCTCGTTTTCAAAGTCAGTTTCGCCGTATCGTAAAAGCAACATTAACCGACGACCAATAGCCAGTTGACGTTTCAATCTGTTCCTCGTGGTCATTCAGAACGGAAAGATAAACCGCGGTAACCAACGTCCCCTACGAGAAGAAGGAAAACGCCACTTTTCTGCCCTTTTGTCCATCGACTCGCTCTAGCGCTCCTCCCTCGCGTTTTCTCCGCGATTATTTCGCATCTGCACGACGCACGAGGCCGACACAATGGCCCCTCCAAATATTTATTTTTTCGTGTGGACGGTCAGCCTGAATACCGACGATAATCTCGTTAACCGACACAATGCCACCGAAAACCACAGCCGACCACAAAGACCTTGACTCCGTGGAAAAAGTTAAGAGGATGCTCCTTTGCCGAGATTTCTAGATCGAACGGGATACCACGGTTTCTGGCTATTGCCTTGAAAACTTTTCCGTTTCCCGTACCACCTTGCTGAATCGTATTTTGCTTTCACTGAAGTCGATTTGCTTTTCAGAGTTTTGAGAGGAGGATATTTGACGATGGTTATCGTTCCAGGCACTTGGTGCAGATTAGGATGGATTTGCAGAGGATTATTTAGGTTACGAATCGTAGAAATAGGAAAAATGTTTGTACCAACCTACGCGTATTACTTTCGTTAATTGTCGTAGGTTCACATCGACTAATTCTTAATTATCTATATTTTAATTATGTTTTCACTTTAAAGTCGTCGAAAATAAATTAATAAAATAAATTAAAATAAATTAACAATATGTAACGATTTATTCGAATCTTACTAGATTTCGATATTGACTGACAGACTGACGGATGTAAAACTCTTCGATTGGCAAAATGATAACTAACTCTTCGATAGACGAATGGTAATTAACTTCTCGGTAGACGAACGGTAATTATTATTCGATAGACGAATACGGGAGTCGTTTGTACATAAAAGATATCGTAACCGTTGATCAAAATTTGTTCAGAAAGATCTTGTAATTTTTCTCTCCCCTTTCCGTTCCAATTAGCACATGATATCTTTGCCATTTTTAATTCCACACCCAGCACAATTCTTGCCAACTTACAGAGGGTAGAATCTCATTTATAATTAAATTGCAATTGACCCAGAAAGCTCGGAGCTTGCAAAACAATTCTTTTTGAAGAATCACTGCCTGGATTCTCAATTTCCAGCTTACCAAAAAGTCAATACTTGGTCTTCGTGCGTCTAGCATAGTAAAATTTCGTTGGAAATCCCTGGAAATATAAAAAGAAAGGGAGAAAAAAGAATTGTACGCGTGAAGGGACGAGATTGAGGGTTTGACGTGGGATCGTTCGACCATGGCTCCATACCTGGTGGTCTCCATAGCCACCATGGCTCTAATCTAATCCGACAGGTCACCGATACAACGGCCTTCGGATTAACCGGCGTTTTGTACAGGTTAGCCTACCGATTTCGGTCCTCGTGACATCCTCGAACTCGCAGGATATCTTATCTGCTGCTCTTCCTACCTTTCTAAAAGAACGACTTTGTAAACTGAAACAGTGTTTCTTCGTGACAACTATGGCTCGGTTACCAACCTGCTTACAAGCCGCAACACCAAGTCCCGGAGATTAGTCTCGTCGAACTCGATTCTTCGTCTTACGACACTCCTGTGTTATTTAATTTACGATTTTGAGTGAAGCGCAGGGAGGAAGAGGCACGGTTTCTTGCTTGCTCTTGGAGCTGAGAGATTTTGAGAATTTTTATGGTCGTAGAAGGAAGATGATTGATTAGGTCGATGATAGAGGGTTGAGAGAGTTAATGTTTAGGAGGAATTTTTATGGAAAGCAAGTGTTTACTTGGGAAGAATTATATAAATTATATACTTCGTGATTAAGTTGGACGTAAATTGTACGATATTCGTAATGTAAATATAAGTTGAAATTATTTATTGATTTGGTAGAAGAATATACGACTTTATAAAGGATCTTTTCGGAATGAAAATTTCATGGTAAAATTATTTTTGAATCGTAGAATTTAACAAGGGCAAAAGGGCATAAATGAAAGGAACGTGTTTAAAGAAAATTCCCCAGAAAAATGCCAAAAAAAAAAGAAATGCCAAATGAGACGATCGCAATATGAAATGACATTTTACGTATACGTGATCTTACAATTGGAACACGGTTCTTCATTTCACGTTTCATTCATATTCTTGTTCGTTTCATTTTCTGACGATGGGACAGAACAGAATTTCTAAAAGCAATCTAAATTATCGAAATAGATCTTCCTATAGAGAAAAAACTTCCCTATAAAGTAATCATTAAACGAAAACACTCATTGGAAGAAATAATAAAACCATAGATATGAAACTATCAACGTATAGATAACTTTTTACAAGATTTTCGAGAACGTGCCTAAAGGTAGTAGGCGAGAAATTCATATTCAGAGGTGGTCACCGTTCGTAGTATGTAAACAAGAGCCGACCAACGTGATCGCCATCAACGATCGATCGATCGATCGATCGATCGATCTGCCTTCCAGGCGAAATCGCTTTCGCGGAACGATAAAATATAAGCAACGACTTGATCGCAAGATTAGCGCGACTCCCCGCGATGTCCTGCTCGTTCTCTTTTTTAATCCTCTGTCCTTCTCATCATCGTACTTTTTCCTTTTTTATTTATTCGTCGTCCACCGTCCGCGACTTCTGTTCGTGTCGCGGTGATTTTACGCGTTCGTTGACCCATGAGTCCGTGTAAACTCTCTAAAAGGAAGCAATGGATCCTTCGTGGGACAGTTTAATATTTCCAAAAGAGAAATTGTAGAATGCCTCGGAATATCTTCGCGTCGCTATTTTTCCTCCACCCTCTTTCTTTATTTTTCGTGTATTCCTGCGGAGAAAGTGCAGGGTCAAAGGTGACGGGTCGCGGAGTTATTCATTCGGATGTTGGACTGTCTCTTTACGTTACGTTGGTAGAGTTTGGCACGGGATATTCTTTATCGACATTGGCCAAGAGAATAAAGTCAGATTTTGATAAACTTTATCTTTCCTTTTATTTTTCGTATCAAGAATTTACTGTATTAATCCTCGTAGAATTTCAGCTCGGAAATGTGCAATCGTTTAGGAGTTCTTTATCGAATTTCCTTTAAATGGACCATAAGCGTTATATTTATTAGTTCATGAAATTCAATCGGTATATTTCTTTGAATACCGGAAGCTGCTTCAAATTTCACGTCACGATTATTTTAGAGAATTTTTTAAAAAAAATGCGATCTCTTTCGTGGAATCACTAATCATTAAACAATTTCTTATACAGTCAGTCTATTGTTGTCTTAGTGCTATTTAATATATAGCGAAGCCTTCACACACGATATTTCCCTCGAAGCCGACGAACAAGTGTTCCGGCGAACCAACAAACAAGTTTAAGAGTGCAATAAAAATCCTACGAATAACAAACTAATCAAAATTTCTTTCTCGTCTCTATCTTTATTACCCGCTCGAAAACATCCTTCTTCAAACCAATGAGTCTCGAAACTCGTCTGAAAACACTCTTAAACTCTAAACACCCGATCATCTACCACAAAACACACTGAAAAGGGTTAATTTTCAAGGGTCAGCGTTTTAGAATCGGATTTCCAGTCACGCAAACAATCCTACCCTTCGTAGGATCTGTTAAGGGAACAACAGGGATCTCGGAATCGAGGCCTACCATAAAAAGGTGACGCCATAAAAATATTTCGACTCTTACGTTTCTTCCTAAACCGTATCGTCGGTTCTAAAAATGTTTCACTGGTGCACGCCCCCGATACATGGGCCGACGATTTTTAAAGCGCGTCTACGAGCCCGTGAAAGTCGAAGTTAAAAAGTCCCTGGGGTAGATCACGAAGCTCTCCACGAGACCTCCGTATTCAGGATAATCGCGATCTCGCGAAGAAACGAACCCTAAAGATTTTTCAACCACCCTCTGAGTCTACCTTTCAACACGTTGTGCGTTCCTTTCCCTCTTTGAATTTTTCAAGCTCTCTTCTTCATCACCACCAACACAAATCTATGTCACCTAATTAACCAAAGAAATTATTAACCACAACGAAGAGAGTAGAAGTAGTAACGTAGTTCTTGAGATCTTGACAACCGTCCAACAGGAGGATGCAACGTTTCAACATCCAAATTCTTACTTCCAACCCACTCATTTAATACTCGACCATCAAATTCCTTTATCACCGCCCACAGATACAGATCTGTGTTACTTAATTCGCTGAAGAAATTAACCGAAAAGTTATGAACCACAGATAAGAGCACAGAGGATAGAAGTAGTAACATAGTTCCTGAAATCTTGACAATCATCCAACAATAAGATCCATCATTTCTACATGAAATGTCCTACTTCCAAGCCACCAATTGCTTAATACTCAACCCTCATCCCTTCGTCGCTGCCCACCAACACAAATCTATGTGACATAATTAATCAAAGGAATTATTAACCACGATAAAGAACACATCAAATAGAAGTTGTAATACAGTTCAGAAATTATTACATAGGTCATATCGCCCATATTAGAATTGGGCGGATTCAAGTGGGGATAGGAAGGAGAGCGAAAGAGAGAAAGAAAAGGAGAGATGCTTATCGAAAAGCGAGGGCTTTGTGTTAAAGAGACTAATTCCCAAATGAGTTATTACCTATAAAACGCGCGGCCCTTAAGTGGACGGTAATATTACCGCGGTAATAAACGGCCATTTATGGTTCTCCCCTTGTGTTGCCCCCCTCCCTCACCCTCTAACACGCCCTACGAGACGCCCCTTCACGGGGCTATAGCGCGTTCGCCACGGAAGCGATGTAAATAAACCCCCTTTGGGCTCTCTTCTTTCTTTCCACGAAGCTCGACTATTAAAGTTTACGATTGTGCCGCCGCCACGGCACCGTGCTTAATTAATTAGGTTCAACAATGTGGACCGCGACGAACGACGGTTCGCTTGTGGCTTTTGTAGTCTCGGACAATAGGCAGGGAGAGAGTTATTTGTTATTTCGGTTATTTCAATTCCACGGTCGTTATATGACGTTTTGGAATTATGCTTCATAGGAGGCAGATATAAGGATATCTTTATTTATGAGCGATAATAGCGTGTTCGATGCTTCCACCTCCGATACAGGTACCTAACCGTGGATTTTTCGATCGCGAGCAAAAGGGAGGAGCGGAATTATTCGTCGTTTCGATTATTTCAATTGTACGAAAACGCTTTATGGAAAAGGATGGCGATTTTGATGCTTCGATTCGATCTTAGTCGTGGTAGGTTATTTTCAAAATTATCGTTCTTCTTTGGTATCGAACGAAAGCGGAAGGAATTCGATTCCATGATCTATGTGAAACTTTAGAATCATAGTTTGGATACTTTGATTTTAGTAGTGGTATGTTTTAAATTTAATTCTAAATTCTTGAACAATTGTTCCTGCTCCTAATACCTGGAAAAATTATCGTTAGACAAGCTGAAAATTAATATAGCGTTTGAACAAAAAGCCCATCTATAGGCATGTTCAACGATGGTAAATATCTGATAAGCTTACTCTCAAAAATATATTTAACGTTGGAAAAGAGTTTCAGTGGCATGGACAATAAAAGAGGGCCGACTTTGGCCGTCGAGAAAGCAAAGGAGGTTTTATACCGGGCGAGATCTAATTGCCTTGCCGTGGAGAACGTAAAATTTCACGTAAAGTGACGCTCGAAGCGATCCTCTTCAGTCGGTATGTGGACTTCTCTCTCCATCTTTAGGTGAGAGGTTCCACGCGAGTCTGGCTCGTAATAAGTACGATGGCGTTTTGGAAACCGTCCGCAATTTAATGAACCTCTTTAGCCCGTTATTAAATTATAAATTATGACAGTCTTATCTGTCGTTTAATGAACCGGACGTTTTACGCGAGCTGTTAATATGGCGGCGACACCTGAGGGCTCGAAAGAAACTGGTTCAATTTTTAGTTCACTGCTAAACGTCGTGCGAATCTTCGTTCTGAATGTTTTTATTCGAAGATGTTTTTGGGATCTTTTCGATCGAAATAAAAAGATATTACTTCTAGAGAGATATTATAGAGTTACTAATTTAATAATTCGCACAACTTGATCATTGTAAATAATATAGTTCAGATTCGTAATAATAATTTAACACTAAAAATGTTAGCTTTTAATTCTACTAAAATATTTTACAGTTACACTACCCTCTGAACCAGGAAGGAATTCTTCTATTCGATTTTTTTCACCTAACGTCTGTCCAATTTTTTTATCTGATTTATTTATGCAATTTTAAATAACCATATACACGACAAATTTCGTTCTTTCCAGTTGCATATACCTTTTTACTCAAAGATCGCAAAAATTAAAACAACGTCCATTCGGTTTCCGATATCCCTCGAGAAAGACGTAACGATGACAACAATAGCGAGAATAATCAAATGTAACCATTAATAACAACAATAAAATTTATCGTTAATCGATTCGCACTTATCGCATCATCATCGAGTAACCGATGGAGCTGATGACATTCTAATGAAGAGCATAAAAATGGATTGGTTATTGGTCCTCTTCATCGACACGAATCGATATTCGCGAGATAATCTGGCCTCTTCCCACGTGGCGCCCCGCGGTGTGGACGCGGCTTTATTAGCCGTCAATTGTTTGTTCAACATTCCCCAAAAACCCCCGTAAACGTTCGGCCAACTGATTTACTGCCTCCTTCGCCGACGGACCGCGAGAGAACGAGAAAGAAAAAAACAGAGGGAAAGATGGTTGCTGGTCGCAGGATCTTGTAAGGACCAGCCACGACCTGCGGAGGCGTTTCACCTTCAGGAAATCGGACAAGCTCGCAACCCCTCCGCAAATTCCTTCCTATTTCACCTATGACACGTTTCTCCTGTAGATTAGATTTTCTCCCTTGAAAATGTCCATTGTTCCTAGTAATGTAATATATTTTTGAAGAATTGCGAATTTATAGTTTGATGCGCTGGTTTGAGGTAGTTGCGAATGAATTTATTCGGTCAACAGGTATTTTAGAGAATCGGAAATTACTCATAATGTAGATACGAAATTTGTTTCTTAATAACTGAAGATGAAATTATTACATTTTTCTAGATTATTATTATTTATGGTGTCGTATTGTTGTTTTTATTGTGGTTTTAGATGGTTTGAGATGGTTTCAGATAGTTTGAAATGGTTTGAGATGGTTTGAAATGGTTTGAGATGGTTTGAGATGAAATTAGATTAGGTTACAGAGAACCATAGTTAATTCTAGATTATATATTAACAATTTTGCATAATTGGGAATAATTTTGTACTATATTAAGAGACATTGAACTCGTTCTGGTTATCCAATATACAATATACAATTTTCTGTCGATTATTATGGAGATTTTATGACGCGCTAGGAGCTACCTGATATTCTTGCAATTTCTATTCTATTTTCAACATCTTACACACAAAAAGAACCACAGAGGAACGCCAGTCCCTCAAATTCTCCTTCAAAAAATCAACGAAGGAAACAACAACCGAAGAAGAAGGATAATAGAAAAACGAGGAAGAATAAGAGAAAGAAGAAGTGGGATGAAAAATTCCTTGAGGATCAGCTAAGGTCGATAAATCTCGGAGGTACAGGGACGTCGGAACTCGATCGTGACCCCGTTGAGGAAGAATTGGCCGGATCCATAAGGATCGTTTGCGTGTAACTATAATAAGCCACCGCGAGGCCATTAGTCGGATTATTAAATTTCTCGCTGGTGGCGAGGGTTGGTACGACTGGGAACGAGGTTTGACCGGCCAAGTGGAAGGGCGATGCGATCAAGGCTTCGCGTTTAGGCAGCCATTAGCCTGAGATTTACGCCGAGCCGTAACTCATCGTACTCATTTGTTCCTCTGTTCTCCTCTCTTTCGCTGTTGTGCCAGCTTTACACGTGTATGCCTGTCCCTGTTTCACCGTTGCATCACGAGGCCGGTTCCACTTTGGGCCCTGGGTCGCCCGTCTCCCTTTCGGGCCCTTTCGACGCTTCGACAGACTCCATTCACCGTGGCCTCGCGATTGGTCGATCCTTCATTCTATGTTGTACCCTGTTGTCCTTCCTTTTCCGCGCGAAGAATAGACGTTCCCCGGTGGAATTACACCAGTTCCATGACATCTTTTCGTGGACATTTTTTTAAAGATCTAGAAGACGTGAAAAGATTGTAACACCGTTTCGCTCGAGTAGAATTATCCCTGCGATTGTCATAATCAGCCTGATAGTACGTCTTTACTCTTAGTTGTTTTTGCCAGACCTCAACTTGTTGACATCAAACTACAAGTCTGGTTATAGTAATCAGAGTATTACAATACACGTATACAAATAATGGTAGTAACATCGTACACAATGTTTAATTATTTCGATTATTAATTTTCTTGTTCTCCTTTCTATCACAGTTCTCGCCTACAATATAACGCACCGACTTCCTTCTTTTAATTTATCGCTTTTAATTTATCGTAGCTTTAATCAGAGCTCGATAATCGAGTCTCTCAAGAGAGTCGCATTGATCAATTCCACTTGTTCTCAATTTCATAGATTTCGCTACACAAGCGTGCAAATTCTCAACAGACAAATCGCTTACTTCCATAAACTTTCGTAAGCAAATTTTCCGCTTGCAAAATAATTGCAGTTGTATTGTTAAAAATAATTTCAATAATTCGCAGTAATTTACAAAAATTACAGACAGAAGATATACAAATTTCCGTTTGAAACGAATACAAGTTTTCGAAATTGTGGATGAAAGAGTCATTAATTTGAGACGCATCGATGGAAACGTTTGGATAGTCTAAACAAATTTGCAAGGCGTGAAAGGTGTCCGCGATGCGGCGAAGAAGTTTGGGAGCAGGTGCTAGGTAATAAAGTGACCGGAAAGGCATGGCCCGCTCCGGAAAACGAAAAGGAACGAGCCGAACGGCTATTTTTGGCGTGACATTACCCGATGATTTGTAGGTTTCCCTGTTCAGCCGCGCGAGCTCGTTATATTCGCAACAACCGAAAGAAATCGCCTTGACACCGTCCCAAAAATTCGACAGTCTCGCTGAAATTTGCATAACGAACGATTCTTTCGTGGATAGAGCTGCTTTAGAGATCGAGACACCTGTATGTATCTTGGTTAATCGATCGATTCGACGACGTTGTGTGTGCCACGCGGCTGTTCTCTTCGAACACGAGAGAAGAAGAGGCAACGAGCCGTGTTACTGCTCGTAAAATTTCGGATAAAGGTGTCCGAACCAGCGTATCTTTTAATTTTCCTTTTAAATATTTTAATAAATTTCCAAATTTTTGCATATTCAGACCTGAAAACGTTCGAGCGTCGCAGCTTTTAAATATAGTTAAATTTGTAGATATGTTAAAACTTTGAAATTTCCAAAGATTTAAACGCAATAATTTTCAAGCAATCGAGCATAGTTCAAGCTTTCGAGTAGTCAAATGCTAGGATATTGAAATCGTCGAACCTCCAGACATTCGAATCGACGAATTTCCAAACAATCCATCGTTTGAATTGTTGCAGTCTATGTTTTTAATTTCAATCGATCCAATTTGTGTATTTCAATTTTCAACTATTCGAGTACTTCATTTTCGAGTATCCAACTTGTAAGACTCGCCACGTTTAAACCAATTTCCACGCCTACAAACACGCAAACTACCAGGTTTCTCAAATCTACCAACGACTCTTCTAAGATTTCGCACGATCATTGAAATATCGAAAGGCTAAGATCGCAGAATCCGCAAACCGCTGAAAAATCGCTGTCGAACCTATCAAGTCACGATTCTCCAGCAAATTCTCACCTGGAAACCTCAAACCGCCCTTCAACCGCAAAATATCCGAAGCCTCGTGCTCCAACAAATGTTCCGTTCATCTCTTACGAAGTACCTTTGAATACTTTGCTTTCTTCTTCCTATTCTTCCAGACACGCATAATCGTATCCCTGCGAGCGAAGGGAGCGCAAGAGCGCGGCCAAAGCGATCGTTTCATTAAAGCGAGTTGGGCCGGTAATTTTCGGCCTTTTTCACGCGATTACGTGACACGAAGGTTCTTTGAACGAGGACCGCGAGAACGAGCGGAGAACAACGCTGTAATACGCAACGAGTAACGAGGCATCGTCTTGACACGCCGGCGAATCGTCATCCGAATCATCGAACACGCTCGATGGGGTTAGCTTGTTTCTTTCTCTTTCGGGTGGTCCGTTCGCGGTTCTCGAAGAAAAAGCAAAAAGCCAGGCGCACTTCCATCGGTGGACCGGCGGACGCGTGCAAAAACGTGGCATCGCGCGAACGAAGACGATCCTCCGGTTCGACGTTACCGCGAATTATGACGCAAAGAAAGACAACCGGGCTAGCCATTTTCGGTTAATACCGGGTCATTGGATGGACGACCGGACGATCCTCTTGCCACGGAAGAAACGTCGTTAGCGGAATAATTGAATAAGGAACTGGCGTACTTTTTGACGCGTCGTCTTGCACGATTGCTCTGCCTCCCGATTACTCGCGTTTTTCTTGGAACTCTGGTTTACGAGAAACGAAATTTGTATTTGCAGTTGTACGAGTGATGTGGAAGGTGGAAGGGATACATGTTCCTTTGATACGGAGAGATTTTCTTTCTGGAATCGATTGGTTTTAATCTTTTGAAAATGAAGAATGCAAGTTTAAGAATGGAAACGTGTGCTGGGTTTTAGAATGGTAATTATTTTCGAGCAGGGGATTTATTGTCAAGAAAGTTGAAGGATGATTTTAAACATTTTCAATCGTGAATTCTTGTAGAAAGGATATTTCAAAATTCGAAAGTTGAATCGTGAAGAGGTGTGAAAATTCGCGTGTGTATAGGTTGCAGTATATATTGAATATTATAAATGCCTAAGCGTTTGAGAATTCGAAAAGCTAATAAATACGCTCATAGAATTTCCAGTCGGCTAGCTGCCACGGTTCGAAGCTCACTCGACGAAGATAACTTTATTCGACGTCGTTCATTAGCGAACGAGCCGCGAGAAAGGGTTTCAGGGAACTCCGCGGCTCCTCTCCGGCAATTACCTAAGATTATTTATGCCCGGTGCGCGGAACTCTCCGCAGCAATAAATAAGAATAATGGCTCTGCCCATTAGGACGATACTTTCAGTGATATTTTCTCGCTGGCCGATTTCATACGTGAATTTGTTCGTAAACATGCTGCTCATCGATATTTATCCGATCTCGTTCGTGAGGGGGTGAGCAACGTTTTGATAACACGTTTATACAGCTAACAATGTTCGTAGAAAATTTACCACAACGAAAAATTCTTAGTTTCAGAATTAATATATTCGAATTTCCAGATTTTTCGTTCTCTCGGTATTTTTAAACTTTCGAATCGTCAAGTTTTCGAGTATTTAAACTTTGTAATTTCTTCCAACGTGTTCCCGAACATTTAAATTATTTACACACTCTATGGTTCGAATTAAAAAATTCTAAAAAATCTCGCATTCCATTCAATGAAGAATAATTGCTAGGAAACCATCGGAGAAGTTAGATGAACGAGTTATGGGATAATAATCTTTTCTTCAGCTTTCTGTTATCGTCAATCTGGAACTTACAAATTACTCTTCGGTCATCTTTTTCTAAAATTCTGAGAAATGTTATTTCACTTTCTTCTTATAATACCATAGAAAGCAAAAATAACTAAACGATTGTCTTCGCGAAGATACTATCCCGACCCTGAACCAAACTGCTGTATCTAAAAAAGGTTCATTCGCGTACCAACTAATTCTTACCCTTAATTCTCCATGGAGAGTCAAATTTAGGCCAATCATGAAGCAATAGCCTCGTCTCTCTTCAAACCTATCGCCGCCTACCTCTTCTGCTCCATTCACCCCTTCAGAGAAGAACGTGAAGACACTCCAATCGCTGAGGAAAAAAAAAAAAAAGAAAAGATTTAGAAACAACACCC
This sequence comes from Bombus vancouverensis nearcticus, assembly GCF_051014615.1. Taxonomy (NCBI): domain Eukaryota; kingdom Metazoa; phylum Arthropoda; class Insecta; order Hymenoptera; family Apidae; genus Bombus; species Bombus vancouverensis. The sequence goes on from NC_134925.1 coordinate 8,316,229, forward strand.
TCGATAAAACCATTAACGTAACAGCATGGGACGAGTAAGCATTTTCAAAAGCTTCCTCTCTTCCTATCTCTGTGAGCCACGATCGTTGGCCAACGTCGCCCCATTAATTCAACGATTTATACGCGGTTTGCGAAAGACGTCGTTACCACGATGACGCAAGATATCATTAACGGCGGTTTGTCTGCTTTAAAATGACGCTGAAATTTCCGATCGAACCGGAGAACGACCGCCATCATCAACGAATGGTGAAAAAGCATGAACGAACGAGGGCCAAGAAGAGGAGACGACGAGGAGGAATAATAAGAAGAAGAGTTTCACGGCTGGGAAGAAACGGAGCAGTGAGCAGAATTTTTACATGAACGAATGATTTGTAAGCACGTCGACGGTTGTTTATGGCCGCCTAGGCAATTGTTTAACTTAATTGCACGCTGTTACGTCGGCACAGTTAGTCTCCCCATATAATAGAACGCCTCGAACCGTGGCTGCGTGGGGAACGAGGGGGGCGTAACGAGTCGAGAGGATAGAGTTATTACCTGTCCCGGACTTTTAGAGCCCCCTCCTCCTCCTCCTCCTCCTCCCCCTCCTCTCTTCTGACTACCCCCCTCGTTGGCACGCCCTTCCAATGTAGCTGTTATTAGTAATGCGGACTATTAGGATTTTTCATCGACCACCATGTTTCCTTTCGCCAACGTCGGTCCTTCTTCCTTTTTTTCCCCTTGTTGTTTTCGTCCCTTTGAAAAAGCTCTTTTAGGTAGGTTTGATTTTTTCCATAGGAGAGATTAGGTTGATCAGAGGCTGAGAAATGTTGTGACGGTTCTATCGGTATGTGGGATTTTTCGTATAATTGAATTAACGTTACTAGTGGAATTTTACGAGTTTGAGGTAGACTGCGGATGTTTGCGCATTTATGGGAAATTTAAATATACAAAATGCACGTAATATGCATAGATGAAGATACTGGGTTCTGTGGTGGTTCGTTTGCTCCGCGGAGTTTTTGTATAATTTAATTAACGTTATTAGTGGAATTTTAGTAGTTTGGGGTAGACTGCGGATGTTTGCGCATTTATGGGAAATTTAAATATATAAAACGCACGTAATATGCATAGATGAAGATACTGGGTTCTGTGGTGGTTCGTCTGCTCCGCGGGATTTTTTGTATAATTTAATTAACGTTATTAGTGGAACTTTAGGAGTTTAAGGTAGACTGCGGATGTTTGCGCATTTATGGGAAATTTAAATATACAAAATGCACGTAATATGCATAGATGAAGATACTGGGTTCTGTGGTGGTTCGTCTGCTCCGCGGGATTTTTTGTATAATTTAATTAACGTTATTAGTGGAATTTTAGGAGTTTGAGGTAGACTGCGGATGTTTGCGCATTTATGGGAAATTTAAATATACAAAATGCACGTAATATGCAAAGATGAAGATGCTGGGTTTTGTGGTGCTTTGTGTGCTTTGCAGGCTATTCTGTATTACCATCAGAATCGTCATATGGGAAGAGCAAAAGAATATCAAGGTAGGGGTTGAAGAGTCGATGAAGCGGCAGAAAAGTGATCCGCATTGTATCTGGCTCGTTCATAGGCGAATTCTAGAAGAATCACGGAAGTTCCATGAAACGATGCACGTCGTAAAATCCATAGAAAAATCGGCGTCGCTTTCACGATAGAAGTAGAAGGAGCACCGGTCGTTCCGGGGGTGAAAACGATCCTCAATCGCGTCGTTCCGCCATCGGTTGCGCGTTCTTCCACGCCCGACGTACTTTATTGGCCAGAAAATTCTACAATAAAGGACGGCTGGCCTGGTCCCTTTGTGCTCTTTGCCAAGAACACCGTTCGAAGATTCTGAGGGAATTTTATTAAATTCGAGTTTCTCCGCGGCCATCAGCTTGATTTATGGGTTTGCACGAGCCAGAAACGATCGGTAAATTCGATCGCGAAGTGTTGCAGAAAAGATAAAAGGATGACTTTCGACGAGAAACTTGCAATTTTCCGTATTAGAATTTTTTTACAGATCTTTTCGGAGACCTTCCTAAACGAATTGAAAATTGAAATGGAGTTTTTTTTTTTAGAGCTTGGGAGAATTGTAGATTAAAGAAGGTCAGTGTCGCGAGAAGTTTTCATGGAAACTTTAATTGTTAATATCTGACGATATTAAAAAGAATGGAAAGCTTTACGTTTTGTAAAAGCTACATTTTTGTATTAGAATATTTTCATAGGTCTTTCTTTTTTTATTTTTTTTATCGTGATCGAGGAATGTGTGAACTTTGTAAAGATAATGTTAATATCATGGAGAGTTTTATAGATTCCCAAATTTAATTATTATTTATAGCATCGAATAGTATTAATGAGAAACTTACAAATATTTATTTGGTATTTTTATCGATTTTCTATTGCACTATTTTTTCTACATCTTCTCCCTATATTTTTGAGTTACGATGGGAGAGATAGATATTTGAAACGGAGTGTTGGTGTAGAAAATTAGAAAAGAATCATTCTCCCTCTCTCTGCTATATTCTCAAAAGAATATAAAATCGTTCGGCCAAAAAAAATTCAAATTCCCCAACACGCAGTAACTCCATTTCTCGCAGCCTGTCAAAAATCAATTTCCCTGAAAGATCAACACGGATCACCGATATCTTACAAAGCTGACATCCCCACAGAACATTTTCCAAATGAATTACTTTCGCGCGACGTCTCAATCTACGAGCAGAATCGTTCTCTGTGCGTCTAACCAGAGAAAAGAAGATATTAAAGTCTCTTCTAACTGGAAGAAACGAATTAGAAAGAGATAGAAAGGTCCATAGAAAATTTGCCTGTATTCAACGTGCGCAGGTGGCGTCTCGTTTCTCGTTTATACGCTGCCAAAGGTCAACCTGCAAATTTCCACGTCTTCTTTCATAAACCACGGTTATATTCCTAGGGAACATAGAAGAGGGTGAAAATAGAGAAGAAAGAGAGGGAAAAAGAGAGAGAGAGAGAAAGAGACTGGTCTCGAGTCGAAGAGTGTGGATTTCAGGGCGGCCATTGTCGGCCCTTTAAGCAGCCTCTTTTACGAGGTTCCAAAGGAGAGAAGGACTCGTGCTGCCGAGGACCATTGTCCCGGTCAATCTTTGCCTCGTTAGGCGCTTATTTTCGCACTTATTTACACGCCCTCGACAAAAGGGCGAGCGGCTGCTTTCGATTTCTCGCGCGTGGTCCCTCTATCAACTTTCGTTTCTTCTTTCTCTTTTTTTCCTATTCTTCGTCTTTTCTTCCCCTCTCTTTCTCCCTTTGAAGAGAAAACCGCCGCCCCCGAGAAGTGGAGTCAATTTTCTAGTGACACTTGGAGTGCATTCGAGAGGACTTTTCGGTGAACGATCTCGTTCAGCGATTTCAGTGTCAACGAGTGGTTCTTTGAAAGAAGAAAATGGACAGCGATGACCGGTTTCTGGTGGATGGTTTAGTAGACACCCTTGCGTCAATCGAAGTCATATTATTGGTACAACGTGAATGCTCGTGAGAATCTGTATTTCCCTAAGCGCAAAGAAGCAAATGGAATTTCGATATTCGTTTCAGTCTTTAAATATCGTCTTGTAGATACCGTGATATTCTGCTTTCGATAACTTTGCGTTTTTCTATGCACGTATTTGGATTTTTCATACGTAAATAGACATCTATGTTATAGTTACCATGGACAAATTAACAAAAATATGATGCAAAATTCATAAAGTATACGCTCGATGGAAGAATATCTTCAACTAAGAAGAATTCGTTTTTCTAAGAATCGAACGTTAATCGTGTAATGAAATTAAGAAATTAATATCAATAATATCGAACAGTTTCACTTTTGCCAGATTCATCTCTCTCTGCATCAAAGGAAGATTCCTTCGTGAATAATGAAAAGATGGCAGAATGGCAAAACTTTTGACAATTGAAAAATTAATTCATTGCGTCGTTAAAGATGAACCGAAAAATCTGTTTTCTTGTTTCTTTTATTCCGAGACTCGTACAATGAGAAAATTTATCGTCATTCTTGGTGACCTCCTCTTCTTCTAGCAGGCTCTAGTCCCAGTTAATTTTGCCATCAGTCATCCGTTTAGTTCTGGAAACATGACACACGAATCTCATCAGAATTAGTGCCAGTTTAACGTCGAGACAATGTTGGGACATTTTCAAAGTAGATCCCGTGGGGTGTGCCCGTTTCCCTGCTAGTCCTCCCCTGTGGTTCCTTTTCTTCCGTAGAAAAGTGTGAAGCATGACAGTGACCGAGGAAATTAGATGTTTCTTTGTCGAATATCTTGAAAATTTCTTTCTCCTTTGCATTAATCCCTTTTACATTCTTACGCACACATTGTTGAAGCAAATTTTGCTGCGTTTTATACAAATTCAGGATTTGAAATGGAGCGAGACTCGAGATTAGAGTTTAAGCAGTGAAAATTCACACGCAAAATTTGGAATTTAAGTAGATTGGAGATCTAGAATTTGAGGATGAACATTCACCGACAGGATTTGTGATCTTAGAAAATTTTTTAAATCTAACTTCTTTAAAATCTAAATGAAATCGAAGAGTTAGAATCGGCGAAAATTCGGGATTTTCTAATCGTTTTACGTTCGATCTGTTTCCAAGGAATTTTAGTTTAAATATTATTAAAATAAAAAATCACGCAATATGATTCGTTGGAATATTTTGTTACAGTAGAATGAATCTTTCACGCTGTTTAATATTGTTTGATATTGCTTGAATGGACATCGAGGAACATACAAATTTTTATATTTCGTATTCGCTTGTTTTCTATTGTTTTATCTCGGTGTCAGCTAAAATTGTTTGGCATCGACGAATCTCTTGTATAGTTTAGCGTTGTTTGATATCGTTCGAATGAACACAGATGAACATTAGAGATGAATACGCCTTAGTATCGTTTCTTTCCATACTACAATTGTTTACCATCGTGTTTTATTTATCGAATGATTCTCCATATCATCGAAATGACGGAAAGGACTATGTACTTCGTCGCCATTAATTTTTAACAAACAACCAGTAAAAAATAACACTTGTCAAGATAAACTTATCATAATTGCTAATAAATAATTACCAGGCAGGATCCATCTTTCATTTACATACCGACACCGTACCGGTTGAATTACTTTGAAATTTCCATGTATAATTAACATCTTCGGTAGATAACAAGCACAGAACACGTTTAACAGAAACTTTGCATCGGACATTTGCCTTGCGTTAAACGCTCCGTTAAAAGGCTCGCTGGTTAATTAGATGATCGACAAGATAGCAAATAATCGAACGGCCGCGCCGTGTTAAAAAATTATCAAGCAGTCCGAAATTCGATCGACCACGTGAAAACGGCTCGCTGGAAACCACCTGGTGCAGTCGAAAAACCTGGCCCGTAAAGCGTTGCACGTTCGATTTGAATAACGAGCGAAAACGTTTCGAAACGATCCTCCGGAGGGACGTTTACGTCGGCCGAGTTCGCTCGCAATGAGAACGCATTACCGATTCGCGGCTTTTATCGCGTTCATCGCGGTGATATACGAGCCAGCGAGCATTTATAATCGGCGTAAAAACGTAGATAAGCTCCGCCGATGGAAATTGTCCTGGTGCATCTGCTTTTTATTTTCTTAACGACCATACATGTAGTTCGAATTTGAAGCTTCAGAGTACAATATATCAACAAAATCGCTAGATTGCCGATATTTATGCAAATTTACGGAGACAAGCCAGGTAACAAAACCTATGCAGAAACTTGCGTTCTCATCGAAATTTGTGGTAATGGCCAGAACCATTCTTTCTGCTATTTAATTGGATGTGCGTATCGGAAGTTTAAAGATCGAAGTTGCATTGTTATTATACAGGGTGGTTGGTAACTGGTGGTACGAGCGGAAAGGGGGTGATTCTACGCGAAAAAAGAAGTCGAAAATATAGAATAAAAATTTTTTTTTAATTTTTCTATCGAGACAACGATCTACAGTGAGATCCGGCATAACGAGACGCGATAAAGTGCACGCGTACCGAGCGAAAATTCAAAGTGGATTTTCTCGAAAACAAAGCCTCGAACGAAAAATTTTTATTCTATATTTTCGACTTCTTTTTTTGCTTAGAATCACCCCCCTTCCGCTTGTACCACCAGTTACCAGCCACCCTGTAAAAATGTACCACGAAATAGCAAAGACGTATGGTAAATTGTATCGTAGGAAATCTGGAATACGATCAGATCCTACGACAAAATTATCCAATTGGAGGAACGTAATGCGTAACATAATCTCAGTTTCATCGTCAATGTAAAAGCTGTGTCTATGTAAACTTGCGATTACAAAAGGAATACTCGTACTTTAGAGTATGATTTCAAAGATTCTTCAAATAATCTGTCTTTCTCTCTCTCTCTCTCTCTCTCTCTCTCTCTCTCTCTCTGTGTGTTTCTCTCTTTATCTGTTTCTAAAAAATCAGAAGGAGAAAAAAAGAGACTGAACTAAGAAATGGTGGTTGTCAAAACTAGCAGGCGAAGACAAACTGGCCAACCGAACCAATTTTCGAGCTCGCGGACATCCTCGTCAAACACAGCCACATCGAGCGTGATTTATTAATTACCAGCGAGTTAATTAGTCAAAGTCGTGACCCGGATGAGCCGTTCGCTGGACGAGAAGAGAAAAAGAAAGGGACTGGTATACTGGAATTAGGGGATTGGAACGGTTGTAAAAGAAGGAAAGAGACGGCCAGGCAGAGAGCTGCCGAGAGAACGAACGTGCTAATATACGTACGGACCATAAACAATCATCATAAATATTTCGGTCGACACATTAGCCGGCTCGTCTGCCAACACTGGGGCCCACCTTTCGCAATCCTTACGTCCTTAATCACGCGAGGAAAGGGGAACAAGGAGAAAGGGCCCGCTGGCATCCCTATGGATCGCTCCTTCCACTTCTAATTAAGATAATAATAACGACTCATTAATTTGCCACCCCTGCAAACCGACCTGTTCAACCGCTTCTTTATCTTTGGTCGGTTAAAGAGAATGGCTTATTGTTTATCCCTCTTTCTACTTTGCCTACTCATTCGTCATCTTCTTCCGATGTTTTTCCATGGATTTTGTTTTCTTGTTCCAGTACGCACGTAATTCGTTCTCGGTTCGTTAAGTCCCGATGGTTTATTGATTTGCCAGAATTCTCAGATTAGGACGAAGAATTTGGATGGCAGATACATCTATTCTTTAGGGTCTCTGTTCGCTACGAATTTTTCGAATCTTTGGTTGCATGTTTCAAGGTTGATAGAGTGGAATTTGTTCGAGCAAAATAGCTGAATAATTAGAGAAATCGCTAAATTGCAAGGAAGTTCTGATAGGTTCAGAATCGTTGATTTAGTAAATGTTTAGAAGAGAACAGTCGAGTATTTTTGAGTAACTGTGCAGATAGTTTCTGCGATATAAAAATTCTGTCGCTTCACAGTTCTACTAAAATAGAAACCTCGCCTCTGCAAGTAATACCAATAAAAATTGGACACCCGATGTACGTTCTCCTTCGAACTACTTCTAAAATCAGACCTTAGAAGCTTCCTTTCGATTCAACTTAACTTCTAACTTTTACGTATAACGAATACTCTTATACAGCGAGTTCTCTACAAGAACTCTATTATCGCCAATAAAATAATGAAAACTTGGGGAATGAATGGGAAAGAAAAGCGACTGATCAAACCGCTCGGGACCAAAAGCAAAACAGAACGAACGAGAGAAGAGGAAGAGGGAAAGAAAGAAAAGAAGAAAGAGAATACAGGCGCTAATGATATTGAAATGGATGCGAGTTATGCGTCGGTTATTTCGGTTCTCCCCCTTTGGCTTCTTCTTCCTCGTGGTCCCTGGTTGCCGTTTCGTCCTCCACCTCGGGGTCCCTGGGGTTAGGTTACCTTGTTAGTTCTGGCTGCCTCCATTGCCGTGTGCCCTCTGGCCAACCCATGGAATTGCTTTCTATTGTAAATAACGGCTCAAAATACCGGCACAACTAAAATTGATTTCTCCGTATCACTTCACCTCTAACTCCTTTTCTTCTTCTCTCCTCTCACCAACAATTAACTCAATTGTGTTTTCCCCTTTGCTCCCTTGTCTTAACCTTTCGTTATTAATTCTCGTCACGACTGGATCAAATGTCGGTTTCCGCTATCGTTACGATGCTTTTCACGCTTTATCGCGCTCCGAGGTTACTTTAATTCGTTGGTTATCAGGAGAAGTCAGGGTCAAGAAGATATCTTCGCTCGTTACACGGCTAATAACATGAAGTTTTAGACTTAAGACGAAAGATCGTCAACGTCGCGACTTCGATTTGAAGGACACGTTGTAGGCTCGAGGAACACCCACAAATATCAGGTCGTCCGAAAAGTTTCTTTCGTTTTATAAGGAAATAATCGTTTTATAAGGAAGGATCTGAATCAGCATAAACTTATACCTTCAATTATTTCAATATACTTTTCTATTACAAATTCATCCACTCGTTCTTCGATCAGTCAACCTCAACCTCAACGTATCATTCTATCGAATTACGTATGATCCATTTTGTCCTATCAAGATAAAGATCACAACGTCCGACAGATTAGGTTTCATGTTTGTACAAAGATGCATCGTTGCAAAAGGTGTGTCTGTAAAAGAAAGACACTTTTCGGACAACCTAACGTTAGGTACGTGTCTTTTCTTCAATGTAATAATTCAAGTTTAAGGGTTGAAACCATCCTTCAAAATTTGTCAGCCGATAGTAGGCTCGCGTTAATCGTTCGTAACAGCGTCGTTGAAATTATCATTATAGCTCGCGATTTTTTATACGCTCGCACTGTTAGACGTTCGATTACGCGCATTTTGCATGTATTATTGCATCGACGATAAAATTACAAAATACCCTTATTTTCCAAGGAAGCATCGTTTCATCAGGTCCCACGTTTCATTTTCGTAGCACCAATTCAAACGATAGTATAAATTTCACGTGAAAGTATTGCTAAATGATACGAAATTTAATATATCAGGACCTAACTGATTAATACGTACGTAAATAATACAATAAATACGAGAGTGCTGCAATACTTGTCCTAACCATTGTACATTCTATAGCGTCCACTTTATACTAACATCGTAAACCTGTAATTGCCGAGAATTCTTTGGTCCAGCCGGTATCAGTAGGATCGATAACCGTCTGGCGAAAGAGAAGCAGCAGAGACGCGGATTCCTGCGCGTGCACTTTTATCCTCTGTGCCGTTTTCTCTCCTGTGAGGCAGAGACAGGGTTCTTCGGGGTTCCAGAAGAGACCAGGTACACACGCGAGAGAGCAGATACGCTCGCGTTATGAATGCGGAGGCTACGGGCGGAGGTGCATAATTCAAAAGTTCGTAGCTCATTAAAGTAGCGAACGGGGATATGCTTTCGAGGAGGCGAGCACCAGAAGGATTAAAGGTTCTCTCTCTCTCTCTCTCTCTCTCTCTCTCTCTTTCTCTCTGTTAGTAGAAAGAGTGGTGGACGAAGAGACAGTGAAGAAGGGAGAGAGAGTAAGAAGGCTGGTTGTGGTGCACACGGCCACTGGTCAAATTTGTAGCCACTAAAACCGGCGGTTTTATGGCACGAAATTTACTGCGTTTTCACGGTAAAGTAACAAAGTAACCCTCCATCGGGACCAGCGGGACGACGATTTGATTTAGCGATCTTTTATTATCCGCGATATTGATCGTCCACTAGCCAGAGAGAGGGTTTGACAGCTCTTCGTTACCTGTTTCGTTGCAACGTTGTTCGAGCCTGTTTTTTAAATTTTTCTTTTGGTATTTCGTGGACGATCGTACGGATGGAAAATATTTGACGTGCTTTAATAACCCTCGTGTCGAGCCGTGACGATGTTTTTTCGACCAGAGAAGGATTTCTTTGGTCGGTTTTAGGTAGCGGGATTAGGGGATTTATTGGTGGAACTGCTACAGGTTCGATTTTAAAGATTCCGCTGAATCGATCACGATATTCGAGCGATTTGAAAGGTTTGGAATCTTCTTCTTGGAAACTTTGACGACTTACGTTCGTTAGGCGTCTTTATGAGGTTCTTCAATTTGTTGGGAAGAAGAGATAAGAAAGTATTAAGTTCGACAAGTTCTGATTTTATGGCAGCAGTAAACAGTCGTGAGAAATGATAGTAATTTGAAAACAGGGTCGACAGTTGTTCAAAATTTCTGTATTATTTATTATTATTCTAATTCTTTCGTAAACCATTCACATCACGCGAACAACGACTACGACAAACGTGCATTCGTCTTTCGGAACCGGCAATTCCTTCACCGTCGTCAATGCACCCTTGCAGGACCCATACGCGCTAAAAATAGTCATCGCTACTCGCGACATTATCCCATGAATCATTGCTAAAACCAGGCTGTCAAAAAGCAGCGAACAAAGGAACCGCGAATCCAGTCAAAAATGGCAACACGCGAGTAATTCGAGTCATTATAAGACCATTAACGTGCAACCCCCATACTCTACACTGGTCTATAGTAAAGAAGCATCGTCCCTTTCGATGTGATTTATACAGTCGCGATGGAATTATTTTTGTAGCAGAGGCGACATTTAATCGTCCGAAAATTACGCCTGTTCCACGAAGTTAATCGCAATTTTCGGGCGTAATTTTCGAGTTGCAATTTTTTTTTTTAGTTAATCGTCGCGATCGTGCGACCGCGTCCGTTGTTCGCGAAGATCGCACGAAAGAGATTCGTGGGTACGTTCGGAGAAATTAATTCGATTACCGAGTTCGTGGAAACGGAGAAATTCGTTTTGCAGTGGTAGCCGCTGGTGATCGTTGAAAAAAGTTCGATTGCCCGGCAACACGGGCTAATTAGGACGTGGCGAATTCTGCAAAAATCGATCGGTGTTTACGCAATTACTGCTTCTTTTTCTCTCTTTCTATCTTTTCGGCTCTGACGACCCAGCGGGAGGCGATGGCTGGTTAAATTGATTTCTTCGCGCACCTGTTGAGGCGATCTTTACAGAGGAAGGTGTCGAAACGACGTGTAATCGGCCATCTTGCAGATAATTATGATCGTTTATTGTGCGGGAATATTCCACTGAATTGTACAGTCGAGACAAAAGGAAATCTTAGAACAGATTTTCGTTGTTTCATGATTTGTTGAGCCCCGTTCGGAGTACTAATCGGTCTACTCGAGGTCAAGACTATGTTCAGGGCTGAGTTACTCGGAGTTGGTTGAACCGAACGAAGGATGTGTGTAACAATCTGTAAAATTCGTATAAATCGCGAATGAATACCACAAAATTGCAGAAGACAATACATCGGAGTCAATTAGCCAACGATACTTCCTGGATATGTAAAACTTTATTTTTAACTTTATTTTCTAGTAATTTCTCAATTTTCACGTGATTTTCATTTAATCTATCCAGTAACTAACCTCAATAAAATTGACTAGTTTAATCTTTTTCCGCAGTTCCTATATCCAAAATAATAAACTAGCTCTGCGTCATTTTTTCCTCCTCGTATTCATCAGCCTAACGTGAAGCATCGGCAAGAACGAAGCAAAAGATCTCAAGAAACTTGCAACAACTTTAGCGTGACACGAGAACACGAAAGAGCAACATCAGTAGCGAAAGAACCGACGCACGGTTCCTACGTCGAAAATTTCAATCTCCCCCGGGGCCGCTTAAACGGCGGTAACACCGAAATAATCGGCAATATTTAACGGCATTTAATTTCTCCCGGAGCTACCCGTGACAACGTAATAATCCGACTGACCCTCCAGAGTATACCGCGATCATCTTCGACTTCTCTCTCTCTCTCTTTCTATATATCTATCTTTTCTCTGTATTCTCTTCTCTGTATTATACCAGACAAGGTCCAATAAGTTGAACGTTTACCATCGAAGCGAGATAGACGAAGAGAGAAAAAAAGGAAGGCAGAAGTATCTTCAGAAAGGAGGCTCGTTCCACGGGACCGTAAAATTTCCTCGGTTACGTACCCGCTGTGGTTCGCTCGAAATCCCCGTGGCGCGACCATTCGTCATGCTTAAGTATACTAATGCAAGCATAACGTATTAATAAACCGGCCTGGCCCAGGCGGCGTCATAAATTCCAGGAGGCGCGGGGCCCACGCCGGACAGGGGCCGTGTATGTGCGCGCATATATCCACATACTTATGCTAATGATAGCCGAGAAGAGAAAGGTGTAAGGCCTTTTTCCCACCTGCTGCCCCCCTACCGTGTCAGATATGCAAAGAAAGCTCTGCCACCCTCATCCTCCAACCCCCCATGGATTTTCGACCGACTCGGCTAAGGATATTCTACGTCTTCGCCAGCTTCGATCTTTTCGTTTGATTCTTATTCGTTTGGAGATAGATAAAGAGAGAGAGAGAGAGAGAGAGAGAGAGAGAGAAGGAGAGTGAGAGTGGGAGAGATTTGGTCGTTTGGTTGAGTCGTGGCCTTTCGACACGATCGTGATCTGTTTCGATGCCTTAATTACTTTCGCTTCATCTTCCTACTGTGAAGGACAGAGAATGGAATGGCGAATGGTGAAAGCAAGCTTCTTTTAAGTGGAGGGGTTGGAAGTGAGTAGAGAGGGTACATGTGGAGATTTGCGATTGAGAATTTTGGAGACCTTTTAGTGAGACGTAGATGACAGTGATATGTACGTGCGCGTGTATTTGGTCTGTCTTTAATTCGAGCACGGTTTCTCGCAGGTGATAACGAACGTTATTGCGAGCAGATAACTGGCGATAATTTCTTCTTAGAACGAATTCTTTTGTGAAGATAATACGACTATCTTAGGGGTAACTACTTCAGTTAATTTAATTAACGCTCGATGTCCACGTGCGAGTAGATTGATTTTCTCAGAAAAATGCAAATTGCCGTTCCTGTGTGGTATAATAAATTTAACGTTGAGAAGGTTAAAATTCATTTGTATAATTTTACCGTAATATTACGTTGTTGAACTTTACGTTGTACACAGGTGGAAGATTCTTTTGTGAGAAGCAATTTTTGGTACAATTTTATAAATGTTTCTTCCGTAGTAACGAAAAATGGAAAGGAGCTTTATGCTGATAAAATATTGAAAAATGTAACGAACTTTCAAGTGGTTAATGGAGGAAAAAACTGCTTTCAATATCGAGCTCGGTCCATACCATGGGAACAGCCATTAAAATCCTCGAAAGTCATTAAAAGAACCATCTGTCAAACTTTCTACAAACGAAAAATTCCGAAGCATCTTTATCGCCTAATATACACCAAGCTCAAATTCATCATTCCATAGAATCCCCATAAAAATCCTAAGAAATCCCTCACCTATCTTGTCTATCTCACGTAATCCACGTAACCTCTGAAACCAACAAATTCCAAGCATTTCACAATGCCTGCTCCCCACCCCTTGCTTTTCCATAGCGAACATTTAATTTACGTGAAAGTTCGAATTCGCCATAACGCGCGATAGGTATGGTTCGCTGTACGAATGGTACAGCAACGGTGGGGAACAGCACGGGCAGTACAGAAGTGATAATTTCGTGATTGAATATATCGAAGGGACCACATGCTGGGTCGAACTCGTTCAAGGCGTCCGTGGGCCCCGTATAAGCGAGAGTGTGGGTTACACGTATAATCGGGCAGCGACTGGTCGCTGGTGGTAAAGCATACATACATTATAACACCATTAAAATACCCCGAGCGAAACACCCTGGCGACTTGAACCCCTATTTTACGTCCACGGTATCGTGCCAACGTGCTGCACGTCGTTAATGGCCCCCCCCCTTTCTTTTCCTCGTTTTCTTATTGTCTTCCTGCATCTTGCATACGCGTACGTTTAAAATTCTACGCCGTTGAAGCTTCATGTCATTTAATTCATTGGAAATGGTCGAAATTGAGTCGTCGTATAGTGAACTGTTAAATGGTAGTTCAATGGGTAATTGAATGTTGAGAGGTGTGGCTGAATAGATCGGAGAATTAAGATGTCGCTTTATTCGACTGGGAACAGGGAGGTTTTAGTATGGAGATGTTCGAAGCGGAGAATCGTAGGCGTTTGAATTTCTGCGTTGAGAAGGTTGGCATTATTATCGTCATATATCGCGTGATTGGCGAATTTTATCAGCCAAAGGAACGTATCTTTGTGGTACAATCTCTGTTGTAAGAGGTGTTGTTGCAATTTTGAACTGTCCTTAGACTTTTAAGTCAACAGGTGGAAGGTAATATAATGGAGATATGCTGTGTAGAATAATTCTGCGTTCTCTCAAACGTTTTTCTTCTTTTATTGGTTCCTAGATCAATTTCTATGAACTCTTCAATGGTTCTCTTCTACTTGTGATAAATAGAAAACGTGAAATATTACTTTATCGATGATTGAATCTCAAGAAATGGAACTTTTGTGTTTGATTGTTTTACATTGGATTATTATTTAAATTCGCACCGTCTTACTGAGAGGCAGAGGAGAAAGAACTGTTAATAAAAACCTTTCTAAGAGTCTTTCGCGCACGGTTATTTGTCAGACAGCGCTGTGTACGCGACACGCAGTAGAAAAGGAATTTCGAGTCAGCCAGATTACAAGCGTGTTCCGTTACGCAAACGTTAAAAGTGTCGTGTGGATTTTTATGCATTGCCAGGAAATTTAAAGCAGCACAAACGCACAGAATACGTATTACAACGTGCGATAATGCATAAAATATGCAAAGTAGAATATCCTTCGTACTATTTATTAAGCGAAATACTTGCTTTCCATTCCTTCGACGTTAAAACTAGTGAAACTCAGTGTAACTGCAACGTCTCGAGAGGTTTCACATTTTCACACGATTTTATATTATTTCAAAATGATTATAATTACATAGCAGATACTTGTGCAAATTTATAGAGTTTTCAGCAAGTACGATTAACATTGAGAATACGTGATAACGATAAGTATAAGTCCTGATATCTTTTTTTCTTCTCACGTCGTAACTATGTTCGAGGATAGACGAGCCATCGTTGAAGCAAAAGTCTGAAACGCGGAGCGCGTGGCAGGCTGACTGCCCTTCAGTTTCCACGCGAGACGTCATTAGAATCCTCTTAGAACACAATCTCTCGCGTGGTATCGCCCGCTGCGCGGATTCTCTCATATCTCGTGTACGAGGTGATAAGTATCGCCGCGATACATCACCTAAACAAACAGCTTATGCCGACTGGACGAGGCAAAAGGGGGTGAAGGAAGCTTCGTGTTCGAAAAGAGGGACGAAGAGTTACAGGGATGTGGATGATGAAGAGAGTAAGAGAGAGACAGAGAGAGACGTTACAAAAGAGGGGGTTAGAAGAGGAAAAGAGGGGAAGAGACGCGTGAAAGGGGAGGAGGAAAGGGACTGGCGGTTGTTGGCTGGCATTTGTTGGCTTGTGGCAAGAGAGACATCCATCGTTGCCACGGGGGGTCCATGAAGTAATTGTCTGCCAGACACCGTCCAATCCGGGACCAGCTCGGGTCTAGATTAACGTCGAACCAAATTCTGGCCAGTGACTCTCAATGCCACCTCCCCTCCTCTATTAGTTTCCACTCGCTTCCGGTTGAATTTCAAGAATTTTGAACGTCAAAATTGCAATATATCAGGTTCAGTCGTATGTTTGTCTAGGTTTTCTTAAAGGAACGCACGAAGTGCTGTCACTTTGATATAATTCGTTAAATTAAAATTTTATCTAACTTGACGTTCTTTAGATAATTTTCATCATATTCTTTGATATGTATGCATTAATGCAAGGCAAACGAGATTATTATTTAGTCGATTAGTATGTAGTGCGACGTTTCAACAACATTCGCTTGGATTTAATGAGAATTTTCTGATTTCTTCTTGTATTTGTAGTTTATTTTGAGAGGGAAGAGGATATCTTGTTGACGAAGCTTCTCTGATTTTCTTCCATTATCCCAAATTGTACCATTTCATGTACATACATCTTGATATACATGTTGATGTACATTTTGCTATACAAACTATAGGCACACATAATTTTGGTATATCACGATTCACTTCGATATTTGTGATTTTAAACTGTCAAACTCACGATCCCTTACTTTATTGTCATCTAATAAAGTTCAATAATTTTTCTTCGTTTATTACCATCAGCGAGGTCGTCGTTGGCAGCCCTTCGATCAAAAACTGTTATTTCTCATCTTGAAAGGGTTGAAAATATTCGACTTATTGACTGTCTTATTAAAAATTCGAACTAACGTCACTTTAGAAGAACAAGGGATATTTAACGATGACAGAGTTGAGAATCGCTGCGTTGACAGGCTTTTATGATGCGATTATCCCTCTTGCTTCTTTTTAAGTCGACAATTTTTTGTACGACGTTTCTCTCGCGCTGCAGGTCGGTGTTGTGGTGCTGGTATCGATTATTCAAATACGATTATAATTACGTATGTATAATAACATAAAAATCGTTCGAGAAATCATACGTGTGCACGTACATTAGCGCTCGCGAGGCCGTTCGATGCGGTTTATCAGATGAAACGAAAGCGTCGGGGCAAGTTAACGAGGCCTCGGGCTCCTTAATTCGAAGGGTAATTAAATTTTACCGCGAGCTTCTTTAAACACTTCCCGCGAACGATTTACCCGAAATTTACATACTTAAGTCTCTCCCTCCCCCTTCGTCGTTGCCCCTGCTCGAGGTTCGGTTGGTTCATTAACGTTCTCTTAATCACGTCTCCCTTAATTTGCACAAATTGAAGTGCCACGCTTCCGAAGAAAACAACCGGTCTTCGCTTCAGCTTCAATAAATACGTAATTAATACCAACGACCCTATTAACCGTAATTATCGTGCGTCGCGACCGGCTGACCGCAACCGCGGCCCTGAATTAACCGCAAACTCTTGGTGTTCATCCGCCCTCTTCGAGAAAGTATACCGTCAGCGGTTCTCATATCACGCATTCTTTCAGCTTTATGTGGAAATTATTGAAATTAATTTGCTTCGATTTTAATCTGTTGATATATTTGCAAATTAATTAGAAACTGTTGTGTTCGTTCGCTGTGTTGAAGAAAGGCTGCCTTTAGTGGTTCTCATTTAACATATTCTTTCAATGCAACTGTTGAGCTTAATTGCTTTGAAATTGAACTCGTTGCTTATTATTAGTATTTTCAGATCGTAAAGGCGCGTAAGAATCAACGCAGTCGAAATTAGTTCACGTTCGTTAATTTTTATGTTAGGGAACACATGAAACGACTAATGCCAAATACTCTTCGACCCCTCTAACATTAGCATAAAAAGGCATTTGTATTAATATGTATGAATTGGGCGGATTTTTAATATCTTTTAAGTATCTTTTCTACTTAACTCTTCCCGAGTTAATCTACGTCCAGGTTTATTCAAATTAGAGGATATATCGAATTAGCAAACTCTCTCCATTTGTATTAATTTCACGCTGTTATTTTCAACATAACGCAGAAGAAACTAAAATCTACAAAATATACGGCCCGAAACAATACCATTACAAGCACGACATTGTCACTAAAATAATACTGAAAACCTAGCTTCCTTACAACGCAGTATTCCATACCTAAAGTGTCATTTTTTAACTCCTTTGTAAATACAATTTGTAAATACAATACTCCGGTTGTAAATACAATTTTTCAACTTTTTTCGGTTTTTCTTTATCTACAATGAAACCGTAAAACTTTCTGCCGTCAATTTTCTACGTACACAGGTATTTTATCCGCGTCTTAAGAATGTTCACCTTTAACCAGGAACCTAAAAATATCAGCGCTTGCCAGCTGAAACTATCTATTATATTAATCAGCGATTTATTCCGCGAACGTTATATCCTCATCTAAATCGAACGCAACGACATCGTTTAACTTATACGCCAGATTACCGGCTGAATAATTCCAACTAAATCTGCATTATGAATGACGGAAAAGATTAACAGATTGAGAACCAAACGTGACCGAGGCACCGAAGGATACCGCGTAAGCGATTTAACGCGGACAAATAATATTGTAAGGTCCTGCTAACGCCACGGAATATTACCATAAGACATGCATCTGAGCTCTGGCGAGTTCTCCAGGGCCATCGTGCAACCGGGGGTGGGGCGTCGATATGTTTATGCGTTTGCGTATCCGCGCGTGTGCTGCGACGTCGCACCCGCTGGGTATCGGTTCCGTGATGTTTGCACGTGTGCCTCCATGACTCCTTCGTGTGGGCTGATGGACCGTACGTTCGCAGTAGTGGTCAATTCGCGGCTCTTTTCTAATAAATTATACTCCATTTCCCTTCTTTTTTCTTCCTGATATTTCATAGTAAGAAGCTTTGTTAGCATACGGCTGCATAAATACGTATAATTCTCTTTCTATATTTCGTTATCCTTCTTTTTATTTTTATTTTTTTTTTTTATTTTTCTTGACATTCCGTTGTAAGCAAGTTTGTTAGCATATGGTGGAGCGATATAATTCTTTTTCGTGTCTCTTTTTACTTCTATTGGTATTTCATTGGAAGGAACTTTCTTAGCATATGGTCGCGTCGATATATATTTGTCTCTCTTGTTTTTCTTATCATTTTTGTTTCATCGAAAGAAACTTTCTCAGCATATCCTCGCGTCTACATAATTCTCACTTTTTCTTTCTCTCTTTTTTTTTATTCTTCCCAATAGTTGATTGCAAGCAACTTTTTTGCCATATGACGGACATAATCTGCTCTTCTCGGTAAGAAGAACTCTTTTTCTCGAGTTGCTTGGTAATAACTGGACTGCGGATATTTATGCAAATTCATCTCTTGAACGCGAGTAAAGGAGAGTAGAACCTAGATTGAAATTTGTTTCATCCACTCGACATTATAACCAGTGGATATCTGTTTATTGTTTAATACAGGCAATATAGGTAAAAATAAATTATAGACAAAGAGAATATTGATATAGGAATAATACTTAACAGATCACTATCTTGTATTGTAGACGTCATATCATATATCACTATAGTTTCACAATTTCAACTAATATTGCACGAAGGTTACATAAATTTCAACTAGTGTTACATACTCGCTCGTTAAAATTCCTGCAATAACTTCCACTGAACAAGGAATATTCTTTAAAATTGAAAAAAAGGAAGGGACTCTACCAAAATCAACCAAGTGGAAGAAGATTCCAATTCGACACGGATAACGAATGCCAATTTTCCTTGAAAATCTACTTTGAAAGAATCTGCAAATCCCCGTAGCATTTTTTCCCTGCGAGATCGATTCTCGAGAGACTTCGACTTGTGGCCACGACATTTCCTCGTGCTATTTAAGAGGGCAAACGTTTCTTCGGACTGGTACTTCTAATTCCTTGAAAATTGGCTTAAACCGTAAGCCCTGTAATCCAATTTCTTAGCAACAATTAGCGGCTGATCCTTCGGGTACCATTTTAAGCTGCGTCCACACGAGGCCTCCAACAGCTGGATTATTCCTCGATAATCTCGGCTCATTGTCTCCGGCGTAGATTGATTTACGACGATTTACGAGCTGTCCAATGGGGGCGGATGCCCGTTTTGTCCGTCGGCTGCCACGTGACGAGAATCGAGCTCGTTAACGATCGATCATCGCTTTACGAGCCGGACGCGTCAACGATCCGACGGAACACCGAGGTCTCTCCGATGCACAGGCGTTGTTAACCCCGATCGCCTTATGGTTTAATTTGTGACCACCATGCAGTCACATCGTAGACAAGATCGTGTCTCTTACGTGTTTCGACAAAAGCTATTTCGATACACGAGCTGCTGGAAAAGTAAATTGGTCAATTGCGTTCTTTTAAAAGCTTCTTAATTTTAGTATGACGGAACGCTACGATTAGGGTTTAACTTTTCAAGAATCAAACGGTTGATCTTGCGAAGCATGGGCTATACAGGGTGCTACAAAAATCGCGGTACAGCGGACCGGTTGGTGATCCTACGTGGAAGAATAAGTGGAGAAAAGAGGAACAGTATTTTCCTCCTTTTTCGTTTACTTTGTTTTATGTCATTTTATAGCATTTCCTAGAAGCTGATGTCTTTATAAATTCAATGTTTAATAACAAATTTTACGATCGCAACATACGTAGGATATATAAAAAAGAGTAAGAGGAATCTGGTTGCCCCTGTTTCAAAATAAAACACGAGATAATTCACGAAGAGGGGAGTTTCCGACGACGTGGTTTGAAATGAAAAATTAGTCATTCGAAGAAATCGAGACGCTCGCAGCGATCAGCGGAGCGCATTCTCGTTAATATCTGGCGATATTCCATAAATCTCGACGTAATACCTTTTCGCGTATTGGTTACGGCACATAATGGCGGCTTAATTGTAGGCTAGTAAGCCCGGCCCGCGGCTACTTCTTAAGGACAAATTTATATGTGCAGGTATACGTGCCAAATGTCCGTACAGGCTGTGGCAAAAATAACCATCCTGTTTATAATTCGTTCGTCGACATTTATCAATTCAACGATCGAATTTTAATGCGCATTACGTTCCAATAATTTTTGCATTTTGTTTAAAACTTGTATAAATCCAAGTACGCAAGTACTAATATCCAATTCGTAAGTAAATTGTCCTAATTCAAAGAACATCCTCATTCTTGAATATTCAAGTATACAATTATCAAGATTGCATCGACTCTTGTACAGCGAGATAATTTCGAAGCTGAAAACAATTTTTACAGAAATCTATCAGTTCCAGCGTAAGATGTGACCGTTTATTTTTGCTCGCCAAAAGGACAAATCAGAATAAGAAAAAGAGATGTCCAACCATAGTTGTATATACCATAAAAGCAAAAACAGCGGAAAGCAAGTTAACTTGGCTTTTAAAAGCACGACGATCGAGACCAGGATAACCAGAATACCCTCTGTCTTTCAACTTTCGACGACGATATTGCTGAGATTCGAGCGAGAACCGAAACAACAAAAATAATATCAAATTGCAAGAAATCTCACGAAACAACGATTCACGCAGCACCGTCACAAATAACGGAGTAAATAAACGAATTACGAGACGTTGAAATTGAAAAAGGAAATGCGAAGAATTGGAAATGTGAAATGGAAAGATCGATCGAACGATCGCCCACGAAAGAGTCGAATGGCAATCCTCGAAGGTCCCTGTCGTGGCACGTCGCTGGTGGAGCGATCGTCGACCGCGAAAGACGATTAACTTCGCATCGATTTCATTGTATTAAACTGCGGTAGGATCGGGCCGATCCTAAACCGGTTTAGAGCAGCTGGCGTACGAACGGGCGCGGCGTGGCAGCTCGGCTAATTGAACCGGTCGGGGATTAGTTAGCGCGTGTACGCGCACCACCTCTAAATATTTTGGCATTAACGGCGAATAAATCACCGTAGGCCGGCCGCGAATAAATCCTGGAATTAGGCGGTCGATCCGCGTGTGCACCTTGCCGATTCTTCGCCACTTAGACGCCATAAGTCACCGCGATAACTCGATTGGATTTCATAATTCACCAAGGGCGGAGAATCGTGTTCTCAATATCTTCGTGGATGTTTCAGAAAGAGGGACCGGACGTTGCAACGGATGGCCAATTACCTGGCAAAGCTGTTTTCTGGCTCGGTGTTTAGGAGAATTTGTGGTCTATCGTGGCTCGAGTAGCATATTGATACAATGAATTGGGTTTGTGTTAGGGTTTGTTTGTTTGAGAAGCTTTAAGATAATTGAATTAGTGTTGTAGGTAACTATGGGATATTATAGGGATCGTTATTAGTACATTCTTCACTTGCTTTTCTTTATACGAGTTCAACGATTGAGCGGTAATATGATTATGGCGTGTGCTCGACATGTGCAGGTTTTCCTATGTGTTATTATTAAACTCAATTAATCAATGATTCTTGACTAAGGAAATTATTTTCTTCCTTTTACGACACTTCTTTAAATAAAATCCATCTTTTCAATATTCTTTCAATTTATACATTTTATTATTGTACGAAGAGCTGGTGCACGGTGTTGGTAAACGTGCTGAACAATTTTTACAGCAGTTTCCATCGTTACACGTTTCCGGAATTCGTAGAACACGACACGACGCCAATCTTATCTTATCAATGTAAAAATCTTCGTCTACGACGTGAGAACTGTTCCACTGACCGTAACATCATGGAAAATACATATCGACACGGCCGAAGCATAACGACGAATAAACATCGTAAAGCCCAAACCACCTAGAGCCGAAGACTCAGCCTCGAAGACCTCCCTAACCGTCCAATTAATTCTTAGCGGTAAAGAAATCGCGGAACGAGCCTTTAAACACGTTTTCTCGCGTCGAATCGAGGTCTGAACACGGCGAGATCGGGCCTTAAGTACGAATTTATCGCGAGGCTGTGTCGTAACGCGGTAGATCGGCGTTATAAGTTAGAAGCTAATTCGCCGCCGCGAAACGAGCTGGCTCATATTTGAGGGAATCGCGGCTCATTGGACACGTACACGTGCGATCCCGACGACTAACTGTTCACCGGCAGTAAAACCCGATTCACGATCGGCTTCACATGGCGGTCATGCAGCTGGTTCGAGGATCGGCTCGCGCTCGCGCGCACCTGAATACGAATGGCCGCATTGTTCGTGCGCCAAATCGCTTTAATGGAGTCTTATTATAGCCACCTTTCCGCTGACTCGATCATGGAATCGATCGATGCCCGACGATTACGATACCGGATTATTGCTTCGATAAGTTTCTAGTAATTTCTGGTTTCTCCAACCTGTGTTTGCTCGTTGCATGATTTCGATCGACAACTTCGATTTCCCGATGCTCGAGATTTCGTCCTTTCGTTATCGTTGGTGTTTTTAAGGATCGACGAAAATTTCAGGGAAGGAATCATCTTGATAAGTAGACGTTGCTCCTTTGTTTTTTAATTAGACCGGATGTTCGATGCTTTTATGATCGAGGTACGATCGAAAGTTCGTATACACTTGTATGGTATTCTCGTGAGAATTTAGTGAGATCATATTTAAGATTGCGCAAACTGTTGGTGCCAAGTTGGATCAAGTTTCTCGTCAGAATATTTTCTTCGTTAATTCGTTTTGTAAATTGTACATTGGAAACGTGGCAGAATTTCCTAATTTATTATAAAACTCCGTTTATCTGAACGAAATTTTAGTTAACACTCGATTAATCGAACTGTTGCTGGTTGGATTCATTTATCCGAGCCTGAGTTCCTATTATCTGAGCGAAAAATAATTAATTGTTGGTGAGCTTCTATTGTATGAACTGAACTTCAATTATATAAACTGTTTGTCCCCCGTCGAGTTCAGATAAATAGAATTCTAGTGTACGTAATTTAAGACGAATCGTATGTCAGATGACATTTAAATGTTTAAAAAGTATTTTGAAAAAGTTTTTGTTATTTGAACCAATAAAAACCTGGGAATTTTCTGTCTCTTTTCTCAAAATAACTCAATGTTATACGTTATACGATACGTCAGTCGACACACATTTCACGTCCCTCCAAAAAGCAAACAAATGCCCAATTTTTCCTTATTTCTTCAATTTATTACTTTAGCATAGAAAAATTACAACCTCCTGCGTATCGACATTTTTAAATGCAGATTACAGAAACGAATATATTGTCAACCAACAAGGATATTCACGAAGATCCCTTTCCCAAGAATTTAACAGGTTATCCAACGCGTCAATCGACACCACGTTTTACCTTCTTCGAAAAAGCAAATAAAAACTCAATTTTACTTACCCTTCGAATATCCTCTATTTTTTCAATTCGTCATTTTAACATAAGAAAAAAAATCCAGCCTCGTCTGAACTAGCACGAAAAGAAGATTTCCAAGCTAAAGAAATAATAAAGAAATGAATATCCCTTGGACCAACAAGGATACCTACTTATAAACATCCTTTTCTCGAGATAATTCAATATCTTATCGAACATGTCGATCGACATACATTTCATCCTCTTTCCAAAAAGGTAAGTAAACGAAGAAGAAGGCTTAATTACTCCACAACGTTTCTTATTCCTTCGATCTACCGGCTCGATTTTCATACTCTGTCCTTAATCGATTTCCAAAGCTTGTGAATGTATTGGAACGTCGTTCGTGGAGACTGGACGGGCGTCGAAGATACAGACGTCAAGTCACTGTCGTCGCGAAGTATGATTAATACGAGGACGGAATAATTGCCGGCTGGATGGAAGAGATCCATCGGAAGGGGACGGGGGTCCGCCGATAGTTAGGAAAAGATAAACGGGGCGGCCTTTTTCTCTGGCACAGTGTGGCTCGTCGCCCGCGTCCTCGTCAGGCCATCGATTTATCTTCGGCCGATCTAGTAATTAATTTTAAACGCAATATAATTGGCTGCTCGTAATTTAACCCATACGCCTCCCACCCCTCGTCCCTTCATCTTCTTCTTCTGCTCACCTTCTGGGTCCGCGATTAGGGCAACGTACGCTCGAAAGCTTCTTAATTGACTCGTCACCCTCTTTTACCCCCTGCCACCGAGTCGCCAGTGACGGACCCAGAGCACAGCGATAGGAACGATCGATATTCTATAACATACAAAAATACTCTGTCACATTATGAAACACTCGCTAGGTATTATAAATAAAGTAAATTTTATTATTTGAGACATACAGATGTCGGATGGGCTATACTAAAATATAAATTACCAGGGAATTTGAAATCAGGCGAGAGAAGATTCGAAGATGTACTTACACCGTGGCTTGAAAGTGCGTGTGGACGCTTGTTCGTCTTTGACAAAATACAATTCGATTACGAGATACAAATGGAGAGACTGGTGATTTTATCTTTTATCAGAGCTGTCAGCCGAGATCATCTGATTACGACACGATGAAGCTTACAATTAGTCTTACGGGTTGGTATACGATCAAGGAATTGACATCCGCAAGTGTTATTATTAATTAGCGAGTTTGTTAGCCGCAGCTTGTTTGGTTGGATAAGATGAAGAAGATTCTTGCAAATTGACTATCGCGATTAGTTTTATTATAGCAGTAATATTTAAAATCAGTTAACACCTCGACCAATCGTGCGTTTAACTTTATTATTCCATTGATGAGATTTTAAGTAAACGTTCTGTATGACATAATATTTACTCATCGTATAAGAAAATAATAAGGAGAATACTTCTGATCATTAGTTTGCTATTAAATATTGTTTATTTTATTCTCAATAAATATTGATCGGAATATACGCATGCTTATGAATAACAGTGTATGTAAATATTATACTTTTACACGTTTGTCCCTTCTCTAAAAAAGGCACCTGGATCAGCCACTGCGCATCATCGACCCTCTTTCTTCCTGTTCGTTTTACTTCGTTTCTTCCCGATAGAATGGTACTTCATCGAATATACGGTGGATTATGCAAGTATTAGTTTGTCCGAAAGTTTCTTTCGTTTTATGAGGAAATGGTAGACGCACAACGTTTTTTTGTTTTATATTATTTTGTCGAATTACGTACGATCCATTTTGTTCTGTTGAGGTGGAACACCGCGACATTTCACAGACTTGGTTTCACGTTTGTATGAAGGTGCATTGTTGTAAAAAAGACATTTTTCGGACAACCTAATATTTTGTAGACACCCTTTATGAATATATTTTTGTGTCTTACATGGAATTACATTTTGAAATTCCATTAGCATTATAGCGAGACACTGGTGTCATAATTATATTGGGGAAATTTGAAACCAATTTGAAAGTTTACATAGAAATTACGAGGTATTTAATACATAGGCTTCACTGGTTACAGAAATATTTGAACAGTTAATTATCCATTACATTAATAAACCTCGATATTCAGTGGGACCATCAGTGACATTTATCTAAAGATTTTTGATCAAGACTCTCTTAGAAAAGCTATGCATTAATGGATTGACAGGTCGCAAGTCGTAGATCAGATTAGTTCACCAAAATAATACAATCGTTGAATATTTTTAGCAACATACGAAAACTGAAAACAATTAAACGGAGCTAAAATAAAGTGAGATTACGTCAAGAGGAGAACCTCCAAGATGTAGGGAAAGCAGGGAATTAAATACCCTTAACAAGTGGCATATTTCCTAAAAGCATAGCAGTCGTGGTTTTCGCGAGATTCCTTCCAAATTTTCCAAAATTCTATAACGACGCCAACCTGTGCGATAAAAGAAGCATAAGAAAGTTTGGAGAACAAACGAACGTTTACAAATCCCTCGAGTCGACATCGAGATCCCGTGCCATCCAGTTACCAGTAAAAAAAAAGAAAGGAAAAAAATGGATTCAGAGGATCCTAAAACTCGAGGAGTTTCGCGGCTAAGCCGAACAAGAATCGGCCGTGTCGACGATTCTCACCACGTCCCCCGGGATTCGCAAAAAACTCTGGCTGCCCGGAGGAATTCCACGCGAAACAGAACGACTGGTCCCCTCGACAGAGACCCGACCTCTCCCCCTTTTTCCCTTTTAGAGGATTCCATAGCTCCGTTTCGTCCGGCTGCTCCCATTAAAAATGTATCAATCTCGGAAGCCGAGCTGCGTTTCGCGGACGAAACTGTTTTGTAGACACCGGCTGGCGTGGAACGCGGTTAAAGGCGTCGTAAAGAATAACGTCGACGAAATTCCCTGGTCTAATTCCGCGGATCGGGTCTTTTTCCGGCCGATGAAAACGCGCCAGTTGGTTGGTAGTTGATTTACAACGAAGCGGAGGAATTCGATCGATTGATTCGTTTGGTGCAACCGGTGGCAGGGAAAGGGAGGACGAGAGAAGAAAATGTGAGGATTTTTGGTGAGAGGGTGAGAAGTTTGATGTGGTGGCAAATTTTTGTGTGCATTATGAACAGGGTGAATTACATATTAGGTTGTCCCAAAAGTTCCTTTCGTTTTATAAGCAAATAGTAGATGCACAACATTTTCTGTTTTATATTATTTTATTGAATTTTGTTTGATCCATTTTATTCTAACAATTGGATCATACATAAATCCATAAAATAGTATAGAATAAAAAATGTTGCGTATCTATTATTTCATTTAAGAAACTTTTGGGACTTTTAGAGAGATTGAGGAAGGTGAAGTTTGCTTAATTCTACGTATAATTACTTGACGAGGTTTCTTAGGTTCCCAGGTAGTTAGCGAATTTTTTTAAAGAATGCAGAGGGTGAAATGAGGTGTTAATGGTTGAGAAACTTGAAGTTTGATAAATATACTGTGAATACTGATGCAAATTCGTATCACTAACACAGATTTAATTCACTCACTACAGGATAATAATATATCTTAAACAGTTTATATATTTTTCCATATTAGGTGGATCTTTTACCCTTCTTTATAAAATTACCCCAATAAATCTATCTTATCTACATCCTGAAATAAACAGTCTCTGAAATCTCCTCTAAGAATCATCGAAACCCATCAAAATCCTGAAAACCACGTTTCTTCGCGAATCCTGCTCATGATCGAAGAAAAGAAAAAGGGTGGAACAGCGGTGGTGGTGTTCGGTATACCAGTTCCCTCGAATTCCATGGTTACGAGGAACGAAGCAGCGAGTAAGGCAAAGTAAATTCGCCGTCGAATTTTACGTTTGGCCACATGTGATTCCGAATATGGTCAGCTGGCAGGAGGAGGGAGGGTTGGCGGCGGAGGCAGGGAAGGGTGGACTCAGGGAGTGGCCGTTCGAAAGAGGCAGGAACATCACTAAAGTGTCAGCGGCATCACAATTCGCGAGGAGCAAAAGAGCGCTTGTTAGCGGTGCCCGGCCGGCAAAAAAGGTAGCCCGAGCCTTGACGAGCAAATAAAAGTCCCTTCCACGGCCCCCTGCACGCGTCTTTCCCGCGTGGAGGGGGACCATGGGGCCCTCGTAGGACCCGCATGGCCCCTTACGGGAACAAAAGACGCCGCGTTTCGCCCGCTTTTCAAAATAGATCGCGTCTGTTGAATATCGTGGAGTAGGTGAACGCGGTTGTTTAAGTTGTATTCGGTTGCATCTAGTTGCATTTGGTTATAGTATATTGTACTAGATTTCAGTAGGGTTCTACGTTTGTCGAAAAATTTTGGTCAGCCAATGTGTATACAAAATACACAAGTATGTAATTTGACAAAATGAATACCAATGGTAAAAGCAAAAATTTTGCCATGTACGTACAAAGATAACTAATTCGACGAAATGAAATCCTAATAATAAATCCAGAAATTCTCCTATATTATCAAAAAGTCGTACCAAACGTCTTAAGAAAACAAATAACCATTCTCTATTATATAATACATAAGGCTCAAAAATATCTAACTTAATGAAAATTCCAAAACCCATTAATAAATCTAAAAATTCTCTTACATTACATACGTCGACAAATCCTACCAAACGCCCCATGAAACCAAATAGCATAAATTTCAATCTAATTTCATCAAATGAATTCCTAATAACAAATTTAAAGCTTCCCCTAAATCATCAAAAAATCATATCGAACTCCGGAAAGAAACGAACACCTGCACTTTCCACCCAACAATTCTCCACCAATCCCACAGCTGTCCATTTTAAAACTCTAAATATTTCCAAGAATCCAGCTCGTAAAGTCACAAAACTTGCGCTGATCTCCGCTCGCGGAGAACCGGTACACACACCCCCAAAGTGCGTCCGAAGTACGAAAGTGGTTTCGGTCCACCCCAAGGGAATTTCCATAGGAGTGAGGAGGGGGCCGGTTCCGCGGGAACAAAAGGTTCCGCCTGCGCACTCATCCCCTTTCAGAATTCCAGGACGAAACCACTTCCTCCTTCCAACGTTTCTTCAGATTCCCCAGGTTTCGACGTCGCGTCGCGATCGCTCTTTGCCCGAAAGCCGACAGCTTCTCCCCGCCGCGATGTTTCGATACAAATTACATGAAGAGGGACACGGAACGGTCCGTGGCATCTCCGCGTAGAAATCGAGCAGGGAATGGGGAAAGACTGATGTTATCATCAGCCCCCATGAACCGGACCCACCTTGCACCACCCCCGTTTCTCTTCGTTTCTTGTCGAGGTATCTTCGCACCAGTTTCGCGATTTTCTTGCCAGTGTTCGTCCAATTCTTCGCACTGGCGTACTTTTGGATAAAATTCTCTGTCTTTTGGATACAAATTGAAAATTTGGATGAAAGTATAGCGAGTCGTGGGGCTGTCGAATGAAAGACGCAGAGTGGATATCGCAATTGAAAGCGTAGTTGTATTCTGGCTTACGATCGAGTTTCTAAATGCGATTGTGATTTAGTGGCACGTTTTCGTATTTCTGGATGCAGTTGCGTTTTACCTCGCACACTTGAGTTTTATCGTAATCGAAGTTACTTTGCCCAAAGATTAGTCCGTTTAATAGAAAATTAGTTTCTACTAAATTCTTCTTGAGTTCTAACTCACATTTACGTTTCTGAAACGTGGTTGCGCTCTAATTTACGTGTGCGTTTCCGAATGCAGTTGCATTTCAGTCTATAAATTTGAGGTTTCCTGTGTATGTAGTTATAGCTGAGCCATTGTAGGGAAAGTTCATCATTCGAATAATTGTAGGTGATGTTACGTTTGTAAATATGTTTCAGTAATTGCAGCTGAAGTTGCGTGTGCAAATATATGATGCTTCGGTAATTGCGTTTGAAGTTGCGTGTGTAGATATAGTTAAGCAATTGCATTTGAAGTTGCGTGCGCAGATATGGTTGAGTAATTCCATTTGAAATTGCATGTGTTTATACATTATGTGTAGATATATGCACGGCAGAAGATTTATTGCTTACAACCTACTTATAATATAGCTACTGATGTATTTGCACTTGTAACTGCACTTTAATGGCATCTACGCTATCAATTGCTTTATTTTATTCTTGTCAGAAAAATATCGTACTTTAACTGCACCTGTGCCTGCTTTTGCATTTGTGATCGTACGTCAATTGTATCTCGTTTTTCATGTCACTGTTTAATTTGCTGTTTGGTTTAAAAGAAAGTTCCTTTGCGTAAATTCAAGTGTTTGCCAGGTCGTATGGATTCTATAAGTTTCTGAAAACATGATTAACATAGCCGCAACCTGTTTACCATCTATTCAACGAGCTTATATCTTGTTCCATTTTGAACTTTCCCAACTTTAGCGAACAACCGTGCAGAAACTAATTATAACTCCATCTTCGACACAATTACGTGTTCCTATTCTTCGTTGCTCTCTCAAACTATACAACTGCATCTCAAAAAATATCTTGTATAGCATTCTTTGCTTGCTTCCTTATTGGGATATTTTAGACGCATAAGTAGTATGCAAATTTTACTTACAACTCGATGCACCTACTCAACGATAACCGCAAACCATTCACGAATTCATCACCTATACGTTAAATTATTTTCCTGAAATTTTGGAATCATCGATCTCCATATATATTACCAAACCAACGAATCCTTGCTGAACAATACCCAGGATTAATAGAAAATGTTATATAATACGAAAATTTCATCGATTGATACGAAAAATGTTCCACGATAAATACTTAAGATCCACGCACAACTCGATAAACCTACTCAATAATAACCATGAACCATATGAAACCATCTCTGAACAAATTCAGCACATAGAAATTAAATTGTCTTCCTAATCTTTAGAAATCGCCTAACGAATCTTTGTTGAACGATAGCCAAAAAGGATGCAAAACGGAAACGTGACCAGCGCCATGTTGCTGTGTTCTCCAGCGTGGAGATGAAGCGATTCAGTGAATTACCGCAGAGGAGACAGGTGGCCGGGCACGGGGTTACCGGCGTTGGAAACAGCGAGGCCGCCTCCGTGCATTAGTGACGCCTGTTAGCGGCGATGCCAGCAGGCGCAAGAAACACCATAAAGCCGTGCAAAACGGCCGGGGACGGGGGATTACGAGCCTCTCCGCGCCTTCGCCGACGGCCGACGCTTCTATCTCTCTATCGTTTCGTACCTTTCTCCTGCAAGCCGGTACGAGGATCGCTATGTTCACTCGTCGCAGCCCTTTAAGTCTCTTCCTTCTCTTGCTAATGATTATGACTGACCCGTACACCCACTCCAGAAGAGAATTGTGAATTACAGAAGATCATCTCTCCTCTGAGAGGAAAGCCAATTATCTGGTAAAAGATTTTGGATGGTTTTGATTGTTGAAGAGAGTTTGTGTTTAGAGATATTTAGAGCACTGTAAGGAAGATGTTTAAAAATGATTGATGCGAAATTTGGTGGTGGTTTTTCATTTAATAGGAGCTGGTAATTCAATTCTTCTGAACATTTTTATGGGACCGGCTGCACCCACTCAAGAACAGAAGACACGGCGGATAGATGATCTCTCTGCTAAGAGGACATCTAATTATCTGGTAAAAGATTTTGGATGGTTTTGATTGTTGAAGAGAGTTTGTGTTTAGAGATATTTAGAGCACTGTAAGGAAGATGTTTAAAAATGATTGATGCGAAATTTGGTGGTGGTTTTTCATTTAATAGGAGCTGGTAATTCAATTCTTCTGAACATTTTTATGGGACCGGCTGCACCCACTCAAGAACAGAAGACACGGCGGATAGATGATCTCTCTGCTAAGAGGACATCTAATTATCTGGTAAAAGATTTTGGATGGTTTTGATTGTTGAAGAGAGTTTGTGTTTAGAGATATTTAGAGCACTGTAAGGAAGATGTTTAAAAATGATTGATGCGAAATTTGGTGGTGGTTTTTCATTTAATAGGAGCTGGTAATTCAATTCTTTTGAACATTCTTATGGGACCGGCTGCACCCACTCAAGAACAGAAGACACAGTGGATTATCAAAGATGATGTCTCTTCTAGGAGACAGCCTAGTTACGTGTATTCTTTGCGGATAATTTTAGGTGATTAGTTTATGTTTGAAGATATTTAAGGCTACGTTAGGTAAATTTCTGTAAAGGATTGATGTCAGAATTAGGTAGTTTGATGTAATACAGAGGTAAATTCGACTGTTGCCACTTTTTCATGTCTGCATTCGTTATCTTCAACTTGCCATCACATACTTTGATTCTTCAAAGATGCTTGTAAATATCCTACAAGGATTTTTCAATTTTAAAGAAATCCAACCATTTTTCAACACTCTGCTGTGCACAAATAACCGATCCATGATAGCTCTGAAAGCTACAATGCTCGAACTTCCGAGAACAAGACAAAAAGAAGGAGAAAATTTAATACTCCGCAATCTTGCTGCGATCTAAAATTCAGCAAATTAGGTTGGACAGAGTCGAGGTAATCGCGGATCGGGACACAAAGGGCGGCAAACGCGATGCATTCGGTCGCCATTGGATCGGTCGCGCGCGTCCAACGTCGGAACAAGACCGGTGCGTGTCGCACGCTCGTTAGCAGCACGTTCGAACCGCACCAAGAATATTCACGAGGGATCTCCTCTCTCTCGGTCTCTTTCTTGTTTTCTTTCGCTCGGCTAACGAGCGATCCCCACCGTCTAATCTCGCGATCGTTGGGACGTTAAACGCGCGAAACCGACCAGCTCCGCGGCGGAAACGTACATCTCGACCCTGCTACAAGCAAATTGCTGTCCCTCTATTGCCGTATTTGTGCGTCAGGGACGAGTCCCTGAGAGTTTCTTCTCTTTCTGCTTTCGCTGCTTTTGGAGTGGCTCGTCTTTTGCTCGTGTTCGGACCGTGTTGCCGCGCTTTCGACCGTTTCTCCAGGACGCTCCTGCGACGCTCAGAGTCTGTGAGGACCGGAAAGGAACGGACCACGCTGCCTCTGGGGGATCCTGCTTGTTGCTTTGACGTTTCGTGCGTCGAATTTAGCGAGATCGTTGATCTTGTGCTGGAGATTTTGGTAGCGGCGAGACATAGATATATATAGATCTATAGATCTAGGTACAGGTACCTAGATCACCTGGATTTTCGTACGGGGAAGATGGAAGCTGGGTTGATTAGATGGTGGGAAGTTTTGTGACGATATTTTTGTTTCATGGGATTTTTCATACAGAATTATCATCATACATGGGATTTTATATACAGAAATGTAATATCGTAAAGTAATTTGAATTAGAGATTGGTTGAAGATAAAAGAAACCGTGTACGTCGTCCTTCTGTGGTTTGTTTACATTTAAGAGCGCCTATGTGACTAAAGTGACTTAGTTCTTACAGAGATATGAGAAAAACAACAAACAACGTTAGAGCTGAAGGACGGTTTCGTGTTTCAAGGAGGGATGACCGAGAGGTCAGAGTATGCGAGTCGAAAAGTGAATGTGTTGCGACAGTTAGAGTTGATCGAGACGTCGAAGAGTAGAGTTGAGAGAATTGATCGAGTTGTCAGTGTTGTAGAATTGTTAGAGTTGCTAGTGAGAGAGAGAGAGTGTTAGATTCGTTGTGACGAGAGTTGCCAAATAACTGTAAAGTTATTCGAGATAGATACGATTCATTATTAATAAATTGTAAGTAATCGGGAAAAAATGTATATCTTAATTTCCACGATATTACAGTAACTACAAAAAGTATTTATCATGGTCCACGTTTTATTTTCATATTATCAGATTTTTGTAATCGTGTGAAATTACCTTATAATTACCTTATAATTAATAGGTATACTTTGATATATTACTATAGTCACTATAGATTGATGATTGATCTATTCCACTTTTTCTGTGTTTCACAGTTTTATTAGTCAGCTGTACGATTGTCTGTACAATGTTGTTTAACTTCTTAAAAAACAAATAAGTTTCTCCTTATATGTGATCATAAAAATAGCGACTTATTTTTGTTATTTATTCGTTAGTTGTCTTCTTTGTAATTTAGAAATATACTAAGAGATGACATTACCGATTCGTCATTATTTATTCCTATACAGATAAGAGACGATAGAAAATAGGATACTATTCGCATTGACGAGTAGATGATAAATATGATCATAAGAGGTTTCAGTAACTGTTTGGACAGCACATTTTTCGTATTAATCCGATCCCATCTATAGATCATTCGATGCAAAATATTTAATCAAATGTAAACAAGTATCTAATGAAAGCTTGTATTAAATCTGGATTTCTCTCTTACCAATAATTTCAACTCATCCTTCTATTGAAAAACGAAAATAGTTAGAGAACTACAATTTACAACTAACTCAACAAGAAATTGAATCATCAATCCTATAGTTTCATCATCTTCAGCCTTAAAAGAAACTATTAAAACGTTACATCCGTTCAAATCTACAAAACGCTTAAACCTTTTACCTCTTCAAAATGATAAATCAATTTAATTACCAAATAAATATATCCAAATCTTCCTGACTACGTAAGAATCGTATAACTTCCCGAGCAGAAGCTTGAAATCGTCATGAGAATTGGTAAACAACGTTGTCATCGGCGTTCGCCGATTCACAGTGTTACTTGAAAGAAGGATCGTAAGAGGAGGGAAGAATCGGAGGGAACTTTTCTTGCGTGTCTCGTTTTTCCGTTCCGACCTGAGAACCATTCAGAAGAGGAACACCTGTGCAGGTTCGTGGGCATTCCAGTGTTTCTTAGGTGTAGCTCGTACGAGGCCGTGATGTCATTCCTGGCACGATCGCGCGAACGAATTCGCAAAACCAACGAAAACAGCCGGTAAAAATGTCGACGATGCTGTTCTTCGTTCGTTGCTTCCTTCGGCCTCTTCACATTTTTCTTTCTATTTTGCTAATCCCTCTTTCGGCCTCAACTCTCGTCCTCTTTCTTCGTCTCGCTTTGTCTCGTCTCTCTTTCCCTTTTTGCTATAATTTTGTTCTTCTCGGTTCTCCAATAGAAAACAGACTTTCTAACGAAGCAGAATTGAGTGAAATTTTACGATCTTACGGATCGATGATATATACAATTTAAAAAAATTTGTTTATTCATTTTGGAAGCTTGTAGATTTCCAATACGGTGTTTCCTCCTCTTAATCCTTTGAATTTATTTATTTACTTTTCTTCTCTTCTCTGGTAGAAAGTACATTTCTTATGAAACAAATTCCTTACAAGCTTTACTCACGTACGAACTCACGATGTATACATTTTATTTCCTTGTTATTAATTTTCAGCCTCGTTCTTCTTCTTACGAATTTTATTTTCTTCCAAATTTATCGATACACGATTTTTATTTCGTCATTCTCTGACAATGCTAGAAATTCACCAATACCAAATACTTCTTTTCATTTTAATCATATTTTCTCGTGTCCTCGGCTTCCTCGTCTTTTTCATTTCTCTTCTCTCTCTCTCTCTCTCTTTTAGTAGTAAAGAGATTTGCCACGAGAATTAAATTCCAAAAGATGTAAAAATCATCCAAAATTCGTACACAACTTCCACCTTCTCATCAACCTAAAAGTCGTAAAAATTCGTAATAAGAAGTGTTTGTTGCCATTTCATCTTGATTCAATCCCTTAGTAGCCAGTTGTTAAAGATAGCATAGTTATTATGCAGGGAGGTTTCTTCGGTCTCCCTCTACCGTTGATCATTTCGGCCGCCATTGGTTTACGTCTCCACCGAGTGATATTTAACTTCGTTTAAGTGCATTCAGGGAACGCTCCTTCCAGAGAAACTGCATCACCGCACGCTACAATTACCCGCTCGTTCTTCTCTCTTTTCGGTGTTCCATTAATCTTGGACGTAATAATCGTGCGCGTTATTAAAAAGGCACTTCGCCAAGAGCTTCCATTTCCTTCGTCTTAATACATTTATCTTCGAAACGAAATTACTCGATCTTCGTCCGTTAAATCGTTTACTTTTTATCTCATTGTCATTACTCCCGTTATTTCATTTTTTATTACATCATTACACGCAACACCCCGAATTTTCTCTGCTCGACGAAAAAAGAAAAAATAAAACATTTAAGTGCAGCTTTCCTCCGCTTCAATTTTCATCGAATTACCGGGCTAACTCGTTATCCCCGAAATCTATTTCAAATAACACTTTAATATCGCCGATGGTCCCTTCGTGATTGATTATTTCCTCGTTATTCGTTGTTGAGAAAATATTCAACCGATGTATTAAACGCTAAATTAATCCTGAAACGCACGGTTTTTCAAAATATTTTATTATTTCGAAATTGCCAATTGATGTGTTGCGTAGAAAATTAATTTTCAAAATCTGTGTATCCGTATTTCTTGGTTCGAGGTGAAAAGTTTATTGTCAAATGGCTATGACGGTGAAGCTGCAACGTTTTCACAAAGTTGAAATCGATTGAAACTTGTCGAATTGTAGAAGAAAATATATATCGACTCGGTTGATTTTTATTTGGATAAAAAGTTTCCATTTTGAAACTGGTCGTATTCATTGATAGTTACAACTCTCGAAATTTATTAATATAATTGTTATTTATTAATTAACCGTGATATACTACAACTTGATATCGTACATACAGTACAGGTATCTATTTGCTGTATTTAATAACATAAATAATAAAAATAAAAGTAATCTTCGAATCTACCGTCCTTTTCAATCTCTAGAATCTACTAATATTACTAAAATAAGTATCATTGGTTGATACTACTGGCAATAAGTTAACATTAGGAAAGCAGAAGAGGAGTAAGTCGCGAAACTTCCCATCCTTCTTCAGTGCTTCGTGCTTCCTTCAACATTGCTTCGATTATATTTCACGAAACTATCAATTTCTCTAGAAAATTCGAAATTTTCGCCACGTCTCGTTTCTGTCTCTTTCTCCGCTATCGCCGCTAGAGAGACAGATATGCTATCTCCGTTCACTTTAACTCGATTTAAGGGAACCAGAGTCGAGAGTGCGAGGGCCACGTCGAAGAGGATCGTGTCATCCCTCAACGTCAATCGTCCGCGTCGGAGCACGCAAAACGAAGCGACGAAACGATTTGAATGCGTCCCAACCGCGGCATTCCGAAAAGTCTTGGCTGGTTTTGTCCTCTTGTCTCATCCCCTTTCTCCATCGTCAGACGAGAGCATCGTACAATGACGTGTCACCTGTAGGAACGTCGTTTTTTCGACTCGCGAGAAACGAGATAATTAGGATTAAAGTCCGAGTGCTGGCTTTTGTCGACCATTTCGATCTTACAACGGAAGCGAACGTTTTTATTTTTAACGTTTACGATATCGATTGATTATTTGACGACACGTTAAAATCGCAAACAGGTTCCCTTTTTAACGTGTATGATACGAATTAGCCGTTTGACATATCGTTGAGCTATTGGAAATTTTTCATATTGATATTAAACAAGTATCTTCAGTGGAAGTATAGTTGTTCGAATTAATCGTGACATACACTGTCTGGTTGGATAATTCAATTTTTCTTTAAACGATCTTAAGGATCGTTGTTCTCAATTGTTTTATAAATATCATTGTTAAACAGGGAAGATAATTATTAATTTTCTTCATTTCTGTTTTTTCATTGTTTTTTTTTCTTTTTTTGAAGAAAACGATCGCCAAATTTTCCATTAGCATATTACAACTGTAAAATGCAATAACAAAATAAAAGGATACAGGTTTGACTAAAACAGCCCAAAATTCAATTTTCTGACAAATTTGATAGAAGCAACCAATAACAGAAGGGAAGATGGTACAAACTAGATGGAGTACGAAAAAAACCTAAATCTAAACAGACTACGATATACAATATACGAATAACATACATTCAGAAACAATTTAAACCGAAAAATAGTTCATCCATGTGTATATCAAACGAGAAAGCCGTTTCTTCGTTGAAACTGAAGATACAACGATTTATATCTCGAACGTGTTAAAAGTCAATTTTTTCAAACCAGATAAGATTTCTAAATTAATTTGGCCAGATAAGGCTATTTAAATTAACACGGCGGAATAATCCGAGATGTGTCGTCTCGAGCGTCAAAGCGAGACTACGCGAGATGAGAAAAATAATGGAGGATCGCGGATGAGGATCAAAGGATTCTCAAGGATCGTGCAGATCGTTGCATCGAGCGAAGAAAATCGAAGACAAATGCCGTACGAATCGCGGACGCTAAAGAGGCGATGTAAACGCAGGCTATTACCGGAATAGCGGTTGCATAGCATTCCAACGAGCCTGTTCGTTTTCTTTTCCGCCGTATGGCCGCGCGGAAATTCCGGCTTTTGCATATCAAGGCGCCGCCACCGTTTAGCCCGCCATTACTCTCGCGAGATCCGGTCAATTCGTTTTCTCTGCCCCCTTAAATTCTCCATCGAAATCCAGCTCGTGCCACCATTTCGACTATCTTCTTTTATTCTCTCGAATGTTTGCTCGTCCATTGGAAATTTCGAACTAACTGTGATCGATAAATTTGCGCGTACAGTACGTCTTGTTTAACTGGGAACGATCAAACGTATTTGAAAAACGATGAGTTCGGTTATCTCAAGGAAAAGACACAAATACTTTATCATTTATGCAGTGTCGCTTTCGAACGATATCTTGCTGTTGCCTGCTGTTTCATTTGTTCGCTGAAACAATCAGGAAATGATTACATTTATCGCATCAACCAAACGAACAACAACGACGGATACTTATGGGCTTGATAGATTAATATGTTGCTCATTATTATTATTATTGTTGTTACTACTATTATTGTTATTATTTACGGGTATAAAACCCTTCAATATACAATTCGGTTAGAAATCGTTCGTGGGTGACAATATTCTATTAACGTTACAGCTGGCGGTGGATTGCGAACAGAAAAAGTCTATCGAATCGCAAGATTTATTGACGTTTATTACTATGCGGCTAGCGGAGTTAAATTGGCCAAAGGCTCATATGGCACCCACGAAGATTGACTTTAAGACCATCGTTAAAACGAAGAGATCGAAAAGGAGTAGTATCATTTACAGCATAGAAATTCTAAAATCCTCGCCTCTACCATCTTTCCATTAAGGGTTCCTCAACTTTAAAGGAAACGTGGGAAAAAACGCGGCAAAACGTGACGCAAGCTCGTGACAAGAAGCCGAACGCACCGTAAAACGTTTGAATCAATCAACAGGTTTCAAAATGGCGCGAAAATCTCGCACCGCGGCGGACGTCGAGCAAAAACCGCGGCCGCTTAAAATCCCATAAAGAAACCGAAGGGGAATCGAATTCGTGGTCGGTCCATCGCTCTCGAGGTTTCTTTCGGGCAGAATTTTTTTGCGCGCTGCTACAAAATGGAAAAGAGAGGATTATTGTGAACTAGTTAAACCTTTCTTCCTCTTCTTCTTTTTCTTCTTCTTCAGTCCTCTTCTACGTCTTCTTTTTTCCTCGCCGAATGTCGAAGAAAGGATCAGAAGAAGGAGAAGGATGAAAAAGGAGCTGGCCGTTGGCTAGGTTTGCGAATCAGGGCCCAGAGGGGGAGGAATTGATGAAGGAGCGCGACTTGCGCATACCGTGTAAGTGACGCGCATGAATAATTCATTCTAATAAAATAATGCAGCCAACGCGAACCTCCAACCGAGCAAAAACCGCGCTGAATCGCCGATCGCGGACCCCTCGTTCCACGCCGAATTCGCACCAATTTCCTCCTAAACTTTCTACTTCTTCTTCCTTCTCTCGCAAATGTCGCTTAGTTTTATTAGAAAAATGAGATTTTTCTAAGTTATTTACGGTAATCGTCGTATCTCGAAAATTTTTTGCGAATTTATAGCAGGTATTTCAGTGATTTTTATTTTACTTTTTCCTTCTTTATATATACAGGGTGGTTGGTAACTGGTGGTACAAGCGGAAAGGGGGTGATTCTACGCGAAAAAAGAAGTGGAAAATATAGAATACAAATTTTTCGTCTGAGGCTTTGTTTTCGAGAAAATCGACTTTGAATTTTCGCTCGGTACGCGTGCACTTTATCGCGTCTCGTTATAACGGATCTCACCGTAGATCGTTGTCTCGATGGAAAAATTAAAAAAAAATTTTTGTTCTATATTTTCGACTTCTTTTTTCGCGTAGAATCACCCCCTTTCCGCTTGTACCACCGGTTACCAACCACCCTGTATACGTATAGGTTTTAACATCTCATCAACTGCACGTGGTTAGTACCGTGGTTAGTACTATTTTGCCGATGGTAATGTTAACAGAGAAAGATTTGCTAGTTAAAAGTAAAGATTCCTTCAACGTGGTATTTGTTGCGAGGGACATTGTATTTGGGGCAATTTAAAAGGATGTGTTTGGCGATAATTTGACAGTCGCAAATGTCGCAGATTTTCTATTTTTGTTCTACGTTCGAACCGTGAATAAAGATGTATTTCAGCTACATGTATATGAGAGCGTAAATATACTACTAACTTTCACATAATCCTTTTACGTAAATGAGAAAATGATCGAATACTTATAAAGTAATTTATATTATTGTAAAGTATATTATATGAAATAATTTGTTTGTTTCTGTTAATAATAAAATGCTCCTATCTAGACACGTAAGTTACAGTCTTAAGAAACGGAAAAATAAATGCACGAGAACATGCTATATTATTCATCTTGATAATGATAGATTCTGTATTAAGAGACAGTTGAATATTTAATCGTTGTAAAAACTCTTCATCGTGAATTTTTTATCTTTATTAGCATCGTATAAAATCGCGTGTTCTATTTAGAAATTCTTCTACTTCCAATATTTCTCAAAGAGATAAAAATGAAAAAAGACGAAGAAATACCTTGGACCTCTCCTCTCTTCGCTTTTTTTAGTCCGACGTCCTTTCGTTTTCGTTCGAATAATTTCAACTAGAAATATTATTGAATGTAAATTGCGATAAAGAAGTGAAACTATGAATGAAGTCTAACGAATGATTTTAGAAAGAGGTGAAATAATAAGAGAAACAGTGGATTCTTCGAACAAAGACCCAAATGCAAATTTTCATAGAATATTCCGGTTAGTGACGTGAACAATAATGTGCGGGATACTTTCAACCGTGACACGATTCCTCATTGCAGTTTCTCAACGTGTTCTAGATTCTGAGCAGGAGAACGCTATCCTGAATACTAGGTATACTACGAGTGACAACCTGGCCGGTGCATCGAGAAAATCGCGTTGACAAATAGAACTTTATGGTCCGGTTCGCTGTATTTATTGCCGATCGGGAACGAAAAATACGATCGTCGGAGGTTAACATGTAAATTTATTGCGTTATTCGCTCTGCTCTCATTTTTTTATGCTATTTGAATTTTAATCTCTTTGGGAAAATAGTAGAACGGTTAAAAGAATGCGTTAGGCCAGCTAGTTAAAACAGCAGTAGCTAGAAACTTGCAAGTGAGCTAATGTTAGAACAAATCGAATTTTACTTTACCTTTTCTCTCTGTTTCTTCTTCTTCTGATACTCTCTATATATTTTTGGCAATTTATTATATATTTCAAGACGTGTTAATAAATATCGTTAATGTAAATTTTCAATAAAATTTTCCCTTCATTTAACAGTCTATATAGAACAAGAACCTCGTGTCGGAAATCTGTTGAAAGGAGCCTCTCAGGGGCTAGCAATTCATACAGATGGAATTCGTATAATGGTAGTTCACTGGTAATCTCCGGTTCTCCAAAATTTCATTCGGTTTGGAAACGAACGATATAATAAACGGTTCTAAGGATTTTTAAGCAATCTCCTATGAATTATCCAAGGATCTTCTAAAGACGAACTAACATTGCCCAGAAGAATCCAAAGAAGAAGAAGAAGAAGAGGAAGAAAGATTTAACCGATGGCAAGTCCACCATCTGCTGTATAAATGGTATAATAAATTTGCCAAGAACCTTTTAAAAACAAACCAACGCTTACACAGGACGATCTAGCGAAGTTAATCCAGAGGAAACTAAAAAAAGTGAGAGAAGTTTGGCCGAATTTAGAAGAAGCTAAAGAAAGTGGCACGGATACTACACGCGGATACGGATAACGCGAGTCTGCCATCTACAAATCCATGGAAATTATACGATAAATTAGCGAAGAACCTCCTAGGAGCAACCAAGTAGGTAAACCAACAGTAACCGGAACAATGTAAAGAAGCTGATCCAAAAGAAACTAAAGAAAGTGACACAAATTTGCCCCAGTACAGGTCCTCCGTCTATAAATCCATGTAAATTGATTTTTTCCTCCCATCACTGGAAGCAACATGGAAAAATAACAGAAAAAGACGAAGAAAGAAGAGGGGAAAAAAAGCGAAATAAGCCATCCCATTTCCCGGACTCGATTCGCCATAAAGATTTTTACCGGCAGCGTAACGGGGACGCTGGCCAAAGGGAAAATAGAATCGTCGTTGGGTTTCGGTTGTCGATGCTTTCAATTCCCGCGACGCGATCGCGAGTAACAGGACGAGAAAGGGTGCGCAAGGGGAAAGGGAGGAAGAAAAGAAACGCAACGAGGTGTTCTGTGTGAGAGGGGTTTTCGCTGGAAGAGAATCGAGAACGAGAGGATGTCCGCTTGGGGACACATTCAATCGTTTGGCGGCAAACGCTTTCAAGATGGCGAGACCTCGGCCACAGGCCTCTCTAATCGATAGATCGCGACTGGTCAGCTAGAGATTTATAGATTCCTGGGGACGTCCTGCCGCGAAATTGTCTTGTTTATCGACGGCCTCCGTTACAGAACCTTCAGGGCCGGCAACAGAAATCGGTTACAACGATTTCCTTCGATTGTCGAGGACGGCCGTGAAACTTACGTTTGGATTAGTCCAGTTACTGGAATTGGAACGACTTGAAACTCACTTTATCGGTATCGAATCGATAAAGTTTGTTTGAAGTAGTTGCGATGATTAATATTGAGTTGATTTCCTATTATTTTTTGGTTTTCATGTGCTAATCTTTCTTTCGTAATGAATAATTTCTTCGTGGATGATCGTTAATGCTTTAGAAAGGATTACAGTGTAAATGGGGAGCAGAATATCACGCATAAAGATATTTGTCGGAAAGCTTCAGTGATAGGAATTTTTCCTAGGACCAGGAAGAACAAATTGTTGAGAAGAAGAATATGACAGCTCCTGAATTTTTAACGAAAGTGAATTTTTTGTAAATAGATCCATAACGTTTATAATTTTCATTATACAAATCTTTAGAATTTTACCAAACGACGGTATTTTTACGAATTGTCATTCGTTTTACGTTCTTTACAAATTATAAACTTTTTTGTAAGAAAATCAAAACTTCACCAGGTGGACTTCAATTTCCTTCAAACTGACAATATCTTGAAAGGGATAACTACTCGCTATTGTTTTATATAAATTCTGCTTAATCTACAGATTAATCTACAGATCTTTAATCTACAGATACAGCAAGAATAAGAACGGAAGAAATAAAGAATGCAATCGTCACTTCTGTAAGTCGTAAGCAAGTAACCAAAAAACTTTTGACGAAGAAGTGCCACACCCGCGAGAAGATGAGGAGGAAAGGAT
The DNA here is from genome assembly GCF_051014615.1 of Bombus vancouverensis nearcticus. NCBI lineage: Eukaryota > Metazoa > Arthropoda > Insecta > Hymenoptera > Apidae > Bombus > Bombus vancouverensis. The sequence continues at coordinate 8,359,335 of NC_134925.1, forward strand.
GGTGATAAACTGCAACGATCCTCGGTCGAAAATAAGAACTGGTGAATAAATTCAAGGGACGTGCCTCGAGCTCGCCATTTCACAGTAACGATACTAATTAAATAACCGATGGCTGGCGGCCTTAAAAGGAGCCTGTGCTCGTTTGACCTTGGGAATGGCAGAGGCGCCATGGGGCATGCAGCAATCTCCGATTTACCGATAACAATTCTATTTTCCAGTGGCGGGATAAAAATCTTTATGGCGAATCGAGCCCCGGAAAATGGAATCCCCTACACCGTATACCGTTTTTCTGCTCACCAACGTTTCACCCTACTCCTTTCAACCCTTGTTCGACCGAAAGAAGCTTTGTTCCATTCGTTACTCTTTGTTTCTTGCTATTTCGTTGTTTTCAAGAAAGTCAAACATTTTGAACTGTCAAATTTTTGGTTGTTAAACAAGTGACGATGATACGAAGAGTCGAAGAAATTGCATTTTCCTTCGACAAGTTCCATTATTTCAACATGCGCTACATTTTTTAAAAGGAACGAAAGTGAGACGTTTCAAAATTAAATATTGGAATATCTTCTGCGAAGGACATAGATAAAAATATACATATACATATACATAATCATATACATATTGAGAAAATATTCCTTCACTCTCAGGAAACCCCTCAGCTCCTTTTTTTGCAAGAAAAAAATCTTCTTCGAGTCTGAGCATCGGCCAGATTCACAAATATCTTTTCAACGATAGAATCCTCGCGCAGGAGCTTTCTTCGGTATTTATCAGACTCGTCGGCTACGAGAATCCCTCGATTATTAGAAAAATCCGAAAAATCCCAAATCAGGAACATCCCCTAATTTCCAGGCAAACTGCCATTTCAAACACCAGACATCCGATGACAAATATTCGCGGGAGCCAAAAGAAATCAAAGTAGATCCACTGTGGCAAAATCAACGCACAATGAGCTCGCTCCTCGCGCCAAAACTAATTTCGTGACATCGCAATTTCCCCGAGAACAGGTCCCTAGCTCAAGCAACCCTTCCTGTTCCTCGCTCTCGTTCCTTTTTCCTCTGCAAAGTCTAACAAATAATCAACCAACACCAACGTCGTTCCGACATTCACCAACCACGCCTAACTCGCAATACGTAGATAAACATAGAAGAAAACGAAGAAAAAGAGGGGATGAAACGGGCCAGAAAGCTGGACGAGCTCGAAGCCAGTGGAAGAGGAGGATGGCAAAGCGAGCGGCAAACATTATAATAAATCAGCGCCGGCTCTGACGTGAATGTAAAATTGCCGGAACCGATCTGGTCGTGTATAACACGAACAGAGGGGAGCTATAAAGAGAAAGAGAGAGGGAGAGAGGGGGAGAGAGATAGCGCGAGGAAGGGCTGGAAGCTCGACTACCGCGGAGGGGGTGCACGACTGGAAACGATGGCCCATTGTGAGAGTTATTTGTCATGCTGCCTACGGATCTATGGGGTTTCGACGATAGCGTACGATCCCGTGGTTCGTTCCTATTGGCCGATTATCGATGGTTATAGCGCTGTGCTAAGCGCCATATGTAAAGAAACCAGAGGCTGGCTGTCCCCTCGATGTTCGCGTCTGTCCCTTTCATCCCCCTTTCTGTTCTCCCGTCTTGCTCGTTCGATTTCATCCTTTATACGAGTGTTGGTGTTCTTGTAAGGAAGATGCTACCTGTCGACTACTACGGATAATATTTTTCTTTTTTCTGTAAGGGGAGGGAAGTTGAATCGAAGGGAGGAAACGGTTCTTCCGGTGTTCCGAGTCTTTTGATGGTTACGGAGCATGGGGATGATTTTTCGAACTTTTTGGGAGGAGAAAGCGATGAGAGGTTTGATGGATGATGGAATAGCGATTTGAGAAGATGGCGGGGGTAAGTGGATTTTAGTGAATGAATTTCAGAGGTTGCCAAGTGTGGGGCGGTTTTAGAGAATTTAATTGTCTTCTTGAGGATGGTTGAGAACGTCAGATTCCGTGATATCGATCTTCTGTCATATTTTTCGGTAAATATATATCGACTGTATTATGCACGGTTTTGAAGATGAGAATCTCTCCTTCATCGTATGCCATTAATTTTAATATTCTAACATTTACGTACAGTGTTTAGAAAAACCATCTGCACGCCATCATATTTAATTGATTAGATCCGGGTACACTTACATGTTACAATCTAATAACAAATTTGGAAAGATTTCTATACATGTAGGAACGATAAATACATGTTCCTATTTCCAAAAAACTTAACATAAACTAAAGATGGTAGACACGAGTCGAATGGAATTATACAACTAATCGCGGGTAATTAATGTAGGCCCTTTAATATCAAACAAAATAGAAACGCGACACTACGACGAAAAAAATTCACCATCCCTTTTTTAAACCTTCTAATTAACTTACAAACCACTCGACCGATCGATTGAACAAACCGAACGTCTGCTCGAACTCTGCCAAAAAATCCAATCGTTTTCGATTGTCGAGCAAAGAGAAGGGGTAGGAGAACGAGACGAAGGAAAAACAAAGCTGCGCCGAAAAAATTCGCGAGCAGAAAGAAAAAATAAGCGGTCTCGTTTTAATGATCGAATCCCAGCCGGAAATCGAGGCGACGATTTCGATTTCGTCGGCTGGAATCGATTCCGATCGTGTTTCCAATCGTGGCTGTTTGGTTTAAGTTTCGCCCGGCTACCATTCTTTCTCTCTTTTGTTTGTTATTTCGCGCGTGCCGAATTAAAATTCATTCCGGGCCCAGCCCGACGTTTTTGCCACCCCCTTCGACCACCCTCCATCCGTGTCACATTTTTGTCGTTTTTCCATTTTCGCCCCCTCGTTTTTCAACGCTAGTCTCGATACACCGGCGGGACGAAAAAAAAAAAAAAAACGTGATAAATTGGTCGAACGATTTCACGCCGGTTCGTTCTTTTTTATTATTATTATTATTGTTTTTTTTGTTTAATTTTTTATTCGCCTGAAGGGGAAACGTATTTATTGGGCGATTTTTTTCTGCAGTTTAAATTGCTGCGCTTTGGGAGATTGTTTGTCAAAGGTTTTTTTCATTTTTCATATTGGATGATATTTTCGCTGTTATTTTTTTTTTTCGTTCGGCTTTGTTTTGAAGATAAATTGTGGAGGTTTTATTGAACCCTTCTTGGAGGGCGAAGGAATTGTAGGTTTACCTACTCCGAGATTCATAGAAAAATGATTCTTACGAAGTAACTTCTGTTAAGATTCCTCGCACACCTACGTATCTATATTACATATTAGCTCTTAGCTAGCATTTATCTAACTTTTTATAAACTTGAATATTATATATGTTTAGTATCCAGCGATAAAAAGAAATTTGTCCATAAAAACCAAGTAAAAAGAACCAATTAAAATCAAGAAGGAGAAGTATACTCCTTAAAGAAGTGAAGAAAACTATTCAATAAAATCATGGAGAAGAAGAAAAAAAGAAAGAGATGCGATAAAACGTGAAGAAGAGACATTATAGTCAGAAACGAGGAAAAAAGGAAGCCAACTCCGTGAAAACGAGAAAGAGAGAGATCAAAGAGTCACGCGCCAGGCTGCCATTGAAAAAACCACTCTCTATAGCTGACCAGGCTGATTTACATGAAATCCCAATAAATACCAGGAATTCCTGGTTGATTTAATTAGGCAGCGCGCGGATCGTCTGTATATCCATACAAATGGTGCGAAAATGCGTGTCGAATAGGGACGGGCCCGACTTTCATCGTGGCGAAATTGATGGCAGTTTAGGCGAGCTTAATGAAAACGAGCCTTGTGCGCCGTCCTTGTCCATTTTTCGTCTTTCTTCGTTCTCTTGCACCGGTTCCTTTCACCTTGTTTCGCGATGCTCGTACCCATTCTTCCCGATGGGATTACTGGCTGTATTTATCAGCGTTTCACCCTGATGGAAGACAAGGCCGCCAATTAGCCGACGGCCAATCGTCGCCTTAAATCACGACTCGTCCGCCAAAGGTCAGCTGGATTAACCCGGCATTAAGTCGAATTAAGTCCGGTTGCCTCGCTCTAGTCTCTCTGTTATTTACTCGGCTCTTCTTTATCACCGCCGTTTTAAAGGTGGTTGTTCGTGTGATGCTCTGATGCTCAGGTAATTTTGGACATTGGGTGGAATCTTGGTAGTTGGATTTGATTTGATTTGCAGACTCGGAATGCGTGTACTTATGTTATTTTGATGTCCACGAACTACGAAGATTTTACCTTCCGGTGATTCGTGAATTATCAGGTTACGCGTAGAATCGTGAAATTGTAGAGTTAGTTGAGAGTTCGAAGTGAGTTTGAAAAAAAGTTAAATTGGCAGGATCGAAGAATTATTTAAGAATTACTTGGCAATTGAGATGACTTGAAGTTTGAATATCGTAAAAATTGGGAAATTTGATATTGAAGAGATATCTAGTGAAGTATTTTTAATAGTACAAAATTTGTTAACGCAGTGATATTAAGTATCTGACAAATCGTGACGACTGTTAGGATAATCACTCTGTTCAGTTACAAATTATTCCCTTCGTTTCTACCTTTCTAAGGTGTTAATAATCCTATCGCACAGCAGGTTGTTTAATCTCTCTCGATAGCCATCGTAAAGTATCTATACAGAAATAGGTATATTAATATGGATTAATAAGGATTATGATAATAAGGATTATGATAATAATATTGACCATAAGGATAAATGTAGGTAGCTGTTTCTATAGTTAATTGAGTTTAGGTTAAGTTATGGTTATTGTTATTGTGTATTTTTTGTTTACAGGTAAGTTTTACGATTATTCCTCTGATTTATTCTGCACGTGTAACTGGAAATCGCCGTCGATCCGAGAGGCAGGCGGGGATAAAGAATACACAGGATGCGGCCAAATAACATGTACAAGCGGACACGAGGTGATTCCTTATGAAAAAATAAGAACAAAATACCAGATAAAATTTGTTCATTTAAGACTTAGTTTACGAGAAAATCGAGTTTGAAAATTTATCGAGTATACTTGAACACGATTAATTCCAGACTAGACGTTATAATTTCTCAAACAAGAGAAGCTCTATTTAAGAATGAAATCGCAACAAAACGCCCCTTGAATGTACACCACTGCAGGCTGTATCAATTTTCTCGAAAATACAAAGCAAAGTGTGTAAGAGGTATCCAGTTTTTGCCGTGGCGGCAAAAGTGTTTGAGCCGAATGTGTTCACCAGCGATTCGACTAGGAGACGAGTTGCATAAAAGCGCAACATTACACCCTCGGGGAGGCTGTGGGAACGCGGCTTGAAGACTTCATTATTTTTGAGGGGAGAAGTGCCCTTTCTCGTTAGGGGATTCCTCGCCCAGGGCGACGCGAGCCCGTCTTGTTAAAATTCTCCGAACTCCATATAACCCGGACCAGGAACCCGTCTTTCTCTTTACCCGCCACCATCTTTCTTCCTCCTCCATCGCTCCTCCGGTTCTCGCGTCTTATTTCGCGGGCCTCTCAGCTATTCCGCCGCCGAAGACTATAAAGCTGACGCCTCAATTTCGCGATAGACGTTGCTCGCGAATCGCGCTGCTAACGATAATTGCAGCAGACAATGGTGGAGATGGTTGGAACCCAGGAGAAAGACGCGATTGGAAATTGTTACGCGTACATGTACCGAAGATTTTGCGGAGAATCGAAGAATATTCGTAATGGAATTTTCTCAAGAATTAAGCATCGGGTGTACAAACGAGTAATCCAAATTTTTCAGTGAAACTTAGTGTATTTAGAAAAAAAAAGTACAGCAAGTTGTTGAATTAAGATCGTTTGTTTGTTAAGCCATTTATCGGACGAGCGACGAACTTCATTACGGAAAAATACTGCGTCTTTAAACGAAATCCAATCGTCGAGTTATCTTTGTACCTGATTCATTAATTGCAAATGGTGGTCGGATAAGACGCGTTACATCGATCCGAGCAGGTAGCAATCTAAGAGAGTAATTTCTAGCGAATAAGATGAATAAGATGGAAGACACCTCAAACGAGACTCATTATGACGTTTTTCCTTCGTAGAAGCGGTATGTAGCCTAACGTCGTCACGCAGCTACTTCACTGAACGTCCTCCTTTGTCAGTGACGATTGGTTCCTCCATTGGTTCCCTTAATAGATGACTTACAGTAATAAAAAGCGACAAATACTTTGATCGAACAACGCGATATTTTTTTTCATTTTGGAGAAACTTTTAGTCTCGCTGAAAAATTTGGATTATTCGTTTGTGTACCTAGTAGGATAGGAAAGTGAGGTTTTTCGATGATTTTGTTGAGAGCCAAGGAAGAAGTAGCTTTGAATGAGAATCGTTGCAATAGTCGAAAGATTTCGTTGAAGATAGGAGAATATTCGTAACCTGAATTTTTGTTGAGAATCAAACTCGAATTGTAACTGCAAAGTAGAATTTTGTTGAAAGATGTTCCAAGGAATTTAGAAATGATCGAACGAACGAACAATCCGTAGAAATTCAACAAAGTTTCTGCCTTTATTGATCGAAGAAATATTTGCGAATGAAGAATTTGAAGATTAAAGAACGCGTGCGATTTTCGTTAAATATTGATTTTTCCTTCAAGTATGAAAAATTTGTATTTAGTATTTCTGTAAAATTCTAGTGTCGACTCAACGTTTGAAAAATAGTCAAATGTCGATATGAACAAAGGATATTAAAAAAGGATGACAAGTCAGCCAGTTACAATTTTCTCATAGAGGAATTACAGGAACACGTGTCGAACGAATGGGGGATGAAGGGTATGAACGATTTAAAGACGATCGTCTGGTCGGACGTTAATGGTTTTGGTTTTTCTGGTGGCGAGGGTGGCTAACCCCTGGTGAGCCCTTGCTCTGATTGGCCAGGCGTTTAGGGGATGATTCCAGGCGCGATACGGTCGCCGGTTGGCCGGATTTAATTAATCGATCGTACGCATTACCGGCCGACAAATGGTGGGCCGGCGGTTAGATCGTTCGCAGTTAATGTCGCCGATCATTCGTCATGAAGAATAAACAAGTTCCGCCGTGGAGATGGATCTTCTGTCCCGTTACAACCGCGAAATTCGCTCGCGAGGATTTCGCGTAAACTATTTCGTGCAGCTAATTCTGATAATTTATAACGAAATATTGAAAGGAACTGTGTTTCCTTGTCTTCCGCGGAAGATGACTCGTTGATTCTTCCATTTGTTTTTTCATTTGGTGAATTTTTCAGCGATGGTGCAATTGTATGAAATTTTACAATAACGCTGAGATGAAGTTGGAATTTTGATGATATAAAATGATATAAAAGGAAGTTTAACACGATGTAGAATTTATTAGAGCAGAGAAGAAATTTTCTATTAAATTTGCAAGATGTTTAGGGTTTGAGATTTTATAGGATGGAAATTCTAGTGAGCACGAGTCTTTTTTAAAGGATTATTCTTCATTTTATATTTTTGCAAGTCTAATGTGAAGCTAAATTAGAAATAGGGGACAATTTTTCTGTTGGATCTTTAACATGTCGTAATATTTGATATCTCATACTGATAAAGTATTTTAATTAAATGAATATTAATTTAAGTAGGTAATCTACTTTTGTCTTTTATTTAAATCGTGAATTTTTAAAAAATCCAAATTCTACATTCTCCACTTTGTCTCAAGACCAAATCTTAAAAATTTATTCAATTATCTGCATCTTACTAATCTTTGAATACTTGGAAAAGATCCTTTAATCTTTCAGCAGAGTCTTTCATCGAGAGATCGTAGCCATTGTCTCGTTCTACTTACACGTAAAGTTATCTCTCTCTTATCTCGCCTGATTTTCACGCTATTAACAAATCTTATCCATTTGTTTCATGAATTTAAAAAACGTCACAAATCACAATCCTAACGACAAATGGTATAAAGAACAAGGTCCAAGAAGTCGTATGTATCTAACATTTCATAACAGTTGTCCATGGAAATAAAATTCCACTTGCTCACGCTTAAAATCGTCTCTCTATTTTCACCTTAGAGTTCTATCTTATTAACAAACATCATCTCTTTCGTGAATTAAAAATAATCAATAATTACTACCTTGCATAAGAGAAAAACTTCACAAGCTTTTATTTAATATTTCCTAACAGTCTGCTTTTAAATCAAGCTCGCTCGAACCAATCGGAATTAATAAATCGGTACAACGATCGCGAAAATATCGTGTGTCCTACAAACAACCCCTTAGCCTGGAAAGGAAGCGCGTAGAAAAATGGTTCGATCGTGGTGGCGAGGGGTCGCCATCGCGGGAAACGGTATCCAGCATCCGGTAGGAGGACCAGTTGGATGCGGAGAGGGTCGCGGAGGGTTGGCGAGGATGGTTTCATAAGTTATCGATTGAAAGGGAGCCAGGGTGGTAGGAAGAGGGTGTCAGTTTCCATGGCGACCGAACCTGCGCCCTGCGACTTGAACGTTTACCTTAATGCCCGGGAATTACGGGACGTGATTTTCACCCCGGTTTTCTCCTCCCTCTTTCTCCCTTTCTCCTTCGTCGAGGACGCTTTAGGCGATAATGTAATTTTATCTGCGCCCCTGTACCACCCTTCCTTTATGCTCCTCAACGATCTTTCAGAGGCGACTCTATTCTCTCGCCATCGTTTTCATCCCCCCTTCGCGAGTTTCTCTTCCTCCCCCTTGGTGGTTTTAGCACGACGATCCCGGAGACAACGTTTTCTTCGGCAAACAACGTTAGTTCATTGGCCGGCGGCGAGGAATTAATTGGATTCCCGGGAAATTAATTGCGGCAAAAGCCACCCCCGGCTGGAAATTAGAGCCGCGGAGTTTTCGTACCTTCAACGGGAAGCTTTTTCCACTGGAGAAAAAATTCTTGTCTATCGAGGTTAAAGGGGTGGGTTTTCAGAATCGATTGTGTCGTTGTTATGTTAAAAAATATTCTTAAAAATTGTCGAATCGCTAACTCCTTGGGAACTGTTGGTCTACGTTTGATTATTATATTGTTTCTGGCCTTAATTATTATTCTATTCCCGTAGAAAAAACACGCGAAAGAGAAGAAACATAAGAAAATGTATTTTGAAGAAGAGAGACAAGAAATATATTATGTAACGCGTACGGAGAATAAATTAGCAAATTATATGGACAAACAACAAATTGGTATAGTGGAAGAAAGAAAGGGAAAAGGTAGAAAATAAAATTGTTTATGAAGAAACAAACATGCAGCGAGGGAGCAATTTTCGAAAGAAAATTGGAAGTTTGGCGTGTGTATACATGTGTGAGTGTAAGAAAAGTCTGATCCAAGCTCGCGTTTCCGTGGATCGTTGCCACGGCCACGACTCACCCCTGACTACGCCAGTGGAACAACGAGCCACCCCCTCGGGGGCTGTGCCAACACAAGCCCGCATTAGCTAACTGCACCCTGATTCGTCGTCGGATCGATCCGAAAAACGAGGAAACTTAACGCGAATTACGTCACCAACAGGACGCTTAATTCTGGCTAAAACGAAGCGGAAACGGCAGCGATTTTAACGAGAACCGCTTTGTAGGAACCTGGAAATCACAGTAATTTCTTACTTACGTGCTGGCAATTATAGACAGGTAGGTTTTACGCGTTTCGTTCGTTACGCGTAATCAATATTAGAGATATTCGCAAATTTCAGAATTTTAGGATTTGGACAGAATTAGAATTTAGAAATTTCGATTCAGGATATGCCCGATCATCTAATACGGGCTATGCCTCATACGGGCTACGCCCGACATGGGCCATGACCGATGGGGCTATGCCCGATACGGGCTATGCCCGACACGGGCTATGCCCGATACGGGTTATGCCCGATGGGGCTATGCCCGGTACGGGCTATGCCCGACACGGGCTGTGTCCGACACGGGCTATGCCCGATACGGGTTATGCCCGATGGGGCTATGCCCGATACGGGCTATGCCCGATGGGGCTATGCCCGATAGGGCTATGTCTTGGTACCGAGTCTTAGTACCTCGAAAATGTTTATGCTTTGAAATCGTAGAATTTTGAACGATTGACGAGCTTATTTCTGCATTCTTTAAATTTTGAAACATAATTATCATACAATAAACAAGAGGGAATATTATATGCGTGGTATCATATTACGTAGAATAAATTACAATAACTGTAAATAGCTGTAAACTATAAATCGCGAGTGGGTGAATTTATCATACTTTTTCGCAACAATTATTCGTAATTATTCGTAATAAAGATTTTATAACAGGCAGATTGTTAAACTCATAGAATCAACAAAATCACCCTTATTAACCCTCTCAAGTTCATAGATTACAAGTGGGAAAAAAATCACAGGCGTTTTACATTCCACCCTTAATGGTAACTTTCTCAAATTACTATTTACCACGTAGAATTAACAAAGTCACTCGTATCAGGCGTAAATATAGAGAATAAAACGTAAACGACGTAAGTGGAGAAATTTATCTTGCGCAATTATTATTGGTGATAAAAGTTTTATAAGAAAGCAAAGGGTGTATATTATTCTATATATGCCCCACCCTTGATTAACCTATTTTATTAAACTACTATGTAATATACATACGAAATGAACAAAATTACCCCTATGAGCAACAAACATAAAGAATAAAGTACACGTGACACATTTTTGCGTAACAATTATTCGTAATAAAGATTTTCTAAAAAAATCCTTTAGCTTAAATTAGGTTAATTTTGCCAAATTAACATGTACAGCGTGAAATTAACTAAATCACCCCTGTTAACACTTCCGGTGTCATAGGTCACGAGAAAATTATCGTGAAATTAGTCGTAAATTAGGTTTCGCCAATTTCGTGGAGAAAAGAGCAATCTTGAATGAGGAGAGTCTTAAATTACGGCCATTTGTATTCTCCGGAGGAATCCACCCCTTGGTGAGCCCTTGAAAAGACAGAGTCTCGATTTCTCGAGTAAGATCGCGTTATCGTTACTATGAAGTTATGTAAATCGTCGGATTACTGGTCCCTGCAAATTAGAAATAGAACATGGCTGAAGGTAGTGTGGTCCTGATAAACTTGCAGGGAGAGCGTCTCGTCGAGCTTTATAGAAAATTACAAATTGCATGCGAATTTGGTAATATTCGCGGTAAAGAAAGCTCAAGATATTTCTTGGTTCTTGAAGAATTTTAGAAAATACTAATCATCTTTCTAAATTAGAAATTTGTGCAAAGTACAAGTAAAAATAGCTTCTCCGCATTAAACAGTATATTTTCTTCATCGCCTTATTTTTTAATATTATGTAACGAGAAAAAATTTTACTAAATTAATAATTTAGTAAAACCTCATTTATTGCAACATTTTCATCGATACCTAAATGGTAATTACTGTTTTCGTAGAATCGGAAACAGTGCAAATACGAGTGTTCCTAAACCTTCGAAACCTTTTCCAAACGAGTTACTAAAGCTTGATGCACACTAGCAATCACATCAAGTCAGACACAGAGTCAAGGTCACTCACACGTGATCCAACGAGAGTATTCACGGTAGGTGGCTCGGCGAGTCAAATGAGAATCTATTGGCCGTGACATCGGTTTGCTAATCAAAATCCTGGTCAACAATCGAAAAGGAACGTGGAGAACGTGCGTTTAATTGAACTTGTAGGAAATTACAACGAACTATATGATTTTAGTCACAAATACTACTGTCACACATCTCAATGATGAAATTATGAAATTATGAATCGAGATAGAATAATAGAATAAAAATGAGACTGCGCCGAGATTTGACTGTTTCTGATCGTTTAGTGTGGATATCTCGGTAAAATCCTAGCTTTTGGTGGATCCTAATCTGACCATGACTTTGACTGCTAGTGTGAATCAGGCTTAATCCATTCCAATAATCATACAGAAAATATCGAAATATCTCAGAGCACACGACATCTGTTCTAAATACAAAGTTGATAAAACGCAAACACTTTCAGACATTCCAGAACACTTTCAAACATCTCAAAACTCTTTCAAAAACCCCACAAATCCATTCGAACCACATAGAGAATGCCAAGATATTTCAGAGCAGACGATGCCTAGCACCCATGGCTAAGAAGGGTGCGCCACCCTTAACGTCTGGCGATGAAACGAGATAGGGCGAGTTAAGTGTAAGATAGAACCATGCCCGTAGCGTAACGAGGAGCGTGAAACAAGCGCAGAATGGTGTCGGATCGTCCCACGGGTCGCGTTACACGCATTAGCTAAACGGCGGTTCTGATTGGCTCCCTTCTACGAGCTGCGCCTTCATCAACCCTCTAAGGTCAAACAGTTGGGGTGGGACTGGGAGTGCGGAGTAAAGTTCAGGACGATCTCCTTATCTCCTTAGGTTGTAAAGGGCGACTTTCATTGAGTATTGAGTTTGCCAATGGAAACGTGTCTCGTTTAGTTATCGAGCGATCTCAAATTCACTTGCGTTTACAGCCAAAGAGTTAATTCCAGTTGCACCCCAACTGTTAATAGGGGAAATTGGAAGATGAAGGGAAGACAATGATTTTTCGAAAGATTTGTTGATAGTATAGTATAATATTGAGAATTTTATAGGATTTTTTGAATATCTTTTGTTAGCGTCCCCGCATATACAAAAACAGATTTTTTAAAAATATATTTCCGTTGCTTTAATTTGTTCGTACTCCTGTATCTTTCTCCTTTGTGGAAAATTGAGCATTTCGAGATATAGAAATTAATATCTGGTACGCTATTTTCATTTTTATTCTCGCAAAGCGCTGTAGGTAGAAAGATACATCTTGCAAAGCATAAAATTTCAGGGATATGTTTCAACGAAGATTCCTTCGCTCTTTAAGATGTTGGAATTACGAATAAGTGAAATAACATTGAAATATACCAACGTGAATATTGTGTATTGCACCGATCGAAAATCGTCCGAATATTTGTCGATGTTTGTGCCGATACTTTTCGATTTCTTTCGCTGTGTACTTTAAGTTACACAGTCCATCGATGAGTAGGTTATATACATAGCTGATCTGTCAAACTCCTCGCTGGAAGAGAATCGTGCAATATTTTTCATCACAGATGAAAACTGCGTCTCATCCGGTTTTGTGGGCTTTACCACCGAACGAGGCGGTGACTCTCGACGATATATTGATTTATCTAGGCAAGCGTAAAAAACATAATATTTCACACGAAACCGCTAATCTCGTTTCTTCTTCTCTTTTTCGTATAATTCTACAAATTATTATTGATTGTCGATAAATCTAATTTATCAAAGCACACTTCTCATTTCTAATTATAAACGATTCTTCGGTTTCGATTCTGAATGCATTCGATTACAATGTTGTTCCACTATTAGGCGAATTTGGCATCTATCAAAACTACCTTATCGTCATGCTAATGTCCTCCTGCTTTTTTATCGCGTTCATCTATCTCGCGCAAGCGTTTCTCGTCGTGGTACCGACGGAATTTTGGTGCAAACTTCCGCAAGTCAAAGACCTTACCGCCGAACAATTGAGGGATTTCATGATACCTAGCGCGAAAATGGTCCCTTACGAAGGTCATCATTTAGCGTATTCCCGATGCTGGGTATACGATATAGCAGTGGAAAAAGCGATCGCTGCACGTCAGCCGGATGCAAATTGGCCGGTGAAGAAATGTAACGAATGGGAATTTAAATTGTCCGCTTCTGACGTGCCTTACATATCAGTAGCCGCAGAACAGAAATGGGTAATAATAAAATTAATATTAAATTACCGAGCAGTTTTTCATTAACGTTAATTGTTTCTATTGAAATAGTCATTTGAAAATTATCGTAAATTATTTATCGTAAATTATTCGAAATATTATGGAAATTTTATCGATCATTGTTCAAGATACTATCTAAAGTTTATTGCAAATTATACGAAACTTTGTTATGGATATTATTGGAAATATTAGCAAAAGTTTATTGTAGAGTATTCGAAATATTATTGAAATTTCTCGAAATTTTGTCGAAAATTATTTCAAATATTATCGAGTATAATTTGAAATATTATCCGAGATATAATGCAAAATGTTTGAAGTATCGTCGAAATTTTATCGGAAATTATTCAAAATATTATCGAAACGCTGTCACAAAGTATCCAAAATTTTATCAAAAATTATTCAAAACATTGTCAACATTTGCAAATATTATTCTATCAAATATTATCCAAAATATTATCAAAATTACTGTCTACTAATATAACTTGAATTTAATGTTTCTCACTTTCTAACACAAATTTCTACCAAATCAGGTATGCGACGAAAGCTACAAAGCGACACTAGCACAGAGTATCTTTTTTATGGGTTCGATTGTTGGAGGCATAATATTTGGTTGGCTAGCTGACAAATACGGAAGAGTTCCGATCTTAATTGCAACCAATGTTTTTGCGTTTGTCGGTGGCATTTGTACCATATACATAACCAAATTCTGGGAATTCTGCATCTGTAGATTCATCGTTGGTGTGGCCTATGACAACAGTTTCGTGATGGCCTATATACTAGTTTTGGAATACGTGGGCCCCAGATGGAGAACTTTTATCGGTCACATGTCCTATGGAATATTCTATACTATTGGTACGATGACTATACCATGGATAGCTTATGGGGTCGCCAATTGGCAAACTTTTTCTCTGATCACGACCGTTCCAATATGTGCTGTTATAGCCGCACCTTTCGTTCTTCCTGAGAGCGTCAGGTAATTTCTATTTCGCCATTTATATCGTAAATGCGGCTGTGTATGCGTTCATAGAAAATTTACAGGTGAAAATATCTAAAATATACTATTCATAATAATACATGGTTAGGCGAAACAAATCTTCGTTTGAATTCAATTCGTTAGATAGCGTGAAATTGAATAACGTTGTTCTGTAAGTCTAACTAAGACCTTTTTAACGTCAGTTAAGAGAAAATTTAATATAATTTTCGTGGGAGTTAAGGAATAAAGTCGTATGAAACAGGTGGTTAATTGGAAAGGGACATATCGAGAAAGCTATGAAGATCATCTCGAAGATCGAGAAAGTAAATAATCGCACGATACCTAACGATGTATATAACGAATTTTTGGAAGATTGCGGGAGAACTGCGGAAACCTTGGCTATGGAGGAACACACCATTCTCGATTTATTTAAAACAAAACGTTTAAGGTATTTACAATATTTTATCTTGAGCGCTGCACTATGCTTTCTGCGCTGTATACTATACCCTTACACTTAATTAAATTGTATAATTCATTCGTCAGGCGTTACACAATATACAAAAATTGCCAATTAGTAACTGAATCAGTTCTTCTTCAAATTAACTCGTCGAAACATGGACTGCTATTGTGTTAACCAGAAAACATAAATAATGTAGATAATCTCGATGTAGAAATTCTTCCTGTTATATGAACTGCTATAATCGTCTAATACTCTGCAATAGCAGTAAGATCTAAAAATTGACATGATTTGAAATTCGATAGAAATAGAGAGGAAGAGGAGGATGTTAAAAAGTGGCCATTTTTTGACCTTCTAACGAACGAAAAATTCTTGCAGGGCGTTAGGAGCATCTCTAAAGGAATAAAAAATATTTATTAGCATTTATCCAAAATATAGGAAAGTGGAAAGAAATAAGTGCAAAGATGAAAAGGTGGCAAATGGTCAAACTTACAATCCCCTAAGAGTCCTAGTGGTAAATCAATCGAAGTTTCGAATCGTATGAATCTAAAATATCACAAGATCGTTGTTGCCTATTGTCCTCGCATAGCAATAATCTAGTGGTAGAAATTAATATTTTGACAAATTTCTCTGTGATTCACTGATAACCAGCTTCTGTTTAAGGAAAAATTAATTTTCACTCAGTACCTCTTTCCTAAAAAAATGTCAAAAACAACTGTTATTTTGGACCTTTGCTTAGGTACCCTGCAAGAATTTTTCGTTCGCAAGGAGCTACAAAACTGAACAATTCTTAACATCTTCCTTTCAATTCGGATGCAATCCTCCACAGAAGAATCACGCTGCTATTAACTGCGGTATGGGGCGTCATTCAAATGGCCTACGATGGTCACATAAGATGCTTGGACCGTCTCGGCATGAATATATTCACTACATTTACCATAGCATCCGCGACCGAATTCCCAGCCGAGATGGTAATCATCTACACTCTCGACGTGTTTGGTCGAAGATGGACGTTGTTCGTCGCGGTGATACTCTCCGGATTGTTCAGCCTACTCGCATCCAGCGTCTCGATAGGGATCGTCTTCGTTTCTTTCGCGATTTGTGGCAGACTCTTTATCAATATCGCCTCGAACATCGCGATGCAATACGCGGCTGAATTACTACCGACGGTGATACGAGGCGAGGGCGTGGCGTTCATACACATGACAGGATACGTTACTTCCATCTGCAGCCCCTTCATCGCCTTCTCCAGCGAATTCATGTACAATCTGCCGATGATCATCCTTGGCACGTGCTGTATATTTGCTGGATCTCTCAGTCTCTTCCTTCCTGAAACACTGATGGAACAACTACCCCAAACGATGATGGTAATGCCGATTACTCGACTGTGCTTCTTTATGCAAATACTTATTTTCAACAATATAATTAATCCTTAAACCGTAAATGTGGGTGCTTCGTGGCCGAGTTATTTCGACCGGGTTGAAAATTTCTCGCAAGGTAGTGGGTATGAAATCTTTATTTTATTTGCGTCTAAAAAATGTTATTTGGCACGAGTTTTACGATAACCATAATTTAGAACGTTCGAAGATGTTATATGAATTTTTAGGGGACTTTTTTAACAAGCGTTATCTATCGAGAAATGCATCGGACATGAAAGGCTCGCGATTACAGTTTAAGGGCACCGTGAAAACGTCTGCAGTCTAAAAATTAAGAAAGTAGAGCCTCGGTGCTAACTATGCTTTGGATATTGTACGTCCTTTTTTAAGGATGCGTGCTTCGAATCAATTCCGACTGTATCGTGTTTTTCTATAATTGCTAAAAAATTGTTTAAGTTTGAAGAATTATCGTTGATGCGGGTGTTTTCCTTTCAATTTCCTTCTGAAATATTTTTTTCCTTCTTAGAGTATGCTGAAAACTCGTAAGAGTCTCTACTTGATGAAACATAAATGTTTCGTATAGAATGCATAATATATTAATATATTTCGCATAATATAATTTCGCTAGTCGCTGTAAATAGCTTATTCTTACGATGGTTATATCAATATTGAAAGTTAATTGTTAAAGGACGGAGAGTTATTCGGAATCGATCAGACTTTCTGGGAAACGCCATTGACGAAGAAGAAACCACCGGAACCAATGGTACATCACCTGCACGCCAAACGTCCGGTAAAACGACCAGCCATACTGCGCAGCAGTATGATTTCCGGTTACATTGGCAATGTGAGACGACACACTCTAATACAACGAAGAGTCCGAGCACTCCAGAGACACTAAAACACCCTACATTTTCGACCAAAAGAGATGCGTTATTACTGTTATTATCTTCACCCTTTCGTTCCTGTCGACGCGGCCAAAATGGAACTACGAAATAAATAGTGTAATAATAGAAAAAAAGAAGAAATAGATAATAGAATCGTAAGGTGTCACTTTGATCAGAAGCTGATCTTGTAAAAATCGTAATTTATAAGTTTATTTGTCGTGTAATAGGGAGAAAAAAATATACACAGATTGTGACTGTTAAATAATTTAGGAATAAAAGAGTTAATGTAATTGGATCAAAGACTGAAGATCAAATGACAAAGAGGATTTATTATTAATCATTATTTAAATAACAAAAAATAAGGTATATAATAGGACGAATGGATCAGCTTGTATAATAAATGGATAAATAGGATATTGTTCAATTTAGACGAATTAATTCTTTAAAAAGATATGATGTTATTTATGTAAAGAGAATAGGAAGATTCGCCTGTACAAAAGGTCAGTTTTTTGTTTTTTGAATAAACGAATAAACTTCGAGATGAGCGATTGCAAAAATTAATTATTGAAAAGAAATTGATTGTACTATAATCGAAGATGATAGAAAAGATCTTAACGAAACTTCAACGAGGAAAAGAATTTATAAGAATTACACGAAAATACTTCTTCTCAAAATGTATCTTTTCCAAAATTTCTACGTCGACAGTGAATATAATTAATAATCATCATACAAGTTTCTCTAAAATCTTTGGAAATACCAAAAGGTACGATTTCAAGCTTCGTTGGTCTTTTCCAAGAATTCACTCGAACAACGCGTGTAATTAATAATAATTAAACAAGCTGGAGGTTCGAGCTGGACAGACGTTTAGTTAATTGCCGAAATTAGCGACAACATTGGGCTTGACATGTGGCTCCATTTAGAACCGACACATTCGTCGTGCTCCGATTTCGTTTCCCATTCCTTTGAAAAACCATAAATCGGGCGGTCGCGCGGCTTTCCTTCTTGTTCCAGGTTGGAAGCTCACCGTGGGTGGTTCACTAAGAAAAGAACATAGAAAAAGCGGGAGACAGAGGCGCGCGGTCTCTCGTTACGTTGCAGATTTTCGTATCCTGTTTAGTCCCAACGATTTATCACAATTTACTATGGGATTTTTCAACGACCCCGCTATCAGTCTACGATATTCTAAAAAAATTCGAGAAAAATTTCTAAACGAATCTTCGTCTTCGTTCTCCAATTCTTCCGTCTAACGTTATATTTGTCTTCGATGAAAGAGAATAATTTCTTCTTTGGAGTCTCCTTTTTTTGTACGTTGAATTTTGTATAATGATTGGCGTGACTAGCTTCGGTGAAGAAATGAAATTAAATGAGAGATTCGAGATTGATTTCAACGGTCTCCTTTAACTTTCTTTAGAGAAGGGAAAGGGTGAGCTGTGTTTTTTGAAGCCGCTTCTTCAGTTTACCGAATGAAATCCGAGACGAATTCATGGCTCGTCATTTGACACGACTAATGGGCTCATAATGACCGACCAACGTGTTCCTGGTGGCCAGGCACACCCAAATTCTTCGGTCATGCGGAAAATAAGTACCTTTGGCCATACTTCACGGTGAAATTTTATTCCTTCTATTGTTTCAGGCAGTTTCAACTTTCTGTTTATTCTTCGTAAAAGGAAAATAATAGAAGAATCTATGAAATACGTAATTATCTGAAATCTGAAATTATGTTTGTAATTCACACACAATCCACAAAGATTCTAATGCAACCAACCTCAAACAACAGCATGAAAAATCTCTCTCAACAAGCATATTATTCCTACCTAAACTTACTCAAACTTGGTCAAACTTGGTCAAACTTACTCAAACTTCTCCAAACGATGTTACAAACTACAAAACTTCTTTAAACGTTAAATCCATTTACACCGATCACGTCCAGCCAACAGAGTCTCTCAAACTAAATTTCAAACAATATAACAAACTACGTATCAACAAACATATCATCTTCAAGAAAACTTGCTCAAACTTCGTATCGTTTGCGTCAAACACATTGGTCCCAGAAACCATTATGTCCAATAACTTTGCTCGAACCATCCAAACCAACGAAAACAATCAAGAACAATATTCCCCAAATTAAACCTAACCACCTTCGATCCTCCATCTACCCAACCTCATCCGCAAAAGAAATAATCTTGATCTGGAAGCAACGCCATAGTGGCGGTTTCCGTATTTCAAGGAGCAACGGCCTCGCGTTGACAGCGGAAACGAGTGTGAGCTCGTAAATGCAAGATTGCCTGCCCGTTTTACGAGCTTTCTATCGCGTTTTCGGGATTATTTGAGAAAATGGAATCCTTTGTAAAACCCCACCTTTCACGATTCTCTCACCCCGACACTTAGAAACGAAGGTTCCCCTTGCTCCAGGATGGACTGAATAAAGTTCCTTGCACACATTTGGCAATAAAATTGAATCATTTGGAACATAATTCAATATATGTATTAAATTCTGAATAATTTCGATATGTTACGACTACTGAGAGGTTTCTTAGGTATCGACAGGAATCTTTACAGTTTGGAGAAGACTTAAAATTCGTGTAAGTTTGAAAAATATCGTGATAAATCTTGAAATTCTTGATAGGCTCGAATAAATTTTCAGTTTTCAGTCTTTAAAATTCGTATATGATCTTGAAATTGTTAAAAGTCTGGAAAGTCTTAGTAAGCCTTGGGATTGTTGGGAATCTTGAAATTCTTCGTAAGCCTTGACAAAATCTCGAATCTCGATAAGTTTCGAGTCCTTGGAATATCTGTAATTTCTAAAACCATTTAAATTACTTGAAAATCGTAATAGTCAACTTTCTCATTTTCAGATTATATCGATCTACTGGTCGAACAATTTCTGAAACTTAGTTCCGATGAATCCAATCGTAAGACTTGATTTCAAATCACGCGGCTAGGTATTATCGTGTGGAGGGTGCTTAAAAGCGAAGGATCGCCGAGCGTGTTGGAAAAATGGTGTCGAGGAAAAGGGTGGAAAACGTGAAATGCAAACCAGCTGGAAAATCGTAAAAGCTGGAAATGTAACGAAACGTAATCGGGGCCGGCTGGTCGAAACACGGTGGGCGTTGCACCGAAAGGAAGAAAAGGGGATGAAGGAGGATGAAAGGGGATGAAAACGAGATATCGCGGCGCGTATGGCGGTCGTTTTATTGCGGCCGCGTCCTTCAACGAAAGTTGCCGTAAAAAAGAGCCGCGATCGTAAAAGTTTCAGCCGACACTTTTCTCTTATCGACTACTCTCTTTTCAAACTTTCTTCCATATCCAACGACTTTCGACGCTAATGAGCCGTGTGCGTTCAAAGTAGTATTATAGGGTGCACGAGGCGTTTTCCTTTTTTTTGGTTACATTGAAACTATTTTTCCTTCCTGTCCCTAGAATCAGAAAATTTTTTGTAAGGTCGACTTGTGCGTGACGGTATGGTGATTTGTTTCGCTCTTATGTCTGTGGTTTTGCCTGAAAGGGGGCGTTGATTGTGGGAGAAGAAGTTATTTGAGAAGAAGGAAATCTTTGGAGATGTCTAAAGTTTGTTGATAGAGTTTGAAGTTTTGGAATTTATGTATATTTGTATTTCTGTCTGGTGGGATTTTTGTAGTAGTAGATGTTTGGGCGATTGTAAGATACACATCTGAAAAGATTAAATACAAAAATATTCCATTAAATATGAAAAGGTATAAGGATAATGAAAATTCTAACAGAGATATTACAAATTTCAAAGTATATTTTCAATAATATTTTATTCTATTACAACGAATTATTCTGTTATTCTCTAAATAAACGATAAGCTTTAGAGAATAGTGGATAATTCAAAGAATAGTGTAACGATATGAATTAACTTGACAGATATATCAACTACTTAGACAAGATTTATTATCTACTTATCGTCTCATCGAAGAACTCCTTTCCAAAGGATATTCACAGATTGAACCTGTACCTATAGCTACTTCGGATTGAAACAAAAAATTCAAATTTCCAAGAACCAGGTCAGTTAAATCTCACACTGTTCGCAGCTTCAGTATCCATCATCGTCATTCATCCTCCACAATTTCTCAACGACTCGTCCAGCAATAACCAGATACATTCGATTCGGTTTCTCGACTCGAAAACCCTCTGCGTAATCTTTCATAGCGATTTCTCTGTGCAAACAAACAATTTTCTGCTAGCAGGGTGTAAGAGCGGCCCGTAGAAGGTAAAAACGCGTGGATACACACGTGCGCCGCGGCGAAGCGCCGACTTTCCGGCCAATTTGCGCCGATAAAACCGAACCAACCGTGGCTACCATCTCGAGGACGCGTCCCGCCACGGCAAACCGGCAATTTTCACCTTCCACGCAGCCTGCACTTCCTTCTCTCTTCTACCAACGATCATATCCCCTTCAGAATGTTACACGGCCGCCTTCTCCGACGATCCTCCGCTTCCTACGTGATTGCTCGGCAACTACTGTTTGTTTAACCGGCCACTCCGCCCAACGAAACTACCCTGTCGAAGATTTTCGCAATTTCCGCCGCGTTCAGGCTCTCTTTCACGCGCGATCCTGCTATTTTCTCGTTTTTTTCTTCTCCCATTCTCTTTTTAGTCTTTCTTCGTCTTTTTCGATTTTCGTTCGCTTTAAGTTCAGTTCGAAGAGGTAAGGGCAATTCTTTTTGTTAGAATTCGCGATACCGTGGCTCGGTCGGTACGTTGGTTTCCGAGGAAGAGCGAAGATCGAGAGTACCGGATTGCGGGAGAACGAGTTGAAATTGTGGTTGCAATTCCGTGCAGCGCGGTTTACTGCCACGCGGAGAGGTTTCGCGGGTCCGAGTAACGTTCGCCAAAATGGAGGAAGCCTCGATGGTTTCCGGGACGCTCCTGATGGAGTGAGAAGACTGCGCGAGACTCGCTCCCGTGGATTTCAGGCGATTCGCTAGTTTATGACCGTTGTGATGGATTTTCTGTCGTTTTATCTTTCATCGTTTTTATCTTCTTTTATATCGAATGCTTGCGAATATACTCGCAAGCATACTTTCTTTTGGAGTATGATTTATTTAGAAAGATCCTCTTCGAAGTAGAAGACAGAGAACAAGAGAGTCTAATGCAATTTAATGCAAGTTTCGTTCGTATATTCTGTTTCTTATTGATCGCATAAATATGAGAAGAATTTTGTGGTAAATCAACTACGTACAACACCACAGAAGTATATTAATCCTTGAAAATCTTGATAAGGCTCCCTCATCCACTTGTTCCTTATTATATGTAGGTGTATCTATGTACAATATTTAATATAGGTTTACATTTTGTTTCTTATGAAATGCATAAGGAGGATTTCCTAGTAATTAAATCAAATATAGATTCCTGCTGAAGATATAAATACACATATAAATATTATATATATCAGTAAAGAATCAATATACCATCATAATAAAGTATATAACTCTGGTAAAATAAAATTAAAAGAATATCTTAATAATTGCATACCGTGATCCCATTAAACTCAATACAAAGTTAATGAAAATCGGTACATATAAAATAATCACGAAGGCTAATATAAAATTAATATCAACAAATTATTATCCGCAAACCATTCATTTCGACTATTAAAAAATGGAACAATCCAAAAGACCAATATCCTTCAATACTAAAAGCTTTAGCAACAATCTTTTAATACAATCTCTTTAAAACCAACCAAATTTTTATTTTCGTCTATCAATCACAATCTCTGAACGCAGAATACTAATTATAAATTATACTTTACTCCACGAGTGATTTAAAGAAACATTAAACGAATAACTCGTAAACCGGCAGCCATTTATAGAGCCGAGTTCGATCACTATTTTATCAGTGTTGCATACACACGTACGAAAGCGGCCATTCATATGGGCAAAGTAATTCAATTTCTGTCCATTATCCTCGGGCTGGCGGCGGGACTCGATTTGAAAACGATAAGCGGCGTAAAAGGTCGAATTAAAAGGAGTCGTGGCGATTGCTGGGTCTCCGGTTCTACGAGCGATTTATGCTGGCGCATAAAAGTCGACAATACCCGGCTTCCCATTAAAATCGATGCCCGTGTCCGACCCGCTTTACAGCCGAGCCGTAAACATTAATTAAAACAAGAAAAATCAATGGCGTTGTTAATTTTTCGGATCGTGATGTGGGTCGTGCCGTGGCGATACTTCACGCACGGTACGCTCGTGATAATATCGTTCTCTGGTACAATGGTAAATGGTAATTATGTTTCTTCCACTCGTAGGAGGCTTAAAGGATGGGGGATGTCGAAATGTTATTTTCACATGGATTCCATGTTGTAAAACTTTTGCTCCGTAAATAGGAATATAAAAGGGAATATGAAGTTTTATTCTGCGATATTTTAGCTTTGTAAATTTAGAGGACGCAGAATTTTACTTCTCGGCGAATTGTAGTTTCATAAATTTAAGAGAATTTTACGTTGGGAGATTTACGTTGTGTATTCACGAGAGCAAAGCTTCAAATCTTGGACCATGCGAATATTGCAACATCGAGCATCTACTTTGAACCAAAAAACTCTACGAAACTTGTAGGTTTCTACTTTCGAAGTTCTGAAGCTTAAAATTAAACCGCAATGGTTGCGTATTTATACTAGTTCAAAAATTCATAAATTCTTACTATTAGAATTCTCTCTATAATCTTTTTAAATCTGCAAAATGTTCAACTTCCCGAGCTTCAAGCTTCAAAGTTTCAAAGCCAAAATTTCAAAAATTCCAAATTCTCTCGAAAATGCTCGATCCAAATACGCTAAAAATCTCAAATTTCTTCAATTAGAGCTGCATCATTTCAAAATTCCCACTATTACTCGTCCCATTAAAATTTCCCAATAAACGTCGACCTGATTTACATGAAAATTTCCATCGTCGCAACGATAAATCTCGCGGGGTTTAATCTCCATAGAGATTCCGTAACGACGATAAATTCCAACTGGAATCACGGATGTCCCTGCTAATTTCGTAGACCGATTTAACCGACTAGATCGGTCCGTCGGATCTCGAAAACGTGGGTCACGTCGCTATAAAACGTCGACAATTACAGAGATACGCGAAAACAGCGTCAATTACGGCAATTAGCGAGGTTCGCGGAATAGCGTCGTGTCAAGGTGTTGGTAAACTCGATAAAAAGCTCGTTGTACGCGTCCATTTTGTTTTAAACACAAGTTGTCGTGGCCACTGTTCATAAAATCCTTATCATCTCTATGGTTTATTTTATTTCTCTTTTTTAATGGTTTTTATTACTCGATAATGAAGTGAGCCGTTTTTCTGTGAATTTAATTAGTTTGATTTACTGTAATTACAACAGGGACTATCGCTTGTGTAGCGTTTATCGGATAGGTAATCTCGAGTAAACGAAGTTAGTTACGCAGGGATCAGTTATGAATAAAATTTTACAGATAACAGTTATTTTGACTCGTTTTCCTTTTCCCTTTCCATTCTGGGAATTCTTTGATGTCTCTTGAGCTTGGAATTCGAATCTATTTAATTTTGGAACTTTGAGCTCTATGAGTCTCAAAACCTTGAGACTTGATATTGTAAACTTTCTATCAAGCATTGAAACCTTTTACGATTGCGAATATTTAGATTTAAAAATTCCAGCTAATAAATGCTTCAACTTCGCGCAACGTGACGTTTCTTAACGTAAAGAAACTTAAAATTTGTATCTTCCAATTAAAAAATTAATTAATTAAAATTTCCAATTAAAAATTCGTAAAGTCATAAAAGCTTCGTAAAATCATAAAAATCTGTCGAACTGGAATCTCCGGCCTTCATACATTTCCAATTCAAATTCTAGCTGCAAAATTTCCAATCTAACAATTCGGAAGATCGCGAATCTGTCAAACTTAAGTTCCCCAACTTTTCGATGCGAATCTGAAAATTCCAATTCCATCCAACCTCCACAGACCTGCACCTTGACCCTAACAATTCCGCAAGATTCGTCAAAAATCAAAAGGACACGTCTGTCCAGAGTCCACAAAGGCGTCCCTTGATGTTTCACCCCCGTGTGTCGCACAAAGGGGCGGCAAGAATAACATCGTCGTGGAAGAAAAGAGAGTCCCAACGCGCCGAGTACATTACGCGTTGTGTGCTTACAGTTTATAGGGTGGCTGCCGGCGATTATCCCCCGGCAGTTAACTCAAATTGCATTATGGGAGGGCTGGTCGCGTTCTGGGGCCGATTGCGGGGTGGGCTGGAGCTTTCCAACCCCCTCACGATCATCGGGGACCTCGTAACACGCTGTGCACTTTACAAACGAGCCGTATTTGCACGCGTTCCCCGTCCTTATCGATCGTGATAACGGGGGTGATAACGCGGCTCATCGGCTGTGAAACTAATTTTCCGCATGGAAATGATAATGGCGTTGTCCGCGAGGGGAGAAGTGATTTCTTTCCCGCTTGCTTGCATAATCGGTGAAATAATTGTAATTGCGTTGCCTCGGTTACTCGGCATTTCATCTATTAACTGTAAAAGATGAGTTCATTTGTTGGCTACATTGCGTTGGTTATAACTTTGTTCCTTCAGAGGATTTATAACGCATAGATTTTTCATTTTTAATTTGTCTTTTAAAAAATAGATCATGTGAAAATAATATATTTAATAATTAAACAATGAATCTTCTACTGGGATAATTTAATCTGAGAAAGTAACATTATCGGGTTGAATCATTGCTTATATAATAGTAATCGATCTACATTTGTAAAGATTGAAATGAATTTAATCAAAGTTAGGTGGCGTGCGTTTTAAATTTATTTTCCATTCCTATTAATTGCCTCCTTCTCTGCTATTAATTGCGAATTCTTGTTCAGCAGTTAATTGAACAAGTTCTAAGTCCAAAGATTCTAATCCATTAGAAAGTAAAGTGACAAACTTCCATTCTAAACTGAATCTCCCTCTTTAAAATAATCTAAAATAATCTAAAATATTTATAATTAAACCTTTATATCTATAATTAATATACACAGTGGTGTTTTCGTTTCGAAAATTGATTAATCTCAGCTCTCATCGATCTCTACTCAAATTGCGTTAATTTCGAGTGCAACGAGGCGCGAAGTGTGCGCACACGCGCGCTCTTGGTGGTACGCAATGGGGCATCCCCGGGTCTATTTGTTTAATGGGGATTATTGCGTAGCCCATAGGCTAGCGGATTGAAATCAAATGACACGTGACGCCCTTTTACTTTCTTTCGCCTCTTTGTGCTCTATGGAGTGAACCGTACGAAACGAGCTTGTTACAGAATATTCGAAATCGATTCTCTTTTCGGAAATGGAAGGAATCGTCGATTTTAATCATCTCTTAGACTCCGGTCACGAATCATCGATTGCGAGAAGCAAACAATAAAACTTCAACGTCCTTCTACGAATTTTAACGGTCATTTTAACGTTCGATGTTGGAAGAAATTTTTGTAAGATTCAGATAAGTCGTGGAATAAAATTGGAATAGGGTGCATAGTTCGATGTTCGTGTCTTTTACGTTGAGTTAACGTGTGATTAGGTATGGAACGTGACTTCACTGGATGTTGCAGCACCTTCGAAGTTAAGTATCATACGATTTAACGTCGATACTGCTCACCATCATGTTCGCAACTTCGAAGAATCGCTCGAAATTACACGTTCTCGATACGCGCGACCGAAAAAATCGTAACGACCTCGCTGCGGGTTAAAGTCTCATTCGCACTTGAAAGTTGATACGTAATGCAACCTTGAAATCATACTCCAACACATTCATTAGCACGTTCTTTTCGCTGAAAACCTTCTGCATACTACGACAATTCGATCTCAAAAAAGAACGTCGTCAATATTAAATTATTTAAATGATCTTTCTATAGAATATTAAGATAGTGCATATTTCTTAAATTATTTCGTATGCGATTTTAAATTCTTAATAAAGTGTTTGAGGAGTTAAAAAGTTCGAGAAGAACCTCCACTGTATCGTTATAATCACTTGTTAAGTATATTGTCTGAAATAAGAATGGAAGTTCCTTTACAGGGATCATCGATAACCGAATATGGAGAATAAAAAGACATTTCACACGGTGCGAACATCTATTTTAATATAAACCACGCATACAATAAATGGCGTATAGCGTGTTCTAATTTATTAGTACATCAGCTACATTTTTTTAGTCGTAATATTTCGTATCAAAAAATATAAATACCACTGCAACTTGGTTGAATAATTCTATTTCTGTATGGTCGAATAGCGCAAGTGTGGTCGTGGCTTAACTCGTGGCTCCAAAACTAGCCAATCTTCGCGCGAAGTTCGAATTTGCGTAAAACGACGTGATGTAATATTAAATCAGCCAGGCCCGCGTCGTATACGATCAGATTACATTATGGCAGAAAATTGCAAGCGTGCACCGGGCTTAACGCGCCGCGTGAAACGGCGTGCGAGATCTTCCTCGTGCAACTATTTTGCAAAACTGCGCTTCCAGCGTATACCTGCTTAACAACAAACGTTGCAAACAAATTCAATCACTCGGTCCATTTATTGTAAGACGCGTTTTCAGACTTTATTATACAAATTCCGCGCTGCCAGACATTGTAAAAGAAAGCTTCCATCATTCGATAGCCCATATACATAATCTTCCGACCAGTCCAATCAGCTTCAATCAATTACCAATCTGTTTGCTACTCTCAATCTTATCGTCTATACGTTTTATGCTTCTTATAAAATCTTTTTAAACATTTTTTTTTTTTTTTAATGCAGCTACTCCATTTTTGCAGGTTCGTAAAAGAAACATCGGGAAATTGAATCGTGAGAATTTATCAACGGTGCTGGAGATTCGATCGCCTAAATGGCGTCGATCAAGGGACATTGACACCATTTCTGTACGCAACTCGAACGAAAAACAAGTACGTTTTGATTCGCGCCCCACGATTGCGAAATTCCAAGCAGAAAAAACAATCTGAGTGAGCGTTGATATTAATTAGGTAATTTAAGGCGGTCGAAGCGTCAATAAACCAATTAAGAAGCACAGCTTGCTGCCTGTGAACCGGAACCATAGATAATCTAATACGCCATTCCACAACGTTTCATCATAATTACATCAGCTACGCAGGCGATAATCTTTTTCTGTCTTGTTTCTTGGTTAATACTTTGTCCATATTTTTCTTCTTCATCTTGTCCGTTTTTTCTTAGAGGGGGGCTTTTATCAGTTTACGTATATATTTATATCTACCGAAGGTTTCAAAATTGGTGACGTTCTAGCAAAATTTAGTGACATTAATCGATATAGAAACTTCAATTACTAAACAAATTTCACGTTACGACACAGAGTGGCTGTAAAAAGTATTCTTACATATCCTTATCTTTTAATGAGACATTTTTTTTCTCAGGTTCTACATTTCATTTTCATAATATCCACTTTTTATGGTCACATGAAAGTATCATTAAATGATAAGAAAAATTTATTTCGACGTAAATTAATACATTCAACGCAGTTTCTGCGATTGCTACTTTCCATGAGAAACGTTGAGAAAAATCTCCTTTTACTTCGTTTTACTTAAAAGATGCTTAGAACACACTGTGTATTGTAGAGAAATATTAAAAGGAAAATAATGTCGGTATGATGTATCGATATTGCTCAGCGAAGGTCTTCTACCTCCTCGATACATGTATCGATACCACATTGGAGATGTTAATTAGGATGTGAATGCTATGATATAAGATGTTAAAAGATTACATGCAGTAAGATGATTCCCAGCTTTGAAATGATATGTCATGACACATCCACGAAGATAAATATATTTATTATAAAAGATAATAGAAAGTCGATACCACAGAGTCTGACGACTATAAGAAGATAACTAAATTTTCTAAAATCACCAAACTCCGCAACAAACAATAGAAGAAATGTTCTGTTGCCACGAACCGCCCTTCTCGTCAAATGTATGACAATTATTTATCGTAAAAAATAATAGAAATTCGATACGACAGAATCCGACGTTCTCAATCGTCCTCAAAAAGATACCTAGATTCTCTAAAACCACCGAACAAAGTTGGTAACAAACAATGGAAGAAGCGTTGTGTTACCATAATCCACCCTTTTCCTCGACTGTATGACAAGGAAGAAGACGGGGTTGGCGGTGAATCACAGAACAAGTTCCATGCAAATCCGCGTAACGGGACCGTTTATTCGGCCCATAAAAAGCCCAATAAAACCTTCTTCCGAGCGAGAAGATGGCCTGTCCCCTCTGTCCACCCCCTCGCCCCCTTTGTCGCGCACCCCCGACAGAGGATAAATCGTCGGCTGGAATAAAGGATACACCGCGGGGGCGTCGTGAATTCTCGTTACGACTCGTATCCAGAAACGGAGAGAAATCGTTCTACATATTGCCTGGAATTGATCTTCTCCCTTTCCCCTTTCTGCCATCTTTCTTCGTTCGTGGAAACTTCCACCCCTTATTCCGACCAATTTCCCTCTTTCCTCCCCTTTCAAACTTTCTCGTTTATTTTTATCTTTCCACGAACCGCGTGGTTTTCGGAAAGATTCGGACTGTAGCTTTAGAAAACGAGAGGCCGGGCTTTTCGTGCCAGGTGACGAATGGCAGAGGGAATTTGGAAAACGAGGACAGGTTCGCCGAGGTTTAATTAACGAGCTCGATCGAATCGCTTGTTAGGAGAACCGTTCGGAGGAGGATGATTTAGAGACGCGTCTGGTAGGATTTATGAACCTCGGTATATTTGGAAACGTGGTTTTTGGGTTGAGTGCGCGGGTTTTTGTCAGGTTTCTAGATTCAGAATGCGTGTGATAGTGTTTTAATTAATAGCGCGGTTATTGCTAAAAGTGTTTCATAAACGGGGAAACGATTCGAATTTTTCACGCATATCGATATCCTCGCTTTTTACAATCTCGTTTCAGTTACAGAATCGTCTCTTTTGAAAATCCTTTATGTTGAAGCATTTCTAGCGATAGAATGTAATTTTCTTATTCGTTTTTCTTATACAGATACTCCTCTTCCGATTTTTATTAACGCTTTTGCATACTGCGCAAAGGTTGATACAAAAATCTCGGATGAAATTATATATATTGGAATATAAAAATAGCCGACAATTACTTAGATATATTTAAAAATACTGTCAGCTCACAGATTTCGATGATTTCTTAATAAACCTCCTAATAATAACTGTTAAAACCTACGCTAATATATGCGTTAGTATTGGTTGCTAATCACCTTACAACGAGGTACACGTATAGGAAAAAGTTGTTCGAAATGTTGATTTCTACAACATATTCAAAAATTATCGAAACGGTGAGGCGCCAATACTTCTGTATAATTATCGAAAGTAACATATACTTAAAGAAGATGCTTAAAAAGTACTAGAAATAATTGTTCGAAAGTTCATGATGCTATCGAAACCTTCTAATGGCGTATACAAGAGAAATTTTTGCGCGATGATAGACGCGTTCGCAGATCAACCGGAAGCCAGTCGAATAATCCGTCGCTGCTGCGTTGACACTATAAACAGGGTCTCGGTGTTGGGAAAATATTATTCCAAGGAGGGTCCGTCAGAACCCTTCAGAGGGCCGGTGAAAGCGATACACCGTTTTGTATCGGCGCCAGGTGGCGAGCCTTGTAGATAACATTAAAGCCAATAAAGAAAATATCGCCGGCTAAGTAGAAGGAACCTGACGAAGAGGGAGCACAGTTGGAGTAATGGGGAGTAATAATGGCGAAATAATGGAAAAATAACAACGAATCGATCTTGGGGACTAAAAGCTGAGTAACGTTACATTATAGTTTAATGTAACAAGAAGAATAGTAGTGTTATTAGTTAGCGAAGATTGGTATGTATGTATTTGGAGCAAAATTTTTCACAAGATGAGAAAATGGATAAACGAATTGGTAAATGAATGGTTTAAAGGATCATGGTTTAAATAATTTTCTGTGTTTGACAGTTTGAGGGATTAAAGGGTTGCTGGATCGATGCGAAATAAATGTGCGATTATTATTTAGAATGGCAAATAAAATTACGAAAGCGAAGTAGTTTGAATTACAAAGAAGTGGATAATATTTTACATTTGATTATTTTGACAGTCGAATGATTCAACGAAATATTAAGTACATTTACAAAAATCATATGTTACCCTTACGCTTCTCACTTGCGATTTTCCATCAAATATCAAATTGTAATGTAAATTCGTACCGTTTTTATACGCATATTACATAATATATTGTAACAAATATAAAAGTAAGACGAATTTATATTACAAGCTAATATTTCACTGATGATATAAATTCGACTGTACAAGAGAGTTCAGCCAGCATCATCCCTCTTGTCAGCTCCCTAAACTACCACCCCTTTCGCAATTTCAATCGCAAACTTTCCAAATCTCCTGCTTGTCGCATAAAACATACAAAAATCTTGAAATCCCGCCAAACGAACGTAAAAGGGAAACCTAAAAGAACCCTGAGAAAGATTTCTAAAAAGTTAAAATTCTGTCAGATGCAAAGAGAACCGGCGAAATTCCACGAAGGACCGAAGTACCGCGAAAAAGAAACGGCGCACGTTGTCGGAGGAAATTTAATTGCCGGGCAAACCGGCGGGAACACGGTGTTCCGTCGGCGTGGATTTCGCTTCGGCCGTGTTTCCATCGAAATCAAAGGCGACCCGATCGTTCGAGTGGTAACATTAAGTGTTTCGACAACGGGCGTGTTCGAGATAAGGGCTACACGGTCCTCTCTTCCTCGCGACCGACAGATGCGCAGCGAAAGTCGATCGCGAGTAGAGCGTGCCAGGCTCTTCTTTCTCCACTGGTGAAAATAAGCCGGCAGATAAGGGTGAGAGCAACGTTGTCGTGTCGCTAATTTATACTCCTCGAAAGAAAGTTGGTTCCAGTTCGGAGGAAAGCACGTGCCCAATATTTTGTTCTCTATTTTCTTTTTTTTTTTTCTTCTTTTTTTTAATATGTACTCATGTGGCTGAGAGAGAAAGTTTCTTCCGAATTTCTTCTTTTTCTGGTGCCTCGAGAGTTTAGGTGCTCTTAACTTTTTATTACGTTCTCAGCTTTTTTAGAATTGGTCTTTATAATTGCACGAGATGATATCGTGTGTGATAAAATGACGTATTATTCATTGGGAATTCTTTTCACTAAAAATATCTTTCGTTTATTTATATCCGAATTGTCGATAATTCTTTCTCTACCTTTTCTACGTATCCCTAGACGAGAATACGAAGATCTGTTCCGTTATTTATTTTATTATTATATTCACTTTCATTGAATTCGTGGCTTTGCCAGCTGTCAGACTTACAACCGTACATAAACTCCACACAGTACAAGGATACTAATTTTCTTTTACATTTGTGACACTTATTGATCTAGTTCTTATTCCAGCTATCTTAGTTTAACCTATTTTATTTTGTTTTTGTCTCCGTTCTATTATTTAACTTGATCATTTCTAAAAAGAAATAAATTCCAAACGAATGGCACGTAAAAGAAATATTTAAAAACAATATTCTGCTATTCTTCCTGCAACTTTTTTTAAAAAATACATAAGCAAAGCTATGGTAAATTATTCTGAACATATCTATAACTGTTTCGGCCGTAATCTATATGAAAATCTGCCATCTTGCTCATTAAAAAGATCTATTTTCGCGTGCCCAATTATAAACAATTTTTCCGCCATCCTTTTCACGTACCTCTGTCCAGAAAACAAAGATTCGTACTCCGTAGATCGAACCATTCTGCGAAAGGAAAGAAAGAACCTCTTCCTCTACTAACTTTCTTTCTCTCTCTCTCTCTCTCTCTTCCATTTGGTTGTTCGCTGGAACGCTGGAGGCGCGTTAACGATACCATCTCGAGGCGCTCTTCGACAAATTCATAAAGTGCAGTTCATAAAACGTACCCTTAAGATAGACGGGACCCTCTTGAGGTTGCGAGAGGGAGAGGAATGAGCAAGGCGGGGAGAGGGAGCTCGTAACTTCAGCGTAAACGGGCGTTGCGTTAAGTCGACCGGATAAAATGATGGCTCGTGCGAACGGAGGCAGATGCATCCACGTAAGTGCAACTCTTGGCACGTCATACCGTGTATCCCTGTCTCCTCCGTTCCTCTTGAACCTATCTTCGAGGCAAAGTCATCGACAGGGACCACGGGAACCCGTTCTGTGTCTGCTCGGAAACCATAAAAACGTCCTTCCCCTGATCGAGAAGCTTCGTCATATTGCAAATGGTTTCTCTCTTGCGTTTGAAATTTTTGGGCGATTTTAAACTATACGCTTTTTATTTGTGGTATTAGTCGTGCGTCTTATGTCTTACATTTTGGGATACCAGTTGACCATGCAATCTGACAATAAAAATCCATACAAAGACTCCACTGAAGAATATGGAAAAATGTGAAAAGCCTAATAACAAGGAAAGAATTCAAATTTTCAATTTTCCCAACCATACAGAGCATCCATTGCTTTCCAATTATTTCATAACTAGTCCGCTTCTTCCAAAATCCACGATATCCGCTTCCATTATCCATAAACCATGTCAATCTTGCAAACCACGCGGAGTGCTCTGCATTGCTTCCAAATTATTCAACAATTAGCCCGATTCTTCCAAAACAATATCCACGAGCCATAAATAAATCGCACGTTTAAAAAATCCAATTGAAAAAAGGTTGCAGCCAGCTGAACGATCAATCCCATCCCGAAGCGCGGATGCTAATTGCGGCGAAGAAGTGGAATTAATTAGCATTTGCTCGCGGTCCAAGGACCGCAGTAATATTCGTCAATGGCGTCTCAACCCCCGAGGGGCAAACATCTAGACGCCCTTCTCTCTCGAATAAACGAGGAGGAAAGACGAAGAACGAGAGGGATGTGTTAAAACGTATTCTAATGCGTGAATGCATGCGTGCTAGGCTGAGCGAGCGTGTGCACGATGGTTTAACAAGGGTCTGACAGGCTCGTTGCCGTTGTTATTTATCGGTTATGTCGGCGCATCTCCCATCTCGACGAGAGAGAACCTCTCTCTTTGTCCCTTTCTTCCTCTTCCTTCACCATTCTTCCATTTTCTTCTCGCTTCATACGCGTTTCTTCTTCGTTCTTACTTTGGCTCGTCTCTTTTACTCTTCGTTGTCAGCTCGATGTTCGCGCGCGTAGCACTTCTGTGGCCCTGCTTGGACACCAGTAGCGTAGAAGGGCTTCCTGTGATCCGGGAAATGACGCGATGCTGGATCCTTCAGGAGAATGGGCTATGGATATTGGTCATGAGGTCTCTTGGTCGTCCAAAAAATTGTAAATTAATTTTGTAAGTTTACGGCATTCTTCCTATTATCGTGATTTTTCAATGGATCCGAAATTTCTTCATTGGAAAATATTTTAAACATCCATTGGCATCCGCTTCACCAATCTGAGTTTATCGAGTCTTTGCAAAAGGTACTAGCTACCCCGAATTCCTCGCGAACTCTTAAGAATTTTCATAAAACCAATCAATCAATCGAAAACAATCTGTCTAACATCGAAACTAACTCATCGACGAATGTGAAATGCAAATTCCTCAGAATCTTCATCCCGGAAAATCTAAGCATAGAATACAAACTTGTCAAACGTCTACGAGCTCGATAAATTAAGAAAAGCTGTAAGAAGGTTAAATACGGATGTCCATATAAAATATAAGCTTGCAAAAGTGTTCGCGAGCTCGATAAAAATTGGCAAAAATCTTAAGAAACCTGAATATAATACAGAAACTACAAAATTGACCAAAGAAGCCAAGTAAAAAAGACGAACTTCCAGAAATGTTCGCAAACCTAACGGATTAACAAAAATCTTGAGAAACCTAAGTACGTGTAACATGGAAACTGCCAAATTGGCCAAAGTCTGAAACACAAGCTTCCAAAACTGTTGGCAAAGCCAGTAAATCGACAAAAATCCAAAGAACCTAGAATATAGAATAGATGGTGCAAAGAAATACTCACAAATTCACGAGAATGCGACCAAAAAATAGTGAAGAATTATGGAATACAAAATCTTGACAGGCTACGCCATTGGGAAAGACGTGGCTTATGGAGATGGCGAAGCGCGTTCTCCTGTGGTTTATACCGGGCTGAAGGGGCGCGGGTGGTGAACTGTTAGTCTGAAGCACGTGTTAAAAACATAACCACTTACTTCAATGGGCTCGGGGTTTATTTATCGCGCCTAGTCTCCCCCGCACACGGTTCGCCATGTTAATACGGTCGGGACGGTTGGCGACGAGATCGACGTTGCCTCCCTGATGGAAAACGAACCTGATGGGAAAAATTGTTTTCTTCAACGATGACGAGTGATTTCCATGCTATAGAGCAACCTCGATGATAACCACGTAGACGATGGAATTACACGAACGATGGAACACGTTTAGCTTGTTTCTAAGGCTGAGAACGATTAAATCGTTTCCGGTTGGTAAGCGTTTAATGGACGAACATTAGCGTGTCGATATCTTAATGCCACGACGGGAAAGCTTTTCGGTGGAAGTCGACGGGTTAACATCCTGTTTTGAGCGACGCTCACGTCTCGTTTCGCGTAATGGCGGTGGCGATGGATACGGTTATGGGTGGTTTTGATGACTCGCGGTTCGGTTGCGTGCAACCCCGGCTTGTTTGTAACAATAATAACGCGTTTGGTCTTGGTGCAGGAATTTGGCTGCCCGCAATGATTCATTGATACAATGATTGCGTTGATTCGATGCTGGATTTGGAATTCTTCGCGATATCTTTTGATTTATCCTTCTTTCCTTTTTTCCTTATTCTTGGATCGTTTTTATTATTTTTGTGTTTTTAAGAGGTTGAAAAAATAGCGAAGGTTTCCCAGCCGCTAGATTGGAGAAAATGAAGGATGAAAGATTAGAGGAAATAGAAGATGCAAGGTAGAGGAAATATGAAATTTCTGTAGTTGAGAATTAGCAATATTCAAGAATGTTCACTTGCGAAACAATGAACAGAACCAAGATTTAGTATTCCCTGGGAATTTCATAAAATTTTGCCAAAATTCTTCAACGTTACACAGAGATGAGAAAAGAAGCAGTAAAGGGTGAATGCACGTAATTTCTTTCAACAAAAGTTTTCCGCGCAGTTTCCCAAATTCTAAAGATTCTTATCACTTAATCACCTTATCCAAAATTTCCATAAAATTTCATAAAATTCCCTAAAATTCTCGACAGTTTCGTAAAGAGCCACTAAGGGTTGAATTCGCATAATCGAGCGGGGTTTTCGCGCGGCAGTCCACGGAAATCGCAGTTAACATCGGCTGGACAGATTTATCAGAGCTGTTCCCAGAGGAACGCTCTGTCAACGAGGCTGGCGACGCGTCCTGTGGGACGGCGACCGTTCATACATGCGAATCGGGAAAATTCTCGCGTGGAAATTTGCGCGGTCCATGCACACGCTACCGTAACAACAGCCATCAG
Organism: Bombus vancouverensis nearcticus; assembly: GCF_051014615.1. Classification (NCBI taxonomy): domain Eukaryota; kingdom Metazoa; phylum Arthropoda; class Insecta; order Hymenoptera; family Apidae; genus Bombus; species Bombus vancouverensis. The sequence continues at coordinate 8,396,096 of NC_134925.1, forward strand.
CGGCGAAATGGTATATGAAGATGAAAAGGGATGGAAGAGCGGCACGACGCCCTCGTTACGCTTTTAATCGTTTCATCAAGTTGTTGTTAGCGTGCGGAATGTGAGGCCATTTTGCGGGCGATTGGACCGCGGACCATCGGCCGTGGTTGTTTTCTCCCTGGTGGATTTTCGCGGCGATTTGCGCGGAATTGCCACGGCAAACGAGCTCGAATTTGACACTTGCGTTACACCATTTCTTCTCTTTCTATTCTTTCTCGGTTTTGTTTTTTTTTTTTTCGTTTTTTAATAGAAGTTTGGTAAGATTTCCAATAAATGCGTTGAAAGGATGGCGGTTTAAGGAGTGGAAAAATTGTACTTTGAAATTTGAGATATTTAATCTTGTCTTTCGCGTGACTAACGTTTTCATCTGTTTCTCTGCAGGCCATTTCTTGGCTTTAAATAAGTTTGAGTTAAAGCAAAGCAGACTTCCGAATTTGTTGAATAATTCGAAGATTTGTTGGGAATATCGTGGTTGTATACGTAAGATACGATTTTAAAAAATAGTCAATGAGAAAGTTTAGTAAGTTCGTGAAATGATTTAGAAAATTGCTTCGTAAATTCTTTTTGCAAGAAAGTTCGCTTAAAATCTGATTCGTCTTATCTTTTCAACAGCGAAAAGTTTCCTGGCATTCGTAAGATCTAATTCTAGTAAACCGTTTTTTATTTGTAGGCATTTATAAAGCTTCACTTTTGAAAGGTATGGTTCAAAAATTTATGATCGCAATCCTAAAGAAATAGTTTGAATCTATTAAACTCTTCTGAAAAAAAAGACCAAGATAAATCGTATATATTTCAAACATTTTCCCTACTACACAGACACATCTTGGATTTCCGTTATATAACCTAATCCATTCCAACAACATTCTCACATCATTATTTTTGAAATTCCTCCGTATTTCTTTATTTAGCCAAAGAAATGGACGATCTCCAATAACAATCCATCTGCCACCAAAACCATCAACGATATGAACCGAAAGATCAATCTATTCCAATCTGCATGATAAATGCCTTTTTTTGTTTTCTGTATTTATCGTTATTATTATTATTTTATTTCTGAAAAAATAAATTACATTACCTTCGGAGTACAGCTATTAATACGCTCTTTTCTTCTAACTCTCATATTTTTTAAATATTTCATTATCAAGATTCCTTGATACACAACTGAACAGAATTTGCTGGTGAGATCTTACAAGACACTAGTTAGAAATTACTATCTACCGATGTTAATAAATATCTTTTCATAGCAGCGATAAATTCGATAATGCGAGCAAATTTTCTGACAGTCTTCCTATAAGATATAAGTTGAATTGTCCGACTAATTATTCCATCCGATGAAAAATTACAAGACATTACAACTCGTAATACAACTTGCTAATTCACTGATATCGATATTCGATAAATCATTGCGCAAACACGGCCGAAAAATTATCTACGTATAATCGAGAAACATTCTCTGAATAGAGAAATTCAGAAATTAAGAAATTTTTTTTTTATTTATTTGTTGAAATTACAATCAATTCTCGCGTTGAGAATTTTCAGTAATTTTCCTGGCGTGGCGCAGTGACATGGCTGTTTATTTACAATAAGTTAATACTTATTATAGATAGGTATAATTTATAAATTAAGAAATTTGACGACGAGAGTTCGACAACATCCCCTGCAAAAACACGGTACGCCCTTAATCGCTTAAACGCGTTTCCGCCACAGGCCATCGAACAATCGAGGAAACGTGTCTGCATTCCCGTAGATATAGAATTACACTGTACGAGAAGCCTATACGAAAGGAAAGAATGATCAAGAAAGACTCACCTACGCGGTCGCGGTTTAATAATCAATTTCTTGTACAGCATCGTGCGAGTGCGGGATCGCGTTAACGAGGCCATAAATCCCGCGAGGAAAGCGTTGCTTTTTCCAGGGAGAAAGAAAAAAAAGGAGGAAAAAGAAGAAAAAAAAAAAGAAAAAGAGATGCATGAAACCAGCAAACCCGACATTCGATCTGTTCTCGAATCGGACTCGACTCGTAAAGATGGCCACCGCGGTCTCGCGCGAACCCTGTAGATTCTATCTCCTAGAATTATGTCTTTATTAGCCGGAATCTCTGTCCGATGAGCATAACGGGTCTCGCTGGGTCTGCAGGTGTCCGCTTGGACCAACGGGCAACAACGAAATGGAAAAACGAAAACGAATTATGCGTTTCGAGATCGTTTCGATCGAGATCGTCGTTAATCAACGTTCCCTTGCAAGATCTATAATACAGTTGGGGATGTAGTCAGATCTGGCTGGATCTCTCTTGGCTCTTCTTAGGTCCACGCGTTCGGTAGCCGGTTGTAAATCTGTCCAGGTTTTTCGCGTTTCGGGAACCGTTAGCTTTTCGTGCCTCTGGAAACGGGATCCTTCCAAGATTCTTACCGGATAACTGAGAGAAATTAGGAAAGTTCTGTTAGGCGACCTATGGTCTTCTTTTTCGGAATATACGTCGATCCTATCATGGAAAATGTGTTTTTCTTTTCCTTCCTTTTTTTTCTAAAAAGAGTGTTTGGTGAATAGGATCTTGAAGAATTTGTTCGCGTCACAGGTGCAAGATGTACAGAGCACTGCCCTTAGAATTTTTGGGAAAATTTGTAAAATGTTGAGGTTGAGGTTGACTGATCGAAGAACGAGTAGATGAATTTGTAATAGAAAAGTATATTGAAATAATTGAAGTTTATGCTGATGCAGATCCTTACTCTCTTAGTGTTACTAGGCAATGGAATGATAGGGAGCACGTTCATATATTTATAGCAAAAGGACATTACCAAAAAGGTTAACCTTATAGCTTTGGCTGGAGGCTACAAGGAACATAAATAGAAATCTGTTTATTAGTTCCTTTGTTCCTAGACCTTGCAATCCAAAACATAATGCGTATTCAAGGGTACAACAATATGCACCTCTCCTTATTTAGAATATTCCTGCGTAATAACAGTCTGCAGGTCACGGATATACATAAATAAAGATGTAGAGTTTTTTTTTGAAGTAGCTACTTCAACAGGAAATGTTCTGATTTCTAAATCAGATTTTAGAAAAATCTAGCTACAAATATCCCGAGTTCGCGAGCTCAGATTCCGAAGATTCTGACTTAAGGGATGTTTACTTAAAAGTTATCCAGATCTTGAATTACCAACGCTGAAAACTTCGGAGATTCCTATACAAGTTGTGCGAGAATAGCGAACTATAAAAGCCCGGACGTCGAAAGATGCGAAACTGAGAGAATCCTAAGTGACAGAAACACAAGCTTAAAAATTTCCAACTAGCGGAATTCTAAGTTAAACGCTCCGACTTTTAGAATTCCAATTCTGAGAGCTTCCGCCTTGAAAATTCCCGACATAAAAACGCCTACTGAATTTTGCCAGCTCGGTATCTTGAAGAATATCATAAATATCGCAAGAAAGGCACACGTTGGTTCTTTCGCAACCCTCTCAAGGCCGAGAGGCAAGACAACAAATTATATATCTATACGCGCATTTTTCCACCTTCAAATTTCCCGCGAATGCATAAAAATCCGCAGATAAATATCTATTAATGACCCTGCTATTTCATCCATCCTTCGATAATTCAGAACAGGAAGTGGCCGCGGTAGAATACGCGCGCACGTTTTCCGCTATTTTCTCGTAATCGGTTAAGAATAGTTAAGATACAGGGAAGGTCCTGCGGCAACAAACGTAATGACAACGAGAGACAAGCGGCAACGAGCTGGAAATGAGGAGCGATTACTATCGGGTGAAAACGATCGAATGGAAAAACTAGCGTCGTACGACCGACGAATAGAATAACGACAGCCTCGTTGATCACAGATATTAGGTGGCCATTAAAATTACCCCGGGCCCTGTGGAATATTCTAATAACAGGAAGATAATGTAATTGGCGGAGGCCGCGTAGCTAAACGATCGTTTAGCGTGTGCGTTTCGAGCAGTAAAACGGTCCTGATGGCCGCCGCGTCGTACGAATACAAAAGTGGATAATGTCTGGAAAGGTTCCGTTAACGGGGAGAAACACGCGAAATCGCGCAATATCCTCTGATAAAATGGCCCTCAGCTACGTTGCAACAATAATGGAATTGTATAAAACCGGCGGTAGTTAGAAGATTGTTAACATTCCTACGCGATGGACGTTTCGACCGTGAGCCGAGCACTGGAAGGTTGAACGGCGTAAAATCGCGTTGAACGTGTTTTCAGCGGCTGTTAAAATTCCTTCGTCCGTTGTCTCGTCAAACGTGGAATTCGACGAAACTCACGAATCGCTTTCGGAGACTGCATTTTAGTCGTTAAAGCGGAACAGTGAAATTGTAGGTAAACTTTAGCCTTTGTGCGATTATAGATTCTCCGACTTGATATTGGCTGTTGTGCAATTTTAAAAGAGAAAAAGAGAAGATTATTGGGGATCTTTCTCTGAAATGTAAAGCATTTGGAAAATTCGACGATGGGGGAAATAGCGTAAAAAGATTTGAAAGTTGGTGGTAGATTGTAACGAAGGAAGAATAACAATTTTAAAGATACTTCTGTGCAAGATTAATTGTACAATATGTATAATCTGTAAAAAGGTAGTCGAGTGGACATTACGTCGAGAACAAGCGAACGTTGATTCCAAAGTTCGAACGCATTGATAGACGTTCAAAGGAAATATGTAATTTCCAATTTTTCCAAGTTTTCTTCTACGTACAGCCCTCAACAGCTAGCGCTGGAACTGACCCCTGTAACCAATATAACCACCGGCAACGTGTCAATCAAGATCTCATCTGAATCCTTAAACAATCCTAACTGCGATATACTCTCGCTTAAAAATTGGAAACTTCAAAGTCTGTGAACCTGGAATTCCAAACTTCCTATTCGCAACTTCCCGAACTTGCATTCACCCCGTAACCGATATAACCGTCACCAAGACAACCAAGATCTCATCTGAAACTTTCCACGCTAATAAACTGTACGCTCGCTACTTAAAAATTCGAAACTCGTGAGAATCTTTGAACACGAAATTGCAAACTTTCGATTCGTACACGATCGTTCCTAAACTTATACATCAAACCTCTGAAGCTCATCCGCATCACCGGTATTCAAGATCTCATCTAAATTTTCGAACAGGACCTCGCCTTAAGATTGGCCTGCAACCTGCGCAATTTAGCCGTGGCTGATTTTATTCGGATTTCGCATGGACAAGGTCGTAACCAGCAGATAATCTCATTACAGAGAAAGGACCGGCTACCCTGACCGGTTAATAGAGCCGAGGCTGGCGAAGAGGGAAAGGAACGTGACACCGTTTCAACGAAGCGCCATAAACATCGAGCGTGAAAACTGTTGGATGTGGAAGAGGGACAAGGGCGGATTCGAGGATCGAGAACAATGGGGGAAAATAAGTAAGTGGCCGTGGCCAGGGACCGCCTGGTGGCCGATGCTCGACGATGTCCCATACGACAATGGCCAGAGTCAATGGTGCCCTGTTATCCGGGACATTATGGGGCATCGTTTGTCAAGTATCGCCACGGGAAACCAGCACGTCCGTATGTTCACCGATAGTTCTGTGGAAATGTCCGATCTCTGCTCGGTTTTTCCAGTCGATCTACTTTCAAAGAATGCGCGCTCGTTCGTTTCACAGTGAAGAATCAGACGAAGGAACCGTGTTTATGTTGGAAATTAGGTAAAGAGGAACCGTACAAGGTGTCGAACGAGAATTTACTTATTTTTGGAGATGATACGACGTGGAAAATTATTGCAGGCTTTTTATTTTATTGGAAATTCACCTATTCTTGGGATGCTCGTTGGTAATTTCGAACTTAGACTTGCTGATTTCTACTAGGTTGGGAGTAATTGGGAATTTTTATTTTATTCGATGTTTTTATATGCTCGAGCTGTCGTGGATTTTTGCAAAATGTAAAGTTATAATAGTTTAGAGATAATTATCATGTTTAACGTGAAATAACATTTCGCAACTCGATGTGTCTTTCGTGTGACGAATTGACACGAAGCTAGAAAAATTTACCGAATGTCCAACTGGACAAATTGTAAAGTACAAGTTAAATAATAAAGAAAAAAAATGGACACGATGGTGAAACATCGATGAAGCGAAAGGATAAATAATTAATTTTGCCCTTTGTCGTACACGCTAATTCTTCTTCAAAGGCAGAGGATTTTATTCGCGCGTCAAAGCGAAAAAGTTCCAAAAATATCATTCTATAAATGGTGGAATAATATGTTCTTTTACCGGAGAAATGTGTCAAATAATTTTAACGTAATGTAATTGGTAATTTTCATAATAATTTGGAATTTATAGATTGATTAACGTATAACTAAAGTTTAACGAAAATTTAATAAACTTAAAAGTTCAGAGTATCGTGACGAGAGTATAGTTGCGATATCTGATAAATCTAAAATAAAAATTCGGTATAACGAGAGTCATTTCCATCTTGAAAAATTGGAGAAAAAGAAAGAAGACCGCATAATATTAAAAGTACAGAAAAATTACACCGTGCTGCGTTTGATTGATCGCTGAACTTGTTTTAATTCTTTGCGCGATATTAAAGGAACAAATATAGCGCCGTTCCATTTAAGAAGGGTAAAGTAATCTTGTAATCTTTCAAAAAGAAATCGCCGAGGAAATCTCAATTACTACTGTGATTAATGTCCTGCTCGTACAGTGTGTTACAGAAACGCAACTTCCCACCGTCAGTTCTCGCGTGTTCTTACGCGAGATCAAAGATCACGAAGAATTGGAACCAACATTTGCAACAGCTAATCTAAGAAGCGCACGAACGCAAAGTTTCGCAGAAATTGGAAATAAAAATCGATCCTTGATTTCTTTAAAAGCGGTGGAATTTCCCGCGAGTTACGAAAACTTGTTGTCTTCCAAACTCTTTACTTTCACGAAAATGTTGGAAACAAAAATTCGACAGAAAATGAAATAAAACAGAAAAACGAGGAATGTTTATTTGTGAAAGTTGTGTGTGTTAATTGTTATTCTTTCATAACTGTTATTACAATTGTTATTATTTTCTTCTCTTATTATTCGTCGGGATAAAAGAGAATCTAGCGTGGCCACAGCACGGAGTTTCAATTGAAACCGAAATAATGTCGAACAAATTAGGAAATATGTGTGAAGATCTTGGTTGTTGGAAGAGATTTCATTGCGAAGCAACTTTATTACGTTAAAGAAGGAAGAAAGTGGCTACGCCACTGGTCGGAGGCCAATCGAAACGCCATTAGTACCCGGTGGCATTAAACGAGCGTGTTCTCGAAGCAGGTAGCCATCTTCCGCGACGGCTTCCACGAAAATTAACTACTCGCGGTGGTTCGATTCGAAATTCATTAATTTCCCCGGGACGAGAGTACGCGCGCACACACGCCGCCGCGGAACGATCACCCGCGGTGTCCGCTCGCTTATTAATGCGCGGCTCGCCCCGTCTCGAAATCGAATTACACGTCGATGGAATTAGCTTCCGTCAACGAGCCGCCTGGCTGCTCTTTATAAACCGCTCCATCGGCTCCGATCAACCGCTGACCTTACGATTTTTCCACCATCAAATTCTCATATTCTGATATTCGTCCCGGCAAAATCATATGGAAACTTTTGATACGTTTATTACGAAAAGATAGTACTCGCATTGTGTATGAAAACGAGATGATTTTAAGAAAACCGTGTAAGGATGTTGGATCGACTTGGAATTTCGAAGTTTTGCATTTAGCTCTTGGAATACTCTGATATCGCGAAAAAGTACAAACTTGGCAAGTTATAGCGTTGAAAATTTCAATAAAAGAATCTCTCTGAAAAATCTCTAATCATCCAATCGATCTATCTCGTTTCGAAAACCCTACAACCGTAAGAATCCGATGAATCCTATCGATAATAGTATACGTAAACCGGTCTATTCGTGAGGCTAATCGAAATCACGGGCGCCATTAAATCGGCCGGGGGCCGCGCCCTTTAATCGTCGCCTGACAACGTTACGGGCCCGATTTGTCATCCACGAAATTGAGTCGCATCTGCCCCCGGTCCCGTACACGTCCGGCCCGTTCTGCTTCCGAGCTGACAAAGCGGAACCCGTAGGAGTGTGCGTGCCACACGCTCTCACCTACGAGGGGCAACACGCGCGCGAGCATGGCCGCTCTCCTCCAGGACAATATAATGCCAGCCGGCGAATATATACGGGCACGGACCATTAATATATGGCCGCGGGGGCCATTGTTGCGAATTAGGTAGCATTGAGCGACCTATTGTCGACGACAACCGGGGGCGCCGAGTTGTGCGCTCCGTTGACTGCGTTTTGATGAAGTCTCACGCGCGAGACTCTGACTCTCTTTGCGGGATTCGTCTTTGGATCGCGGACGTACCGTGTTCTTGCACCGTTTCATGGTCGATATTTCAAAGGATCGTCCCTTGATCGTTTTTTAAATAGGGAGTTTAAATCGGACATTTTTATAGAGAATGGAAAGAAAACGTCGTTTATGCTTCAAAGATATGACAAAACTAATTACAATAGCAAATGAAATTAATAAACGATTCGCCTCGAACTCGTGTTAGCGGCTCGTTCGCGATAACCGCATTTCACGGAAATTTCGTTTTGTCCTTCATTGACGATGATATTTAGAGAATCAATCTGGAATTTAAATAGGAAATATATATAGAGGAAGGGGTAGTTAGAGTAGGTACTTCTCTATGGGTAATGTTAGAGGGGGTGTGATTGAATTGAGTTGTTACGTGAGTAGGGATGTTAATTAAGTGAATTGGATTTTGTAGTATGGGTAAGATGATTCGTTGATTTCTTTTTCTTGTTAGAGATCCAAGTTTTGGCTTTCAATATTGGATCATGATGTAAAAATTCTAATTAAGGGTTGATAGCTGAAGGGTTGATAGGTTGAAGGGGTAGCTTGAATTTCAAATTGAGTTACTAGCGCCACCTGAAGTATGAGAATTAAGAGTTGATTAGATTAGGGTAGGATCTGTTCTACCAACAACCATCGTGTATTTCCTATAACACCGACGAGGTATGGTATAGTACCAGCGCCGTGCTTCCCTACTGTACCGACCATCTTCAATAAGATAAAATTATAGCTCAATGCGAAGCGGAGTTCGTGGTGATGCAGGAAGCAGCAAGGGAAACTGTGTGGATTTCCTTATTGTTAAGGGAGTTGGGTCAATTGTCATATTGCCCTCGCCCTTGCAAGATTTTTTGTAATAATATCGGAGCTATTTCATGGTCAAAGGATGAAATAGTTGTTGAAAGTTCTAAGCATATCCAAGTACGTTATTTTTATGTTAAGAACCGCGTGTCGAAGGGAATATTAGATTATACATATATACCTAGTCCTGAGAATGTCACTGACATTCTTACCAAAGGCTTAAATAGAGTATTACGGGCTATGCCCGATGGGGCTATGGGGCTCACCTAATACAGGTTGTGTCCGTTCATCTAATACGGGTTGTGCCCGTTCATTTAATACGGGTTATGTCCATAATTGTAGGTTAAAGGGTTAAGTATGTTATCTCTTACATTCAAAGAGCTGGCTTCTTCCGATATATGAATTGCATTATGAAATAAAGATTAAAGTGCAAATAATCAAAAACATTCTATTTCATGGATAAAACACGAAGCAACCTAGTACCATTTCACATATCGATGAATATTAGGTCGTCCCAAAAGTTTCTTTCGCAAGCGTAAATATTACGGGCATAGTGCGTAGTACGATGATATTATCATATTATTACGTGTACTTCGATTATCAGCTAAAGTCGTAACGAAAGCCTGTCATAAGAGTAACGATAAAAGTAGAATAATATTGTGTAAGGATCGTTGTCATTAGAATATACGTGATAACCGCATATTCTTTTTTTTTTTATTTGGAAGTATCTTTATCCGATTCACAATTCGTCTTTATTAAAATAGTTATTTACTCCAAAACTATTCAGCTGGTTGATTAAAACAAATTTCCACTATCTGAATTTTGCGCGCTACTTTAATACAATATACAACTAGTCACCTTGCCAATTCGGACCTTTCCTCTTACGACATAATTGAGCGACATAAATGCGTGCGACTCACGGTTAGGTGCGAAAAACGTTATCATTGGTGTCGTTGACCTAAGAAAAGTTATTGCGAAGCTTGTCATCGAATAAGAATCATCAAATCCCCTGGAAGAAGGAGAGGGTAGAAAAAGATCTGTAACAAAGCGTCGAATATTATAATTTGAATTAATCAAAAAATTATATAAACGTATCTGTACATCCATTTTTGTTAAAATAAATCAAATATTACCAAACGTTTTGTATCAAATGTCATGAAATCTATAGGTTACTATTTTCCGAAGACATCCCCATAGTCAAGCAATGATCTGCATAAAAGATAATCAAAGATTTAGCATTAATGTATAAAACTGAACAGATTATGTCAGACTAATTATATAAACGATTTATATATTTAAGAAGTAATTGATGAATAACTATATATGTTTCGAATTAGGTTGAGAAAATTTATAAATTGTAATAAAATATATAATGACAAAGATTAAAAATTAGCTTATAACAAAAATCCAGTGATCAAAACTTCTCAATGTTTTACGCAATCGGTACTTCAGAGCATGAAATGCGAAATTGAATAAGGTGATAAGTCTACCCTTTTACTCGTCTGTGACTGTACTATCCAAGGGTGACGGTAACAGTTCCTCATGACGTCATCAATTGGGACAACATCCCTCGTTCCGAGGATGCAAGTTCTACTTGAACTAAACATTGTTGATCGTTCAGCAAATTGTCCGAACAAATTCGTTACGAAAAATATCGAGAATAACGTCGTAATATTGAAAATGTGTGCACTGTGATTATTCGCGTCGAAAAAAGTAACACTTCAGCGAATATTAAACATCCCGTGTAGATACGCAACAAGCGTTGATGCACGAGATACGCATCGATTTTGCCGGGAAAACATGAGTGATAGAAATAAAAAAGTGGTGAATGTAAATCTTATGGATGGTAGTGCATTTCGAATTGAATGTCAATCATTGTATGCGACAGGTGAGTGGATATTAAAATGTCGTCGTTTATATTTAAGATGGTTCGATTCAAATGTCGAACGTAATTCGATTGTTTCTAACACTTAATTATATATATCATATGTTTTAACCATTTTTTTGTCGCTTCAGTGTAAGTATCTTTTTTCTTTACAATATCATTTACATGCTGTATGTAGCTATATGAATAGTAAATATTACTCTTGTATATAGATATATAACAAAGTTCGTGTAATATCTGAAGCTCACCACCTGTTACTACCTTATAGTATCATATATAACATGTAATATAATTCCATTAGATTCAAAATAAACAAATATTAATAAACAATTCTCATTTATATGTATCGTGCTTTGTACAATAAAACCTTGCTAAATTAGCAGCTTTTAAACAAAATATGCTAGGCCATGTCCTTTTCACTGTCTGACCAACATCGACGTGTACTACTTAATAACGTTACCTATCATTTTCTAGCCGAACGAAAAATTATTGACATCCTAATCGAGATAGTAACAATATTTTTGTTAATTGGATTAAAAACATTACATAACATTTTTAAATAAACATTTTTTCAGTTAGTTCTACTATCATCATTAATTACACAATCCATATCTTGTAATCATCTACAATTAAGTAGCATGTACTGTTCAATAAAAATAATATTATCATTGCAAAGATGTACGACGAAAAGCAAAGGACATGGCACACCTGTAGATACGAAATGCCGGACTAGTGGAAGTTGAAGAGTAGAAAATAAATAATCAGAAAGCAGTAGAAGATAGAAAAAGAATTGAGCCATACGTAGTGACTACATCATACAGGAATATATAAGGATAATGAGTCACGCTCAGCAGCATGTACTTGCAAGTGCAATAGTTCTTGCTCTGATAGTGGTCTTTGGCATCCATGTCTTCCTGTTTCCCATGTACACATCCAACCCACCAGCCCGCCATATAAAGATTTCAACATATGAACAAGCTCTTTGTCGCACTACCTTAAAGAATATCAGAATACCACCAGAGTGGAGGAATCCTTGTCCCAAGTATGGAATAGTTTCTGTAGTTCAAGGTGGTAGGCTTGGGAATCAGATCTGGGAGTATGTATCGGTGTGGGCTACTGCAAGAAGGACCGGCTTGGAACCATTTATGCCACGATGCATATTAAAAACTCTTGAAGAATACTTTGAAAATCTCAGTATTCCACCACTCAGTTACATTGGAAGATGTAACTTAGATGTTAGTCAAGTTGTTAATTCTCTTGGACAATGGAACAGTACAGAACAAAATATCATCATACCAAGGTAGGCTATTTTATTTCATTTGTCACAACTGATATTTTATGTTTTTAATGTTTTTGCTTCACAGACATGCAGCCTATTGGTCTCTTATTCTGGTGTGGTTGGATGATGTACGAAGAGAATTTACATTCAAGCCAAATTTAAGAGCTTATGCAGAAAAAATATTGAAAGAGGTGGCAGAGGAATTTAATTTGTCTGAACCAACATTTGTAAGCATACATATACGAAGAACAGATTATGTGGATTACTTATGGCAAAAATTAAAGATTAGACCTGCACCAGTCAGCTATTATTTTGCGGCAATGGATTACTTTATTGGCAAGTATCGTAATGTAGTTTTTGTAGTAACTAGCGATAATATAGTTTGGTGCAAGTATAATTTGAATAGTAAAAGACATAGAATTAAATTCGTGTCTGATATGAATGCAAGAGGTCCAGGCAAAGATCTTGCAGTTTTATCAGCATGTAATCACAGTATTATAGATTATGGTACATATGGTTCGTTTGGCGCAATTCTAGCTGCTGGTGAAACCGTTGTATATAATGTAACAACATACTTTTCTACATTAATTGCTGAAGTTTTGCCAAACTGGAAGATAATGAGTTGAACAAAAATCAAAAATTATTCTATGGATCTCAAATTAAAAGTAATCGTGTACAAATATTTTATTGAAAATACTTTTTATACGAAGTTATTTCGTTCAATTTTATAATGCAAAGATTACATTATCTATATTTCTTTCAAAATTAAAATTGCTACAAAATTTTCTATAACATTTTTTTATTAAGCACGAACGTTTTGCTTACTGCTTACAATTTCTTAGAAGAACGTTTTTCTTAAATACAACATCCAAAATTTTTATTTATTATTCCAATATAGTAAAAAAGCAGCTTATAGATATTTATCATAAAAGGTAAAGTTTGCCATTGAAAGGTTTATTGCATACTCATATCTTTTCAACAATTTCTAAAAACCCAAATGAAAGTGTAGCGTTATATTTTACAAAATTTTTATCAAAATAGTATAAGTATAACGCTGGCAAATTACATATTTAGAAACAGTATGCATAGTTTTTCACTTAATTATGGCACTATGAAATGAAAATGTTAGCAACCCCTGCACCTTTAATAGTAGTATACTTTGAAGAATATATAAGAATCTAATATACATAGAAGGGGAATATATACATACAATGGAACGATGGACCACTAATGTCTAAAATTAAAACAGATGCTTATTTTTTTTACTATCTATGATTCATGCGGCTCTGAGAAATTAAATAGATTCAATATTCTTTTGACACAATGAACCAATGAACTGAGACTAATCCAAAAATCTGCAAGAAGACTTTACAGTGGTCGAATTTAAGCAATGAAATTATTGGATGTTTATACTATTATTTCTGAAATCATGATCTCTTAATTACTTATTTCGTGATATAACATAGCAACTGAAAATAAGATATAGTTATATTGCATTATATATATTATATTTAAGATGACTTTCAAGTGTGAAGAAAGTTACAATCAGATTTGCAGATATAGAAAAAAGGAAATATGTATTAACAAACCATAGCTCTTATGATGTACAATGATTTCAACTGTGATTCTATTTCTTATTGTGCCAAATTCTTAATATACATACATATATAAAAAATATATATGTATACATACATATATAATTGTGTGTCTGCACAAAAAAAGTATATGCATTCGCTTATACGTGTATGCGTATATACATCATACATAATAAGATTATAGCTATACAAAACATAAAAAAAAATAACAATGAATTGTTTATTTCTTCACTTAATAGTCAAATGTTTTTGAAACAGAAAAAATCAATAGATTTGAAGGAAAGGTATTTTACATAAACCCAATATACATATGTATATATACATATATATACTTATATATACACATATATAAGTGTTTGAACCTTATTAACCACGTGACCTGATATATTCAATTTATAATATTTTGTAAATTAGAATAGTAAATGTGTCTATGTCTATATATGTTATAATATCTATATATAAAATCTATATATATACATACATCCATATATATATATATATACATACATATATATATAAAGCATCTTCAGTATAATTGTGCCTGTTAGTTGTTAAATAATTATAAAAAAATGTACTATGGAAATGCATGATGATTTACAATTGAAATAAATGATAACGAAATTAAGTAAATGATAGAACAGATGAAATTGTACAAGTATACAACTATCAGGCACCAATATGATCTACTCTGTACATTCTGTGATAATTTTATGTAATTTATAAAAAAATAAAGCAGATGCGTTCTAAAACTTACTTGTTTCACAAAATAAAAACATTCTGCATCAGAAATTGCTTGAATCTTTCTGCATTAATCTGATTTTATTATTTTTACATTTCACTAATTGTTAGTGAAAATGTATTGTATGATCAGTCAAAAATAAAAAAATTAAAATCTTAGTAGACTAGTGATTTAAAGTAACAAGACCAGCTGGTCCTAATCCTAACTTTGTAGGTACTCCTTTTACTCTCAATGGTTGAAAACCAAGTTCACTCTTTGGAATCCCATATTCTTGTAATTTAGTTTCATACGTTCGAAGTAGATCGTCATGCGCTTTGCAAACTTTTGCTAATTCATATTGTAGATCTTGTATGGCACTGTTTTTTCTATTCAACAGATTCTGAAGAAGAAGAAAAAACATTTACATAAAAAGAGGAAAAGAGAGCATATCCTGCAGATAAAAGACATTTGCATATAAAAAAAGGGGAGAGGGCATAAAGAATATTCTGCAAAAAAGAACATTTATATAAAAAAGAAAAGGAAAAAAATTACAAACCTCTAATTTTTTATTAGCATTAATAACGACCATTGGATCTAGTTGAGCAGCAGTAAGTACTTCGCTGATCTGTGCTTCACGCTGTTCTAATAAATCCGATAATTTCTCAAGTTTCTTTTCTAAAAGAATGTTCTTTAAACCTGTCTTCTGTTGGAGCTCAAGTATTGCTGAGACAAATCTTGAATGTAATTCGTTTCTTTCAGACTGACACTAAACAAAAAAACATGACTTTTCAATTTAAGTTATAATGACTTCACAATAAGCGTAATTTTATTTAGAAAGGAACATATATGTTTTTATTTACCTTTTCAAAACGTACTTCTAATACTTCGTTTTCCCATTTTAAGTTCTCTAACTCTTTTGTAGCTATTATTAATCTTTTTTTAGTACTCTAAAAGAATTAAGGTCTTGGACAAAAAATAACCCACATAACATATGTGACAAAATTTTAAATACTTACAATTAAGCTTTGTTTATCTTTATCATAATTTGCAAGTTGGCGAGTGTAATTTGCTAAGGATTCTTCATATGACTTTATATCAGTAGAATATTTTTTATTTTCGATAGTTAACTCTCGTACTTGTTTTTTCATACGCTCTTCATTACTTCTCATTTCATCCATTTGGTCCTACAAATCCAATAATGTTATTATATATATGACTAACTTGCTTTTTAATTAATTATACCTTCATACTCTTTATCAAAGACAAATTGTTAAGAGTAATGTCATTATAATAAGTTTTCATTTCTGCAAATGCAACTTCATGGTTTTTTATCAAATTTGCAATTTGTGTATTTTTTCTTTCTTCTACTTCAGTTATTTCCATTCGATGTTTTAAAGTAAGGGATTCATATTGACTCGTCAACTTCTGTTCATATTTTTGTTCCAATTCTTGAGCTTCAGTTTCAAACTGTTTTATCAGCTTATCTGTTTCTTCTGCATGTTGCTAAATAGTAAATTTCAATTTACAAAATGCTTAATAGTAACAAAAGGTATATGATATTTTTTTCGTACCAATTTTAATGCTTTTATTTCATTTATATGGGCCAAATCTTGTTCTTTTTGCAATCTTTTTAATTCTCTCTTATCTTTAATCAATTCATTTTCTTGAAGAGTATGATCATCTTGTGCCATTTTAAGAGCAACCATATGTTCAGCTTTAGTTTCTGACAAATTAGTTTGATGCTCATACATTAAATGTTTTACTTTCTGTTTATATAATTTGAGCTCTGCTTCGTGTTTTTCTGATAACTCTTCTTTTTCATGTTCTTTATTTCTTTAAAAATACATATACATATCAGTTAAATTTCATTAACATTAAATTTACAATTAAATGTAGAAAAATACCTGACAGTTGCCTGCGCTTCATCTAATTGATGTCTCGTAATTTCCCAAAAAGTTCTAATCTTATCTCTTTCAAGTTGAAAAAAATTTCTTTCCTCTCGTTCACGCTCCATTTCTTCAAGTATCTTGTGTGCATAAACTTCTAATTGTTCTCTATTCATTTTCGACGTATCTACACCATCAACAGTAGCAGGTACTTTTGCTTTCTTAGGTCCCTATAAAAGTAAAATAATTTATATATGCATAATTCAGATTTTGTTGATTAAATGTTTGCAATCAAAAATTTAAAGGCTCACCATTTTTATAAAAAATTAAAATCAGAAGAATAGAGTATCACGAGAATTGGATATCACGAAAATGGATATCTATTTTGTCATCAATTTCGATGATTATCAATAAAAATTTATAAAAATAGGTGATAAAGTATATCAATATCAATTATTACTTTAAAATATCGATATCTTTATTTTATAATTTCATTAATAAACGTAAAGACAACTACATATTTCCAACGTGAAGTTATACAGTGTTTTGTCAGATTAGTTGCTAAGTAACCAAAATTTTATAGCGTCAATGCATGCAGAATATGTACGATTTTATAGTATAATAGGAAGGAAAATACTGTTTTATTACTCATTAACCATATAATTTTATTGTATATAAATGAAATAATATGAAAACACATTAAATGCATGCAAATGTATTTAACGTAATCGAAACAATATTTTACAATAATAGCTTAAAGTTCCTAATATATCGAGGTCAATAAGGAATTATTTATTGATATAAGAAAATTACATTTGTTTCTATTCCATAAAAATAAGCTTATAAACAAATTTGTTCTCTTTTTGTATTTGTAAATTCATATAAATGTTGGCTATAACGTTAAACATATCATAAAATATGTTTAGAAAAAACATTCTTTTTATAGTGCTATAGTACAAATATTGTGATAATAGGTATTTTATCTTTCTATTGCTTATCACATTATAAATTATTCTATTAAAAAGTGTGTAACAATATGCTACGTGTCTACATTTTGAAGCACTGTATGTATAACGCGTTAATATTTAATAATAATGAATGCACATTACTCAATGTAGTTTTCAAATAACTAAAAAATGCATGTAAATAACCTATAAAAGTAGCCACCAACCAATATGCTTTGTATTAATTTTAACCATTATCATCATAGATCAAGTATAATTTTATATTTTTTTTAATGATAAAAATAAAAATGTATCAATAATGAAGTCATTAGTAATAACACATATTAAGTACTCATTAATGCAATTTCTTTCTTGCAATTTTTTTTGTCACAATTTTGTTTGTGAACAATTGAAAAATCGTGTAATATCAATAATAATAAATATCATGCCTTGTTTGTAAGAATTTGGGTATATACGTATTTACATAAACATTTAGAAAGTAAAATATGAGGTAGACTCATTTTACTGATACAAAGAATATTGTGTGGTAAATTGTATGCGTTTTGGTCCATTGAAAATTCTTATACAAACTCGTGCAAGGTTTGTGCCCACATTAGGTCTTTATGTAATAATCATGTAACGCGTTTTAAAATGATTATATTGTGTATAATTATACTGTGCTCATTCATTAATAAATATAGTCACATTTCAAGATTATACAGTCCTGACCTTAATTTTATACTATTATTAAAATTTGATGTAACATTGCATATACAACATATACAATACTACCTGAGAAAGTTGATATTACATAACAAAAATAAATAATTATGTTGAATAATTACATAACCACCCTCATGAAAAGATTCATTTAAGTTAGAATATCAAATGGAATGCTATATATATTATCCGTCTTTCTATAATATTAGTTTGCTTCACCCTTAAATTGAAGTAGGCATCCTACTGCACCAAAATAACCCTACAATTAGAAAAGGAAAAGAATATAAATACATTCTTTTAAATTCTTCAAGCTTATATAAGACTATTTCATATATAACCTCATGCTCTAAAAACAAAGCTTTCATCGTTCCTTTAGACCAATAATCCATAGCATAGGCCAGAAGTTTCATTGATATAGGATTTACTCTAAGAAAATTTCCTACAAATACTACCTAAAATTACCAGATAATGTTACTATTAAAAATTAAGTATGATAGATACATTAATTATGAATATATTTTACCCTTTCAATTTTTTCATTGACGGCACACATACGCGCGATAGAACCAATATTGTTTGTAATGGTAACAAGTGTTGCGCGTGCGAGATCTTGTTTGCTAACTGCATTCCGTCGATCTTTAGAATTCATCTGTCCAAAACTGTACATATAATTAAAATAATACGCATTAAATACAAAGTGAACTATAAAAACACAAGACCAAAAATAATATTTATTTAGTTATTAAAAATACTACCTGCTTGCAACAAGATCGCCAGGAAGACCAAATGGACCATAATCCCCACCATAAATATCCTTAACTAATTTGTCTACTCTAGTATTATCACCTCCAGTTGCTAATTCTATTGCCTCTTCGAAAGTGTTGCATCCAGTTAGTAAACAACATAATCCTAAAAATGTGCCACCACCTAGACTAAATATGAAATCAAATTTAATCAAAATGTAATTCAATAGTACATATTTTTATACTGTTATAAAAGGGATACATACCTAGTACCAGATATTCTTTTATAATTTTCTGGCCCATAAACTGCTAATATGCTTACTCCTGATCCTATATTTACAAGCTATAAAAATTATTTATATATAAAATATGTATATGCAATATATAAATAATGTACAGTTTAATATTCTAAAGAATCCAACATACCAAAAACGGGTAGGGTTCAGAAAAGTCATAGGGAACCTTCTGACATTTACTATCATCTGTAGGATGTGACCAGTAATAACATTCGTGTGGATTTGTTGTTTCTATGTAGAGCATACCACGTATTAAACTATCTAATTCATCAAATTTTGCTAAATTCATATTTACTTCCTACAGAAACAATGTACACATTATTCAGATTTATACTGTGTATATATTATATATTAAGCTATATTAGGATATAAAGAAATAAATATCTCACTTGTTTAAAATTTTTTTCAAATTTATATGCACCACCACCAGTAGCACAAACTGTTGTGACAAGATTTGCCATGCCTTTAGACCTTGCTAATGCTAAAAAATTTCCCATCTCACTTGTAGGAAATCTAATAAAATGTAATGTACCACGTCTACCTCTGATACAAACATTATCCATCTGTAATAGAATAACATAACATATTTTTGTAAAAATGTGTTGAATAGATTATTTAAGAAATAATTACATGAAACATACTTGCAAGTGTGTGTCTCTATGACCTGTTTTCCCATATGCTGAATTTCTAGTTAGATATCGTCGAATATTTTTTAAAGTCTCAACTTCTGCATCTGCTTCATCTCTTGTAATATCTTTCGGTTCAAAATATACCAATTTGGATAATGTACCTCCTATATCCATACCAAACCATGGCATTGCTAAAAACATAAAAACCATTATTTAAATACCCTTAATTTGAAAAAGTACAAAGATCAGAAATATTTAAATAATGCATAATCAAACGAAATGCAACTATTGCAAGAATGGATTAATTTGTATATAATGTAAATAATATATAAAGCACACAATATACACATATATTTATGTACACAATAACAGATTACAAATGCAAATAAGCTTCTATAATATTACGGCATAAATAAATTAAAAGAATACAAATATAATTACAAAAACATAAACATTAAAATATAAAAATATAATAATAAGGAAATCAAATCATAGGCATACATAAGCAATATATGCATATAAGAGAATCACTTTAAATTGCAATTATTATTTAAGATATTTTCATATAACCAATAATAATTATTAATCAATCATTTCAAAGTGATACCCTCATGTATAATAATATTATAACAATAATAATAATAAAAGAATAAAAATGGCTACTCTAAGCACACATACACTTGTATAACTCACAAGGTGATGAATGGTTTTTGGACTCCTTGACTGGAGTCTCAGAATCAGTATAACCATTGGATGCCATAGCTTTTGTTGTAATATGATTTTTATAAGTTTGAGGACTCATTACTGTTCTTCGAGTCATTTACAGTTCTTTTTAATATAATATCTAATTCCTTGACTGAAAATTACAAAAAAATTATATCAACAATATAAAACATAGTTATTTTCTGAACCATTAAACATTCCTCATGAATTAGTAAATTAAAAAAATTATAAAATCTATTCACATTCTCTGCTGTATCAAATATTAAATATTACTCGAATTATAGATGAATTAAAAACATTAGTAGATTACATTTAAAAGTGCTTTATACTGAACTCAAACTGATGATATCAAAAATATATATTTCAACAGTTGTTCTAAAAATTTCGATTTACATTTACATGTAACTTATTACACTGTAACTCTACTATATTCATAAAAATTGAATTTTTTTATGACTTTATTGCTGTATTCGGTTAACAAAGAACCACTTCAAATGCGCCAAATAAAAATTAATTATATTGACATACATTATTAAAATGATAGATTAATGTGTACAGTATTGTTGCTATTAAATCAATATTTATACAGTTAATTAATTTTGAATTATAAATAATTGTTAATAGTACTTGCGAGGTAACGCTACTGATACTTCTGACGATTTTAAATCACGAATTATAGAAGCGGCGGCTTATGTACGCAAATACATGTAAAGATAATGTATATTTACGAAATTATGACGGACGAGTCTATATTAAATTTCAGAAAAAATGCAGTAACACACTAACACTGCATAGATATTGACGATTGGCTAATTAAAACACGAGAGACCAAAGACGAAAGAGAACAAAATACAATCACTACCTTAATGTCGATGAACGCTACACAAAGCGATAGAAAATTATAACTGTGTCGCGTACGGTATTACACGTAGTAGCACTAAATAAAAGTCAAAGACATGAAAAACGAGTAATACCTACCTGGAGACGCCATTTCAAACAACAATTAATTTTTTCTTAAGGAAATTTGTTAAGAAATTGTCTAATTTTTAATGATTAAATTTTAGATTGATTTTAAGTTGATCGCTTGACTATTTTATTATTGAGTAGTAATTTTGTTTCATTAATGAACTAGTACTATTATAATATTGATTTATAATTTGTCGTAGTTTCACTTAAAGTATCTAAATTATTAGACATGTTATTCAATTTATATAATTTCATAAAACTTGCATCACAATCACTGTTTATGTAGGTTTAGCAATATCGCGTGATAGCTATTGGTTAATACTATCTTAAAAACTAGTTTTTGTACTCCTTCCTTTAAGCCTTATTTGCCTTTTAAATTTTCAGAACAAGGTACAATGTACGACGTATGATGTATCAAGAACGTGAAGCCGTAAAACTGTTTAATATTAATTTCTTTTATCCCCACGCCCACGTATAACATCAGATTACTGACGTCATAAATCCATGTTACTAAAATCTGCATCGTAAGTAAGTATCGCACATCGGTACATCGCACTAGCTTGTAAACTACACTAGTACTTTATTATCATTGTAATTAATTTAAAAACTTCAATCTCTCTCTCTCTCTTTCTCTTAGAAAATAATAATTTGTTACTATACATAAAATCATTTCCAGATACTTACATTATAAACTTCTGAATGAGAGAATCTATTATTTCTTATACCTAATATACGTGTATATTTGTATTATTTTACTATCCATGGTCACGTGCAATCTACTTATTTAAAATGTAAATAAGATTATAAATATTATAATTTTATTTACATAGTAGAGATTAAACTTGTATTATGTAATATAAGATATATATATATATATACACATACATACATATATCTGATGACAAGCAATAAACACAATAATTACAGAAATTATAGTATGACATATTATATCTCTTTATTAAGTTTTAATATAACTAACTAATATTTATGTTTAATATTTAATTACATTGGGCACGTGCCATCATAGAAATCTTCTGTGCCTTCTGTACTATATCTGGACAATGTCTACGACGTACAAGTTTGCAATCTTGAAAGA
Source organism: Bombus vancouverensis nearcticus (assembly GCF_051014615.1). Classification (NCBI taxonomy): domain Eukaryota; kingdom Metazoa; phylum Arthropoda; class Insecta; order Hymenoptera; family Apidae; genus Bombus; species Bombus vancouverensis. The sequence continues at coordinate 8,418,758 of NC_134925.1, forward strand.
ATCCTTCATTTCTAGGAAAACCATGTGATCCATCCGCATATGTAATTAATCCTACAGTTGGATGAAACAGTAATTTATTAATTCAATATGAAAAATTTAACATTTAAAATCTTACTTACCTAATCCCCATACACGCCCACCACGAAATTCTCCCTCAAATTTCATCCCATCTGACCTCCAAAATACACCATGACCGTGAAACCAACCTTGCATAAACTCACCTTCATATCTAATATATAAAGTACATTAGAAAGTTAATAATTATAAAAAGTAATATCTTATGATATTTACTTTGCTCCATCTGGGAATATTATAACTCCTAAGCCAGAACACAATCCATTTTGAAAGCCACCATCATAACGTGTTCCATCAGGAAGGAGTAAAGAACCAGCACCATGTTTCAACCCCTTTGAATTCCAATCCCCAATATATTTTGTACCATCTTCATATTTGTATGCACCATTCTTTACTACACCTATAAATAAACTTTGATGTAACACAACATTTTTACACAACTTTTACATTTTTTAGATTGAGAAAAGTAAGTTATGTCTTACCATCACCCATGCTTCTAGTGTACTAAATGCATTAAAGAGTAACTTTCAGGTTTCAATCCCATTACAGAAATCAATTCTTTATTCAATTATGTACATTATATACAACATATAGGATAAGTACAATATGATGAATCAGTTTCTTTACTCTTACAAGAAAAAGTAGTACAGCAAGAGAAATCATTTGCTTTAACATGTATGTATATAAATGGATATATAAAAGTAGACTTGTGTGTATAACTTTAAAAATATACAAAACAATATTAGAATAAAATTTATATCTATTTGTATTAAACAAACATAAATGTATTCATCTATGAGTTATAAAATGTAAAAATTATTAATGTATAAATAAACAGATCATTGTCTTTTTACTGCCCCTGGCGCACCAACTAAAAACCATCGTGATCTCGCTTTTACTGCGGCTTTTCGAACTAAGCGTTTTCGATCGTCAATTGGAACTATTAACTTTTCCAATACATCTTGTTTGTATGTGTTAATGAATATTGTTGGATAATTACAATAATTTGTTAAACAGTCTAAAGCTGCTATTCTGACTCTCTGCAATATATGAAGATATGAAAATTATAAAATGAATATATTGAATATATTATATTCAATATATATTGAATATATATTGAAGATACCAAGCAATTTTATAAAATATTACCATTATTCTGTAGGTAGATAATTTTAATAACCTCGGAATAAAACTTTGTATCATATCAGAAAAAATATTGTGTTTTGTCTCCAATAAGAGGTTCAATGTTGTTAATGTTAAAAAAATTAGTTGTTCATTTTCAAGAGATAAAGATTCTATTAAAAGGGGGACCAACTGAAACAAAAATTTATTGTTGATATAAGCTGTGTTGTGTGATATTTATGTCAGCATGTACTGAATACCTTAATTAAATACATAAGTAACAGCTCCAAGGGTACTTCTTCTAATAATTGTACTAATGTCTTTAAATAGTTCTGCCTTGCTATATTTTTAAACTCAGAATCTTTTTTAATTAAGTGTTCAAATACCCTTTGTTTATATAAAATTTTGACATTACAAAAATTTTCCACCACTAAAGTATCTTCGTGTCTGTTTGTCAAGATCTTATATTCTTGTACTATATGCTGGCCTATTCGGTCATGTTTCAAAATATTGGTAAGCTATGGATACAATATTAAAAAACATTAAATATTATATATGAAATATTGAGGAAGACTAAAAATTTTTACATACCTCATCTAAAAATATTTCAACATCACGGGAACCTTTTATAATTATAGCTTTTGTTAGCCATATTTGTAGAGAAGCACTTGCTTGCATTATTTCAATATTAGTATCTGAATTTAAATTATTATTTATTGCTTCTTTAAAATATGATAAAGCATGTTGGAAGTATTTATTACTATCATCAAATTTGTTTAATATTACAGCAATAAATTTACATGCTATTAGCCTTATATTTGGATGTTGGCTGTAAAGTGCTAAATTATGTACATTTTGTAATAAATTTACATTTATTGCTAAATCAACATCTTGGTATAAGGGGATGAAAATATTCATTACTAAAGCAGCATCAGATTCTGAACTTTGTTTACTTAAAACTGAAATGTACTTGTTGACAAGATTTTGTTGCTCTTCAATCATAAGATTTCGTACAATTAGTCGACAAATATTTAAAACTAAATCTAATCTTTCATCCATGGGATTGATATTAAGGGCAGCTAATTTTTGAATAATATGACATTCGTTATATAGATACTGTAGAATATTATAGTCAATAGCTGTTGTAGCGACTAGCCTATGAAGACATGTTAGAGCTGCAAAGCTTATGTCAAAATTCGCAACATTTGTTTGCAATACAATCTGTGGAAGAACTTCAACTCCTAATTTATATGTTTTAGCAACAGTTGCTAGTACTTTTAATTTACGGATTCGTATTTCTATCTTCTCCTCATCTGAAACATTCAAAATAATAAATAGTTTAAAACAACCAGGCTCGCTAAATTCAAGTATTAAGTATTTACCAGTATTTAACTGAAACTTTTCTTTGATCAGAGTTGATATCTCGTTTGAATATAATGTAGCAAAACTTAAAAGAGCCGAATGACAGAGTATTTTTATTTCATTACAATTTGTTCCAATTAGATTACAAATTTTATCATAAAGTAGAGTACGATGTACTTCATTTAAATACGCTTTTTGTATTGTTAAACCAAATAATATTTTTGATTGTAATTCCATATTCTCTGTTGATAATTCATTTAAATATAGGTTTGGTATATCTGTCCATGCTAATTCTGGAACATCTAAAAAAGGATTTTATGTTGCATTTTAAAACATTTTTAAATACATATTTCAAAGTATGTAAAGTATATATTTACCCTTAATAGTAAATCCATGATCAGAAGCAGTTTTAATAAAATTGTTTAATGTTTCAATTAAAATTACTTTATCAACTATTGCAGTCTTAGTAGAATATTGGCCAAGAAATATTGGTACTATCGCTTTTAATACTTGTATACATGATTCTTTATTGATCATTGCCACACATTCTAGTATTTTTACAGATGGTCTAAACAGACTAAGTTGCACATCATATAAAGATGAGTCTAGATCTGTGGTTATATCATTAATGAAACTTTCACGAACTTCAACATCACTTGATATAGTGTCAATTATAGCGGTGACTGCTTTCAAGCTTGCATTTTTTAATTCTAAATCTGCACCTGGTATAATTTCTTTTCTTAAGATAATCCATAATTCGGTCAAATATATTTTTATGCCATTCACACCAAATGTCTTTATACTTTTACATAACAGACTCAAAGAGTCCAACTTGGCAATCTTAAGATTGGAGAGTAATTTTTCAATTATGAGTGGTATACAAAATTCGGCAAATTCTGGTACGGCACAAAGACAAGGTGCCAATTTCTCTGCCAAATCATCACGTGTTATTCCCTCTGTTCTACGCTGAAAAATGTCAAGTCAAATTACAATTTATATTCATAAATGATGAGCAATTAATATCTTGATTGGTTGATCTAATTACAGGATGGAAGTCAACTGGAAAGTAACACGCAATGACTTCAAACATTTCTCCAGCTAAATGGCCTAATGACAATTTTTTCATAAAATATGGAAGTACGTCAAATAATATCATAAGATTGCTAGGATCCCTTTCTGTTTCTATACTAGTAATGAATCCATAAATAAAATCTGGCCCCATAGCTTTTAAATCTTCTATTCTATTTTCCAATAATGTTGTAAATATAAAATATATATTTCTGCGATCAAGTGATAATTGAGATTGGCACTGCACATTTTCAAAAAGACTCCTAAGTAAGCATTCAGGTGAATCCTTAGGTAAATGATCCATTTGAACCTGGAACAATTATGTTAGTTTATATATATAGCTATTATCTAAATATAATTGTAAAATACAACCCAAAACTTACAATTGTCAAAACTCCTTTTATTACTGCTGGTATAATCCTATGGTGATCTTTTAATCTGTCACAATAAAATGATGTTATAAAACACAATTCATCTTCATTCAAAAAATCCTTAGGTAAATGAAATAAAATAGTAGAAAGGGCAGAGATGCCGTTTTTTCGTATTGTAACATCTTTTTCAGTTACAAAAGGTCTAAGTTCTTCTATAATTGCATAAAGTTTTGTATGACCAGACTGTATTTCTAAATTAAAAAGAATAATTATTTTCAGAAAATATGGATGTTAAACAAAGTACTTATTTTTTGTTCTATATATTTAAAAATATGTAGCTATATTTTTGAGGGAAGATATACCATTTTTACTGGCATTAGTATAGATAATATTTTAATAGATCAGAAATAGGCTTCATTACTGTGTGTGTCTAGTTTTTTCTTCAAAACATAAAAGCCAATCATCAATATGCATAGGAAGAACAATCATGGTAATTAATACATACCTAAGGCGATCTCTTGGCACGTTGTGTCCAGTGCCTGATCGTCTTCAAAAGCAGTAAGAAATCTTTCTTCAGAAACGGTACTTGTAAGTGAAGCCATTGCAAAACATGCCTTCGTACTGTGTGTGTATTACTTAACCTTAGTATATTAATAAAATATAATTCTATTGAATGCCGAACGTAATTAATTTTTTCACTTGAAATTACAAAAGATAATTTGATCAGAAAGTGTCAGACAGTAATTGTTATGTTGTTGGGATACGTGTCAATGAAATATTAAATATACTGAAAAATTGTTTGCAAAACTTGTTTTATTTAGATTTGAAACCCATTTATATCTGTTAACATTTCAGGTTAGGTTACTGAAGATTCGATTATAGCGCCTCTAATGGTACTGATTTATAATTTAGTGGATAAGATGGACGAAAATGGCATGTGAGGTGTTGTTAAATTTCAGTGAAATGTTTGGTTACACTAGCCATCTAGGATGGGAGGCTGCATAGGCATAACGAGGGCAAGAAATGCCTCTGTCGACAACAGTACGGGAAATTCCACGAGAGTAAATTCAGGTAAAAATTATAATGAAATTATCTGCGTAAAAATTGCAATCAACAACAGCTAACCTTGAAGACAGTTCTGGTTTTTTCCTTACCTTCCTACCTAACGTTTATTGCGTATTATGTATTAGAATTTGCATATTATTTCTTACACAAAACGACTGACGAACAATTATATGTATGTACTATAATGATTCACGATGTCAAACAAGTTAACCAAAAATATCATTATACTTATTACCCCTATCATCAAATTTGTCATTCCAACTTTATTACTAAAAATATAAGAATTTCAAAATTGCTTGTCACTTTGTTATACTTTGGAATCATTATACATATTACATTGTATAACACAAATCAAAGTTTTCATGTAACTATCTCCATTTTTTATTAGCTTTGTAATATGCCTTTTGTGTAATTTTTTAATTTGAATAAAAAAACAAATGTATTACTTATGTTATAAAAGAATGTTTTGTTTACACAGGAAATTCACGGAAGAATCATCCATTATGCCATGAGGCAATTAGGTGGAAATCAGATGTACCTTTGACAGAAGGACAGCTAAGAAGTAAAAGAGATGAATTTTGGGATACTGCACCTGCATTTGATGGACGTAAAGAAATATGGGATGCATTAAGAGCTGGGGCAACGGCAGCAGAGGCCCAGGATTATCAATTAGCACAGGCTATATTAGATGGAGCTAATATTTCTGTGCCAAATGGTTTTTTAACAGAATGTTATGATGAATTGGGAACCAGATATCAAGTCCCTATTTATTGTTTATCATATCCTATTAATATTGTAAAAGAAGATAGTGGAAGAGATTCTCCTGCTGATTGTTCAGGTAATGCAATTAAATTCAATAAAAGAATTGTAAAGGAATTCAAGCATGTTCTCAGAAAGGCAATTAACTTTTAACATTGTTTACTTAATTATAGAACCTATTGATAGTGGAGTTGAGCAGACATTGAAGCTGAGATTATCAACTACATTAGGAGAAGTTAAATTGCCTGTTTACAGTAAGGACACTATAGCTACTGCTAAAAAGAAATTGCAGGTATGAATTAATAATATAAATTAATATCTTTTTTTTATTTTGCATTAATTTATGATTTAATTTATATAAATAGAGTCAGGAAGGTCTTGAACCATCTCGTCAAAGGTGGTTTTTTGGTGGAAAGTTATTAGGTGATAAAATGCATATAGAAGAAGCAAAGATACAACCAGGTTATGTAATACAAGTAATTGTAAATCCAGAAAAATTGGATGACAGTCCTGTGAAAACAAGTTGAGCTAATATTATACAAGATATACAAGTCGTATTGAACCATCTTTCTCTGATAAGCACATTCTTACCTGCATTCGAAGTAAGAATATATTTCTTTTTTAATTTTATATTGTGTCATTATTAAGAGCAAAGCAGCAATTCTTGAAGTGATTTTTTATAATAAAATGCACTTAAAACATAATTCTCGTAATATATAATTGTTATAAGTATTAAATAATATTGCGTTTAAATTGTGGGTTGTGATTATTTAATTTTTATTAATTTATATACTAGCTCAAAAGAAAAATACAGTGCTAAATACATGCCGAAATAATCTCTTAAAGAGTCTTTATTAACATTGGTTTATTAACATAAGTTACATACTTATACAAAAAGAAGTATAAACACGATTGGTAATTAATAACATTTACCTCATAGCAGGAATGTTGTTATACTAATTTGTTACTACCAACGAAGGTGCTGGTGCTGTAACACTTGGGAAACTAAGTATACATGTAGAAAATTATTCTATGCTGCTTATTAAACCATGTTGCATAATTATATGATATAAGAATAAAAACATACACTTAAAAAAAAGATTATAATAATAACAATAATAATAATAAGAAAATTACGGAAATATTGATGAATATAAAAATACAATGGACAATAGTGAAAAAATGAACAAGGTATATGCTGATTATTAAATTGCATTCTTTTGTTGTGTTTCTTACAGATTTTATTTTCTAGGCTTTTTGGATTTATAATTAATAACTATAATTTTTCTAAGGATAAATCAATAGAAAAGATTATTAACAACCTTTGTTGCATAATGTGTGAAATATACAGTTCAATGATGTTTTTCTTTTGATCGAATTCATTAAACTTTTGTAAACGTATTGTGAATGTCTATAAGACATAAGTTTGAATTATTTCACAAAAGTACATGTTTGGCCTATTAGTGGCCTAAAATCTTCGATTCCTTCCTATAAGTACTAATAAGATATTATATAAGGTCTACATAGCTGAATAATGCACGAGAAAAGATGTAAGACTAATAATTAAATTACATGTGGTGCAGAACGTATAATTTTTATACAATTTTATCAGCACAATCACTTTCACATCTGTGTTATATGTGCTTATGATAAAATGATCAACACAGTAAAATCAATATTGCTAGTTCAATTTTAATAGCACCTAATTCTTACTTCTGCCCCACATGTTACACAGAAAGCAAAAATGATATAAAGTATAATTATAAAAAATGACATATTATGCGTGTGAATTTATTGACTGTACTAACACAGCAGTGATAAAGTTTGTTTTTCATATGCATTGATCATAAAATTATAATATATAGTATTGCGTGTGCGTGTATGTATAATACGTAATATATTAAATATGTATGTATACAGGTACATACGTTGGTTCCACTATTCTCAATTTGAGTGTCAAAGCAAACATATTTAATCTTATAAGTAACTTATTTATAAATTGGGTAATTGCATACAAGTTATAATGACAAAAAAATGACTGGAAGCAACCACTAAAAGATATGAACATAAGTGTATAAAACCCTGTTCATATAAAAAAAAAAATGAAATCTTGTGTTAACTATGCATTTCCTTGACATATTATAAAAATTAGTGCAAATAAAGGGAGCACTTGTTTTAAATTTAAGAGTTTCAGATAGATCAGTCTTTTATTTACGTGTTAATTGTGTTCAAGGACTAACACTTCTTTATACAAAGAAATAAAACTTGTAAAATAATCTGTAATGATGCAATGAAGGAATTCTTGTTTGATCCAACATGTGATTTCTTTGATAAAGCAGTAACATTGTCTAAAGTATTATTTTAAATGATCTTTAGCCTAAGCACAAATGACCGATAGTTAACAATAGACTAAAGTATAGGGCGGTTAGCTCATGTGATTGATTAAAGCCCTATCTCCAATGTATAATAATTGAAATAGTCAAAAATGGAATGTGTTCCATTTGTTCTATTGGTTATGTGCAATTAGGCTTTAGTTCATAGCGACGAAAATGGGAATGGTAATATCGCATTTATAGAGAGACATTCGTTACCAGGAACTAAAGACATAAGATTCTCAATGGAACAATAAATTCTGTCAGACTGATATTAGTTTTGCAATCTAGGATTTGAGTTATTTGCAACATATTGCAAGAGACTGCATTTTAAGTTCATTTTGATTGATATTCAAACAATACAGGAAGATTATTTTTTGTATAGTATCAGTTAAACTATATTTTTCACACATGTTCGTATAAAGATTTTAATATAAATGTTGCGTTTTTTAAGTGATATAATTTGTATTTGTATGAATGATAATATACATTTTCCGTTAATACTCATGTCTGTATAATATTAAACAGAAATATGTGATGCGGCGCAATTGTCATATAGTAAAGTGAAAATATGACGAGTGTAAATAAAAAGCGTTATAATAACGAAAGTGCAATTCAAAACGTCTATTAAATATTGCTACTGCTTAATATTAATAATGCTATGTTGGACCAATATAAGACGTTTTAAGTGAAAAATACAAAAAATCAAAGAATGACTGATTGGAGATGAGGTAGAACAACTGCCAATAAAAATAAAGCTGAATCCACTGTATTGCTAATCAGAAGTTATAAAACATTTAAAAAAGAAACTTTGGAATGTTAATGAAAATTATTATTACAATTAGATAGCAATTATTGATTAAGCAGGGTTTACACATTTTTTAAACTAATTGAACAAAATAATATTACTTACCAAAGCTGGTTTTTTGAAATTAGGTGCCAGTACTAACATCATTAAATATTTGATATATGCTAAGCATAAGGAAGGACAGTTGATGTTAGTAATGAATTTTTTTAATTTACATGTTAGAGATATAATCGAGTGTAGTCAGATTTGTCAACTACGATTCAAAAACTGTTACAGATACTTGTTTAATATTATTTTTAAAAAGGTATTTATTCGTTTTTTTTTTAAACATGAAATTAAAAATATATTTTCAGTAATATAAAAATGCTTAAAATTTCATCGTAATAGATACATTACTTTAAAACAAACACATGTAAATTAATTTTCATGAATATTGATTATTATTGATTATAACTTAACACATTGTCAAATAAAGCATAATGTTGAGAAATTATTGTAGTATTTTTTTGTTAATTTTCAAGCTGTATAAAATAATAAAATGTTGTATAATATTATAAATTTATTTTAAGACATATTTTAAATATTTCAATTCATGAGTCAACCATATCATTGTACTTAAAACAATAAGACTGCCAGATTGATGAGATGCAGCTAATGGTAAGGGCACATGATGTACTAATGTTGAAATTCCTAGTAGTACTTGCAAATAGCCAGCACAGAGCACAGCTACAATAGCTTTTTTTGCATTACCAGGAAGTTTATATTTACGAGATGCAATTGCAATGTAAGTTATTAATGATAAAGTTGTGATACCCTGTAAAAAAAGAGAAAATTTATAGTACCGTATATTAATTTGGCTATTATGCCCAAAACATACCAATATTCTATGATCGAATTGTACAGTAGTTGGATTTTCCGTAAAATTTTTTAGTAGAGGTGATAACGTGAATACATCATCCGGTATCCACTTATTTGCCATTTTCGGAAATGTATTATAAATAAGACCTGCATCCATCCCTGCAACGAAAGCTCCCGACAAAGCAGTAAAAAAGACCAATCCCTTTGTCGAGTGAACTAACATTCTGAATCTCTTTAGCTTCGACTTCAGATTACTAATATCAACATTTGAATGATCAAGATTTAATTTCTGAGCAGGAACTAAATAATCTAGAGCATTGTACAAAAATCCTGTATATATAATAAATGCCATTCCTAAATGAGCAGCCAAGCGATATTGTGAGACGCGTGGTACATCTGATGGTTCCACGAAACGATCTTCCAAACCCGATTTAACCATGTACCAACCCATAAGTCCTTGTAAGCCAATTAACGAACCCAAAACAGCTACCCTGATCTTCATGCCTGGTGTTAGCATACCTTTCGTCCAGAAATAAGTTGCTGGAATTATGAATACAGCACCTATCAAACGTCCCCACATTCTATGTAAATATTCCATCCACCAAATACGTTTAAATTCCTCCAACGTCATATTTTGATTATTGCTATAAAGAAATTTGTATAAAATATATATAGTTTGATGTATTATACAATTATTTTATACTATAAAGATCTTACATTTTATATTCAGGAAATTGTTTGTAACGTTCAAATTCTGCATGCCATTGAATTTCAGTAGTAGGCATTTTTTCACCAAGTAATTTCCAAGTAACCATAGATAAACCTGACTCTGTAAGTCTTGTTATACCCCCTGCATAAAAATAAGGAAGGACGAGTAATTATGGTTTTTTTATTTCAATTTCTTTATTTACATATCATACTTTATAAAGGTTTATATATTCATATATTGGTATATTACACATATATATTAATTTGCTATAAATAGTATACTTTTAAAAGTATTTTTTATAACTATTATTAAAACTATTTTCCATAGGTCTTATCTACAATTGCTTTTATAATAGTACAAGCACAGTAGTAAAAAAAACAGTAAAAGATTATACCTAGAACAACAGCTACAAAAACCATGCCACTGCAAGTTAAGAGCCATTTGCCTACAGTTTTATTTGATTTTTCAGCTGATTTTGTTGAGAAACCTTTTGCTATGATGCCACCATTTTTAAGTAAATCCTATGATAATATCGCACAAAAATTACTTAAAGTTATATTATTATTATTATTATTTGTACATTAAATTTATAAAATTAATATGTAGCACCTTATGCAAAATGACATTCCTTCTTATAAGAGTAAGGGTTGAATTTGTAACTGCTGATTTTGGAGTATATGTATATAGATTTTGTTTAATTGGTAGAAATTTTGTTATACCGTTTCTTGTTATTGTTGATATGCAATACCTTGTTAGATACAACATGCTAGAAAAGATCACAAGTTTGCAGTAAATTGTAATATTAACACATAAACATGCAAATATACTTACATTGTTGTGATGTTATGTTTTGTATATAAATATAATACTGTTCTTTTATAAGCTAACAACTTTTTCAATTAATATAAACAAGTAGTCGTATGTTTTCTATACATTTTTTTAATTTAACATCTTAATGCATATGTATTCCAATGAATTATTACTGAAATTGTAAAAATTGGAGAAAATGACTTTTTAATTTTTGATCATTAGACTATATACTGATAAGCTGATAATAATGGAAATTTTACTTTATGAATTATCAAGTAAGTTATTGTTACGATAACACCACAAAATTTACGATATCTAATACAGTTTTATTTTAAATTATAAGAATAACAAATGTTAAATTTATTCTAAAGATAGGAGTAAAAGAATTATGTATTAAATCGGTATTGTTTACCGACAAATATTTATTTTTGTACTTTACTGAATCCTGAAAGGAATCATATCGTTTCTAACCTCGTACTAAACACAATAGTCGATACTTAAAACGTCATACTTTCAAACTTGAAACATCGATATATGCAATATTCAATTTATATTTTATATTCATAATAAGGAATAAGAATACAATTGTTTGATATTTTTGTAAAATGTTTGATAAGATTATCTTGTTACGATAAGACAAGGTGACATTGTTATTATTCGAAATACATGGGACAAATTAAGTAATATTCACCGTGTATACAATACATATACCAGTCGTAAGTATATTAAATTTTATTTTTAATTGCATCATATTAATTTAAATACACACATAATAATTTAAGATATTTACATTTATATTAATTAAATAATATTATTTTGTTTCAGTACATCATATATTGATAAAAACTTGTTATAGTATAAACATCAATATGGCACAAAGAAGTGGTGTTACTAAATTAGCTAAGCTTCGAAAATTAATGGAAGCTGTTCAAATAGGTGGTCTTAAAGGGAAAGGTATTCAAGCCTTAGTTGTAAGTTCAGATGATGCACATCAATCAGAATATTTAAGAGAGTATGATAAAAGGATTCGTTTCATAAGTGGTTTCACTGGTTCTTTTGGAACTGCAATTATTACACAAAATAAAGCTATACTGTGGACTGATGGAAGATACTATATGCAAGCTTTAGCAGAATTCGATCCACCAGAGGCATGGACTTTAATGAAAGAAGGTTTATTAGATACTCCAACCAGAGCTGCATGGTTAATTTCTAATCTACCTCCCAAGTCTACTATTGGGGCTGATCCTAATTTAATAAGTTACACAGAATGGGCAGTATTACATACCAGTTTAGCTGCTGCTGGTCATTGTTTGATGCCTCTTGAGGAAAATTTAATTGACAAAGTTTGGGGTGATGAACAACCTGCACCTACAACTAATGTTGTTTTACCTCAGCCATTGCAATTTTCTGGATGTAGTGCAGGAAAAAAAGTGAAAATGTGTAGAGAAGTAATGAACAAAAACAATGTGAAAGTACTTGTAATCTCAGCTTTAGACGAAGTAGCATACATTCTAAATTTAAGAGGATCTGATATACCTTACAACCCTGTTTTCTTTGCATATATCATTCTTACATTAGACGATTTACACTTATTCATTGATAAAAACAAACTTGCAGAGGAAGCTCAGCAACAATTAATTAGTGAAGAAGTAAATGCAGTTTATCATCCGTATGGAGATATACATGATTTTTTGAGAAAGATTGCAAGTTCATATGCAAATGATGACAAAATATGGATAAGTAATGGTTCTAGTTATGCTTTACATGCTGACTGTGGAGAAGCGAAAAAGCATACAAAAATTACCCCGATAAGCGTTATGAAAGCAATAAAAAATAATACTGAAATAGAAGGAATGAAAGCGGCGCACATACGAGATTCAGTTGCACTCATAAAATACTTTGCTTGGTTGGAAGATCAGGTTAAGAATAAGGAAAATACTATCACAGAAATATCTGGAGCGACTCAACTTGAAAAATTTAGACAGTAAGAGAATTTGCATGCAACATTACAAAATTTTGATATAAAAATTACAGTTCTCTCTATTATACATATATAATGTATGTTATCCAAAAGGGAGCAGGAACATTTTATTGGGCTCAGTTTTCCTACAATATCTTCAGTTGGGCCACATGGAGCAATAATTCATTATCTACCAACACCAAAAACAAATGTGCCAATTACAGACAAAGAAATTTATCTTTGCGATTCTGGTGCACAATATCGAGATGGTACCACAGATGTTACAAGAACATTGCACTTTGGTAATCCAACGAGTTTCGAGCGCGAATGTTTTACAAGAGTATTTAAAGGACAATGTCGCCTTTCATCGACCATTTTTCCTTTAATGATACAGGGAAATTATCTCGATACGCTTGCTCGGGAAAATTTATGGAGTGTTGGGTAAATATACCTATTTTGATTATAAAATGGAAAATATTATTTATTTATACCTAAATGTACAATTACAGTCTTAATTATCTTCACGGTACCGGACATGGAATAGGTTCGTATCTAAATGTTCACGAAGGACCAATTGGTATTTCTTGGAAACCATATCCTGATGATCCAGGTTTACAACCTGGGATGTTTCTATCAAATGGTACAAAGTTAAAGTATTGTTTGTCATTACACGTACATATGTATATTCTAATAATGTCATTAAATGTGGTAAAATTATTAGAACCAGGATACTATGAGGATGAGAAATTTGGCATTAGGTTGGAAAATATAGAATTAGTAGTAAAGGCAAACACACCCTACAATCACAAGAATCGTGGCTTTCTTACATTTGAAACTGTTACACTGGTGCCTATACAGACTAAGCTACTTGATGTATCCTTATTAACAGATAATGAGGTATAGATTCGATTTATTTTCTGTATATCAATCGCCTTAAGATAATTGATTGTAAATCTTTTTTCAGATTCAATATCTAAATAATTATCATACAAAATGTTTGAATACTCTAAAACCTCTATTACAAGGGCCAGAAAATGCTCAAGCACTCAAGTGGCTAGAGAGAGAAACTAAATCTCTTATAAAATAATTAATAAATTGTATAAGATTGCATTTCTTAATTTTTACAAGTACAATGCACAATAAATTGTTCATATAATTACTTTGATTACAAGTAATCCTATATTTTTTAGTACTTTTGAAACTCTAATTCTTTGTAAATCAATACGTTTGTTTCATTATATGAAAATCAATGAAAAGTCCTATTGATAATCACCAAAACAACGAACGGCGTCCGTGAAAAGAGGTTAAGTTTACTGGGATATTAATTAAGGCAAATGGTTGATTCAATCGTTTTAGAGTTTGCCGGATCATTTTGCCGTTCATACCGCGCAAAAATCCAGCAGGAATGTTTACTGTCTTTGTTGAAGGAATAGTATCGTCGCGTATCATGTCTATATAATAATAGTCAGCCCATATAGAATTGATTATTAATCCATCAAAAGAGGATGAGTGATAATCCGCTATGATTACAGCTTTCGCCCCAGCTTCTTCAGCCATTATACTTTTAGCAAAGAAACTACAGTCTCCTCTCTCAACTAATGCAATTCTACCTTTTAATTCTTTGGCATTTTTTGCTACTTGGCAGCCATGAGGAGGGTCATTTGGAACTAAAGGGATTCCTTCCTCCAAAAAACTTGCATTCTGTAAATATATATTGCAATATTTGTAATATTTTGATCAATTCTAAAATATTTATAATACTTACAAATGGTGCTCCAAAATCTTTCGCGGGCCTTAATTTATATGTATATCCCAATTCCGGTGGATATATAATTTCAAAAAACACATCCGGATCAATACTTGTATTGATGTAAGAACCTGTAGGGGTGCCATAAGAGAATGCCATAGGAAAAATTGTTTAATTACAAATCGTTATCAAGTAACGTTTTTATTTATAACCTAATTACTAACCTCCACCAATGCTATTCAATATCCCGATGTTGAAGAGAATAATAATTGGGTAGAAACAAAGCAATTTTATTCCTTCCATTAACATGGTGCATTCACATTGTTGTTAATGACATTACTACGAATATCATAAGAAGCTTAACCCGATTAACATTACGGACAAGTAACAAATCGTTCCACGCGTTACTTGTCGATGCGATAGTACTATAGTACACCGTGACACGCGACGATGCGACTCGATCGAACATACATGCAGTTGCGATATGATTACAATATGATAGATCTGACAATTTAATGCCTCTTCTTGTTTCACGTTTTGGGAGTCACCTAAGCCCCTTACAAGTTTCGTATCACATGCGACATTATCGATTCAATATCAGAATGGTTTAAATTAAAATTAATTTTTCCTATGAAATTTTAAATAACAGAACAGGTTATTTTACATATAACGGTAGACGAAAGTATAATTTTATACTTCTACAATACTTTAAAAAGAATTATTTCATTGCATACTATCAAAAATCCAATTTACATGTTCAGTTACAATGTCAATATCAGCTCAAAAAGAAAGGTATTTATATATTGTTCGAATCGCGGAAATTCGAGGAGATTTCGTAATGAAAAAATAAAGATGCGAGGTTCAGTGATACAAGGCCTTTTTATATGCTGTCTTCGCTTTAGGGGAGAGGTTGGTCTACGTGGAGGAGCAACTTTCCTTTCGATGGTTGCTGATATCAGGGGTAATAATAGGGCTTACGTTCATATACATTGGCTGCTAAATACTATTCTGGATTCTTAGTAACTATATCGATAAAACAGCAAGATATCGGTAGGCCGCCGTCATAAATGTTAAAACTATTCTGTACTTCGTCGATAATATAATAACTGATGAGTTGTTTGTGATAATTTCGATGTTCGCCGTAAGAAATCGTAGAGGGTGTGAAAAACACTCTGATTTTCTGACGCGTGGGTATTTCACAATCCGACACACAAAGTTCCGTTTGATATCACGTCTATTCTGTCCCTAGTTAATGACAAAGTATAACATTATAAGTGTTGAATATTTAAAAATTCACACACATGTACATATGGAAAACAAATTTGTATATTATTTTCGGACACTTATGCTTTTAACGAATTATCCTCAACGATCGAAAAAAATTGTTATCTATTGATTTCTATAGAAAAGTTTTTATCAACTGTTGATAATTTAAGATAATTTTATTTATCACTCTTTAACAATTCATAATAATTCTATATATTTCAGACGATTGTCCATAAAAATAAGAGAAAATAGTATCAGCAATTGTATTTTTATATGAGAAATAAAATTAAATTTATACACGGTTCGCGTTAAATGGAACCGAAACTACTTCTGCTATCTATTGGCGTATAAATGAACTTTTCACTAGAGATTGATCGAAAAGGAAGTGATATTTTTCTAGATAAACATATTCCTTCGAAATTCTCAGATAAAACGTTGGAAGATGTTATTGAAAAATCGAAACAATCGTTTCGGCTATCGATAAGGTATAAAATTGCAGCGATAAAAAGGAGCGATAATGCGCGCATGCGCGATACTCCACTGCATTTTATGAATGGATGAGCAAAGTGAATGAACAGACGTCAGCTGGGTAGGTTCGGTAAACACACGAACATGTACGCACACATAGAGATACTTGACAACTTCTGACTACCTGTAAAATATAAGGTATATTAGAATCACTTTCTCTCTCGCGTATGTTGAAAGAGTCACTTTTTGGGATATGCAATTGATATTCTTAACAATCGCAAGTGAAATATCATCACGGAATGGCTGATAATAATAAAGCACGTGAAACTGCATAACGCGACTGAACTAAAAGATAGAAAGTATTTACGTTCTCGTATTTCCAAACGTTTTATTAATATTTGTATTTTTTCACGATTTTGAAACAATATGACTGAATCCTATGCCCTGGACAAGAACCGAGATACATACTCACGTTCGATTTCTTTCACGAGATTCACTTGTGACGTAAATGGTAGAAAGTCGGATAGTAACCGTCTTTTTTTTCTGCTTTTCATTGTGCAGTGGGCTTGAAACAGCAAGTTACACGCGTACGTTTCCCGCCCACGAGTCGCGATCCCGTTCCAATAGTTGCATTGCAGGGCCATAAAAATATTTTAATGAAGCATAAAGCATTCGATATTAAGTCGTAACGTTCGTTCGGCGTTACACTTTTTTTCCTTCAAATTATTTATCGCGATCGAGTCAGCGAAACGGGCTGCAGCATTCAGCAAACAGGAAGATCGAGTGGTTGACTCGCAGCCTCCATCATTCGCCAGGGTGAGATTCGAACGGTTTGATTTTATCGGACGTAAATAATCGTGAGATAAAATCATTTGCCATAAATTTTCAATCTCTCCAATTTCTACCTCCGCCTCGCGGAAAGCAAATATGCACGCACGTGGCAGGTGTTATTTGCATCGAGTTCATTGTAAAATCGATTCACAGGAACGGAATCCCATTGACGTTAATGTACTTAGGGAACGGAAAGAGCCGATGACATCGTTGAAACGATGTAATCGCTCTAATCGATGTCATGTTAGTACACGACTAATTTCGTTATTAAATCGAGGATTTTTATGATCGTTTACGGAAACTTTCAAGACAATAAATTTCATCGCATAGAGTGCGTATAATATACAAAAATATACTCCTCTTGCAAGTTATAGGACATGTTTATAAAAAATCAATAGGACATTCTTAATGAAATTTTGATATTTCGTCTAGCTTATAAACTCTCTTTTACAAACATTTTTAAAACTCGTTAATACATTAATACCTTATACATAAACCGTTTCCACAGTCGTGTAAAGCAGCACGCTAAATTATTTATATTCTTCGTAACTTTTAACGATCATTCGATATTTTCTACTTTTCAAGTAAATATAACTCTCCTAAGATTATCGAGCGGGGGTGTGTACTACATATTCAAAGTACAGTATCGTATTTATTAAGTGAAGCGAATCTCTGCAAAGATCTTATTCCTCTTTACTTACCTTTGTAACGCTTACTCGCCTCTAATATACCCACATCTAAATACGTTGCATACGGTTAAACGGTATTAAAAGAAATATGCCAAAAATAATTAAACGAGCCGACATTAATATTACCAGAAACGTAACTACATACTGCATATATATATATATATATATATATATACATTCTAAACCAAGATCGTCCCTATCGATTGACCTTAAAGCTAATTGCTCATCGATTTGCATCATCCTTCATAAAAATACGTTTCTACATAAATATGCCCAAGCCTATTCATTATCACCCCATCCCCTGGCTCTGGTTAATGCACAAATCAAACGTTACAACGGCGCAGAAAGTGGCCGATAAAAATAAGGAGCGGCGATCAACGTAATTCCTAAAATATCCACGATGAACGTACGAGTCGACTATTTTTACAACACCTTTGCAACCCTCCGTGGTAAGTGGTGGTGGATGGTAGAGGAAGCGCGATCAACTTGCGACGTGCATGTACGTGGTGCAGAGTTTCCTCCCTTTCACAGATAACTCTACCCCTCCGGATTACGACGGCGTCAGAACTTCCCCTTCGTTCCCTCGACTCGGGTGGAGGATGACGGCTGTGAGTGGGGCGGGGAGGAAAGGGACGGGCAGAGGGGCAAAAGGGGAGGAGAGGGTCGTCAGGACGCTCTCCCCGGACTCGAGCGGTCAAGGGCAGTGGCGTCGCGTGACGTCATACGGCGCTGCAGTGACGCAATCAGTCGCCAGGGGCAACCCGTTGGCTGACGGTCGCCAGGCAACCCTGTTGTTGCCCCTCTAGCCGCCGGCCTCTACCCCCTGCCGTGACCGTTCCATCGAGCTCGCGGTCGCGAGCTCCATCCTCTGCACGTGCCGTTCCTCAATGAATCCCCCTTCGCTCTCTCGCTCCACCTTTTTGCCCTTCCCCACCGCCGGCACCGCATACGCCGCTTCCACGGGCTCTCTACCTTGCT
The DNA here is from genome assembly GCF_051014615.1 of Bombus vancouverensis nearcticus. Taxonomy (NCBI): domain Eukaryota; kingdom Metazoa; phylum Arthropoda; class Insecta; order Hymenoptera; family Apidae; genus Bombus; species Bombus vancouverensis. The sequence continues at coordinate 8,438,076 of NC_134925.1, forward strand.
TTTACGTTGACGTGACCCTAACCCCCAGCGAGGACTTCTCCGGATGCTGGCCGTACGCGCGACCCTGCACCTCTCTCTGGTTTCGATCATTCTTTACTCGTGGAGAATGTCGAACGTTGATACATGTAGACGTATAGCGGATATGTGAAAAGTATCCGCACAGCTTATTGCGTCATTTACACGTTAATTAATTAGTTCCGAGTATATCAAATTTTCTATCAGTTAGTAGTACTTTCATGGGACGAGGTTGTACGTTTCATTTTCATAGCGTCGATTAGTTTCGGTTAGGTATTGGCAAATGATAGGAAATTTCACGTACTTAAGGCTAATCGATTGGTATGTAAATGCTGTAATAAATACAACTGTGTGCTACGAATTGCTTTTGTAGCCACGGTATGCGGGCGCATACGCGAGAAATGTAATTGGTGAAAGTACGACGGGCCGAACGAGTTTCTTTAATGAAAGAAATAGGTGCTCACTCGTTTGGGTTTTGTTCTGAAGATGATCTGAAATCATAGCTGGACTGCGGATGATTGCGTATTTACGGAGAACTTAGAGACGGCACGATTCGTAGAATATTTTAATCAGAGGTAACGAGTTTAATATTTAAATACCAACATACGTTAGAAAATACAAAAAAGCATCGATCGGTTGATTCGTATCAATGAATTTCTAATTTCGTGGCTGTAGAAGATTTTGTTCCACATACGACTCGTTTGACAGGTTAAAAGTACCGATAGTGTCGTTGTGTTCTATTACGAGAAACTTACCCCCTAATTTCTGTCCTTCTGACCAGCCCACCTAACAGCCGTTTCACCCCTCGCGGCCGGCTTACCGAATTGCGTCATACTGTTACCAGAGACGCGAAATTCGAGACCCTCACCAGCTCGTTATATGCTGTTCTTGCATCGATCTCGTCGGATAACGCGAGAGTGGCAAAAACCGTAAGTCAAAGGTAAGCGATATGGATCGGAGGGGTGGTAGAAATGCAGCGAGGAACAGGGAGTCTCTCCTTGGGCTTTTTATATCTTCGATTTTTCTTACACGTGCATTGTTTTTCTTTTTGTCTCGTCCGATCGATGGTGCTATTCTTCCACTTGTTTGTATTGAAACTCTATCTAACGTCGTCACTAATTTTCTTCAGTCATCGTCTGCTAATATTTTAACAAAGTATACGCTCTTGGAAACAATTAGAACGACGTTCTCTCGCGTCTGTATTTTTTTTATCTTAATCATCATATTAACGTATTGACCGGATCATCCCTTAGTCAGAAATTTGTATAATCGTGCAATTGAAAGATAATGTATTCTTTAAGCTAAATCAATTTCAGTTACGTAGATTTCTCTGTCCTTAGAATCGTAGATATGATGTAATTTATAGAAGACACGTAAAAGATTAGAGAGTTGCTCTGATTTGTTGATCAGGAGCACATAAATATTTCTTCAAATAAATTATTTCATCTAGAAAACCGATAACCTGAGCGCGGCCAGTTAATTGGCCTTTTTCATATGAATTTATCAAGCTTTTCTGAACGTGTCAACCTATCAACGTTATAAATCTTCTTTCCATGTACTTGGTCGTGATAGAATCATTCCCGGTATCGATCCCTCAATTATTTCAGGCGTTGTACATATTTTTGTTTCTCAGTCCTTTTATTGATCTTCGAGAGCCCATTGAGAAATTGTCTCCTGAAACTCGTCGACCGCAAACTCGTCACGAGATATCGGCTCACTTACAGAGCATCCGTGACCGATTTTGAAAAGTTTCACACCGATCTTCGCATATACTCGCAACCAGACACCTACGTGTAAGTACGCGTCTATGGAGTCGAGCCACGAGCGAAGCAGCAACAGGTTTAATCGCGTCGGGGTGTGGCTGACTGGCTGGCCGGCTCCGCTCATTCGGCTGCCCTCCGTTTGATGCTGGTTTATAAGATCGATGCGACACACACTGGGTATCGTTGCGCGGCGCGAATGAAAGCGGAATGCTCGTTTTGCCGCGTCGATGCGCCACTCGTCCGCCGAGGAGAACCTGGACGCTGGCCTGGAAATTAGAAAAAAAAGAAAAGAAAGAAAAAGATGGACGAAGATAAATACGCTGGATTTCTCGGTGATCGCGTTTTGCCTATCTTTTTCTCTGGCTCGGCTAAGGAAAATCGACGTATCCTGTGTCTGCTCTCCTATCGCATATTTCATATCTCGTTCCTAACCTAAACGAAATAAATCAGAAAATAATAAAGAGAAACGAAGAGAAAAGAAATCGAGAAATACAGCGTGGAAAAATTATCCGAGTATATAAAATGCTTGAACGTTTTATCGAGATATGAATAGATGTAGGAAGACACGGTGAGTGGTAAGGGGGATGAAGCTGGCGCGCATGATCGGAAGTCGCGTCGGTGCAGTGTCGCGGCGGGGAATCAAATTTCAACAACACCTACGGTGAACCGCGGAGCTGCGAGTCGACGTTACCTGACTCATCCCATCGTTCGATCGTCCGGCCGGTCGCGCGACCCAACATGCATTTTTCTTCTTCGAGGGCCCGGTCCGGAGCTTGCATATCCACGGAGGAACTATATTTTACGACAATTTTTTTGCTCGGCTGCACGCGCGCCAGCGTATACGCGATCCTTATGTGTCGTGCGAGGAGCGCATCGTCGTGCTTGTCAGTCGTTAGTGGGAGGGATGTCTAGTGCCGGGAAGGGAAGGAGAAGGAGAAATGGTTTAGGAGTTATGGAGCGAGACGGAGACGGGACGAGAACGAGATGTAGCCATCTGATGGCTCGGTGTAGAAGCGAAATGGAAAGATCGAAAGAGAAAGCGGGAAACAGCTCGCGTCGAGACGAGGACGGCGCCATCGAGAAAGAGAGTAAAACAAAGGAGCGAAAAGGAGACAGAGATCGCGAAGAACGAGAGGGAGATACGACGAGTACGTTGGCGGGAGAAGGATGGTTAAGAGCGGTGAAAAAGAACGTCGGGTAGAGGAAGAGTGGATCGAAACAAGATGGAGAATGATGGTGGGAGAAGGATAGAAGGTATCACGAAGTGCAGAGGAGGCCTCATCTCGATCTTGGTCCTATTTATAGACGTGCTCTCACAGCCTCACTCCTGCCCACTTCTTGCACTGTCTCTCCTATATAGGTGTGCATACACCTATGTAGTGGCCATTGCACGTTCTCTACACGCGAGAGCCAGCGAGCCGGCCAAAACTTCGTTCGTCCGAGCGCGAAGAATCGATGACGTGGACCCTCTCCTGTTGAACGTCGAAACGCTGGCTGCCACCGCTGGTAGAGAAACCTATCCACTTCTGGAAGACATCGTCGTTTTCCGTTAATTAGCCGATTACGGAAACGATATTACGGAACGGTTTCGTCGTGACCGGTAGCACAAACCGGCGTGTCGTCTTTCTCGGCTCCTCTGAATCATATGGATTACCTTTTTTGGAAGAGACAACGTCGCCTCGGGCAACAAACGAGACGAATTTTTTATTCCGACGTGTTTTAGCATACCATACCTTGAAACCGTTTTTTCTCTCTTCCTGGAAATTTTTATCTTACAACTTCAAGCGACGTTGTTTGTATTACACGCAGGCCGTATTACATATTGTACCATATGTACCAGATTTCGATCACGCGTTTTCACCTCGTCGTTCCTTTCGAGTTTGGAAAACCAAGCAATAATAATTCTCTCGTTAAGGAATCGTAAAAGGAACTCGATCACGAACGAAATTTCAGCAGTGAACCGGACGGAGCTGAACTGGCTTCGATCAATGGCCGATCGATAAAGAATCTATCGACGATGGAGGTAGAGAAAAATTGGCACGCGCGACCACTACTAATTGCCAGTTGTTCGTGATTCGTATCGCGCTGCAGCGAAAAATCGAGATAAGCGTTAGTCGGAAAGTCCAATCGGTTTAGGCGCCAACCGCGTGTTTATGGTGAAAGGTTGCATGGAAAACACGGCAGAACGGAGCGGCGTTTCATCGAGATCGACTAGTCTCGTTGCAACGGGGACCGGTCCTTATTAATCTCTAGGTGGCTGCCTTTTGAACGCACACCTCGGAGGAACAATAGTTCGGTCGCGTAGGATGCGGTTCGCTGTATCGACATCCTTGATCGTCGATGCCCTATTCGGTAATTGTCGATGATCGATAAAGATGTCTGCGGTCGATGAATGTGCCTGACGCTAACGCGCAAAAGGGAAAAATAAATTGGCGATGTAACGACACTCGAGAAATCGTTCAACGTGACAAACGACACTATTGCATACCATTATGTTCATGAACATATTATAAATATGCGTTTCGAACGATTTATAGCGTTATAGCTTTCACAGATCGCGAACCCCGATAAACTCGAAATATAAACTCTAATATATCGAAAGCCTCGGAAGAGTGGAAGGTATATCGAGAGCATCGAAAACGAAACGTGCTTTCAGCTTTAAACTCTGTTCCTCGCTATCCGCGTTTAAAGGTGATAAAACGAAGAGGCGAAACATTTCGACGGGTCTTGCGGTCGACGATTACGAGCGTCGACGTATCGTTTCAAGGAGTTTGTGCCGTACCACGGGGAAATAAGAACGACCAGGCGTTGCTGTTCAATGTTAACTTTGTATTTTTGTTAATAATCGTCGTGGGGAACCGGCCAGATTAAACGGCAACGATGATTACAACACAAATATACAGGTAGTCGAGAGATTCTTTTCTGTGCATTGCACACTCGGAGCACCATATTGTGGAATAGTTACACATAATTTATCCAATTATAGTGTAATTATCGTTCGTAAAAAAATTGTCCTCTCTATTCCTCTTTTCTCATTATCTTCGTTTCTTTCATTAAATGTTTTTTCTTTCTCGTTCTCTTTCATACACGTACACATTTATACACGCATACACACATACAGGCAGACACAGGCATAATCTCTCTCTCTCTCTCTCTCTCTTTTTCTCTCTCTCTCTCTCTCCTTCTCTCTTTCTGCTTTTTTATTTCACGAGAACGCGCGTGCGCGTTATACGCTCCTCTGCCTACATATTTTCCGATCTATCTAGAACAATAGCGGATAATATCGCATACGCGTCGGTGCAACCATCGTTGAAGTAGGTAGAGAGCGCGTAAGAACGCTTGGGATCCATAAAAGCTGTACGCGTTGCCGCGCGTTTCGTTATTAATTATAACTGTTATTTAATATAATTATAATATAATAATCATAATAAAAATAATCCTTTAATTTTAACAATATATATATATATATATATCTCCTCTGTTCATATATATATTATATATATCATATATATATAATATAGATACATGTAACTAGGGAGAGAGACTTTGTTTTTTTTGTTAATAAATAGAGCAACATATACATAATATTAATCGCCGCTAAAACTCATATTTTATACACGTAAACGATCACGATGGAGAGGGGGGAGGGGCGGGAAGAGGACGAGAGGAAAGGGGGGGAAAGTAGGGCGGCAAGATTAAAAGGAGGAAAGTGAAAGATTTTACGGGTTTCTCTCTCTGTTTGTCGGCACGATTCGATTAGATGTAACCTATGTGTACATATGTATAACACGTTATATACATATTTACAAAGGAAAACTCCCGTTCAACAACGATGATCGCGATTAATTACAGTTTACTCGTTTGGGGTTTGTTGGCGGTTAAAAGAGGGTTAATTCACAAGGGGAAGGGTGGCGCGTCTGGTATTTAACTTCCAAGAAGCTTAGGGACTCTACGAAGTGACTTCTAACGCTGAAAGGAATTTTCAAGGGGGAAACGGGTAGCAAGGAGTGGCAAGAGAGTTCCCTAGGACACGGGAAAAGTCCGAGATTTAGCGTGTCCGGGGCACGAAGGGTGTCGTAGGAACGAGTGAACGAGTTTCAGAGGTAGAGGACGATAACAAATATGTAAGAAGCGATTATTACGATTGTATGATTGAAAGACACGAGGTTCGAGGACGCAAAGTAGTGTGTGTGTATGTAATACCGATCGTCCGTCGGTGTCGGTCGCATCTTGCAAACGTGTCAGGGTCTATGCCCTCTCATAGAATCGCGATGCCGATCGTAATGGATATCGAACTACATTCTCATTCTCTTTTTTCTTTTTCATTCGTCGAGTGTCGTAATTTATAAAAATACTTAGAAAATATCCTGAAAACATTTGTGGAATCGGGCACGATTCGAAAATTGCACGATTATTGGCCGAAGGAACGAACACTCGGGTAAAAGGATCGAAAAACATCGACCGGTTCCGATCATGAGAGAGCTGGGAAAAGTTGATACGCGATCCCCTGATCGTTTCAAGAAGCGCGCTCGCGCATGGCAATTTTTTTTTTCACGCGCTCGTTTGCATGCGATCGAGAGTGCGCCGTCTCTTTCTCTCTTTTCTTCTCCATCGGTAAATTCCTCCCTGATTCCCGGAAGCTGCGGGCGGTATCGATTCTACGCGATTCGTCGGAGAACCTGGCTGCAGTATATTTCGTGACACCGGAATATTTCGCGTACGTATCTACGCGCGGTTAACGTCGATTTTCGCATCTGCATCTCGTTCTCGATCGCAAACAAGGGTATAAAACGCAACCGTCGTAAATAACGATCTTCGACGCGTCGCTCGCTTCGAGCATCCTCCCTGACTTTCTTCTTCTCTTTTTCTTTCTCTCCCGTTCTTCCCGTTTACCGCTAAAAGCACGAGCATTCCGATACCGACAATTGTCGAGGAAACAGTACCTCTTGGTAAAGCTAGATTTTTCACTCGTATTCGTTCCTACTCCTTCTAAATGCAACTTGGCGTGGTAAACTTTCAATTTTCTTCTCTTCCTTATGCAACGTATTAACCGTAGGCAAAAGGGACGGGAGTGAAAGAAATAAACTGAGATGAGAGCTCGCAGGAAAACCGCCGGAGTCTAATATACATATATGTATATATATATTTACCGCAATGTTCGTGTTTCCTCGTCGAAGGTTCGCTTAGCGAGATCAGGAGAAAAGCTTCGAATCGATCCGTTCTGTAAGACGCGACGAGCCCATCGTCGGGACCGATCACACCGGACATTTATTTTACATACCGCTTCGAAATTCTAGTCCCGATTAAAAATTATCCACGATTATTTACAAAGATTTTATGAAAATCCTCCGCGATTGTTCCTTACGTACTATTATCCGAGAGGCTCGGTATCACGCTTCGTTATACCGCCAAAAATGCTTGTCGATTCGGTCGCTAGGCTAATCCGTTAAAGTCGAGCCCCACTCGTCGATCGCTGACGGTGCCGACGACGGATCGATGACGGATCAGTCGGTGACGGCAGTCTGTTCCGCCTAAAGGTCTCCGTCGTTTCCTCGTCGCCTGGCAAGGTGAAAAAGCTGCGTCGTGCACGAGCATGATTGACAAGATTAAAGGAATGAGCGTGGAGATCGACGGTATCGACGATCGATCGACATCGATCGTCGTATGAAAAATGTGGATCGATTCTGCGACACAGTTCATTCAAATTCCTCTTACTGATTGCACGGCGGAGAAGCGTGGCTCTGAGGGTGATTTCTAGCGGTGGCGTGGGTGGCTTCGCGCTTCAGCCTCTGTTTCAAGTGAACTTTCGCGTGCCGTTTCTTCTCGTCGCTCCTCGCGAATTTTCGGCCGCATTGATCACAGCAGAACGGCTTCTCGCCGGTGTGGGTTCTCACGTGAGTGGTCAGGTGATCGCTCCTCGAGAACGAGCGCATACAGATGCGACACTGGAACGGTTTCTGGCCGGTGTGGATGCGGATGTGCCGGGTGAGCTCGTCGCTGCGAGAGAACCTGCGATCGCAGCCGTCCACGGGGCAAGCGTACGGTCGCTCGTGCACCGGTGTTTTACTCGGTCGATTCGGATACTTCCGCGGCTTCACCGGGACCAGCCTGAGCGGCAGAGCACTCTGCTGGTAAACTTGCGAGAGAATCTCGTGCCCCTTCGACGTGCTGGGGTTGTATTCCGCTAGCTGCACTCCCGTTGTACCAGCCGACGGTGGTGCTTGTTGCTGCTGCTGTTGAGTGGGTTGAGGTTGCTGCTGTTGTTGTTGCTGTTGGACGGCCGGTGGGTAGCCGCCCGTGGGTTCTTGCTTCAGCGTCGTCTCTTGATGGTGGTGATGGGGATGATGATGGGATAGGAGATTCGGATCGTAAGGGTCGTCGTGCGTCGTTAACCACGCCGCGGGAGTAGTGGTTGGCGTATCGTGGTAGCCTGGTGGCGGGGGTGGCTTCGATTCGACCGGTAAAAGTTCGACGGTCTCTCCGCCGTACGGGGCTGGGTGAAGGGTGGAGTGTAGGAAAGGTGAATTTGTCAAAGTCAAGGTCGGGGAGGTTAAAGGACCCCAGAGCTCCTGACCGGTTGGTTGTTGCTGCTGCTGCTGTTGCTGTTGGGGTGGCTGCTGCTGATTCTGAAGAGTGTTCAGCGGCGAGGATTGCGTACAAGTGGTGGTGAAGACGCCACGGTACGTCAACGTTGGTACGTTGCAGATGTTAACGCTCGACGCTGGTGCTGAAGACACCGAAGACGTGGAATGAGGGGAAGAGTAGAGTATCACTCCGCCTTGTAACACGTTGCAACGGTCCGCGTCCTCTTGAGCCTGATGATGACGCGGTGGACTAGTGGAGGGTGGAGCTCCAGGCGTGCCCTGTTCCTGAGACTCTTGGTGATGGTGGTGCCGATGATCCCTGCCGGTCGAGGTAGCCGTCTCATCGTCCTCCGTGGCCTCTTCGAGAGATAGATCTTCGCCCGCCAGGCTGCCTACAAATCATCCATCAAATTTTCAATCAGTCTCGAAAATCTACATAAAGAAGGCGGAGCAGGTCGCGGTTGCGCGTGATCACAAGCTCAGGAACAACTCCGGGCACGAGTTAGCGCGTGCATCTCGCGGCCTAAGCGAATCAACAGGAAGGACCGCGCGATACGGGGATGACTTTATCTGCGAAGCGAGATTATACCGGGTGTCTCTATCTGTCGTCTGCATCCTGCCGTCTCGTTACTTCCTTTCTACGCACATACACAATCGTTTACGACCTACCGAAAATCAAATCGGCAGACTCCCAGTAGTGAGAAAAATGCGCGGTCATCCGGTTGTGTTCTACGAATTGATGCGAGTTTGAATTAGGTATCTCCGAATCGTGTCATGCGCCCAATGTATCAACGATTTCTACGTAGCCATGTATAACCGCGAGAAAGTTGTTGCCCGGATAGATTATCGGCTAGCAAATGAACGCGACAGCGGAAGGAAACGAGAGAAGAGAGGAGACTACGATGTACGGAACGATAAAGGGGAACGAACGATCTGCTTCGTTTCGTTAGCGAGAAAGTCACGGAAAAGACGACTATCGGCGTAACGGAGGGTGGTTGTATCGGTCCGGATGAACGAGGTGGGGGTTCTTGGAAGCATGAATGAACTGGCAAGGGGTGGTGGGAGACAGAGGTGAAGGCGGAGGTGGAGGCGGCGGCGATGCAGGGACGGGCGGAGAAGGGTTTCTGAATGTCGGGGTCGCTGAGTATTGATCCGCGACAGGCGGGCAGGTTCGATATTAGCCGTTTTCGCGAGAGCCAACCGATATACGTCACGCTGGCACATCATGCACTTGGCCGCGACGACCGAGGACTCGCAACGCGATCACTTTCGAAAATTGATGCGGAAAAGCCGGATTTTCGAAGGGGTGCTTGACGCAGCCACGAGGGTAACAGCAGCAGCAGGAGTTGGCAGATATGCAGAAAGCGAAAGTTGGGACGTTCGTGAAACACAGCAAGTGCAAGGCCGCTGAAGTTCGAATCGCACAGCCGATTACTACTGGTTTGGTGCGCGTTGTTCGACGAGCGTTTATTTTCACGTGTCTCGCGTCCGACGAGTTTCGAATTCCGCTATTCGATTATCGTGGAACACGTTTTAACGATTTGACCTCGTCGAAGCGTGCATACGCAAAGGATCTCTGTCATACGAGAAAGATTCGATTATTAGGAAACTCGATGATGATAAAGTTATTTTACCACGTCACGACTACGAAGGATGAAAAGAAGAAGTTATCGTTGCCTGATCGAACTTTTTGTTTTTGTTTCTTTTTTGTTTTTTTGTTTTTTTTTTGTTAAAGGACTGTTGATTGTAGGTACCTGAAATAGGAGGTGGCTCGACGAGCGCGGAAGGGCCGAAGAAGGACGGTAAATCGCTGCTGGTGGTAACCGGCGTGTTTAGGTCACCTGGTTTATCCTTCTCGTTAGGCTCCTGAAGATCGTCTCTGCACTCCCTGGGACAGTCCTTGTCCTCGGTGTTGACAGTCTGCAGATGCCTTTTACCGTCGGTGGAATCGTTGGACGGCGAGGAGGCATCGACGTGTCGATGATGTTGATGGTCGTCGAGTCGTTGATGAGGATGATGATGGTGATGATGATGTTGTCGGCCATGGGGATCAGAGGAATCGGTATTGTTTTGATGCTGGGCTTGCAAGGGCGCGCAAGTTGCCAGCGACAAGGTTGGAATCGTTTTGTTGCAACTCGTGGACGAGGTGCAAGTGGTAGCGGCTGGCGTTGACGTGCCGCCAACACCACAGACGATCGAATTCGAGGATGTCGCCGCGTTGTACGGTAGACACGCGTCGAAACTAAGCTGCACTGTCTGAAGATTGAAGGTAGCATGAGGATGATGATGATGATGTCCGAGGGGTGGCGGTGAGAGCAAAAACGGGCTGGTGGCCGCGTGGGGCTGCGAGCCCACAACTTCCATGCCGTCCATCGTCATCCTCTGGAGTTGGTCGCCTCCCTGGCTGGCGGTGGCAACCTCCTCGGTACCGCACTGCGTGTCCTCGCCTGCGGTTGTATCGTTCAACGCTATTATTATGGTTAAAATGTTGTCCTTCCTCGGTCGTCCCGACACAGTTAAGCCTCTTTCTCTCTCCCACCGGATATACAAGCTCTACGCGAGTTAGCCCTTATCCGTCTTTTCAGTCTTAGTCTAGTAGAATCAGTTTCCCTTCGTCCTCTGTGCAACAACACCGACGCGACGTCGAAAGGGTTGAGAAGACGGTCGCGTGGTACGAACTCTCGGTTCGTACACGAGCACACGATAGATCTAAACGTCAAGTCCGTTGAGATCGGTCGTATCTGTCCCTCTTTCCCTCCGTATAGCTCCAGTCACTGGGTTAGTAGTCAAGCGGACGTAGCACGCGCTCCCCCTTTTTTATCCGTCGCGCGGCACGCGCCGAGTCTCTCTTTCTCAGCGAGGTATACACACACGAGGGAGCGGACGCCGGGCGGCAAAAACCGTGTCTCGCGATCGCTCGCCTCTTTGTCCTTCCTTTTCTTTCCCTCTCTCTTCTCCCTTCGAGATCCCACTCTCTTTCGCGAGAGCGCGCGCGCCTGCGATCTGTCGCCGCGGCGGCGGCGGGATAGCTATACACCACCGCGAGCGCACAACCACCACCAACCACAAACCACTACCACCACCACCCAATTATACGCACGGAGACTCTCGAAAAATCCAATCTCACCGGATCGCGACCGATCCTCGTCTCGGTCTTCGTCCCGATCCGGAACGGCTGCCGCGCCGCGCCACGCCGGCCGGTCTGACCACCAGGGACTGCCGCCGGTTCGTTTCCCTCGAGCGCGCCCGCGCGCCACGAACCAACGAAGATGCGCGACTATGCGGATCCACGGCTCGAGCCGGCGTCAAGGGATGAAACGCGGAACCGCGATTACTCTTCCTTCAAGACGTTAGTGGTTGTCACTTTTCGTCTCCCTTTTCTTCTAGAATCTTTCGTTCGAAACGCCGGTCGTCCAAGTCCAAGCTCACGAATTCGCAATTATATCAAGGTGATGATTCTTTCACTCGCGAAATGAATCCTGTACGCGACGATGATTTGGCTCGCGCGCGCGCGAGTGTCTTGTAGGTGCAGGCGCGCGCGCGACCGCGCGCCTATTTGTCGTTCCGTGTCCTCCGTCCCTTTCTTTCTTCACCGCTTCCTCTCTCTCCTTGTCCTCTCTCTCTCGTTCTTTCCGTTCCTCTCTTTCTATCTCCTTCGTCGGGTTTATCGTGTGCCTCGGTAGATATGTACCTCTCCGCGGTTAGGTGTGCGTGTCGGAGGCAGCAGATCGCGCGCTCGGATCGTCGGAGGACGCGCGATGCGTGGGGGTCGCGCACGAACTGAGCCGAGCGACGGCGCGCCCCGTAGTTTTATGAATGGACCGCGGAGACTGTCCCATATTTGGAAGCGGCGAGTCGACTGCCAGCCAATCCCCGCTCTGCGGTCCCCTATCAATGCGCGCCTGTCTGCGTGCCGCGTATATAGCCGACCGCGTATGTGTTACGTACACACGCGCCGCTACTCCCACCACGCAACCAGCACGTCGTCACTGCTCGCCACTGCTCGCAGGCATCTCTGCCCCCACCGTGCAGCTCTTCGCGCGCTCCCACCTTCCCCTAACTCCCCTCCACGTGTCCGCTGCCCCCAGCCTGCCCCCTTCTCGGCGTTTCTCGGTTCTCCAGTGACGTAGACTGGCGTGACGTAGGACGTGGCGCGCGCGCTCGTCTCCCTTGCGATCGACAGCGTTCGAGACCGCGTTCGAGGATTTCCAGGAAAGAAGTCACGCGGAGGAAAAGGAAAAAAACGAAATATAGAACAAAGATACAGCGAATTTTGGGAACATGTAAAAATATTTAAATAAGCTGGGATAAGGGAGGGAAGTTTCTCCCGTCGTTGTATACCGTCGAGTATTCGATCTGTGGTAGATAATATCACGAATGCGGCGCTACGTCCACCACCCCTCGTTCTTCCGCCTGCGTAAGCTCATAGCTGCTGACGCCGATGGCGCCGGCGTACCGACGGTTCGCTCAGTGACAGACGTTGGTTTATCGTCAGTTCGAGAGTTTGCGGCCACCACCGGTGTCCCTTCTCGTGAAACATGTATCGATCGAAGCGCGTCCGCTTAGAGACGAAACTTCCCTTCGTTCGTTCCTCTTGCTTATTCTCGAACGTGAGAATTATTTAGTCGCTATAGCATTATATACTTTTTCGATATTAGGTTATGTTAGATTTCGAGCCACAGGTTACTATCAATTACGGTGAAATTGTCTTTCCTGTAGCTGTCTGACATATCACTGCACGAAACTACTTATTTTTATTCTATCAATAATAATCGAACGTAATGATGTTTGCCAGAATATGTAAAGTACTCTAGTACTTCTCGAAAACGTTACTTTACTTTGTTTTCCTTATCTGTCTGAAATGTGATTCTTGTAGCAGTGAACGACTTATGTATATTCGATTGATCAAGCACGACCAAGCATTATACTTTCAAGAATGTGTAAGATACTTTAATACTTCCCTAAAACATTGCTTTACTTTATTCTGTTTTCCTTAACTCTCTTTGCAATATGATTCCTGTAGCATCGAACGAAACTATTTACATATATTCAATTCATCAATGATAATCAAACATCGCGATATTTCGAATACCATGGACGATACTATGGGTTTAGAGATACCAGTTTATAAATGATCTTTCCGGTGACGCGATTTTTTGATTAATATCGGGGCTGAGAGCGAACGAAGGAAGCGAAAACAGACGCGCAACAGGTGAGAGAGATTATTCTCTCTGCACGGGCGCGCGCACGTGTCGAATCTGTTTGAAAGCGGTGTTCGATTGCTCCGGCAACTAAACCGGGTGAACGGTGGCCCGCAAAGTTCCGGACTGAGTTTGCTACGGCAAAGGAGCAATTTCCTGTGCCACCGCGCCAGTTGCCACCACCTGTAAGAGCGCGCGTGCCGTTCAGCTATACGCGCCTCTATACATGCGTGCGTGTGTCCGGTTACGAGAGGCACACGCGCGTCTGCGCACGCGCAAACGATCTTTTTCTCGCGGGCGTCGTGTAACCACCTGATGCCCTATTTGGGGCCACGCACTGCCACGCGACCATTCTCTGTCTCTTTTTCTTTTCCACATGCACGCCTCCGTTTGTCCCTCTCTCTTTTCCTCTTCTCCTCTCCACCCCTCTTTTCAAAGCTTTCCTCTAGCTGCGATTCAAAGTATTTTGTTTGGCTTGTTCTCGATTGAAGGGTTTGCGACAATAAAGAAACAATATTCGAATTGAAGCTATTTATGGGAAGAGAGAGGTATAGGTTTCATATTCAAAAGCTTTATTGCTACGACTTTTAGTTGACAAATACCAAAGTGAATAAAGTCCACCTTTTATGAAGTTTTCAATTTTATTAAATTAGCGTTGTATATCTCAAGCAACGAGGGAACTAGTTTCACAAATTTCTTTATCACAATACATGATTGTAAATTCTAAGATAAATTCTTAAACATAATGTTCGTTGCTGTTATATTTTTCCACAGTTTAATTTATGGAGTTAATCGACTAGCCTTTGAGCGACCCGGTTTATAGCACCTTTCAAAAAAGCGATCCAATCCTGATTGCTTCTGTTGATTTACACAAATTATCGGAAAGTGGAGCTGCCTCAACCACTTCAATTTTTTTTTTCGCCATTCGAACGATGCTGAGTTGAAGTTTGGGACTGAACGATCGGAGAGTCGAATAAATTACGATGACTAAAAAGGCTGCATTTGCCATTGTCGATCCCCAGGTGCCAGGTAGTAAAAGACACAAGGCAGTAGGAGACAGGAGATCGGTATAAAACGAGCGCGTCTGTGTTTCTCGATTTGCTTGTTATTCCGTTGCTTAAACTTCGTTCCCTTCTACTACTTCGATTTCTCTTCCATACGATGTGTTCGTCTTCGTCCATTCGTTAAATCGTTGTCTTTCCATGTTGTATTAATTCCTGGCCCGTTTTACCACGCAAACTCGCGACACGCGCGCGTGGAAATTGAGACTCGTAAACGGAAGCGATTTCATACAACGGAAGAACATTTATCGGGCAACGTGCGTTCACTCGTGATGGAAGCTGTCAGTGACTTCTCAGATAAAGGCACTTTAACCCGGTAAATTTTCAACAGAGGGAGAAGGAAACAGAAAACTGATAAATGCATATTGTTTTCGTTGTTGTTCGGAAAATTGGCAGATCGTTAAAGCTTTACTTGGTTAGCTTCGATTTTATCACGCTGAAATAATTTTCTGCACATTATCGCGACACTTTTCCTGAAAACGCAGGCGTTTCAAATCGATGGTTGAATAGTCGCGGCGACAGGTTGCGCGATATTATAATGAGTCAGTGCCATATATAAGTTCATAAGAAGCCTTTCGAGCGCGTTTAGGCGTTACGTTAGCGGATACGCGGCCGATTCGCGATCGTGCACCAATCTGTTTCCCAGTGAATTTTCGACCGCGTCGAAAGCCAAGTCGCTTATCTAACTCGGCAGAAACTCGAGCCAAGAAAGCTGTTCTGTACGACGCAACGCCTCTTGAGCTTCGAACGAGCACATGTTAGCTGGTGGAAACCAGAATACAGAAATTTCAAAGATTACGGCATTCTGAAAATTCGAAGTAGCGTCCGAGTGACGACATTTCAGTCAAACTATGCGATTTGCCTTGCAATTCAACGAAATTCGCTTATAAACAATTGTTAAACGAGCTACATTTGAAAACGGAATATTTGACTCGTTATCAGGCACGCGACAAGCAGCGAAATATTTTATATCGTATACATACACTGGTACCTCGACGACATTGTTTTCTTTCGAGGATGTAACACTTCTATTGATCGGAAAGAAAGAAGTTGGTTCGATCTTCATACTCTCAGTTGTGTAATCATTATAATTCAATAACACGTGTATAGATATTACTTTATTTTTGGAAGTTATTTCGTCGTTCATTTTAATAGTTCCACAACATAATATCTTCTCGTTGACTCGAATAGCCCAGTCGTAAGTATACTTCGATCATTTCCTCGGTTTGATATTTCTTCCCGCGGAACTTAAAAAACACGATGGATATTACCCCGTCTCTTATCAAGTTCGAGATTCGATTGTAATTCTATTGCTTTCCTTTTCGACCATATCCGACACAATTACATTAGGAAACGTTAAAATACAGCTTCAACATTTCGAACAAAATATAAAACAAATTCGCTCTTGCGTCAAACATTTTCCTCAAACATAACAAATCCTTTCTGGTTACTAAAGTAAGAGCAAGATAAAAATATAAAAATATAAAAATCGTAGTAGGATGAGTACGCTGAGTCTTAGCTGACCCAAGCAACCTCACTTTACCCCGCACAAATTCAAACCGATCGGAAATGTTCGAGATCTCATCACAACACTCGACGAAAACCATAATCTTCCGGCTCCACACACATTAGGCGACACACACATACACACACACTCTATCCAACTGCAACTTCCTAGAAGCGAGTTGCGTCGCGTGGGTGTCGCGCGTGCATCGATCTCGACGCTTTGCGCACGCGGCCAAACCGGACACGCGGAACGTAATCGTCGCGCAATCTGCGGACGAGCAAGAAAGCGGCAGCAGGAGCGCGGCAGCACGCGGTCGCGTGTGCGTGTAGCGTGCCGGCCGCCACGGTATTCTGGCACGAAAACAAAACGTTCTAAAATTACCGACGGCTCTCGGGAAGGCGGTGGGCGCGCACTATTCGCGGCGCGACTCGCAGCGATTTTGCGCGGGCGACCGCCTCTATTTCGGGCCGCCACGCAACCACCTGAGCCGCCCAGCATCCCCAAATACCCGGGATGACTAGCACCGCGCTCTTCGAGAAGAACTCTCGTACACGGCCACGATGAGTCAGTCAACCAATGTAGACAATTTTTGGCATCCCTTCTAGATTCTTTGCTTTCAAAGTGCTCCGATAGGTACACTTTGTTGGTCCCGATTGTTTCGCCTACATGACGAAGGAGTGTTCAATTGGCCGGTATCAACGAGACAGCGCAGCGTTGACGATGAACATGTGGGCCGTGGGTGATTCTTGCCTGGCGGAAAACTGAATTCGACACTTGTTGATATTTGGTTTTCGAAGGGAGAGAATTACATGGGACATTGTGCGATGATTTCGATACAAGAGAGTCAATCCGGTGGACTACTTTGCAAATTTCGTCTATTTCTTTAATATCCTCTGGGAGCTGTTGGTAATTTGAGTTTCGGTACCAGTGTGGTACACGGTTATATGGAATACCGGTAATGAATAACCGGAGAAACAAAATTAAAAATCGTTTTCGCACGATATCGTCACAAGTAGGTGGTTTATAGCCAAAGAGTGAAAGCATGATGGTGAATGTGACTTGCAAAATTTCGAAAACAATCTTTTTTTTTAAAGATGGACGTTAGTCGCGCGTCGACGCAACGAAATTGAGAAATTTGGGAAGAACGCAGCCGATCGGTTTTTTGTCTTTCGAGAGATATCTTCGTAAATATCTTCGATAGATCTGTACGTCTATCTATAGACACTGTATAATGATACTATAAATAAAGAACATTAGCGAGAAAGAAGGAAGATTTCGTAACGATATTAACATAGTGATCAGCTACGATTAAAACGTGTTATACTATTTGTACGAGGAATTCTCGAAGAAAATAGTGGAAGAATCGTAGCAATGCGTGATTATGAAAGTCTTCTAACCTTTATCATATATAATATTCATGAACAAGAATTGTGGGTTCGTCCGAAGATTACAAGCAGTCTTGAGCAACCGCATAACGATGGTACGCTAAACCAAGCTGCTTAACAACTTGTTAGCCATTATAACAGCGCGAAGCTAGGTATTTCGAGCATCGAATCAACCGAGATTTCGTAACGGCCAGTATACACGAATCGCTGCTTCATGAATCGCTGTGGTGTGTTTTTGGCAGTGGCCGGCATAAATTCCACCACCGAAAACAGCGACATAGACAGAGACAGATAGCAATATTCACATCGTGAATATTTTATCGGAGCCAGGTGGCCTGGATCTCGATTAACTCGCCAATTGGAATAATTCTTCGGAAACGATAAAGCACGTCAACGATCGAACCGATTTCCCTCGTAGTTGGCGCTCGTTAAAGCGGAACGTTTCGTTCCTCTGAGAACGCGACCGTGGAAAAATCGTCGCGTCAAGGGCAACGCCTCGAGGAAATCGATTATCCCCGATCGATGAGAGTCGTTCTTCATTTAGAACGGTCTCGATTGGGGGTCACGACCATTCAACGAAGGATCTTCGCTAAATTAGAGAGAGAGAGAGAGAGAGAGAGAGGTTTAATCCTGGCGTTAACGAGGCCTCGAGGAACCTTTCCTCTCGCGGCTGATTCGAGACGCTCGTATTGATTACTCAATGCCCGTCCAGCGGGAGTAATCGCCAGAACGGAGAACAAGAAGTCGTAGTTTGTGTCTGTAACCCACATCCGAACGCAATTAGGGACGAGCGTGTTTTCGTTTGTAGCCCATCGTGCGTGATGCACGTACGCGATACACCGTTTCTCCTCGTGTGTACGTGTACACCCCCGCGCATAAGTATTAGGTCAGTTACGGAAAGCGGGGTTATCCTCAGAAATGATTAGCAAACTATCGGAGAATTATTGTCCGGCCGGCTTGAAACTTATGTAAAGATGAATTAATTTCGCGAGGCATATACATACGATAGTACGATGTATGGAGAACAAATTTTGTCGCGCTATCTTTGACTTTGATTAGCGAACGCAAGACGTCTTCTATGGTGACGTTTGATGGTCTTTTGGCCGTTGCTTCGACCAATTTTGACAATCGTGTTATTCATTCTTCTATCGTATTTGCTCTTAATTCATTTGGAATTTCGATCGATCTTAGAGACGAACTTCTTTGAATTTCGCATCTATTTCATACGAAACTTCTTCGAATTTAACGAGCTTTGGATCAAAATATTCCGGGGATCGTATACTTAGCCGAGTGTTCGCGATTCATTGCGAATCATTAACGAGCAACTTTTTGTCGCTGTTCCATGTTTTTCTTTCTTTCTTGAGAAAGTCGCCAGTGTGCACAAAATGTTTCCATAAGTTACTGGTTGGTGTGAACGTTTTGGACGATGCAGCGATGAAAAGCGACGAAAAATGCCTCGTTGTTGCCTCGGTGCAGACCCAATCTTCCGTTGCTGCAGCTCTCACGAGTTCTTGCATCGTTATCTTGATTAATCAATTAATCAATGAATTAATCGTTTCCATGATAATTTAAAGCAATTGTCACGTTTTAGCAGTAGGTATCTTGATACTTATGACCGGGAGTGTACGTGCGCTCGCGGTTTCAGGGGCGCATTAATCGCGAGCCGAGTAAAACGATGCGCGATCCGTTGAGAGCGCAACGTCCGATCGGATCGTTACGTGTCACGAATCAATTTTTCACCGGTGCAGAGTGAATGGTGTTTGTCGCGTTTATGAAGGCTTCATTAAGAATTATCGCTGCATGTTTTTATGCAGTAATCTTGCATGTAAAAACGCACACACGTACGGCATCGTAAATTGAAGTCGACGGGACGATTCGAAATTTGGACGTGTCATCGCGGGAAATACTTTCGCATCGATCAGGCCGACTGATCGATAGCGGCGTTAATGGTGACCGCGTGCAACGTCCTTTTAAGTCCGTTCCTGGCTTCGAGTGTTGGCATTACTCGATCTGGAAATGAGTCACGACGACGAGTCCGCGCGAACCTCTTTCGCACGTTTTTGCGCGGCACGATGCCGCGGTGATCGCCGATTAACGACCGTTTCCGGTCAAGCCGCGCGTTTGCTCAGGATTCCGCGTAGCTGGTCGCGCGCCCGCTTCCGGAGCGTTGCGCACTCGCGTCCTTACTGCGACGTTATTGCATCGATCGTCTTGATTGCTCTTTTCCTTCCACGATTTTTCCACTTTATTTATAGCGTCGACAACTCCAAACCAGCACGTACATTCGTTTCTTTCCTTTCTTTCTTATTTTTATTTTTTTTTCTTCGTCGGATCGATAGGGCCAAGATCATTGAAACTCCTTCGTTGCATCGCTCTAACAATACCGATGACTTCATCCTCCGGCAACACGGACGACTCAATCGTTGCTGAAAGAGAGAACGAACTTGTTCGTAAGAAAAAGAAATATCGATCGATTTCCGAAACCTCGCGCGATTCCTTTTTCGACAGTTCGATGATGTAACGTAGCGTAGTGGTTACAAGGTCGTCGTCAGCGTGAAAGAAGAAGAAGAAGAGGAACGAAGTACTTTAGACGATCAAACAAAACGCAGGCTATTCAAGGGCCCTCGTAAAATCGTTGCCCGCGGCCGGCTGCCTCCGTTATCCATCAGCGTCGCTCTGCGCTTGCTTCGGCGAGGATCAAGATTTTCGTCTTAATCGCCGGCCCATTAAGGAAATTACGTGGGCTGCACGCGACCAAACGAGGATAGAGTGAGACGAAGAGAGAGAGCGAGAAAGAGAAGGCTACCTGGACGCGTCAGCTTTATCGAGGAATCGACAGCTTCTTTTTTTTCCGGTAGCGAGCGCACGGCAGGAGACGCGTTCGGTTCGCGGCCGCGTCTATTTGCAGGAAATAGGTCAACGTCGTTCGCGAGTCAGAGCGGAGAAGCTTAAAGTCGTTGGTTCGTGCGTTGTTCGCGTGGAAAATAAGCGGAAGAACAGTGCCCGCGGATACGAGGCGCGGCTGTGCGGCCGTGAATCGAGCAGAAAAGAGAATTGCACGAGAAAATCTGTGCAATTAACATAATTGTCCAATAGGAAACATGTCGTTAATAACAACGAATACTTCAACGGATACGTTTAATACGTATTTACGGGCGATATTAGCGTTACGGGCTGGGATACGGGGCGCGTTCTTAAAACGGTGACAGTTGATGTTTCCAAGGAGTCTGTAAATTTACTGTCGCGGAGGCGTAGAGGTGAATTTACTATCGAGCGGAGAACCGCGCGCGTTTCCAGAGCCGTAATTTACATCATACTTCCTCGTTTCTCGACCTTTTAATGCGTAATCTCGTTACAATGAGCCGGAGACGAGAGGGAAACAACCACCACGCTGAATCGACGCGCTCGTTATCGCGCTCTGCTGCTTTTTACTTTTCATTTTTCAGCTTTCGCCGGCACTGCCCAACGCCAACACTATGGCTCGCTTGTCTTTCTTTACCGTAACCACGCTGCGATTTGTTTGAGAACGTCAGCTCTGCTTTGTTTTTTGAATCAGTTTTGGAATCAGCCGTGTTTTTTTTCCTTCGTCGTTAATTGGTTTTTTTTTCAGCATCAGGAAGCTATGATACGCGATATATTCGATAACTATAAAAATACCCGTAAAATTTTCGGTTCTTGTACGAGCGCCAGATACGAGATGGTTCAAAAGTGTCCCTTGCTTTTCTTCGATAACATGCGATTTAATAACACGAGATTACTTTATCGTCGTTACAGCTGTATTTATAGAATATTATTACGCGACGATGCATCTAATATCTAAGATGCGATAACAAAATTGGCATGGAGGTTTATTTATGAAATATAACGCTTTAAGAAAATAAGGCAAAGTTGAGGCAGAGAGAAATCGTGAAATAGCGGAAGAAATCACACGTACCAATAACGATTCGTTTATTCACGATATTTTACTCAGGCTCGAGATACTTCTTAACGTTGGGAAAATACGATTGGATGGAAAATGGCTGAGAAAACGAAGCAGGGTTAAAGGTTCGGTAAAGTTAAATATTTTCCTGATAGAGTGTGTACTTTTGGTATTAGGTACGTGTAAAACTTACTACACGTTCTATCGACGATGTTATAATGCGACAACCTATGCGATCTTTTCCTTTTTCCCGTTCGTCTCCACTATTAATAAATAAACGCGACAAAGCGGCGGAACAAATCGGGCTGTGCGCGAAATAAGACGAAGCAAAGAGCGATCACGTATTAATAAACCTCTGATAACGTCAACGTCAGGTTAAAAAAAGGGAATAAAGACTGGACTCACTAAAAATACAATGGCTCTAGGATACATCGGATGAAAATACTTTATGTAAAATACGGTTTAAAAATAAGCCGTTCAAAATAGCTGTGTTGCGTGAAACGATGAAACTGGAGGGAGAATAGGGCCGACGCGAGAAGATTCAAACACGAAAGAGTGCAACGTGAAATACCTAGGTTTTCCGAATTCGATCCGACATTTCTTCGATCGAAATTAAGTTTCGTCGCTTTAACACAACACCTTCCAAGAATAAATATCCTATATTTGTTCCAGTTTACTTTTATCCGCGACAGAGATATATTTGTCGCGACCAATGAGTCTATCGTTCACCTAACTCGTCCTTACTTTCGACAGTTGGTTCGTTTACAGACTTCACAGTCATCCCAAGCTATTCACCCCGGCTATTCGCATCAAGTCATCGCAAGCTATTCGCATTAAGTCATCCGAAAAGTTTCCGTAGTTCTAACACAGTCGCTTTTGAGGAATATAGTTTCTTTAGAATTGTACATTTTTATTTAAAACGTCGAATTTATGCTCGACGGTATCTCTGGCGATATGTATTAATTTTATGTACGTAATAACGTTAATCCGGAAGGAAAAGAAACTGCAAGAACGTTCGTGCATATACCATTTGGTTTCCCAAATTATTTTTGCGTAAGAAAATTATCGAACGTGCGTGGAAAAATGAAAATCGGTTGGGAATAAATTAGAGGAATACGAAGGGTGAGATAGAACGTCGATATCCCATTGATTCGGTCTTTGTAAGTTTCGCTATCCTCTTCAAAGTTTTATATTTAATTCTCAAAGCATTAAATCAGCTGGAAACTATCTATTTTAAATGAAACATAATCAAACGTAGAATACAAGCAGATGTATTCGTACAGTATCTGCAACACTTACGCGGTGTTGAAGTAAAACGCAGCAAAAACCGCAGAATGACTTAATGAACGGACTGCGGATGTTTATGTTTTCTATTATCTTCTGAATTGAAATAAAGAAACGAATGACAAATTGCGACTCGTTTCATCTATTAAATATAACGAGTATTTTATTACTATTTCTATTATTTTATATACTTTAACATCTTCAAATGTCCAATAAAATCGTAAAAATCCGCAGTCTACGAATAAATATCGGTGACCGTCGTTTCGATCGATGAGAAACGAAAGTTACCTGAGAATTAAGCGTCTCGGAGCGACGATGGGCACGATAAAGTTTCACGGGGCTCGTGGCGCAAGTTGCTACGATTCACCCCATTTGTTCGATCGCGAAGAAGTTCCATGGAGGCACTGGTTTCACCGAAACACGGCACGAGGATCTTTGGATCCGCGTTTAAATAGCCGGGGTCGGGCTTGCGTTTTCGAAGACACAGCATCAATCGACGAGGCACGTACCGTCGGTGGAATTCGACTGACGATCCAACGGCACACACAATCGTCCCGAGAGACTATTTCTGACTCGAGTCCTATCGATCTTTCTCGCTCTGACTCGCCTGCACGCCTGTTTCCCTCGCAACGCTACGTGAGCGGGTTTGTCTCTCCCTAATAAACGGCAATGAAATAAAACAGGGAAACGCGTCGTTTACCTCGACATTGCGGCCTCTTTTTGCCACGAATAGATTTCCACCGTGAACTCGAGACTCGGTGGCTGCCACGAAGAAGCTTCGTTTCTTCTTTAACCCTTTGATGCGATCGCGTTCAACTCAGACATGAAGGATCGAAACACCAGTCCAATGAGGATGTTTTTACGCAAATTCATATAATCGAAGAAATGCTGGGCAAATAGGAATTTTCTTCGCTTGGTTAACGTTATAACGAACGCTCTATTCCGCATAGTTTCTGTATTATTGCGTTTTGTGTATTTTGGCATCTGTACACTTTCTATAAGTGTGTATAAATCAGTCTACTTGGAATCGTGACGCAAGACAATCCACTGTTACTTTTCACAAAATAGTAATCCGTGTTTATCGTTATAGAAAATTGATTATAGTTTTTCAAGCCACGGAAACGTGTATAATTATGAAACTAAAGGAACGATGCGTATGGAAGTAAAATACAAAATTTCCTAAATCTTAAGTTAAGAAACCTTTCTTGGTTACGATATTAAGACAAGAAATTCGCGTCAACCGACTGGAAAGACCGCGAATGAAATGTAACGTTGTTACTTGATGGATCAAATATTCTAAGAAAATAGCGCTTAATTGCGCTATCTCTTCGAGTTCTGCCAAGAATTCTATCGTATTCCTAAAGGGTGCTCGTTTACTATGACGCACAATCGCTTGGTACGATACTCACTTTGCTCCTCACTTTTAATGGTTGAAGTTAAAGGGTTAATACACCAAGAGATGGCGAATTTTTCGACAGAGGGAAGCTTGATTTTCGCGGTTAGAGGGTGTAGAAACAGTGGCGAGGACCCGCACATTCCAAGTTACCGGAAGAATTCGACTAACGATCCACACCGGTACGTATTGTACTTGGGATTATTTCTGATCCTTGACCTAACGAGTTCCTTTGTTCCTTTTTTCAATCTGCCGGCGAACGAGCGAACGGGAAACGCCGACTGCCGATGCCTTTCGAAAGTGCTAATAAAATCCAGCTTTGCGTCACACCGAGTATGTATACGGACGATTATCTTGGAAAGCTCGTTGTTTCGAGCGCGGTTCGTTAGCACGTCGTGACATTCAACCGCGGACGTCAATCTTGCAACTATTTTCAACCGATTCCTATTGAATACTGAACACGCGCCACGGTTCAATTCTCGATACTCTCCGCGACCCTCTGTCCTCTTGACACTTTACCATTGTAAAACGCGAAATAAACCGTTAAACACGTCTCATCGAGTCAGAAAGTAGAAAGAATCAAGATCAGAAGATCTTCGATCGTTTTACGATAAAACGGTCACGTACACCAAATATGCAGAATTCTTATCGTGATTTAATTTTATTCCTGATAGCACAACGACCGACTAGGTTTCAGCTTATAGTTTCCATACAGAAAATATGATTGTGATTTTAGCGAGCGAAAGAACTTGCTTCGTCTGAAGAGCAAAAGCTGCTCCAAATTTGTACGCGAGAATGTACATACAATATGCACATATTTGTATTTTACATTTACATATTTAATTAACGCATTTGACGTTAACAAAGCGTCACTAGTGTTGTCATAGTATTAATCTTTAAAAGCTGTCGTCGATGCTATCGATGGATCAAAGATATCACCGGATTTTTTCATCTTAGATAACGTTAAAGTCAAACAAGCTCGATTCTTTCGTTATGTTATTATATTAATATTTATACGAATATTATTCGATATTAAACGAAAAAGAAAATAGAAGCGACTGTTCGCAATGGTTGCAAATAACGTCGCGATGGAGAAGCAAAATTCGCATGGGCTGAAATTTCAACCTTTTTTCAGTGTTCACGCAATCTTGCGGGAAATATTCCAATTTTCGTAAAATTACGTAAAACCCATCGATTTCGCCTTGACACTCGAAGGTTTGAGAAACACCGATCCGAATCGATGGGGTGTATCCGGACAGCGTGGCGGAACAGGGTATCTATTTCTGTCCCGCTATCGATTCATCCCTTTCTCCCTTTTCCCCGGCGTGGGCACGTCTCGCCCGTGCACTTGGACGTCAACGACGATGTGTGTAACGCGCTGCTCTCTTATCGGTCGATGCTGACGTAGAAGCAGCTCGCGCCTCTATAAACCATTCATAGACGATAACGTTGGACTTTACATTGTGCAGGCTTATTTTTGCTCTCCGCGTTACGCGCTGCATTACCCTGTTCACCCTCCTCCCTACCTACCTACCCACCCTGTTCGCGATAGAATACTCGATTCGATATCTCGTGCACAGATATTAAGGGAACATGTTAAGAAGCGATTCTACGTTTTAAAAAAAATCAGCGCACACGTGCTTTGTTCTAAATGTAATGAGAATGCTTTATTCTTATACCTCGAATCGTCGAACTATTATGATCTTCGTATCTTTTTATAATTCTAGTTATATACAGTGGCTATAAAAAGGCATTGGGAAATAACGGTACGTACTAACGCTTTTTCTAGCCGCTGTATATAAGTACAATGATAAAAAGATGCACAGATCGTAATGGTTTAGCAATTCGAGGTATAAGATAGATATAGTACAAGAGTTTTTTTTGCACCGGGTCTCATATTTCATTCTCATAGCATGAAATTTTTGTAGTCGTGAGATTGTAGTAATGAAATTTAATATACTTGTACCTATTCAGTTATATTAATTAACGTAGTAAACGGCACTAATTACCAATTAGACGATTATGTTGTGATAAGGGACGTAGGCGTGACACCAAAGATGTCTACATTAATAATAATAATTATCATCTAAGTCAGAGAACTTTACGCGGTGAAATGTGCGTTAGATAAAGATCGTTACATTTTACGCGATCCAGGAAATAATCAATTAACGCGAATGCTTTTCGAAAAATAAATACGATATTGTAGAAATTCTTGTTGCCGTCACTGTAATTCTTTCGCATACGAATATCGGTAATATCGGCAAAATGATAAATGTACATCTTCCAGTAAAACTAGGCAAAAAAATTCTACCTTAAATATTCATTAAGAAACTATCAAAAAGTGTGTCTCTACTGTCAATAACCATCAATAATCCGTAAACAAAAACTCGATAAACAGGTACAGATCGTAATATACAAATTCGACGATGTTATCTTCACCAATACCTGTAACGCCACAGAATCCGTAGAAAACGAAACTCGTCGAGAGGATCCGAGTATGTGGAGGAGAGCGGGGGGACGCGACGAAGATCGGAATTATTTCTTTCTCTAGCGAGGAATGCATTCGCGCGAGAGATTCAAGGAGAAGGGACCAGGAATCATTCCCAGCGATCGTCCTCCGTTTTGCATAACAATGTGTTTCGTATAAAATCACACGGAACGACGATCGATCCCGGTTAGCATCGATGCCGGGGCCGCGCGATGTTCAACGCCTGTTGCCGATCCACGATTTCCGGAGATTGGTTTTATTCCGTGCGAAACGTTTTCACGGATTCGCGAACGTATCCGATACGCCGTCCCCGAGCAACTCGTCCGTGTCATTGACCGACGACAAACCGGTGAACGAGCGAAAAGATTTTCGCGTGGCGAGCGAAGAAATATGCACGGGCGACGCGATGAAGTAAGCGCAAACACGCGGCTCGCGCAGTGTACACAGGCTGATTTATGTAATCCAACGGCTCCCTGTCGATCATTCAGCCTTACTACCGTTATTATCGAAAGTTAAGTGCGCTTAACGGCGAAAGGGAGGACAAGAGAGAAAAAAAGGGAAGGTATATAAATAAGAAGAATATTGTCCTGTCTGAAGAGAATAGGCTAAGGCAGGGTTACTTCACTGGAACTAAGTAATTTGCCTTGTAATTCGGCAAAATCGGTTATGACCAATTCCTAGAGGAGCGTTGTCGTGCTTGAATAGAATAAGGTAAGGTAAAGTAGGATTATTCGAGTTAAGTTAAGTAATTTGCCTTGTAATTCGGCAAAATCGGTAATGAACGATTTTTTTTACCGATCTAGAAGAACATTATGCGAAGGAAATAAGGCAAGGTACGGTAGGATTATTTGAATCGAGTAAAGTAATTTGCCTTGTAATTCGGTAAAATCAAGTAAGATTTTTCAGCAATCTGGAAGAATATTGTCCTGTCTGGATGATAGAACAGACAAGGTTGGTTTATTTAAAAAAGAAGGATATTTGAACGAAGCTAAGTAATTTATCTTGTAATCTATCAAAATCGATTACGAACAATTTTCTACGGTGATGCACGTCTGGAAACTGGCTATTTGAAAATAACAAATCGATGACCAACAGTGAAATACATACTCGTATAGCGGTACATGAGTCGTAGGACAATTCGAATCATGTTGTTGGTTTGCCCCCGAATTATTAACACCGTTATGATATACGAACACGATAATTAAGACAGTCGGTCTTTGGAAGAGTCAGTTATCAGTCAGTCGGTATCGAGCCTTTTTATAGTCAGTAATCGGTTAATTAGTGAGTATCGAGCGATCTTAGAGCGATTATCATCTAACGAACGTACTCATTACCGTGTATACGCATAACGAGCAACACTTAGCGAACGACGACGAACTCTGTACTACAAACAGTTTTTAATATATTTGACTACACCAAGTATCAACTCGTCTCATCGATAGATACACCAACACGTTCAATCGTCCTCCATACTCGTGTATTATGTACATGCATTGACAGTTACAGTTTTCTATGAACACTTACTCGTTAGAATTATTCTCATTATTCTCGTTATTGTTTATTGCTCACTATTATCGTATCTTTATGAAACTTTTCCGAAAGACATAGGCAAGAAACGAAACGATTCAGAAGCCTGGAAAAATCATACGGAGAAAAACTAAAAGTCTAATTCCACTTGATACTTTCTTAATACTCGCTATAAATTTTCCAAACGACCTAATACAAGATCATTAGATATTATCTCTGACCAGTTTCACTTCTAAAAGACCGGAACACGTATCTGAGCGACCAAATTGATTTCTAGAAGAAGCGAAGATGATCGATGGAATACAGTTGGTCATCCTCGTCAGATCTAAAATATTGTCTTTCGTCGATCGATACAATCCTGTTCCTTTTTCGATGCTCGTCGATATTTCGTTGTCAGAAACGAAATTGACGAATGTGAACGCTGTCGCGAACGTGACGAATATGAACGTTGCACAAGATACGGTCGCGTCAACTTCAACGTGAAACGTCGCGACGCGCGTCGTTCCGACGATGAACCGTAAAACTCGAGTCGTTTGCGCATGTAACGTAATGACCCGTGGGTATTCAAAGGGGCTCGCGTTATTCCCAGTTCCATCGCAGGTAAACCAATTTCCACGAACGACAACTCCCGGCAGACGTTACTCACTCTTACTCGCGAGCTTTTCACAAGTACGTCGCACGAAACGTTCTCGACGAACAACAGGGCACGTCGACTCAGCGCACGGCTTAATTATTAATTAGTACGGTGGCCAGCACGCGTGTTCGGTCGTCGATTCTGGCATGTCTCGCGATTTTCATTGTTACAACCGTGTTTAATAATTAATGGAATTTTTATCGTCTGGTTAATCTCGTTCGATGCCGTGTACAATTAGCCTGTTGCTAATAATTTACGAATAGCGAGGATATAATCTTTCATTCCGAATATGATCTTTTAAATATCGATTTTACCTCGGTTTCTCCTGGTACACATTGTCTGCTAAATCCTTACAACTGGAGATGGAGATATAACTAGATAATCAGACGACAATTTCAGACGAAAAAATATTATGTACATAGATACTGTTAATATATTTCGCCATTTAACTTATCTATCATTTAGTAGACTTTGGATGTATTTTCATGAATACGAATAATCAGTTGTAGCGGCGCGGCAATCAAAGGACGACGCGAGTCGAGAGCGACTCGTGCTGTTGTTTTGCCTGAGGACATTGTCTTAACCTTGACGCATGGCACATAACAACAAATAAACTCCGGGCAAAACAATATCACCGTTGCGTACAACCGTCGAATGAAGACGAGATCGCGAGCGATACAGTATCACACAGTATATATCGAGTATCGAACAGTATCGAATAGTATCTACAGAGTATCTCCGAGTATTTATCGAGTTACGCGACGAACATTAACGAGTATTTATACCGCGATTTATATTTCGTACTAACGACTCACGTATACGGCTGTACATTAATTTATTTATTTATTCGAAATATACAGGGTGGTTGGTAACTGGTGGTATAAGCGGAAAGGAGGTAATTCTACGCGAAAAAAGAAGTCAAAAATATAGAATAAAAAATTTTTTTTTTAATTTTTCCATCGAGACAACGATCTACAGTGAAATCCGTTGTAACGAGACGCGATAAAGTGCACGCGTACCGAGCGAAAATTCAAAGTCGATTTTCTCGAAAACAAAGCCTCGAACGAAAAATTTGTATTCTATATTTTCGACTTCTTTTTTCGCGTAGAATCACCCCCTTTCCGCTTGTAGCACCAGTTACCAACCACCCTGTATTTGACGGATTGCGATAGCAATATCTCGCTCTCGTTATTTCACGATATCTAGCCTCGACTGATCCTCCGCACAGTAAACGTTGTAACGAACATTGTAATTTTGTAATTGTAACGTTAAATTTCCGATAAACGCATGAAAGTCTGCGACAACTCTACCGATTACCAAAAACGCTGTGATACCTTTGAGAATCTCGTCGAAAATGAGATCGTAAGAGAAACTATGAAGAGAAACTTAATGATTCACGTGTTTCGTAATGAATTTCTATTGATGAAAATTGTACTATAGCGAAAAGTACTTGCCAAACGGCTATCGATCTTTCAGAATTAGTTGCGAAAGTTTGCAACATTTTTACGCAAATTTGAAGATCTTCGTATTAAATTGGCGCAAATTCGCGCAACGTTCGTGACAACCGGACAACGGCGTGTAATTCAGCGGGAAATCGTTAGCATTGTTTATTAAGACATCCGGTAACGAGCGACGAGCGACGACTTCGACGGTAGACGAGAGTGACGAATCGCGTTTACCACTGTACAAGCTTCTCCCGGAGTTTATGCGCGGAGAATCGTGTTTCGTCGTTTCAATTGAGATTATTAACGCTGCTCCTTTTTATTCATATTGTACGAATAAGATAACATTCAATCGTCATTTGTTGTTTATTGTTGTTTATTGCGTTAGCGAGATAAAATTTAATTAAGGGTTGAGAAACGGTAGTCCACGTTCACGGTCTACGTGATGCGTTAGGGGATGACGAATCGCGTTTATGGTCTCGCACTCCTCTCACGAGGTTTTACTGCCTTCGCAGTTCTTACAATTCAATGATCTTTCCTTTCGTTTGTTCGCTCGTTCAAATATCGTAATTAACTATTCGATTCTACGTACCGAGTTAAACGTTATTCTATTAAATAATATCAAATTTTTTAATTCCTTTCTTTAAACAGCATTATTATTATTATTATTTTTTTTTTTTGTAGAAATTATTTCATATATCGTTTCAAATTTCGGAATTTTCTGTGTTGTATTTCTTCACTTTACATATTGTATTTGCGAAAAGAGCGACGAAAGCTTGGGAAAGAAAATTTTCCAGGAAATTGGTTCGAAGAAGAAAGTTTAAGGTAGGAAATTATTTGTTAACAGCTTTGAAATGCTCAGATTGTCACATAGAATATTGTTGAATATTGTAAAAAATAGATCGAAGCCTTATATTGAATTATGATATAACATTTTCTTTCTTGAAATCACTGTTACACAATATATAAACATTTTTATTCGTTTTCTGTCGATATTGATTTTCTATGGATTACGAAAATGTTTTTAAAATACTAAGTATATATTATAATTAAGAAGGATCTTCGACTGTTATGAAATTAACACAATTTTCTATCCTACAAGATTAGAAGCGACGGTTTTTGGAAACGCCTTTCTCAAAGTTCAGTGAGATATCGTTTTTTAAAAATTTGAAATTTCGTATGTCACAACCCGATACAGCACGCGTATTTGATCATGTATACCGAAATGGTACTAGTTTAACGTAGGATATCTCGAACATGCGCCGGACAAAATTCTTTCACCCGAGCGAAATTTGCATTTTCAGCACGAAAGCTGCAACACTAAAATATCACGGGTCAAACTAGTGAAATTTTCACCGTAGTTACTACGCAGAACATAATCTCATCCGAAAGGCATCCGTTATTACTTGCAGAAATAGTTCCAACAGTGCGAGAAATTATGATTAAACCGGAAAAGAATCGACGTTTATTTCAGTTCACTGATTCAGATTGTTCGACGACGTACGAGCAACGCGCGATCCAACTTTGTGACGTATGCATCATCGATGACGACCACAGTGGTTTTGGCAATAGCAACCGACTGGCTCATCGTTGGATCGCCGGCCAAGTATGACGAATGGGTGTTTATAATCTCAAGCCGCGAGCCGTGTATGTTTCGAGTTATTACGTGTACATGTTATACGATGAAACGTTTTGGAATCGATGCTTACTTCCTTAACCGCGTGTTTGGCACATTTTGAGTACTAAAAACAAAATTGTGCGACGGAAATCGCGCGAGGAAAAGGAGAAGCATCTCCAACTGGAACGTGCAAAAAGGCTTTTGGCTCGAAATCTCTCACGATGACTCACGTCGGTTAACATAAGCGTGCGAAATCGATCGAACAATTTTATTAGCCGATAAAAAATTAGAACGACTCATACGCAAGTTTGATTACAGATAACAGGCCAATACGGCTCTACGTCTAATGGCTGTCGTCATCGACGACGTCGTTGCACGTGTCAACTCTCTTATCAAACCAATCTCGATAATTCTTGACGTGTACATCAAACGCATTTCGGATCAAACGATCAACGTCATCGTAGGTATTACAGTTTCGCGGAATGTTGGAAATTTTCGAAACTCTGCAGATGGAATTTTCTCTGTTACGTAATTGTGTCACCAAGTTTGCACGCGGTACGCAAAATTTCACTAAGTCAACTGGTTCAGCTTCTTGTTTAGCGTCGCGTACAGTCGAGAAAGGTTTAACCCTGTTCCCTTCTCTCCATCGTTTCCCGCTCAATTGTACTTTTCTAACGTTAAAAGATATCTCAAGTTTGAGTGAAAGGTGAAAAAATTGTCACTGGTGTGGGTTGAACATTTTCTTCGAAATACAGAAATTCGAGGATCGTAGTAGATCTGAATTAAAGTTAAACCGAAAACAATTTCTGATAAGGAGGGGATAAGCAACTTCTGCAGAGAAATAGCTGTATTTTAGTGGCAGCGAACGTGTTAATCAATTGAAATGATCGTCCCTAGTCTCTCGAAACAATGACATCTCGCCTCCCACAGCCCATTTCCCTCATCTAGTCGTCGCTGTACGTGAAATAGCGAACCGTCTGTCAAGCTGCATTCCACTTTCCGTCTGTGACCCATATCCACGAACGACAATGAACTCTCAAGAAGCATACTCTAGATTTTTTTCGTTGTCAAGTGGAAACAGATCGATGAACGATCGTACCAGACCGGCCGACTCGTTTTTATCAGACCGGATGGCGTTAACACGTTCGAGTAAGTTCGTCGATCTTGGCCCGAGACTCGTCGCGTTTGCCAAATTTCCCGGGAGCCTAGTTCTCTCTGGCTCGCGGCTTTTACGTAACGCTTCGCGATTTCCATGCTCTCCACAACATGTTTCCCTTTCGTGTGCGGCGAGATTCGAGACGTCGATTCCAGCAACCAGCCAAAATTACTGTAGCCAGATTTTCTACTCTTGCAGTTGCTAAAATCATACGAATATTTTTGACGATATTTACTTTTGTTGAGACAGAAACGCGATTACATTGGCTCAGGAAAAGTATCTGGATATTTACCATGGAAAGCTTTCACGTTTATACTGGGTGGTTGGTAACTGGTGGACAAGCGGAAAGGGGGTGATTCTACGCGAAAAAGAAAGTCGAAAATATAGAATAAAAAATTTTTTTTTTAATTTTTCCATCGAGACAACGATCTACAGTGAGATCCGTTATAACGAGACGCGATAAAGTGCACGCGTACCGAGCGAAAATTCAAAGTCGATTTTCTCGAAAACAAAGCCTCGAACGAAAAATTTGTATTCTATATTTTCGATTTCTTTTTTCGCGTAGAATCACCCCCTTTCCGCTTGTACCACCAGTTACCAACCACCCTGTATATCGTACGTGTGGTGTAAAACGTTTTCAAGTTTCGTTACACGATTTTCATGATTATATCGGTTCAATCGATAATAATAACGAAACTTGACGATGGACGATCGATCGTTTAAACAGTTTTGCGATCTCTGCGAGAAATATACTCGCGCTAAATATGTCGCGACTTCTATGTACATTTTCAGATTTGTTTCAAACTTTTCCAGTGTATGTAACAGAATTTCAAAATTTCAAACGTATCGAAAAAAGTTACCAACAAGCGTTCGAATATATTCGCGAGCCACTGTACGTTCGTATAGTTTTCCAAAGACACAAAGACGCAAAAATATATTCTACAAAGTTCACAGCGGATTACGCAAATCTGTTCACATTCGTAGCTTTGTTACGTATACGTCGATCGTACGTTGGTACGTTGTAACACGAAAATCGAACGTTTTCAATGAGAACGAAGGAACCGGGTGAAAAATGTTGGCTCGCGAAGAATTTACAGTTTCCAGACGAGGGAAAGAGGGAAAGACGGAGGGCGTATAAACACTTAACATCGCGGGGAACGCCAATGAGCCGAGAGAAGAAGGTGACTCGTTCCCTTTTACCCGCCCACCGTAGGTTCGTGCATGATGTACGATTTCCTGTCTTATGGGTCGTACAATAATAACGAAATGTCAGGAGTGTACGTACGATTTACTTCGCGTTACCATACAAAGCCACGACACTTTAAACAATGATCTATGAAAGCTGCTGCCCGCACGTCTCGTCCCGTCACTGATTCTGAATGAGAAAAAAATCTCGTCTCCCATTGGCTACCTGCGAACTCGCTGGGAAATTGTGAATGGCACTATGGAGTCGACCGTTCTCAAACTCGAGGAATTTATTCTCGTAATAAGGATATGATGGCTCGTTCTATGAACATATTGTACGTATTGTATTCGAAAAAGTTCAATGAAGTAGCTGAAACTGTGTAGGTAGATAGTAGTATTGGAACTCGAAGAAGACAACTGTGACAGTTTAACGAACTGAAAATGTCGAGGTCGGTTGGTTTTGACAGGAAGGTCTGCCACGCTCAATGCGCCGATTGCATAACGAAGGGGTTAAACGAAGGTTCAAACGCATCGAGGGAGGCGAACCCTCGCGAACCGACCACCTGTTAACGCATCGAACTTCAATGCAACTTTTTCAAATCCCAAGAATTAAACGACGAGATGAACGACTAGAAAGAACGAGACACACGAGTTTGCGTCTCGCAGCTATATCATTTAACGCAAGAACTATCGATAGTCGACACGAAGCTATTTTTACCAAAACCAGTCAAAATAATTGGTGTTTAAAAAATACGTAATAATGGAATATTTTTATATTTATTGATTTATTACTTTCTTACAAAAGGAATTCCATGTTACGTAGTATATTTTTGGTATTGTTAATCCATTTACGACTATGATGCTTAAACGAGGATTGACACATTTATAAAATTGTAGAGTCAGTGATTTTGACTGGTGTGGTATTTCTAGCGATTTCTAGCGATACGCGGTAAAAATGTCAAAAACGTGTGGCAAGTTGTACAAAACGAGGAATCTGGTTAATTGGGGTTCGATAGACAGATCGCAGGACCCTTTTACACTTTGACGAGTACCAGCCATTTAGACTGGTGTTGGTACAAGTAGCTTTGATACAAAATTATTTCGGGTTTGAATACATAAAAAACGAAATAAAATTCATTATGTTATTCTTTTAGTTATCGTCGCGAAAGTCATTACGTCACTGTGGAAAAAAATATAACATGAAGTAGAAATTTTAAAATAAAATTGTAAAACCAATCAATTTGACTGATGTGGTAATTCTAGCGTTAAACAAATTGTTGTTTCTTACCCGAGCACGAAGTGCAAGATGTAATTAAAAACAACGATAAGATATAATTAGAAATATGCAAAAGCGACCAGTTACGAAAGCTACTGTCACGAATTTCACTTTATCGTATCTTGAGCTCAAAGTTCAATTTCTTGCTGTAGTAAAACATTCTGTTACGCAGGTTCTATAGTTACGAATGGACTGTTGGTTTTTGCGCGTTTTTGGCAAACTGAAAGATGCAAAAACGTACAGAGTGCACATGATACGTAGAAACATAGAAAATATGCAAAATATGGTGTACTCGTTACGATATTTGGTACACGAAACGATTTTCCACCTATGTGCAGGTTTCATTTTTTAAATTATCTCCCTAAAAATATAAATGCGTATAAATAACCGTAGTCTATAAAGAAACAAGTATAAACTACTTTCCTACCGTTTTTCTTCCTTTCCGATGATCTTTTCGATCCTTTCTTGGGGGCAAGAGAATGATAAATTGCATTTAATAAAATAAGATTAATTAAAATTAAATTAATTGAAAGAAAATTAATAAATAAAACAAGATTTATACGTAAACGTATAACGTAAGTCGAAAGTTCTTCGGTGGTTTTATACTTACGAACAGTTATGAGATCCAGTGTACGTATTATACTATCAAGATGGCAAGCTTATGGAAGAATTTTTACGGTTCGACCAGTTTAAGATTCAGATTGATTCCGAGCGAAGATCCTCGTTTGTGTTACACATATCAAAAACTCCATGTAGGAACGAATAATTCTATTTATGTACGATGGAAAGGTTAGGCGTGGTCCAGCAACAACCGTCCTTCTAATCGTTTCCTCTCGGAGGGGGATCGTTCGGACTTCTAATCTTTCTTTTCGTACGAATTCAGGCCGACGGCGTCGACCCTTCGGTTTACCGAAGCCACTACACATAAACTACGCTCGAGTGTCCCAAATTGCTCCTAAAAGACATCACCGATCGCACCCTTACTTTTCCTTCCGATTCTCCTTTAAAATCGCCCCAGAAGTGTAAATCACGAACGATCAAAGTCGACGAGGAAAGTTTCGAAAGCAGACGAAAATACGAATAGACGAAAGTGCATCGTTGGTCACGAATACCAGGAAACCTACTCGTTGCATTCATTGGAAAATTCCAACAAATTTTATATTTTACGTTACAAGACACACGCTACGATGG
This sequence comes from Bombus vancouverensis nearcticus, assembly GCF_051014615.1. Classification (NCBI taxonomy): domain Eukaryota; kingdom Metazoa; phylum Arthropoda; class Insecta; order Hymenoptera; family Apidae; genus Bombus; species Bombus vancouverensis. The sequence continues at coordinate 8,474,705 of NC_134925.1, forward strand.
AAATGAATTACAATGGAAGTGAACATCGCAAGCTATGGTTTCTTGAACTTCTCGTTTAATTGAAAAGGGAAGAAACTCGTAGGTTTAATATCGTACATTTTTCAAAAACAAACGACAAATCGACGAAGAAGAAACTTCCGTAAAAGGACCAATGGCTACGTTAATCGATATTTTGAAGATACTTAGAGAGCTGGTTCAACTTGTATTTAATCTCAAGATGAAATAGAGGGAGATTCTTGTTTAAACAAAGAGACAAACAAAACAAGGACAAAATTATACACGCTGTATTTTTCCTATAATTGTCAAACTTGCGACAAGAAAAACAGCGCAAAGCTTTCAACTTGAACTGATACCTATGAACGAACATCCGTACTGTACACGAAAGATTTATTTCAATTTTAAATCGAAAGGCAAATCACGATTCGCAGGTCTCCTTTCCTCTCGCCACAGTCAACGTTTCTCGCCATTGTCTTTAAACGACACGCTCACGCCCGAGCTCGTTTCGCTAGCTTTTTTACGCCACTGACGATCGAGCCTCTTTCATTAATCGTCACGGTCGGCATCCTTAATGACATTACAGCGCGTCAGAAGATCGAGGACCGCGCTGTCTGACCTCTTTTCTCCTATCTTTCGCATCAACCCCTAACGTCCGCACGCGTATATCTATAGCACCAGTCATATAGATCGGGTATATCGTGTCACCCTACCTAGAGCCGTCATTCTCAAGTTTCTAACGTATGTGCCCTTTAATGTCAGAAATGTGCGCTTCACGAACATCTTAAAACACGTTTACCGTATTTCCACTCGTATTCTGGCACGGTCTTGCTCCGTGTTTATGTCGTTTGATCTTGACTATCGATGTTTTCATTATCTTCGTTTCTACTAGGCCGTAGGTATACGAAACCTTCGATTTCTACGCATTTATACAGATTTTTGTACCGAATTTTATATCTATACTCGTTGTTCGTCGAATCTTAAAAATAATTACACATCTATAACGTAGAGAACAATGGAGGATATTTGGAAAATCAGTAGGATAAAAATCGGACATTCCATGTATCACACGTTATCGTAAACGCTGTATCGCATAATCTTCGCGGCGGCAAGCTAAGCAATTAACAGATCGATCGGACGTTCGAGTTTACACGTCCAACGAAGAAATGAACGGAAACCTACGAAAATGTCACTTCTTCCTACTTCAACTTTAACGTGTTTCTATATCTTAGAATCTATCGTCTTTTATCTTCGCACGCAAATGACCTTCGCGTTCGCTTATAAATGAAAATCCTTCATCAGGTTGTCGTACACAGGGCACCAAGTATCGATACTTTCCTTTTACAGTTCCACTTCTTTATTTAACCAACCACCTCGACCATAGCCGTATTAATCTGCTGTCCTTTTCACAGCACAGTCTATACGCGTTTGACGATAAAAAAGATATAACGGGCAACATTAAACGCGCTTATTTCTCATAGTACCTATACGGTATGCAGTCGTCGACGTTTGTAAAATTAGAACACGTATATTCACACTTCGCAAACAATAGACAGCTACGTCCGAAGGGTTAATCGCGTAATTAATCACCGGTCAACGTTATCGTTAATCTTATCTCCAACAGCGTGCTGTTCGTTCGAGCAATAATCTCAATATTCACCCTTGTGTTCCAGTCTATTCGATAAAATAACAATCAACACTGTGGTCGTTGATCGTCGATGATTAAAACGACTTTTATTCGTTGTCAGTGAAATCTTTCTCGATGGATGGCGGGCCAGCGGTTGTCGCGGTCCGACGGCAACATCGCGTTCATCTGTCGCTCGCGTTCGCGCGTTCTCATTCGCCGATACATCGTTCTTTTTCTCGTTGTTTGTTGAGACGCCAATCGAAGATACCCGTCACCAGCGAAGATCGCGAAAAAAAGCAGAGCGTTTTGCATTTGACAAGCGAAGCGGAACAAGGTGCAAGCGACTATTCGAGACATCGGAGAGCAAAATTGAAGTCACATTTTTCCGAATACGAGTTTCCTTTGCGTTAATTTATACAGACGTATTATTAAATCTGTTAACCGAGTAGTTGCTGAATCGAGCATTTCTGCGATTACAGAGTTAAAAATTGATAGAAGAGAACCGAAATTATAGAACGAATAAAGACGGTCTTGGCAAGTATAAATATAATTTAATTTTACCAGAGACGATGCGACATATCAAGGAATAAAAGATTCGCAAATACAAAAGTTGTTACATGAAAATCATTCTCGTTGAAAACAGGTTAATCGCATAAAAGTGGAGGAACTCGTTTCTCCCAAATCAAGTCCACATAATATAACGAAATTAGTTACACCGAATGTTACGTCGGCGATAGAGAATTACTCGGTTTATTAGTCCACTTTTGCTCTCGATACCTCGTCGTAAAATACGGTCAGGTGAGAAATAGGTAAAAGCCATTAGTCCATGCTGGAGTCTTCGGATCCATCGACGTTGTCATCGATACGATCACACGGAAGATTCCAGGCTGTCGTTAAATTAAAAGAGAATATCTCTTACACTTCGTCTACCGGTCCACGATAAGACAATGGAAAGGAAACATTCTGTCTGCGAGTATCGGTCCGGCGAACGAGAAAATCCGCGGTGCCAACGAGAATTCATAGTATATTTCAGAACGGAGGCGAAGTTAATCGCGACAGGATCTTAACGGGGCCGGCGGTTCGACGTTTCGCGGCCAACACCGTCGACGTTGGCGCGATACACCCGAAGGCCCTCGAGCCACATTCGAGTGGTGACAAGAAACTTAATAGCCGGTCTTGAAATACAGGTTTCGACGTGTCGCTCGTAAAGATCGATTATCACCGAGTGTTTAGATCGGCGCCAATACCGGTAGCAACGTGTTGCCCGCGCACCAAGAGGCGATCCAATCCTACGAAAAACTGTCTTGAGGCGCAGCTATGCCTACGCTGAGCGTATCCATCCTCGCGTTGTATTCGATCCATAAAGAAATTCCCGATAAGAAGCACGTAGCCGTATCGTGGACCACTCGACGCTCGAGGTTCTAGACTCTGCACTCTAGATTTAGTGGCGACAAATCACCGTGATCTGCTCGCTATTTCTATCTTCGAGGAGACACCTCCTGGAATCGTCTACGTGAAATGAATCCTAAAAGGCCTCGACTTACTAAGGTGTCAAACCGAGTGATAACGTTACCTGAAGGTGGTGGCGGTGGGTGGTGATGGTGATGGTGGTGATGATGGTATCCGAGTGCAGGAGGTGGCGGAGGATAAACCGCTCCCCAGATACAGGACGCAGCCGCAGCGGCCGCCACCTGTTGCTGATGATGGTGGTGGTGATGTTGCTGCTGTTGCTGTTGCTGCTGTTGCTGTTGATGCTGTTGTTGTTGCTGTTGCTGTTGCTGCTGCAGGAGCTGCTGTACCTGAGCGATGTCTACGAATTCTTGCAACTCGCCGTCGGGCTCCGGGCCGGTTTCGCGTAGCCGGCCCTCCGACGAGGGCACCACCGCGAACGGATTGCCGCTGTTATGCTGCAAGTGGTCGAAACCCGCGAGCGGATTCGCGGGCTCGTAATTGCTGCGCCCGGTCGTGTGTTCGCGGCGCATCGCCAGTGCCAGCATCTTTTCAACCTGTCGCGCCGCCGGCCCTCGTCGCGGTGCCAGTCGTCCACGTGCTCTCGCTCCTCTTGCCTTCTATCCGCTGCTCGCCAACCACCGACGGCACCCTGTACTCCTTTATTCTCGTCGACGATGACCACGACGAGGACGAGGACGATAGCCGCGATAAAGAGCACGAGCGTGGTAACGAAGAGGAGGCCAGGCTATCGCACATGTCACGACGTCACCGACGACGCGAGCGTCACCGTCGCGTCCGGTCGGTCTCTGTGCGCGCGACGGACGATCAACGGAGCGATTCGACGCGACAACCGGCCGCAGGAAGTCGCCGTTAGAGAAACGTCAACGAAATCACTGTCGCGATCGATCAGTTCCTCGTTCGACGAACAGGACACTCGCGGAAGCGTTTGGACAGGCCAGCGGACAGCCACCGCTCGAGATGTTTGCGTTTCCACTCTCGGGGACAACGGATAAAGAGAGATTTTCACGCGGCCGGTGTTCCAACGGAATCGTCGAATGATACTTTTTTTCTTTTCTTGTTCCTTTGGCCACTCGAACGACAGGTAGAAAGCGCGGCACTGGTGGATCAAATTTCTCCCTGTTAATCAGGAGGAGAAGAAAGCGTCGGAGAAATCTTTCCGCGACAGAGATGCTGGTTGCCCAAAACTTTATCCGAAACTCGCAAACTTCGTAAGCGTCCAACGTACTACGGTGGATCCGGTCGACCCAGTGTCGTAATCGATCCGTCGACGTCTTCGTAGAAATCCAATAGAAACTATTGCCTCGATGGAGTAACAGGACGACTTTGACACTGGAGCGTTCTCAATTCCGCGCTTCGGTCGGAAGTCAAAGGTTCGCTCGTAGTTCGCGCCCGATAAACCGACGTACCGGCGCGCGTGCTGCCCGGTATCGTATCACTGGTGGATCCTGCTCTTTCTCGCTCTGTCCGTCCTCTTCTCCTCCTCTTCTTCCACACCGAGTCGGTTCTCCCTTCCTCCCGTACCACCAGCCTGCCGCCGCCCGCCCGTCTCTGTCGCTCACCGAGCGTTTTCCGGTCTGGATCACCGGCGGACTCTCCCCGAGAGAGTTCGTTTCTTTTCTTTCTCCCTCGATGAAGGGGTCCACCAGCGACGTTCCTCTCGACGACTTTAGGAACTCGTACAACGCCGAGGAACGGTTCGTGGATGCTGGAGCCGGCGAAGCAGCCAAAGGGGTTCGCGATGGTCCGCGGTAGACTAATAAAGAGCGGCTCGCGCGGGAAGTGGTCGGTCGCCTCGAGAGAGCGCTCGCGCGCGCGGAGAGAGCGCGCGAGGAGGCTGCTGCCGCGGCTGCTGGTGCTCCTGGTGGTGTTGCTGCGGGTGGCAGTGACGGTGGCGGTGGCGGTGACGGCGGCGGCGATCCTCGCGACCGGCGAGACGAGATTCGCTGGCGTCACGTGTCGTCAACATCACCCCGTGCATACTCCCGATACTGTACACGCTCCTCACCTATACGCCGGCCTCCCCTCCTTTCCTTCTTCCTCGAGACGCCCTGATCCTCGTCCGTCGCCTCCTCTCCTCGTCCGAGACGTTTCTTTTTTTACTCCTCTCTTTAAAACGCACACGGCAACGCGCACCGTCTTCGTCTCCTCCGCTCCTTTCGAATCATCCGTCTCTCCCGCGTGTCTCTCCGCGATTTCCATTCATTCCTTTCCCCCGCCCTTGTTCCCGCCTCACCGCCGCCCCTCTTCATCGCGACAGCACGCCAACCTTCATCTCTCTCCTCTTCGTCCGTTCTTCTTCCACTCGTGATCCTCCCGCTTCGACTCGTCTCCTCGCGTGCTTCTTCCTTCCTTCTCCTACTCTTCGTCTTGCCTCTAACCTTGTCTCGCTTATTCGTACATCGTCTCCTCCTGTGTGTTCCTCTTGCTCCTCTCGCGCGATGATTCCCTTCCTCGACGCGCGCGCTACGTAGCCTCTCTTTCTCTCCCTTCTGGTCTTCCCTCCTGTTTCCTCTCGCGGAGGTTTGAACACCAACGCGTTCATCGCCGGTAACACTGCCAACGTTCGCCGGGTGACGTCACTGGCGTGGGCGCACCCCCACGCCAGAGAGAGCGCGTCTTTCTTTGCTTCTTTCTTCCTCCCTCCTCTTTCTCATTCTGCCTCGTACTTGTCCCCCTCCTCTTCCACTTCTTCTTCTTCTTCTTCTTCTTCTTCTTCTTCTTCGTCTTCTTCTCTTTTCGCATTTCTCTTCGGCTTCGCGCTCGTCCTGGTAACTTCGCCTCGACTTATCTCCTTTCGTTGCTCGCTCGCGCGCCTCTACTAAACCACCTACCCGATCCCGCGTCGTTACAGACGCGGCAGATTTCGACGCCGGAAGTACGCGAATCTCGCGGAAATTTTCGGTCCGGTCTGCCACGCGTCGCGACCTTGAAATTGGAGCGTCCAGAGAGAGGGACGACCGCGCGAGGAGAAGGTTGAGGTCGATACTCTCCCGGGTTGGATGACTTTTACCGTAAACACGCTGCCCCCGCGTCGTCCACGCTTCGTTCCTCCCTTCGATTCCGACTAGTCGATCCTTCGTCTCTCCCGTCGGACAAAAGCATCCTCGTGGAATAAGGAGGTCCTTGGATATTCAAATTTCGTTCGTCTTTGTTCTGTCCTAGCCGGACAAGGCTACGGCGTGTGCGCGTGTTCTGACGAACTGTCATTTCGAGAGCAATCGAATACCTATATACATAGATTCTTATTTGTGTACGCATTTCGATTCTCGGATCGTTGATTCGTAAAGCTGCGTTTAGAACAAGCGAGCAAGCGTTCGCTCGTGTTCGTTTAGTTTAAACGGCGTTCGTACATTCATTTACGAGAAGATCTACTCGTCGCAGAAGTCCTCGTCGACCAGATTTTAGATACCAGCAGCTCTTTAAGATACCACCATTGTACCACAGAATACGTCATATTCTGATTGCTAATAAAAGTACAATGTACATACAAATAAACAGGATTCGTTCACATCGGAAGAGCTGCTTCTCGCGACGAGGCGAGAATGCGCTTTGATCGCGTTAAAACGAGGAAAGAAGGAGCTTTCGCGCTTTCATCGTAGCTTAATCCAGCGTCTATCTTCGTACGTACTGATTGTCTACGAGAAAATATAGATAATATGTAGACGTTACAATTGCAAATATATAGTTAACGGACTTAATCCTGAATAGTTTACAGATACAGAGATTCGTTCGTACATGGAATAACGGAGAAATGATGGCAACGAGCGCGAATGAGAGCGACGCGTATTTCGGCACGAGCCTCGCATGCATTATCTTTACGCGCGTAGGGATAAATATCCGCTTGGCTGGCACGTAATATTAGGGGCACAAGTGGTTCGTTAAGTGCAGGTTTCGACGCGTGCCAGAAGCGCGTCACGCGTATTACGGTTTGAAAGGCAGCGCGATGCTCTGTCTTCGGGCTAAACGAAGGGAAGAGAAACCGCAAAAAGCGATGCTCGAGCGAAAAGCGACACACTCGGAAACTGTAGACGCGTTTTTAGCTTGGCCGCTACACTATACCATTTGAACGACACCATCGAGACTTCCTTCGCCACATGCACGGACTCGTTTCCTCGCCACGGTCTGTGAAAACTTTGAGTTAGAAATAGCTCGGGCGAAGAAAATCTGTCAAAAGATAAACTCATTCGATGTGAATTAAGATGGAGATAGGACGGAGAGATGTCCCTCGAGAGTTCCCATAAAGCAAAGATCCTATTCTTTAATTGAAGCCATTAAATTTCAAACATGGAATCCTAGCGCAGTGGCCGGTAACGAGACCGCTTTTACGAGCGTGGTAGCTGCAATTGTAAAAGCTAACGACGTCCTTCGCGCTAGCAGACACAACGTTCGATACGATTCGATCTTAATCTCTCCTACTCTTTCTATTCTCCTCTTTTTCCCTCTAGTTCTACGCCGCGACAATTTTATCATTACGTCGAGGCAGAATTGCATGCGATGCTCGAAAGATAAGACCGGCAGAAGATGTCCTCCAGCGAGCATAGAGGTATCGAAACAGGTCAGTCCAGTTTTCGCAATTATGTCAAAACGACTATTCCGACGTGTATACCCTCTAGCTAAAAAGGGTTGCAACTTCCCCCCGGAACGTTCAGCGACGACCAGCGTCGGCGTCGTCGTACCGATCACCGGCGTGAATATACACGCAACCGCTCTCGTTGCCTTCATGACCGAATAAAGATACGAGGTCGCGAGCGACCGTGACTGAACGAAACAAGGAAAGAACGACGGACACCGGAGGGAAGAGAACAGTCACCGTGAGGCGGGACGAAAATTCAGCGGTATCGTATCGGTGTGCACGACGAAACTGAAACGAAGAACCGACACGTACAGCCGCGTCTCACCTGATCGATCGTTTAAAGAATCATAAATCCAACGATAATGATTTCCACGAGTGGCGAGCAACAAGGGATATCTGACACTATAATTTCTCGGTCTTCGATTACTCGAGTAGAACCTTTTCCCTGCTCTCCGCGTTCGCTGCGGACCGAGTTCTCCATTAACCGGTGTACCCTCGGGCGTTCGTACGATTTTTAAACGAACAAAAGATTCGTGGCGTTATTTCGACCCGACAGGTCCGTTGTAGCGATACCGCGGGAACAATAGATAGTCCGAAGATACGAGGCGCGTTCTCGATGATCGAGAACGTTGAACGAGTCGTGTATACGCGCTTGTATGCGAGAAACAAGGACCAAATTGAGGCGAAGAAAAAAATGTCGATCCAGGTCCCGTTTCGCGACTGGTCTAATCGTTCTCCTTAAACCGGCAGGGGGATCAGCCGGGTGTAGAGCCGCAACGGAGAACGAGCAAAGAGGACGATGACGGTGACGGCGATGGTGGCGACGACGATAACCGTGGTGGTGGCCGCGGCACAGGCACACGCCATATCTGGCGAGACTATTCTACGTGGGCTCGATCCTCGCCTCGGCTCGCCTCTCCCTCTCCTCCTAACCGAGCAAACACACCTTTTTAGCGGCATTACATTAATATCGTAATGGCACGGGATCAAGCGAACGAGTCCGCCTGCCTGAAGGCGCGCGCTCATCTTCTGCAACAGAGGAACGAAGAAGGAGAGACCAAACCTCCTCTCCTCTTCGTCTTCTTCTTCTCCAACTTCTTCTTCTTCTTCTTCTTCTTCTGTTTCTTCTTCTTCTTCTTCTTCTTCTTCTTCTTCTCTTTCGTCGACGACGTTCAAGCCTCCCCGCGGATACGCTAACTGTCTCGCGTCCGAGTGGATCATTTGTCTTCCTCAGGGAAGAACAACTGCGCATATCGCGGACTCCAGGGATTCTCCGTCGGCTGGCACGAGCCATTCTCTACACGGAGATGCTCGCCTCTCTCAGTGTGTTCTGAAATTTGAATAAAATTTACCGCGATTGTTCTTCGGGGATAGTACGACTAATTAATAGACGGAAAGCAAATCTTTTATTTCAAACGTGATTAACGAGCCTCTCGCGTTTCATATTCTCGTTCGCGTCGTTCGCCTTCGTTCGTATAGACGTGAATCGGTATTTGACGAAGACAAAGGTGTTCGAAATTCGTGTGTCGGTTGATCGATGTTTCCTCGGTGGACGGAGCACCGTTCAGAAGAGCAAAGCGAGCCACCTCCCGGCCAAGACGTCCCTGACGAGAGTATATCCGCTCTCTCGGAGAGACATAATTCGAAATTGTCGGTTGGGTCAAAGGGCAGAGCCCGGCTACTTGAGCGAGTTGACTCTGCCGGTCTCTGGGGTCACGTGCCACGGCTTCTTTACTTCTTCTGACGTTGCCTCTCCTCGCGTGGTCTTCGAGATTCCACCTCCCTGTGCGAGCGGATCGGTCTCTCCTGGATGCTCGTAGCCTCTCATTCAACTCGTTATCACGGCCATTAAAAATCTCTTCATCGACCGGGAAACGGCCGAATCACGTGAACTCGTATCTAAATCCTCCATCTTCTTGTTCCCGAACTTTTCACGTCCGTTCTCGATTTCCCGTCGGTGATCTTATCGACGAACACGGTTCGATGAAATGAAGCAGCTCTAAACGTCTGTACTATCAGGGATATCTCGCGTGGCTGATGGAGAAAGGGAAAGGAAGGAGGAATTCGTAAGATCTAACAAGACGACGAAGGGCGACGAGGAAAGAGAATGAAAGAAAGAAAGAAACAGGACAAGGCAAGAGAAGTCTGACGCGGTCCTGCAGCAGCCGAGAGAGCCAAAGTGACCTCATCGGATGTGGCTCTGATTCGCTCAATTCGTCCACGACGTTCCAGAGAGCTCGTGCGCGGTCGCGCGCATCAACGCGCCAAGGCACGGACGTGTCGCGCGGAAAAGGAGCCTTTGCGCGATTGCTATCGTCTTTGCCTCATTATTCCATTATGATGGCGTGTGGCGTGTGCCGTACCCCATTCGCCCTGATTGCCAGCGCCTTCTCCCCTCCTCGCTGCTCTCTTGCACGCTTCGAACATCGTCTCCTCTCCTGCTCTCTCTCTCTCTCTCTCCCTCCTCTCTCCTCTCTCCTCTCTCCTCTACCATCTTCTCTTTTTCCCTCGATCGTGTTCGTTCCTCTTTCGCCTTTCCCTGTTCCTCGCTCGACTATCACCGATGCTTTCCACCAGACACATCTCTGTCGCACCAGCGAACGTTCTATGCGCGAGTTTCGTTCTTCTCGTCGCGCGAACGTCTTCGTTGGCCCGTCGATTTCAGCCGAGCACGCGTACACATCGCCGTGACGATGATGTGCGTGATATTACGCCGGCTGGCGAACGTGAATCCCTGAAAGTGCAACGAAGAAGGAGATCGGCGTAAGAAAGAGACGGTTGGTAGGGAAAAGAGAGAAAAGTAAGATGAAAAGGGGCGGCGGCGGGGGCGGTGGCACGGGGGAAAGGGAGTCGTCGAGGCGAGAGGGGACGAAGGTGGATGGACGACGGGACAAGGTAGGGCAGAGACTCTCAAACGGTTCGGAACAGGTTCCAGGACCGTTGCTTACCTCGCCCCATCCGCCGGTGGGTGGAGAACGAGTTACAGTACGCGCGCCGGCTACGGAAGACACCTGGTTTTCGGTTAAGCGCGACTCGAGCGCGGCAACGTCGGACAGAGAGAAGGGAGAAGAGAAGTACCAACACGGTTGGAGTCGAGACTTTTGAATATGGGCCGTGGCTCGATCCTAACGCTTGTCTCTAAACCTTTGGCTTCGTTTCTTCGTGGCTCATCCTACCGGAGTCTTATTGGATTTTTATTTTGTCTCTTTTGGGATTGTAGCAAGTCGATCGTCCTTTTGTATTGCGAATATACTCGCATCCTTCGTTCAGCGGTAGAGCAGGACACCTCCTGGCTTCGTAAAAGACGCGATGATTCGTTTAAATCGTTAAGGAAGCGATTAATCGACCATGATTTTGCGTTCGTGCAAGATACGATGCAAGTTTTTCTAACAACTATTTCTATCAGCTACCAGAGGAAGATAACGTATCAAGAATCATACGCGTTGAAAATATTTTGTACGAACTAAATACCGAGGAAATATTTAACATAAACTCGGAATTGGAAATCGCATATGAAACTACGTATGCGAACGAAGCGATTCTCACATATTTGTCTGAAACTGGAGAAATCTTTCTTCCGTTGGCCACATTGGGAATAAAATATTAGGTCGAAAATGACCGAAGAATGCAGAAGGGTTAAGAAGGTTCTCCTAAACTAATAGGAAAACATCTGACGTCAGTAGTACAGGTACATAGCGATATTTATATAGTAAATACACGTAGTAGTACGTACAATAGCAAACAGTAAGATATACTACCGCTAGATTTTTAAATATCCAGCTTAAATTTATGCTTTGGCGATTCCACGAAAAGGTATTAATAATCTCCTCCTAATTACTGATTCATCGCAATTTCAACACTCTGCTAAAATTGCGCGTTATTGCTACAAACCGACCAAAGTGTCCACATACTGCAATAAGCGATACACGCAAAGATGTACGTTTTATCAGGCCGTATAGATATCTGCGTGTTACGAGTTGTATATCGCAGTGGAATCTTTGAACGAATACACGACACGGATAATCCAGATATCATCAAGAAGCTGGCACTCTCGTCGGCCGATTTAGCGAAATGAAATGAAGCGAAACGCATTACATCAGGAGTCGCCGTTAATGTCCAATTACATCGGGAATAGGCGACTCGAATACGCTCGTTACCAGATCCGACAACCCCCCCCACCCACCCACTTTTCAACGCTCGACTCTTTTGAAACCTGTCTTTTTCCCGAGTTTCGACGTCGAGCAATATCGTTTGCCACGTAATCGTCTGGCCGAACTAGTCGAATAAAGAGGTCTTCTTAACAAAAATACTGGTACAACGTCGATCGTGTACTTCCGTGGATAGAAATCATCGGCGAACGGATGATTCGCTGATCCCACGATGCCCGATTGCCGTTCAAGAACAATGGCTTCGGATAATGCGGAATAAAGTACCCTACGTACGCTCACACACCGAGATAGCCGATTGTAATAACGTTATGCGTTCCGGGTTTACACCTAAAAATACTCGTAGCCTGTTGCACACGCAAAATGCACGATAAATCTTCGGCTCGGCTGCGAGACCATACGGCCAGTTTCTCGGTATCGTTAGGCTCGGTGAAAAATTAACCTGCCACTTATGCCAGATTCACTAGAAATTCCTTTTGTTCTTGGCTGTCCGTTGAAAAGCGTAGAAACCTCGAAACGACACAACACAACACCTCGAGGTACGTATTGAATTTAAACGCTGGTTTCAGCTAACGCAATCCGGTCACGACCATTAACGCGGCCCGTGTCGCACGCGTCCGATCTGTTATTTCGTTTCTATCCGCTTTACAACCGTAATGACCGGATGTTTTGCAAAAAATAATAATTAATGGTAAAACGGCCACCGGTGAGACGAATCGTGCACGTGGGGGTATAATTCCACGGTGGGATGACAATAAGGGTAAACCGGTATTTTAGCGGCAGCTCGCCGTTTCTCTAACACCCGAAACCACCCACAGTTCGCGTGGTTTAAGCGAATTTCTGCTGTATCGAACGCAATCAGTTGATTCACAGAAATAGCCAAGAAGAACGATCATTGGATTATTGCGGATGAAACGACTAAGTTCTTAATCCTGATGCGAGCACTGCGTATCAGTTAATATATTATGCTTTGCTAGCTTCGTACGTACGAACCTTAGGGAGATAAATTGATTTTTTTGAAAAAAATTTTCATCTTTTATCGGATGATGTTCTACGTACCAATGATAATACCGCAGTATAGAATTTAAGCGCGATTTCCCTTTTTAAATACTTGTTAATAATGCCAATAAATATTAGATCATTGTTTCTTGGCTTTTGTTTATGCCATCTATCCGAGTCAACGGAACATTGAGTTTTCTCTGCAACTAACAGGTGACACGTACAGGATTTTCTACAGATACACTTTCCATTTCCATGAATTTGGACTACATCGATGAATAAATTTCCTTTTCCTCGTGAAAATCTCGTTCCTTGGCGCTTACGATGTTTTCTACTAGCATTCTTAAATTATCAAACAAATAATAATAAGTTAGAATAAACGATGACCAAGTATCTTTTAAAAATGTAATAATATTATGACAATCAGTCTATATATTTATAAAATGTGACAGAATAACACTTAATCTCAAAATCCAATAAGTAAAAGGTTCCATTAATATGTTCTAGCAATCAGTTGCTAGCGTGTTGAATATACAAACTTACTATAGACAATGAAATATATAGATAATCATAATTGTTTCCTGCAATCTTCGATCGATATATTTATATTGAACACTTCCAGTCAATAAATTCTAAATGATTTCGCAGCCACTTCATATACAACAATCTGATACTTTCCCCGGAAACACGAGGGAACTGGACAGTGTCAACAGAACCGAGCTTCCGTTACGCACGGCATTAAATCTTCATTTTTTTATCGATAATCTCTTAAGAAAGTTTTCTATCGACGTATAAGTATAAATATACAAGCTTGCTATATGTATCGCGATACGTACTCGTTACGTTTGCCTATTACGTTTGCAAATTTTATTTCAATTAGTATTTGACGTTATGAAATACGTGCAATGCGAATGAAACAACACGTCTACGATAAAATAGCTGGAGAACAGAAGCAGAGAAAAGCATCCAATTTGGACTAAATATCAAGAAATATTGCCTAACACTTATGGCTGGTAGTGTATAGAAATATACATAATTCTCATGTATATAGCATGCACGATGGTTACATTTATGCAGGAAGAACAAATGACAAAAGCATAAATCCATTTCTTCATTCATCGTGGTAACGTGGTAACGTGGTAAACGCGCAAAACGTTTAATTGACGCAGAAAGTTATGTGTAACGCGTAACCCATCTTCATCGCGTTGCCGTGTCGCGTTCAACACAGCTAATGGTACACACGGCGAATCGATTCGTTTCAGCCGGATCGATTGAACGCGCATGCATACAGGTAGATCCTCGAAGATTAGACGAGATTAGAAACTGGGAGTGTCGAACGGTAGTGGCGTGGACGAGGCGACGTTTACGACGAAACGTTTCGAAATCATTTCGAATTCGTTCTATGTATCTGGCGCCGAGCGCTTGAAATCCCATCCCGTCATCCGGATTCCGAACTATGTTATGTTCTTTCGTACTTGATATCTAGGTACGCGGTTCATCGGACCGGAAAAATCCAGCGTGAAACACGATGAAAATTTCCTTTCTCGATTCTCATCAACAAATTTTCTTGTCGATTCTCATCGATAACAAACTTACGATTTGAAAATCAGCTCTCATATGAAATAACGAACAGGTGATATTTAACGATATTGCAATGGTAAGAGTTTACGTTTAACGATATTCTGGTAGTATGACTTTACTACTATCGTTAGTTCGCGGATGGTTAAACGATTTTATATTTTTACGAATCTAGTAAAAAAAAGGAAAAAAAATTCGCGTAGATGTTTGTTTCACCCGTTAGATATTACAAAGAGCGGCCTATTTTATATATTTTGTATACTTATGAATTTCGCATAAACATTCGCAATCCAACCATCGTACAATGTTAATAATTATTTTATTAATACTGTTTTATCCGTTCGTATTATAAAATAATCCTATTCTCTAAATAAGATAATATTTTAGTGACGATATTTAATCTTCTTTTTCTTTTTCAAATTAAATGTGAATTAATTCATCGACTAGTTCCACCGGAATAAATTTCTAAAGGAAATCTACGATCATTCTTTCACGCGTTCAAAGGTATTTCTCTTGAATTTGTGATACTTATCGGACAAGCTTTAATTTTTACGACCCCATGATATTTTTATCTTCAGGCATAAAATACCTATGGTTGTCACTGAAACAACGTGAAAAACAATTCACTCGGCAAATTAACCGGGGATATAGGAACGTAAGAAAAAGCTGTGGCCATTCTACAAGCGGATTTTCCTTTCAGTGGTGTTTTTACACACGTGCTTTCGCAATCGTGAATATTTATAACCTGCGTACGGTGTCGTTAATCGCTTCCTGATAAGTAAACCGAAACGTTACGCGATCAGTTAACGTACCGGTTAGGTCTTGAATATAATTTACGGCATTACACCGCACCATAACCGCAAACGATCGGTCGGCCTCTAATTACGCATCACTAACCTATATTAATTCAAGATCTTGCAAAATTCCACGCGCGTCCAACGCGTCCACGTGGTCAACATCATCAGCGAACGACTTGTACAAATTGGACTCAATTGTTAACCCGTGTCTCAATTGTTGCATTTACATTTTTAGAATACTCGGAACATGGTGCGACGTGGCGTGAGATTTTGATGAAACTGCCGTGCGTCTATCGTCGTGAAAACCGTACTCCACGTGCCTCGAATGGAACTGTGTAATAAACTTTCCAATTCTTAAACTTTCCATTCAAGCTTTCCGTACCTTGAGATTCAAACTGAACGACTTTCCTTTCGATATTTCGAACGAAATTGCGAAAACTCTCGAGTTCTTAAATTTTCGATTTAAGTTTCCGCTAGGTATCTTGAAATTCGATCTGACTCGACTTTCCTCTCGAACCTTCGTACGAAAACTCTCGAACACTCGAATTTTTAAACTTTCGATTCAAGTTTTCAGTTCCTTGAAATTCGAACTGAGCGACTTTCGTTTCAAGGAATCGTACGCCTCCAGTTTCTGCGTTGCTCCGTGAAAATGAAAACATCACGCGTGTCCAATTTGTCCAAGCGATCGAGCGATACTTCGTGCACGTTACGCAGTGCGTAAACGCGGTAATTAGGCTGTTCTCAGGCCCGACTCGCCTGTAAACGGCATAGGCAATTTATCCGCGTACCTTTCTCTTTGTTCTCCGACGGTAGGCATCCGAGTAAGTACCTACGCTATCTCGATTCCTACGCCATTAGTTTCTACACGCTCCACAGAGCAACTTTGTAACACGGATATTCGCTGGATAATTCGCCCGGTGTAGCCGAAAATACTGGTAACGATATTATTGACTGACACGAGGTTCTAATCCTTCCCGCTTGAAAGTGTTTTAAAGTTTCTTTCCATGAACTTGGTAAGTAGAAACCGGACTTACGAGGAAAGATTTACGACTACCTGTTCCCAATGATTAAGATATATTAATCTATACATTAATCTGTTACTGTACATTTATATTTTATAATTATACAATGTTTCAGAGCGTGGTATCTTCGAAACGTTTGCACCAATGATTGCTCGAGAGAGTAGTTAGAAAATCCCGTTGCAGACTCATTGAAACTAATAAACTTCTTCTTGCAACGAAATGTTCCACGAATTCCTCAGGAATAAATCAGGAAAACTGCCGAATCTTCGTCATTGTCTCTCGTATTTCACGCTTGATCTCTTTCTAACCGTGATATTCAAAATTTAGTCGATCGCGTAGAGGATAGAATCGCGCTTTGAGAAAGAAGAATATATTTTTCAATACGAAGCACACGTTCAATGATTTCTTAAAGCGGATATTCTCGTACCTAGTGAAAAATCGTATCAGCGCATTTGCCATTTCGAGTGCAAAGGGTTAAAGATTAACACAAGGTCGAATACAACTGTTATTATAATTCAAGGATTTCCTACTCGAACGACGTTTCTTTTAGAGTCACATGCAACGTTCAGTTTCAATGAAAACGTAAACGATCGTATCGTTATGAAATCGTTCTTTTAATCTGAACTTTATGGAAGTGACGAGGAGAAATACGCTCCGAGTTACGAGGTAATATGCTTCGATTACTTTCAAATGTCATAACATTAGATGATTTGCAAGTTGTGCCGCAGAAGCACTTACCGCGTCACGGAGGAGATGAACGCGACTTGCCACAAATGACTGAATCCGCTCCTGCGGGCGATGATATCATTCGAATGTCGAAACGGTATGAGGATTCTCGTATTATGTGCCAAACCCCGTGCAAGATCTCTCGCGGGCTTTTGCTCCGTTAGAACGTTGCGCTTTCTTAACGTGTAAACTCATAAACTATAAAACAGAAACGCCATTAGCCATCGAATCGTTTTAACTATCCATCGATCCATCTCTGTATTTATTCATACATATTTAGCAGTTCCATGAAATTAGAATGGCTGAAAAAAATCCACACTTTATACGGATATTATCAACATTATACGAACAGGAGAAAGACGAGATACGTCAGATATTTTATTTTTCATATGACAACGATTTTAAAATCCAACATCTTGTCAACCAATCACGCGTATTACCAAAATTATCTTTTCGTAAGTTTTTGGTATTGGGATTCTTTCGAAAAATATTTACATAAAAAATACTGACCTGAACTCTCTCTCGAGAAATATTGATTTTAAAAGTGTTGATTTTTCTTGTTATTTTGCTTAGTTTGCTTATTATATGCGTCCTTAGTTCTCTCACAGAACTTCGTATATTTATCGTCTGTCGCTAACGAGCTTATGTTCTTCGGTCGAATACGTTGCTCCTCTATCCAACTACGATAATCTCGTAATAACCAATCGACGATACTACGATGATACACAAATTCCAATATTTTCATCTTTCATCTCGGCGCACAAAAAGTATTTACAACGTTGCAACGCGATATTTTAACAGAAAATCGAAACGAGAATAACGCGTACCGATCAGACTTTTTTCAAATTTTGTTTAAGTGGAATATATTCTTTAAGACGAAAGGAAGTATAATTGGATCGAAAGTGACCGAAAGATCGTAGGATCTGTATAGTACACGTTTCCAACCATGAGATAACATCAACGTCAGAAAATCAACGAAATCGTATGCGTATTTCCCCTCGTAGTCTTCGCTTGGAAAAATACGTGCGGTAATAGGACCACAGGATAATGGCGCGAAAGTTTCCCGCGCAACGGTGGCGATTAATCGAATGCATCGAGTATCGAGGCGCAGGTTGAGAACCAGCGTGAACGTGGCGAGGCACGCGACAAGGCAGAGCGCGTGTCCCACGCGCGCTTGCTTCGAGGAGCTCTCCTCAAATCAAATCACGTAACTCGCCACGATGTATATCTCTCCTCTCTTCGCGGTGAAATCGTCGAATCGTTGAATCACAGAGCGGGAAACGGAGGACGGTGTCTCGTGTAGTGTGCGATTGGCGAGTCGCAAAAATCCGCCATTAAAATCCGCGACCGACCAGCTCCTCCCATTGAGCAGCGTCCGAGAGGACGCCGTTTCCAGAGATCGCCAGAGATCTTCGACCGATCGCACCCAGCGTGGGCGCCGTCCTTTTTCCCCCTCGATCTCGCGCCATCGATTTTTCTTCCATCGTCCACCAATCATTCGATCGATCCACCGGCCAATTTGACTCTGAATCATTCGGTACGTATATGCGTCGTTTCATTAAAATCGTACACACGATATATGTACTTACTTATACAAGGTGTCCCAGTATCGACGATATAACCGAGCGTAGGCTAATTCTACGTAAAGAAACAAATGGAAAATGTAGAAGAAAATTTTGTCGTACGACGCTTCGTTCTCGGGCAAATGGAGTTTGAAAAGTAGTCAAGTACGGTCGAACTTGGCCAATCCCGAGCAGGAGCGAATAATGGATAGCGGGTTGTTCTCCAAATAAAAAATGTAGAATAACGTTTTTTCGTACGGCGCTCCGGAGAGAATCGTTCGGGAGAAAATAGAATATGAGAACTGATCAAGTACACGTGCACCGGGCTAATTCTCAAGCGAACAAGTTCAAGCTCTATCTTCTCGAAAACGAATCCTTAAACGGAAAAATATTATTCTACATTTTGCATTTATTTTCGCGCGTACGTACGCGTACGATAACCTCCTATCGATTATTCGCTGCTGTCCAGCTCAAACTTAGCCAACCTCAAGTATATCGAATTTCCAAAGTCGACTTTCACGAGAACGAAACGCCCTACTATACAATCTGACTGCAAATATTCCATCTTTTTTTCTTATCGCGTAGAATCGCGCTCCTTTTACTCGGTTGTACCATCGATATTGAAACACCCTGTATACCTACTCGATGCTGCACTTACATACAAATTACTCGGTACTGCATTTACTGCACGAGTAATCTTTGAAAAGAACATGCCAGCACCGGATACCTCTCGAGGGTGTTCGTCGTAATATCGACGGGGATAATTACGAGGTGGCCAATTGTCGTTCTTAATTTACTCCTATCAGGAAGATCAATTTCTGCGCCGATTGTGTCGGGCCGCCACGTGACCGAGGTTGAAGCCGGCGCCTCTAGTGAGGCGAAAGAGGAAAGGAGGGGAACCTTAATTCGCCGTACATTTCCCCTTATTTGGGCTTCCGTGCTCGAACCGAAGCCGGGAGGGAGACCGGCGACTTGGGAGGGACCGAGAGGGTCGGGCCTACGACTTATACCGCGGGACGCTTGCTGAGTGACGAATGTGTATACCCGTCTTATTCACCTCCTACCGTATTCGGCGACAGGCTTGCAGATCGCTCAGGATTAAGCCTGTAATTCTAATCGCCTCGCTGTTCGTTTTGCCAAGGGCTCCTCTCTTTCTCTCCATGGGAATCGTCTGTTTTCTCAATTACATCCGTTGCACCCCGGCGCTCGTCTCGTCTGCTTTCTTCGTCTCGTCGTTTCATATGTAGCTCGGTAATTCTACGCGTTCGCTATTTCACGTTGATCACCTGATTATTTCGAGCAGCAGGATTTTTAAGGTCTAAAATAAAATTCGACGCGAAAACATGTAACTATCTGTGTAAGACGATTGGGAATCTCAGATGGGCACGAAAAAATCTGGTTAGAAGCGTGCAAATTCGAACGGTTTAGCCTGTGAAGAGTCGTTGCTACGATTTTCTTTTATTAGCCCGAGTTCGATTCCCGTATATCGGAATATTCCGTTTTACTGATGTTACAATTACGAAGCGAGGGGATCGCTGTTAGTACGTGTTATTTTATATTGCAATTTTATCCACAAATATTTCCTTCCAATGTTACAGGTCGTCTTGCTCGTTGAAACGGGATCGAGATCGGAAAAGATCGGAGAAGCGCAGGGTTAGCAATCTCGTTTACAAATCTTGCAACTCAGAAACGGCTACTTCTCGGCTATCGCGCGGTATCCCATAAACGTACTCGTACACCGAAACTTCAACGCGGATTCCACACTCGCCTTAAGATTAGTTAGATATCGTTGTACTCTGTTCGTCAGCTACTCGCTCTATTCTTCTCTCGGCTCGGCGAGCGGCGCGAATTTCCTGAAGCGTTCTCCGGGACTTAGACCGTGTCACGTGACATCGCGTTTTATTACAAGGCATTTCCTTCGCGTAAATTCCACAGCTCTCGCCACTTTACCCTTTCGTCCTCTTACCCGATCGAACCGTGTGATCGGTTTTATGAATCACTCGGTTTAATGCCGCAATAAAGACTGCATAATCGTGTTATACCGTATTTCGAAAATGAATTTGTAATTTAGTTTTGTTACGTAGATTCGCGTACACATTTTCCTACATAGGAATGGTCGAAACAAACGCGTACGTCATAGTTGTACAACCGAGAAACGTAAGGGAGCGAGGAAGATAGAAAAATATAAAATAAATAAGTAACGATAAAGAGAGAATAGCGAATAAAATAGAATTTAAATTACGCATAGAGACACTTGTTATCGGCAGAAAAATTAGACGTTATTTTTAGATACAGTTTCGATTATTACAGTTTCGAGAGAGTGTCGATTATCCGAGGTGACGTGTACCGAACGATCGACGACTCAGATAATACGGAATGTGTATTTATAGATCGAATCATAAAATCATAGAAACATTTCGATAACGTAATATTGTACGTGTATTCAAAAGTTTAATCGATTGTTTAATCGATTGGAAGTACGATTAACTGCCTTAACGATATCCGGCTATTTACACTTTTGCGCTTCTTACGTCCCGTCTAAGTTCCCGAAAAAATTGAATTTAAAGTTCAAAGCACCTCGGATAATACGGAACGGAAACTCGGT
The DNA here is from genome assembly GCF_051014615.1 of Bombus vancouverensis nearcticus. Classification (NCBI taxonomy): domain Eukaryota; kingdom Metazoa; phylum Arthropoda; class Insecta; order Hymenoptera; family Apidae; genus Bombus; species Bombus vancouverensis. Next base: position 8,495,827 of record NC_134925.1, read on the forward strand.
TAAACGGCACTCGAGTAATCGAGACAGTAGATCGTAGAACGTGGTCTTCAACGCATTTATATACAGTGGTTCGCGAAAGCATTCGTACACTTGTCGACATGTTTCACGAACATGTCACTTGCGTTACGTGAAACATTCTGAAATTTCCTTGGTACTGTAACGACACCCAACTGTCACGATTATATTGATACAATTTTTCACGATTCCGAAAATGTATGCAGAAATTATCAGATATAGTGCAACTATACATCTTACAGAGACCAAAAGAGTATCTAAACAATTATCCACTGTCTTAATAAATTTCAATACTCAATCGGACAATCTGTAACACTTGTTATATGCTTCAAATGATTATTCATCCTTTACTCTAATCTTTTACCAAATATATATTTACAACAAATAGCCTGTAATTCCTACATGTAGTTTCAGATTGGTATAAAGGATCGACATACATAATCACGACAATCGTGTCTCATTGCTATTCTAATAGCATTTCAAGATGTTTTACGTAACGCACGCAGTATGCGGATAAAATTTTTCTACGGTAAGAATGCCTTTACCTTTACGAGGAGCTGTATATTTCTCACGCGAGAAGGTGAATTTTGTGGTTGTGGGAGCCAGCAAGAGCGCATGATCGTCAAAAGGGATCAACAAAATCGGATCGAGACGAGTAGGAGAATGCTCTAAAAGACCATTGACGTTTCAGAGGATAACGTTGATCTGTCGGATATTGCATCACGGTATAAAAGCGTAGTAGTTTGGATACTCGGTTAGCTGAGGCCGTCCACCTAATAATCGCCATAGGTGAGCTTTCAAATGTCGCTCTTGTGTTCACGATCTGTCTGGAAACGCGGCAGCATGGTTCGATAATAGTTCGATTTAACGCGAGCGTTACACCCCTATTATGTTTTATGCAGATCCATGGCGAGGACAGAAAAGTCGCTGCTTAACAGTGCAACGCGCGACCTTAGAAAGGCGATCGTTTATTGTTCGGCCCGCACGTGCGCGTTCAGAGTAAAAACGACCGGGGCGAAACGAACTAGCCAGCCACAAGCAGCGAACACAACCACTGTCTGGGCAGCACTGAACGCGACATTCTGAACGTTTCGCGATTGACAACAAAGCGGTGCAACATTCACGGTGGTAAGATTGATTTGTGAGCGCCGCGGGACCGGGATCCTATTCACGTATCAAGCATATTGTGACGGATATCGCCTGGAGAAAATTGCTCAATTCAGACCGGCCTGCTACTACCGGCGATGTTCTTTCGCTGCTCCCGTGCACGTTGGATCATCCAGTGATGTAGCTACCGTCCGGAACGCCCAGACGCGTGCCTCCAGACCTTTCCAGTTCTTTCCAGCATCCTCCGCATCTCTTTCCGTACAACAGCCTCGTTTCTTCTTCGTCTCTTTCTTGTACACGAAGAGAACCGATGATTCGTGCAATTAAGCTTACACTCTTTTAGTTCGATTTTACGAGCTTGTGCGAGGAGATCGAAGAGTATACGTGTAGCACTACACGTGGATTCGTGGATGGTATTACGAGATAGAGATCAAGACAACACGTTTGGAGACGTGGCTACTGAAGGTTTCTATGTATTTGGACAGTTTGGTCAATTTGTAGGAACAATGGTTAAAGTTGAACAAAGTGTGCGAATTAATAGTTTGAGAAGCTCGTTTAGCGTTTCGTCATGGGACCGGCAGACTATGAATTTAAGTTGCATGTTAAAAAACGTAACGACTTTATTATTTGCTATAATATGCTATACGCGATGTACTGTTACTTGTATTAACGTCGTCGACGTTGTTAATTCTGCTGCTTTTTTCAACCTAATACTTTCTCATGGATAAAAAGTTTCCAAAATAGGAAAGTATCATACACATAATTTTCTATTTCAATTTTATTCAAGAATCTCTCAACGCATGAAAACTTTGTCTTCGCTTGTCGAAACAGAAGCGAGTTTAGGATATGCAAATTCAAAGACCACAACAGAGACAATCGTATTTATAATTCAAGATACGAACGTAGAATATTTCCCGCAGAAAGCATTCAAATATCCTCACTCGCTCGTCAATTTATATATGATGAAAATGAAAATGGAAATATCCGTAAGAAAGATCCATTTCCCATAAATGTATAAAGATCCGCAATCGGCCGTGAGTATTGATTATTCGATTCGAATCTATAAGCACATATTGGATTTTGATCCCAACGTTGATTCTGGTCTTCGAGCTGCGAAGCGATACGATCGATAGAATGACAAGAGGAATTCTTATTCGGTTCTAACGATAAGTACGTTACGTGCAAGTTCAAAGGTATCGATGCGTGCGCTCGAACCGAGGCGTCCATGAATGGTACGTATCGAGAGGGCAATCGTTCTTGAGGTGACGAATTCCATGGTCAAGTCGTACATACGGCGAATCAACGTTTTAATTCACTGCTGGTTCATTGAGACGCTTGAAACCACGTTGACCGACCGCAATGGAATCCAACTGAACTACCTCTTGCGGGATACCGCCACGAGTTAATGTTGAACGTATTACACAATTACATATTCCGTTTGATCGTATTCCGCTAATGGTCCCCAGGTTTCCTTTATCGGCGTCGTCGTCTGCCCGTCTGGAGTGGTAAACGAGACCTGGTCGATTTTTCACACTGGTTCGTTTTCCTGCCGGTTAGTCTCGTTTTCCACGCGTCCGTTTCCTTCAACTTCGTGTCTCAGTGGAAAATTAAGTTTGTCCGCGCCGCGTTAATGTTAAATCGATCCTCGTCAAAAGTCGCAACAACTTCTAGTTAATTCTTGCGTTACGAGATCTAGTTTGACCATGCATGCTACTGTACAGCTTCTGACCATCGAATTAGAACCATACAAATTTAAGTATGTATATGTTAGACACATATACATGCGTACATTTATTTCTTCATGCGCACGTTACAGCTTTTGAATACCATCAATTGTTTAAAATCTAAGTTAGTCTCAAAATCATAAACGTAAAAGCTAGGACCTATTGACTGGAACAAATTTAAATATACAGGGTGATTGGTAACTGGTGGTAACTGGATTCTACGCGAAAAAAGAAGTCGAAAATATAGAATAAAAATTTTTTTTTTTAATTTTTCCATGAGACAACGATCTACAGTGAGATCCGTTATAACGCACAGCACGCGTACCGAGCGAAAATTCAAAGTCGATTTTCTCGAAAACAAAGCCTCGAACGAAAAATTTTTATTCTATATTTTCGACTTCTTTTTTCGCGTAGAATCGCCCCCTTTCCGCTTGTATCGCCAGTTACCAACCACCCTGTATAATAAATAGACATTCGAAATAATAAATTTATGAAAGTAAATTCAATGTACAGATGGTACTCCTTGAATACCATATAATGTCAGAAAGACATGTCAAAGGAACTTTGATAAATTTTGTTTAGTACGAAAATATAGAACTAGAAATATAGATTTCGTTAAAAATTTAATATTATCTATGCCCGACAGATAACAGATAGAAAGGCGAAATTCTGAACTATAATACAAACGTTAATCTAATAGTATTGTACGAATATTTCTGTTAAATTGTTTCATTTATTTAAATTATTCAAATTATTCCTCTAAAATGCGGAAAGATATTGAGAAAATTTCGAATAATCCTAATTCGATGGCTGAGGATTGTACGAGACGCATAGTTCAATTATGTTCAGGTGTAATCGGTTTAAGAAGGCAGATATTAAATTTACATCGAGCAACCACCGAGCGAGCAATGGATTTGGTTAATCTAAAATCCGGACATCGGGGTTATTATCAAAGTCATGGTACTCTGATTTCTGATGAACACGCACGATAAACTACTTAATTGATATCTTTCATCTGACGTAACCACACCGACCTTGTGCTATGATAATCGACTTCTCTTTAGTATCTTCTGGGAACGCGAAACGTGTCGGCTGTTTCACACGGGTTGTCCGTCATTTTAATCGATTTTCCACGCGACACAGGCGTGGAAAAACTTAACGATCGTAGCAGAGATCCTTTTTAACAAGTCTTTAACATTTTCATACTGTAGCATCGCGGTATAGACTTTACACGTTGAACGTTACCATACGTATGATAAGCAAATAATAATTCTACCATTTCTAAAACCATTTCTACCATTTCAAAAAACCATTTCTACCGTTTTGTCTGATGCTCCTTTTTCCAACAGAGGCTCATCTCTCTTCAATCATCAATATCAATTTCCTACAAATCATCGAAGCAAAAAACGCGAGAAATCTCATAGATGAACAAATATCGTAATTACATATTCTTTAAATCATTCGTCCTAAATTCCTCGTTCGTTTTATTACATTGTCAAAGAGTTAAAGCTTTCTCAGCTTTACCATATACAGTATTCGATTCTCAGTCGACGAATATAATGTAACTCCAAAATGTAGGGGTTATACGAGATTCTCCACAATTTCCATAAATCTTCGAAATACCTAAACGGCGGTTTAAGAAAGAGGCAAGCACTTCATAAGTATCCATTCAGGAAGACCCCCTCCCCTCCCGCTTAGAACAACCTACTAGATGGTCTTCCAACAATAAGTTTACCGAGGCGCCTGTAAATCACCCTCGGCGTGCAGGGTGGCCGAACAAAAAAATCGAGTCTACCTAATTTCCCCGCCTGGGTATCCACGTAAGTACGCGCGGCCTTGTAGTGGTGTAACCAACAGACAGAAAACGAGGTGTATCCGGCTCGATAAAAACCCGGGCGAACGTTCCCTCGTGCCCTAATACGATTTCGTTCTGGCCATTATATCCCTCCTCCACCTCTTCGTTCCTCTGGGTTCCTTATCGCGTCAGGCCACGACAAGCTCTCTTTTTTCGGAGACAACACGAGAACGGGGTCGTTCCCGTGATCGTCACCGTCGCCACGAAATTCTCGTGGAGTTCGTCGATGTAACCCTTTCGTTTGGTCGTCGTCGACGCGTCGTCGTGGCGATCGAAATCGTAATCCTCCTCGTGTTTCGAGCATACGGGAAAGCGATCTCGTAAGAGGGAGACGATCGACCGTGATTTACACTCCGGATCTTGTTTCACGAAACTGCGCTTCTACCGCGCGATCGTGTGGGAAAGTGAGATGTACGTTTTGACGGTCATCGGAAGATTGAGTTTTTAATCAGGTTTTTCTTGTATGTAAAAAGATATGCAGTATAATATATAGAGGAGGTCTGAACTCCTGTCGTCGTTTAATATATTCACTCTTCGGTGCTATAGATATGGTTATTATCTCGCTATATTTTTTAAAAGTATTATACTTCGTCTAACACATTCTGTCTCTTTCCTTGGGTCCATTCTCGACGCGACAAATTCAGAAGTACAAATTTAATGGTCGCGTATATCAACAGTATTATTTCAACATTATCATTTTATACTACGCAGAGGTCTCACGATCTGAACTCGTATCGTCGTTTCGTACATTCGTTGCTGCTAAAATATCGTCGCTCTTCCACTATTCGTTTATTATCTTTTCCAATAATACGACTTTGTGTAACACGCTATTCACTGTTTCGTCCTTTTTCTTAAATTTCTTCAACGCACAAATTTAATAGCTACATATTTCAACGGTGTTATTTACAATTAAAGTCGTACGAGTAGAATAATTGAATCGACCAAATGTATACGTCAGTGAACAGTGAAAGTATCGCGAGCGAATAGGTATAGCTTTATCACGAAAGGATAAACCTTTTCAGAAATGTATTTTCGAGAAACTGTTCCATAAATTAATTTCCCTTTTATTTTGAGGGGAAGAAAGAACGCGTTTCAAGAAGGATACGTTTGAATTCTCCGACGATAACTTGATCAATTTTCAAAATCTTTGAATAAAACTCTCGCCGAATATCCCTTCTTGCCACATACATTTACGCAGATCGATAAAAAATACGGATGTCATAAAATTCACAAAACCGTACACGACACTTAAAAGAATTAATTTCGATGGGATAGTTTTTCTAGAAAACCAGTTTCACTGGTATCAATCGGTCGGAACAGATACGACGGGTGAATCGACTCGCCAAATGAATGGCCGTACAACTGTGTCCTTACAAACAAGAAGCTTCTTTTCCTCTGTACGTTCTAAAATGTACATGGTCGACGAACGAGAAGGATAGTAACCGTGGTTCTTCCAACATCTTGTCACCGATACGTCAACGCGAGCTGACTAGCGCCACGCGTAATACATCACTCTGAAAAAAAGAGAAAAGAAATAAAATTCGACGAGCTCACCTCTCTAAGCCTATACGTTACAGCTTCGTTGTTCCGCCATTGATCCTCGTATCTTAGCCGGGGCCCGAGAACGAGTCGAATAACGACGACCATTAATTTTCTCGACGTTATATAGCGGACATCCTCGTACGACCGGCTAGCTTTACAAATGGCGAGTGCTCGCGGACACTGTCTCAAAATTTTCGACTTTCTTGACTCTCGCGACCTCCGCAACAATTAGCAGGGTCAATGGAACGCTTCGTGACGAGACCGATCCGATCGTGCGTTCCTCTACGCACGTACAACCTATGCAACGATGATCGAGCGATGTCCGAATCTTTCTATGACGACGATTCACACGACGGTTCATACGAAAATTATATACGAAACTGCGAATATTTGTGTAGTTTTATATCTTTATGAACGTAATTAAATAAATGGAATCTAAGTAGAAATTTATCTCGTAATATTATTAATCGTACGATATGATATAATTTTATATATAATAAATATCATGACAAGGGCTTTACCTTAAATATTTTATACATTTTTGCATATTAGGCGCGTTCTGTAAATTTGTTGGAATCTTAAATTTCCCAAGGATACGTAAACATTCGTAGTCTACAAATTACAGCCGTTCGGAGATCGAATTGATCAACTCCATAAATCGAGACGTGGAGGAAAGTAGTAACATTGAAAACTCCATTTTTCAAATCCATCTTAGGAATTACTATTACTTACAGTGACGAAAGCAAGTTTAAAAGGTATCAATTTATTTTAATTTTATTGTAATTTTAGAAAGCGGAACTCCATGTTATACGAGCAATGACGTAACGTATATCCCGAAATAGACGATTGTCACCTGCACGGTGAAAAATACCTAGCACGAAGTTATTAATACTCATATGCAAGTTCCAAGTTTAAACTTTCTTTTGACCACAACTGCGTGTCATGCTTTTACGATGAATAAATTTATAGAAGTAAGTCATATATATATATATATATCGTATACGTGTGTTCGTCGAGGACTGAAAATTAATGATCGCGTAATGAAATTGAAGAATTGACAAAAAAGCGGAGTTGATCAGTTTCTGAAAGACTCGTACGATAGGTATAATTTTATTTCAACGCGTGTCTGCGCGATACGCAATGTCTATTCTCGGCAAAAAGCGAACGCGCTTTATTCGTGCTGGAATCATAAAACCGGGATCCGTAAAAGGGAAACGTGGATTCGAGCCGTCAACACGGAAAAGTATAATTACGACACGGACGGGGATCGACGATTAAGCGATCCAACCTCAAGACATCGATACGACTTAGTTAATAGCCGGTTCGTATCTAATTTCACACTGTTCGCGCATACGGAGCGCGTGCTTGGATAGATCGTCCACGTGCATGGGGTCGCGTAACGGTCCGAAACACGTAATCTCGACACGAATTTTCGACTTTCTTGCCTTCCTTTCGTCCCGTATGGAAACGCTGCCTCTCTTTACGACCGAGTAGAATCATTCTCTCGTGGTCGCGCTCCGACCATCGACAGAGATCGAGTGGAGAAGAAACGAGCCGAAGGAAAAGAAAGAAGAAAAAGAGAGGAAGATAGACCAAGATGCGTCCAACGAAGAGAAGAGACCGATCTTAAGCAGCGTACTCGCGTCTAATGGTCGACCGTGTACGTATGTCTCGTCATGTACGCGCGTCCAACGGAGACAGATCGAGGAGTAAGATGAAGAAAGAGAGGCGAACGGGAGAGCTCGACCGAGGCAAAGAGTCCTAAAAGGAAGAGGAAGAGAGAGGGAAAGAGAAAGAGCCTACTAAATGTTGGTCCAAGCGCGTGGGATGCTGGTTGCAGTTAGGCTCGTGCCTACTCCCTCTCTTACCAATCCTCTTTCTTCCTTGCTCCTTGCCTTTTCTTCTCCCTCTTGTCCCTCCCGCGAGCTCTGACTTTGAATACCGGTCGGGTCTGTCGTGCGGCTGTGTTGCGGTCGTCGAGTTAACCACGGTACTCACACGCGTCCTCCCTTTTACACGCACGTTTCCTCATACGCGTTTATACTCGCACACATTCGTTCACGTATTCCTGATATAGGAACAGTACTCATAGGTACGATTTAACGGACCAACACATCGGTAGACGAGCACGCGCGTACCAGTACCACGACAGGCCCGAGGAGAGACTTCTTTTCCTATGCGTGAGCGCGTATGGTATGCCGTATGTAGATAGATTCGGATGGTGCGTGGACCAGTCCCGGCGTGCGCGAGCTGTACGGGCGGACAATGCTGGAGAGAGGTTCGTGCCACACCTCTTTTCTTCCTTCTTTTCCATCTTGGACCCTCGCCGCGCCCTTGCAGTAGATCTCTCCCTCGCTGCGTTGTCTCTTCCTTTTCCTCTTCCTTCTCCTTCTTCTTCTTCCTACTTGTTCTTTGCTTTATTTATTCCTTTATTCTTCTTGCTTCGTCTTGCTTCTTCTTCCTCCTCCTCCTCTTCCTCCTCCTCCTCCTCCTCCTCCTCCTCCTCCTCTTCTTCTTCTTCTTCTGTTTCTTTTCGTTTCTCGTCTTTCTCGTTTCTCCTCAACCTTCTTTTCCTTCTTTACATCCCTTCTGCTTCGACGAGGTATCGGCACCAAGCCTCCTCGCTCGTATTTCGTCGCGTCTTTATGCGCCTCCGTTGGATTTACTCGCGTATTCCCCTCGCGTCCTCTCGCCAAGCAACTCGTCGTGGAGTTTCGTCGGTCTCGTGATAAGCCAACGCCGAGGATCCTGAATCTTGGACAGATCGCCGCACGTAAATATGGGAGATCGACGGCCGTGGATAAGTCGATCGAAATTGGAGACCAGCCCCGGCACTTTTTCGGCCACGATAACGCGCCGCGATGGGACCAACACCTAACACGCGTTCCTCCCGATAAGTAATGACAAAGTACTAATTGGAGTCGCAAGATCCGCTCGCCTTCTCGAGATTAACCGCCCCTCCCCCGTCCCTTCGACGGTGCTAACCTCACCCTTTTCTCGCGATATTTATTGCAAGCTGTACATCATAATTTCAAACGATACCAGCAAAGTGGACATTAAAATGATCTTCCAGAATAACAGTAGACGATCTATGTAGTTTCCAATTAATCCGAGTAAACGGACAACACGTTGAAATCAATCAAAATGAAACTACTCTTTGAAACGTGCTATAGATTCGTAGTCGATCAATATTTTCCACTTTTGGATACGAAATCTATACCTTCTTTTATCTTCCGGTGAATTTTGTCTCGTCTCATCTCTCGTCCGCGATTTTCTCTAATAATCAACTACAATAGCTTGCTAGGATAATAGCACAGTAGTACAGTTGCTATAAAAAGTATTCATCATCGTACGTGTTACAGCATTGAGACATTAATCGATTACGACTAAGCGTATTAAATTCCGTATCATTTAGCGATGCTGTCGTACAACTTCCACGATTTTATTTGACGCTATGAGAATGTAACGTACAGAGCCTGATAGAAAAGGCGCTTCGTTGGAAAATAAGGCTACGTGCGAACGTTATTTCCAACCGCTGTACAAACGTAATCTAGGGAATAATAAACACCAAGTATTAAAATATCCGCGTTTGTCTCGACTAACCCAGCCTTCGTCGTCGCAGGATTAAAAAGAAACCCTCGAGTTTTCGATAAGAATGCATCGAAACGATCTTTGGCCACTGGAAACTAGCACGACGGAGCGTGCACACGCGGCCAAACTCGTTAGACACAGGTCAAACCGGCGAGTGGAGAAACGATCGTCGCGCTGCCTATGCCGCGCCGTGTCCGGTCTGGTGCTTGTGTACGAATTGTCACGCCGAAGAACACGGGGACCGATCCACCAGATATCTCCTGTCTCCGTTCCTCAATGGGCGCGCTTAATAGCCGATATATTCTTTAATTAAGACGCTGGCAACCGTTTTAAGAACCGTTCCTCGGAAATGCAGCATCCATAAAACGTAATATGTTCATAAATCTGTGCCGGAAATTCCAGATACCGAGCCGATGTTTCCATGTTACCAACGAGTAACACGATTTTTCATATTTTTAAAAGGCAACACGATTTACTTTAGAGAAGTCAGACTCGGACGTTATTCGGCTTAAACGTTTGATTATTTAAACGATACATTATTTCGTTTGATCGGATGTTATCTTAAAAATAGTTAAGCGTTAGTTTATTTAAGTAAGCAAGTGATTTTTCGTCGAGATATTTCGTTCGATAGACAAATAATTGGAAGAATTACTTTACTTCTTCTTTTTCTTTTTTTATCTGGCATTCCCCAATCGAATAAATATTCCGAGAAATGAAAACGACAGAGATTTTCTACAGAAACAGAACATTCCTTTTCAACACTGTTGCGATGCTGGATCGTTTTCAACCTGGCGACGTGTTTCCATCATTGAACAATTTGTTAAATTCAACGAAAATATACACGAATCGAGAGAATCATCGTTAATACGAATACTATCTCGTTTCAATTCTACGTTATAGTTTCTCTGGAAGCGTGAAAAGTCTGGTCGGAACAGGAGATTGAGACATAAAAATTGCGAAGCCGGGTTTAACCACTTGTTGCATAGAGACTGTGTAACTATGTATTTACTCGATCTTCGTTCGGACAAGCGTTTATTTCCATTTCTTCCTTTTCCACCGGCGTAATAGTAAGTTTTACGTTAAAAAGCCTGTTTCTCGGACGTGGATAATGCTAATAACAGTATGGCGACGCCGGCGGTGGAGAGGAGCCGAGAACACGGTGACGGGTCGCGCGTGATGAAAAACCAATGGACGAAAGCTTCTTGTTCGCGCGGCTAAGTACTCCTTACAGCGGACAAATTAATAGCCGGCTGCTCGAACGCGGAAGTATCTTTTTTTTTCGTTGGTTTTTCAGCCTGTTTCGCGATTCCTGCGCCGTACCACCATTCTCTTCATTTTATTCGTCCGGCAGAGAGATCGACGATGAAAAAACAACAGCGTTCGCGTAGCTCGTGCCACCGCGTACGCGCGTATGTTTCGCGTTGGAACGGGCCCGGCGAGCCTCTAATAATCAATTTATGAATGAACAACCGAGCGCCGCGGTGAAAGTCTTCGGTCTGTATGACCGACAGAGAGCCACGATCGTTCCGAGAAGGATCAAGCAAGTCTCGAGCCAGCCCAAGAGGCACGAGACGAATTAAAACGAATAGAGGCGATCTATTAGCATTTTGAAATCGCGCGAGTACCATACGGGACAACATCTCCACGTCGTATATAATCGATCGGCCGTCCCGGCCAACGAAAATTAATTTCCAAATGGATATTCATCGATCGTTACGTCCCGTTTGATTAATCGACCAAACAGGAAGCTTCGTGAAACGAAATTCCAGTAGCCGGGACGTCGCCGCCGCGCCGTGTGTTTCGGCCTCGTACGCACGCGATACCCGGCGGTACACGGCCACGCAGAATTGCGTGCAACGCGCGTCTTAAAGCGTTCCTTCGCAGCCTCTAACAATATGCTAATCGGGTCAATTAAGATAAGGAATTATACGTCGTCCTGCCAAACGCAAATCAAACACAGATATGCCGCGACTATAAGCTAGCCTCTTCTTAATGATCACCGTGCCGGGTTTATTATTCCGTGCTCTCCGAGTGGACGAGAGAGAAAAAAGGGGAGGGAGGGGGGAAAGAAGCGGACAACCAGGGGAGCATAAGAGAGAGGAATCGAGAAACAGAACGGTAGGGAAGGATGGACGAAAGAGGAAAGAACGAGCGCGACCGGTGTGTGTCGCAAGTTTCTTCTCTCGCCGATAATAATCTACGAGGCGGATTATGGTAGTCCAACGATGGCAACCTTGAAGAGACTTATTGGTGAGACTGTGCCGGCGGACGTCGATTCGTCGTCGTCGTCGTCGTCGTCGTCTTTGTCGTCGTCGTCGTTGCCGTCGTTGCCGTCGTCGCCGTCGTCGGAGTCGTTGATGCGAAAGGGAAAAGGGACAGAGAAGGGTGGAAAGGGAAGAAGAACGACGAAAGAGAGACGACGATACAGCGGGACGAGAATGGCGTCGGCGGTGTGCACGGGCATCTGAGTCTCGATGAAATTAAGACTGGCCGTCGCGATTATTATATCAATTAATTACGCGGTCCCCTGGTCCCCGTGTGATCGTGCCATCCGGTTCGGTAAGTCCGAAGCTAGAAAGACAAGGAGAGTGGCCAGACCGGGGATCGGCCGTACCGGGTGAGACTTTGCGTGCCGGTCGCTCCAGACGCGACGCCAGGAATCCCAGGAATTCGAATAACGAGTCGGCTACCGTGATACACCGTTCGGCCACCTTTCCGATCCTCATCGATCTTCGTCGGCCAGTTCCAGGATCGACCACGTGTTAATCACTGCTCCTCGTCTCCGAGTGTTCCTCCACGCGATCTTCTTTTTGCGTATCCAGCTCGTTTATCGGATCTGCTCTCTCGCAGTCGTCTATCGTTATTGATTACTGACGCGGCCGTGACACTCTCGGTTTTCCAACAAACTCGAACAGCAACCTCGTCAGAGTTTGCGATCCATTCGAACGAAGTTTGAAAATTTTCATCCGCGTACTATATGTACTGTGCAGAGGCAAAAAGTAGATTGGCGAGACGGTAACAGGCAGAGCAAGTCATTCTTTTTTTTAGGTACAGAATCTCGTGCCTAATTTACGATCTGGCTGCTCGAACATTTGGTAAATTTGAAATCGCGAAGGTATCAACTCGACGAGGCTCGAATGCTTGGTTTGAAAATAAAAATAGCCCTGGACAGACTTTCCGCTGCAATTTATTATATATCGATACGCGTCCGCCTGGAGTTATTTCTCTTAGGAAGCGAGAATTAAATGATTCCAGTTTTACGATTAACACTCGACATTCAAATTCAAATGTAAACACGCGAAGCGTTTATTCTAACGAAATTGTTTTTTATGTCCGATCTTATTTAACACGTAGATAGTGGTCTATTGGATCGTATCCAAGTGTGGATCACTATAAATATTAAGTCATCCCATAAATAACGCGGTTGCTCAAAGGTTGGGTTTAAGCTCGTGGAAACAAAAAGGAACTCGTCACGATCGATAATATGCAAAATATGGAAAAATCCGTGAAATATCTAAAGTGCAACAAATCTCTACGCAGGTTCTACGCTTTTAATCGTCTTCATAAAAATATGAATTTACATAGACATCTGCGATCTAACCATAACTAACGCATGAAAAAGAAGAAAAAGGCGGGTAAAGAAGGTGTCTATCCGGTCCGTAAGCGATCATACGACGCGGTATCGATATGCCCGTTCTTCCTCCGGGATTTATAATCCTTCGTCGTCCTGCGGAACCGACGTTGCGCCCGGAGGAACAGTACTCGCGTACGCATCCCTCCGAGCGAGAGACACGCATACTCGCGAGAGATACGTCGAGGAAGATAGGATAGGCTCCGGGTGAAAGAGGGAAGAGAAGAGAGCGCGGCAAAAAGGGAGGCAGATAAAAACGAGCAGATAAAAAATAAACGGAAAGATGGAGGGGTGGGGAGAGGTAGAATGAAAGAGAGACAGAGATAGAGATGGAGAGAGAGAGAGAGAGAGAGAGAGAGGGTTATAGAAGACAGAAGAGAGACAGCAAGGATCACGACACGGTGGTGCATCGGTGAAGGCAATGGTCCAGGTAGATAGAAGAAGAAACAACTAGCAAGAGGAAGAGGAAGAAGAAGGAGAAGGAGAAAGGAAAAAAAGGACGCACACGCGCTCCCGCGGATACACACGTGTCCTGGATCATGGATGCAAATATGGCATAGTATCCTGGGCCGTGCGTGGCTCGCGCCTGGATATACCTATCTAGACAGTAATACGGGTAGGTAAGTCAAGCGAGGTGGGTTGAGCCGCACCCTGTTCCTCAAGCATCCACCACGAGGTACCACCACGACTACATATACGCACAAGCGGCTAGCCTCGCGTATCTGTATACGTTCGCAGTGGAATAAGACGATGTCGTGTGTATACACGGCTGTATACATACATGTACGTATACGGATCGTTCGCATACGATCGAACAGAGCCACGAGGATACTCGTTGCAACGCCTTGCACGGAAACGTAGAGAGGAGACGAAATACACGGACGTATACCTGGCGAACGTGTAACGCCGCTTGTCTGCCGTGTATGAGTGTTACTCACACGAACGAACCACGAGGACCGAGATGCGAGGTGAACGCCCCCCACAATATCTCAAATCTGCGCTCGAGTGTGCGGCCTGTCTCGTGCGTGTGGTTACACGCACGCGCCACCTAACCGTGCCGCGAGTGTGTGTATTAGGCGAGCAGCATACACGTCGTTGGGAAGAGAGAAGAGAGAGAGAGAGAGAGAGAAGGAGAAAGTGTGTGTTACCTGAAGTCTGGCGAGGCCTCAGGTAAAAGCTCGTGTGTGCGTGCATATTCTCTCACTCACCGGCGTTGTGTCTTATAGGTGGTAGAACGGGCCTGTCCAGTTTTCCCATGGGAACAATACCCCACGGGATATATAATAACAATGGTCACGGGCGTGGGAGACGGGTCGATCTTTATTTACCCGGTCGTTTTTCTTTTTCATATTTTTCCCCCCGCGCGTTCCCTCTCCTTGTTCAGCTCGCGGTGCGTCGTCGCGGGTGCACGCGAGCGCGATCCAAAGTCCAGCGACGGTTTGTCCACCGTTCCTCTCCGTTTCCACGGCGGATCCTCACCCTCGCGATTTGCACCGAAATTACGACTCCTCGTAGAGCCCCGTCGCTTTCCAGATTCCTTCGTTTCTTCTCCTTTCTTTCTTGCCTTCTTCTTCTTCCTCCTCCTCCTCCTTCGCCTCCTCCTCTCTCTATCTGGCTGTCCCTAAACCGTTCCCTTCTTCGTCCCTTTCCCTTTTCTTTTTTCTGGCGATTCAGTCGTAAACGGTGATATTCGAGGCGCAGCACGGACCACGGTACACTTATTTACGGCCGCCTCGATCCGATGGATAAACCAGTCGATGTAAATTGGCCGGAGAAATTTAATCGACTGCCAATATAAATCCATCGCGCGACGATCTCCCGGACAACGACGCGACTAGTTTGCGCTTTTATTCAAACTTTGTCCAGGTGCCCCTTTGGCTCGGTATCCTCGTTGATATTCGTTCGATGGCCCCCTTATAATCGCAAGTACCGTGACGCAACTTTGACGACGGTCTCCGAGATAAGTATCGTTTAATGCAATTAAGCGCACCATTTTGCATAAATCCTTTCTTCTTAGAACTTGGTCGCTTTCCTTCGTGGCCTAAATACCACCTTACACCTTGTGTGATTTTTCTTCGTTATTATCCCTTGGTTACACAAGAATTTTGAAAGATTTGCAAGCGAGGTGTGTTTCTTTAATTTGGCCGTCTCGTGGAGTCGAGCGTAGATTGTCGGAAGGCAACGCGTGACATAAATTCTTGGGATATCCCGCCTATAAGTTGGGACATCCTATGACCAGATACGATCGCGATTACGAGCCAGTCTTGCGGTTACTTAATATAACCGCATTGGATGCCCGTGAGCCAATCTCTGATCTATTGTTTATCTTCACAATCGTGGAACAGCACGCGTATCCTTAGCGAGCTCGATATCAAGTTAAATTTTATCTCCCGCCAAGGCCATTATTAATCCGCGACGTAGTCGATCGACTGTCTTTTCTCGAATATTTTGGTTCCGTTCGATAGCCACGAAAGTTATGTAACGGAACAACTCGTATTAATCCATTGAAAGAGCGTCGACCAAACGTTTCGTTCTTTTTACATTGTGCGAGAAAATTCGAAAAATGTACATAATCGATATTTAGTTCGTTATCATTTGTTCTGTCGCCTGATCATTGAGATCCAAACAACTTCGTTGCGCGTAAACGTTACAAATAACAGGTATATCGCAGAACTTCGTTACACGAATCAGCGGTACAACAAGAATTTCTATAATCTGAAGAAGATAGTTTAGTTCGCAGTGATACAAACCGTATGAAACAGACAGAGGAGGAAATTCCATTTTCACAATTGCAACGAGGACTCGACGGAACTTAATAACGCAAATTCGCTAAAGAGTAATCCGAAATGAAATATTGCGTTAAAGCAACTTTGGTCCCTTACTGGATGCGACAATTTTACGAGATTCCAAGAAATGTAAATATCTATAACATCGTCTGACAGACTCGTTAATCCTTTAAATTATGAATATCAACGTCCAGTGCGTTGTCAATTACTTCTGATTCGAAGAAATTGGAATATCATTCGAAATATGTTTCGTATCGCTGATCCTTGTAATCGACTTCTGAAAACCTGTTAATAATCCACTCTTCGTAGCTGTAGAAACCGTGAGATGTAAGTTACTTTACTCACCTCCTGCAATACTGTTGCATTTACGCAACTTTGAATCATTATTTCAGTGCCTGGCCTTTAATGAAGCAAACCGAAGGCATTAAAGCGTAAGATTAATCCAGAAAAATGTAATGGTACGCGTAAACACACAAGTATCGATTAAACGGAACAACTTGCAAATTCCTGCTTCCCTGCTGATCTTAGGTGGCCACGGTACTCCGGCATTATCGTCATTAAGCATCATCCAGCGGCACGGTTATTAAATTATATCATATCATTATTCAATATTACCATGATCTTCACGGTGAAGTCGATTTCGCACGGTCGTCTGAACGCCCCTAAAAGTCCCTTCGTGATCTTCTTTTTCCAGCTAGATGGTCCCGAACCGAGTCAAGAAAAAAGGTGAAAAAAGAGAGATGAAAAAAGGAGATGAAGGGGCAGGAGATGGTTTTAACGCCGAATTCTCTTCTCGAAGGACGAACAATCCTCGTTCCTCGAGTACTTCGTGGTGGGTGGTGCGTACTACACCGGCCAGAGCGGTCGTTCTCTCGAGTGGTTCCGATGTACCGTTGGAATCGGTCGCAACCGCGAGCCTAAAGGATTTCCCGCTCTAGAGTCTCGTGTTGAAAAATATTCATCTGCCCGTATAGTAGGTGGGAACGATATAGCGAGGTCGTAACATAAAGCGTTAACTAGAGTCACCAATTGATCTAGCTGGATCGTACGCATTCCGCATTCCGCACGCACGCGTAAGTACACTCCTGTTCGTAAGAAACTTCATAAGAAAATAAGGACACTTGCGATAACACGAATACGGTTTGTTATACCGTACATATTTACGTAAATTTGCATTTTTACGAATATTACCAGAAAGAAGGAACTTAGGTAGATAATTGTTTCGTCTACTCGATATTTATTGCATTTGGTCGGGCAAAATTTCTCAAAGTTTCGTATTCCATGCATCGTAAGCTTAGAGCAGAAGCTCGCAAAGCTTGCTCGTTCGTATCTATTTATCGTTTCTCCGTAACATAGCTGCATGTAGTTCTTACAAACTATGGTACGTAATTTTTAACGCGGTTCTTTCAAGTCTTTGCGAAACGACGAATAAATGTTTCAAATGAAACGAAGAAAATAACGAATAAGACGAGAAATAAGGAAGAAGCTCCAGTTTGATTTATTACCGCAAAGAATATTCTCTTTGTATGAATATCGATGATAATATCTCCGCGTTTATCTTTCTGACAAAAATAGATGGACAGGAATTAACAAAAGATAGAAATTAATTCGCAAGAATCACAGGAACTGAACTGGAAACGGAAACGTCCTACGAAGGGAATCACGTTGAAACGGCATGAAGCAATAGAAAGGTAGCGCCGATTGCGGAGCTTAAAAATAGCAATGACGACTGATCCGTCCACGCGTGCACACCGATCGGTTCATATCGGTTTGGACTCGACTGTCGTAGGCTTTGCTAGAGGCAGGTCAAGGCGCCGCGGGAACACGCTCGTAAACCACCCCTCGCAAATCCTCGTCGCGCAACCCATTCGATTGGTACCACGGCACGTATTCTTGTTGGTTGTTGCGAGTACCGTGTACTTCGATTGAGCGATCACGTTCGATTCGTACAATCTCTCCTTTTTTTCTCTGCGTCGCGCAAAGATTCGAACACAGATAACGCGCAATTAACAAACATGGAAATTAAATCCAGTTCACTTGCTCGTGGATAGCCGTACGCGGCGGACAGTGTATAACTGGCAGCCGATATTTTTCGATCCTTGTCTCGATCGCGAAGGCTATGTATTGAGATTATACGCGATCTTTCGCGGATAAGATGGACATCGTTTTATCGTGCTTTCTGTTTCTCGATATAAAGACATGTAGACGGAAGCGACACGGTGAGGTAAAATCAGTCGAGTCTCTACTTGTGGTCTCCGTACGAAATACATGTCTCCAGTCAGGATTTAATTGAATAAAAATATATCGATATAGACATGCTTGGATTCGTAGGTTGCAGCTGTTTGTACAAATCCATGTATTTCTAAGCACGATGAAAGAGATATAACCTACATAAGGATTTGCATATTATACTAATTTTTTACGTATATATATACACAGAAATATTCACAATGTAGTTATTAGTCACGATATTATAAATTTCTATATACACACGAATTATAAATAGCCTTGGAATTTATTCTATTCAGTAGGAAGCAATCGCCATAAAGTTCGAAACTTTATGCGACTCGCTGTCAAACCTCGAGAGATTAATATTCTAGAATCGATCAACTTTCGTGAAGCTTGAAAATCTCGGCTGATTATTTCGGTCTTCCGGACGTTTCGTATCTATGACTTAACCGAGAAACGTTTCATCGACGAATATGACGCGTTTTACGTTGTAAAGCTTCACGATGATTAAATGGAAGAGGTGGAGCGGAACGTTCGCGAAACATCGAAACAGAGCGCAACGTGCTAATTGAAAGCCGAGGAATCGCAAACACGTTGATATAGCGCGTTTAAAAGCGCGACATCGAGGGCCGCGAATTAAAAAAGAGCGGAAGGCAGAAACAGGGAGCGCAAGAAGCGGAACGCTAACAGAGGATCGCTTCCGCGATGCATGCCGAAGGAAAAGGGGGGCTTTCATTATATTTGCCGAATGCGAGGCGACTTCTTCATTTGCGCTGAAGAGAAGAGACATCCGCCGGCCCGTGTTTTGTCCCTGATACCTCGGCGAAGTGGTTGTTGCGGAGGCGCGTGGGCGACCGGAAACTCTCCCTCCCACATTCGCGTGCCCTACCTCTTCGAAGGGACTTTCAGAGAAGAACACAGCATCCAAAGAGAACGGAGATGGAGTACCGAGAGAAAGAGAGAGAGAGGAAAATAGAACGCGAGGAAAAGAGAAAGGAGGAGGGAACGACGTGTGTTGCCGCGTCCCTCCGATCCAACAACAAGTCCTCAAAAACCGCGTACAATTCTACGGAAATATTTTTATCACGGTACAATACCGTCCAGTCGATTAACCGCGCTAACATCCATAAGTCACGATACGTTCGATGAACTCGTAGCAAATACCATCGTAAGAAATGATCTATATCTTGATTTATCGTCGAATGAGGATTAGGCGGACTAAGTTTAGAAAAATAAATTTTATCGCGAGAAAAGCGAGCAGATTTTCTTAAATACAGTTCTTCTGCGATGCAAGTATAAATATGCGTAGCCACTGGTAGCAATTGCGTGCTACGATGTTGTTATTGATTGCTATGATTTTGTTACGAGATATTGAAACGTATCGAGTAGAGATTTAAAGTAATCTCTTTGCTTTTCTGGTAAACACGAACCTTTCGATCGGAAACTACGAGACTACGAAACCATAAATCACATTTTCCATTTTTAAAAGATATTCCTCTTTAGTCGGTGACATTAAAACGACATTAAAGTCGTAAAATCGACAAAAGTATACTTGCATTTTTTTCTGTAATCATGGTTTGCTAATTTTATACGCGACCTTTAATAAAATAGTTCTGTAATAAAATCTTCCAAACATAGCGTAATTTAGTTTCTCCTACGACGTACAGTCAGCGTAGAAAGTATTCCTACGATACTTGACTTTGACAAAATTTTAACAAATAAAAAATATGTAAAACATTCATACAAGACCGCGGAATTGTTAAAAAGAAAAGCAAGAATGCGCCGTCTGTTCCGCCCGTGAAAATGTTAACAAACATTTAGCAAATGGGAAAAGTATACGCGTAACAAGTACTCGCGCAGTTGCAGCTTTGCAGGAGGATAAAATATATATAGATATCTTGAAAACTAAACTCTGTATCAAAATGCAGGAAAAGATGGGTTTGAGAGACAATTTTATTCTGATGTAAGATAACGATCGGAAGCATAATGTTACTAATACGCGAGCGTGGGTCTTGTGTAATGTTCGGAAACACTTGAAAACACCTCCACAATCCTCAGATATAAACATTATTGGAAATATATGGGACAGAATGATTTAAGGAGAATTCTATTAAAAGAATGGAAAGACGTTCCATGTCGAGTACTCGTCGATTTGATAAATTCAATGTCACGAATGTTTCAAACCACAATAGAATCAAAAAGAAACACCACGAGGCATTCTAATAATTAAACAACCTAGTGATTTCCTCTACTAAATACTAGGTCTAATTCTTGGTAATTTTCCCCGCAGAACCGTGACTCTACGAATACTTATCACGCATACGTTTTTCTCATCCTTTTTTTATTCCACAAATTATTCCGCATACTTAACGTAAGAATACATAGATATTTTCTATTCGTCAAAATTTTGTTACTAAACGATGTTCTACGATATTTTAATAAATATTCAATTTCGAAATAAGCGATATATGTATTTTTGACATTGGATGTTTCAACTTCATCTTGTGACTGTAATCTTCGTTTACTTAAACCGGTCCTAAGCGTATTAAGCGTCTCATGAACGATAACGTGTCTCGGGTATCGCAAATATTTTAGAGAAAATATTTTTAATCGCGAGCGACTCGATCGATACCAACAGCACTTGCACGTAAGTTCCTCTACCTTCGGCCGGGTCTCCGGATCCCATGGACACGACGAAGTCTGTTAATTAAGCGACAATGTCTCCGGTTTCTTGGACGGTGCTTTACGCGAGCCAGGAATTACGTAAACGATGGATTTCTTCAAAAGTCGAGGAGAATGTTCGATGATCGAACCGGACGCGTATTATCCTATGGCGTGTGTGACCGAGTGTCGTTGCGTCAATCGATTTTTCTTACGAATGAACCAGGGCGCGTACGTTTTTAATTACGATCCGTTGGACATGAACACGGCGCGTCGAACTATTTTCTCGGACCAACCGAAAGCTGAAATGAAACTTAATTGACAGGTAAATTTATCACCGGGAGGATCGATCGTCCCTTAGGCCCTAGACCACTTTCACCCGAAATTTATTCCGATCTTAACTAATGGCGTTGGAACTCGTGCGCGGCCCATAATCGATTAGTATCGACAATGAACGAAAATGAGTATGAAACGTATCATTAATCCTGCGCCCAGTCGCGCAACAACGGCCACACGTTCGATCACAATGACTCGAATCAACCCTTAGTCTACCTACTCTCTCTATCTTCTCTTCTTTTTTCTCTCGTGCTTCGGCCACTTGGCTAACGCTGAAACGTAATAATTAGTCGTTGAGTAATCGAATTGGAAAGCGACCGGTTGAAAGGAAAGCTAATTACCATTGAAGCAAAGGAGCGAGCAAAAGGAAAATGTCGTTGGAAAAGGAAAAGACCCTGCTGCGATCCTCCAATCTTTTATGCTTCGATCTGGCTTTCGTTCCGACCGGCAACACGACTTTTAATGACGTAAGAAAATCTTTACTACGAAATTGAAACGAGAGATATGCGTATCAATAACGAGTCTTTCGCATTTCCTCTCGCGTGTTCACCGTTGCTCTGAAAAATTAACTACACCTTACTTGTATCCGCAAGATTTAAAATCAATCTGAATGGAAGCTTGGCAATGTTTCACCAACTTCATATCCTACGATTATAAAAGTTTTCTACGATTATAAAAGATTAGAGGAAATCGAACCGATACTACACGCAGTGAAATTTTGCAAGACGCAAGTTACAAGTTATCGACGCTAACAAATTCTCTTGCGTAACAACACACCAAGTTCGATAATCAGATAAACGAGAAGATCTTCGAGTAAATTGTAGAAACTGTAGGAATAACGGGTCAGCTGCAAATTCATATTGTCACGAAGGTAACTAAAAGAACCTGGCATCGAAATAACCGCCTCTTTCATTTGTTAAATACCACGAGAAATATCCTACTTGGAATATTTTATCCTTTATATCGTGCGCATTCTCTGCACTTTTGCGCGTTCAAATTTCCCAACTAAATAGATAGAAAAACTGGCGGTGTACTTCGAGCTATACAGTTAAATCAAAGACTACTCTGAAATTCCACGTCCGCATCGGTGTCTGGAATAATCGAGGAATTTCACTGCAACTGATGCAAAGTTATTGGCCGATGTATCTCCATAAAATACAAGCATCGGTGGAACCGCGAGGGGGGCTAAGGGAACGGCATTCGAACAGAATAGAAATCTACAAATTGTTCTCCATTTTGCCTGAATCGCGTCCCCACCACGATGCAGGGTGTTGCGCCAGGTTTACCACTCCGTGAGCGCTATCCGGACACCTGAATCGAGAGGATTTTCACAACGGAGCTGGCTGACGCGAGAGAGCTCCGGCTAGGTTGTCGCGTGGGCGACCGGAAACCGTACCTTCCTACCGTCTTTGGTCGTCACTCGACGACTACACGGGGAAGGGGCACCCGGGGCAGAAGGGAGGAGAGAGAAAAGGCAGACCGACCGGCCAAGAACTGGCGCAGCTCTCCTTCAACGTTCTCCACAACAGCCAGTACTTACTCGCGGCCGAGGGCGGATCTCTGTCCTCATCGTCACGTAACGTTTTCACGTACCAAGAGACCCTACAGGGATTCCTACTTACCGATCCACCACTCCGATACAGATGAAGATCTCGACTCTTCCGTTTCCGCAACGGCGATTAATTAATTCCACGCTCTAACGTTGCCACATTAACGATCTAACGATGACGGACCAACGAAACTTTTATCACGAGTTTATGGTATAACACGCTCGAGGCCAAAGTACTCTCTTCACTGGCTCTGTTTCGTAAAAATTGTTTTCGCGTTGGTAATGAAATTTGCATGTACACTCTCGCTCGAAAGTCTCGGGAAACGTAATATTTTTAAGAGAAGTTCGGTATTTCGCGTAGATCGTAAAGTACGTTTTATATGCACTTTTGACACTCGTGCAGATTAATACATCCAACGCGTTAATATACACGTTATACGTAAACTATCTCCTTTATCGTACGAAGTAACACGTTAAATTATTTCTTCGTATATTTTAACGATTATCTGATATGTTTTTTAATTCCGTGACAAACATAACAGTCGCAGGACGAGCAGGTTTCTCTTTTTTTTCTTTTCAGCGGGAATTGGGAAGCAAGTTCACGCGTACTTTTATACGCACAATCAAGTCATACGCACTCTATGCATTCTATGCACTTTTGTATCTTTAAATCTCGCACAAATGCAGTAAAAATTCTAGTACGTTCTTATCATTCCGATTCATTTCGAGACCTAACGATTCTTCCAGCGTATTGCGAGTTTGTTACCTCCCACTCTGTTTTGTTCCGCACTTATATTGCTCTTCGAACAACTTTCCGTTATTTCTCATGGCTTTCATCATCTTCAATTATCACGTTGCGCTTCGAGCATCACTGCGACTCAAATAAATCAACTTCTCAAACTGATCGTAATAAAGAACCGAATGAAAATGTTCCTTGTTCCCGCTATTACATGTCAAAATTTCTTTCTGCTCTCGTAATTCGCTTAAGTTCGACTTCGGCATTCTCCGCCTCTTCTCCTACTTGTTTTCCTATACAACGAACGGAATTAAAAAATCATACCGCTACATGAAAAGCTCTTCCGTGACGATGGGTCGATGGAAACATCCTACCGATAAAGAATATCAATGATGTATCTGAAAACGTGTCGAAACGCGCGGGATACGAAAAAAAAAAAAAAAAAAAACGGAAGAGAGGTAAAAAAAAAAATGCTATCTAGGCTCTTCGGATGATAGAAAGGTGATGACCTCGATCCTACGCCTGCCGCGTATAAAACGCCGCGCCGTTCCCGTCTTGCACCTCGTTCCGCCTGTTTCTGCTTGCCTGTTCTGACTGGCCTGCCCACGCCTGCCCTTCTGTCAATTATATTTACTATTTCATTCATACGGCCGCCGCTTGGACCACGAGCCGTGCCCATTCACGAGAACGGCCGCGCATGCCAGATCGCTCGCGCCCGATGGCTATCCGATAGGATAGCGCCTCCATATATGATTCGGATGGAAGTGCACTGCGGGCAAAAATGTAATTGCCGTAATCTAGGATTATATGGTTGCGTAACATCGACGCTAGATATATTCCTTGTGTTTCTATGCGTGTACACGTGAGTCTGTTCGCCTGTACCTTCTATTCTCCGTACGGTGTTACGTAATGTTCGAGCTTTCGACGAAATGGAAACGACAGCGTTGCAGGAGATTCCGAAAAGCCTGAACGCTATTAACCCTGGCCGCGCAATGCGAGACGTTAACAGACGGTCTAACGGCCCCTAGCGATTTCTCGGTCGCCTGTTTCCTCGCGCAATTTTGCTTAAACTTGGACTTTTTTTCTCGAAACGAATTCTAAAATATGTGACTTTAAGAGCCATTGGATATCGTGGTAGAGGCGTTGACAAGTAGCCACGAATACTTCTAGATTTTTTGTACGCCCCGAAAAGACTGAGAACAGGACCTGGCGGCTCCGAACGTCCCACGTTGCACACCGCGTTAGTAAAAAGAAACTTGCGCACGGAGGATCGGTCGAGTCGCTTGCCTATTTGTCAAGTTGGTTAATTTCTTGCAAAATAGAAAATGTAAGTAATCGGTCGTATAGACGCTTTGGCATTAAAATTTGAAATATGTCAGAAGGGGAGTACGTTATAGTTGTCACAAAACGCTTGCGCGGTGAATAGTCGCGGATAATGCAGGTACCGCTTTTTTATTTTTTTTTTTTTTTTTTGTAAATCTTTCGTTAACAAGTTTCTTTTTCTCTCTCTCCTTTTTTTAAAAATGTGTAAGAATTGTCTACGTATCGTGTAGTGTACCTTGAACGTTTCTTTCTTTACTTTCTCACACCGACTCCTCTCGATACACTCGAAGACCGTGAGAATTTTTTCGGCTCCCAAGGGGCGCTCACTAATCGGGCGCTAATTCGCTTGATGCCATAAGGAAACAGACGGGAGGATCTTACTAATTCGTGCCGGTGGACCGTAAAAATATACTGGCTTTCTATCGCCGTATACGGCGTTCTCGTTTAATGAAGAATGCGATCAGTTATTTACATGGCAAATTTGCTCGCGTTCTCGATGAAAATTTATGCTAATCGACTTAATGCCACGGGTTCATAATACGTTTCTAATGATTCAGCGAGGATTAAGTACTGTCAGTTTTGTAAGGTTACACCTACTCGGATTTAAATGACACGAGTTACCCTAGTTCTCTCATTTTTAATCTTTTTTTTAACTCCTTTTTTTTAATATACTAATACCTACGATAGATCGATAATATTAATTGGCTCAACCTCACGTCCAGATCGGTGATCGTTGATCATGTGTTGGATCGATTACGAGACCGACGTCGTACCTTAAAGAGGCCGAGAAATTTTTCGAGTTCCAGCGGAAGAGATGAGGTCAACGTTATTTTCTAATAGATGAAACACTCGACGGTACCACACACATACACCGCTGATAGTTGGAATAATTAAGTTTCCACGTTGATCCTCGTATTCCTATAAAGGCATCGGGCTCACGCCTACGCTCAATTCCTTTTCGACTCTTGTGTGACTAGGACTCTGTGATTGCAAAGCCGTTTTAGAATTTAATGATGTTTTCTCAATTTACGCGTGTAATACTCGTCAAGGATTATTACGTTACTAATAAACGATAACTCGTTATCTACTTGACACATTTTCTCGCACTTTATATTTCGTTCACCGATTGGCTGATTTATGCACGATCGTTTTAGCAGATGTGTTAATCTTCGCTTGCTTTTTACCTTGATAAATGTTGCGTACAGTCCGAGTAATGCTTTAAAATTACTTATGTAAGCAAATTTAATCAAAGTATTAATATAAAGTTCTTTCGCGTTTATATTACTGCGTACAAAGCTCAATTTAAGTTTAAACTTTTAAATCGTTCAATTTTGCATTCACATATGTATAACAATGCCATCTCTTAACAACGAAAAATGCGATGTACAAAATTGCCGTTATCATCGATCGGTAATATCGCAGACTACTTTATTTTTTAATATTTATTCACTAAAGTATAGGCATATATGTGTACATACGTACACTCATGTAGGAAAACTAAGTGATTTATATAAAATTCCTGAATCTCTTTAACGGTATGTATGACATTTCATCTGCATGCCTTGGTTGAAGTTCAGTGCTAAGCTTTTCATTTCTTTTCTATGCAATACATTTTTGTAAGAAATACGATATTTAGTTACAGTATAATTGCATAGGAATTCAATATCTATTGCGTGGAAATCCAGATGCATAAAAGACATACATAATTTCATCGATCGTGATCGGAAATGGATGTGTATACTTATATACTTACACAATTATCTAGTACATACTTATATGTTAATAAATTATTTCGATTCTCGAGGATGAAAATGGATCCACCAGAATGAAGTACACTCTACCAGAGTGACCTCCAACCTCATTCCATTTTCTACATTCATACCGCAACTAACGTATAAACAATTACATTTAGTATAACATAGATGAAACAGCATTAAGAGCAATACTTGAGAGCTAAATGCATTAGCCTTGAATGTACAGATAACGCAGGAGGCTTCGATCTAAAATTTTTCTATACTTGTGTGGCACACTATCGCTCTCTCTCTGTCTAGTACCGCCCGTATCGTTTGAACTTGTTGCACACTACTCTGTATGCTCGGTCGGTAAGTACGTCATTTTCTACCGTAACAGAAAATAACCCACATGTTGCCTCTCTGTTTTTATTCTGTGATTCAATCAGCTGATCAACTATGGAGACATCAATCCTAAACGCGGTAAATGTCATTGTATTTTCTTCAATATCTTATCGTCATGTGTGACTAATAATTTTACCTCCGTCATATGCGCGTAGTTTATGCATTATTCAAATATTAATCGCTATATACAATGTACTTTTGCATCAGTCAGTTGACTGAGTTTTACAAAAACATACGACTGTGCAAGCTACGTCGTATTTTGATATTGAGTTGTCGAATGTCATATGTTAATTTTGTTTGGTACTGTTTAGACTTTGGACTTTTTTTGATTAATGTGTTGTATAATATTGATATGAAATTTTTTCTACCAAAGGCGCACGAAAGACAAAGGAGAGCAGAGGCATTGTTGCAAGAAGGTCGTTTCGAAGAGGCAGCCAAGTGTCATGAAACAGTGGCTAGTCTTCTAGCAGAGGCACACGCACAACTGGAATCTAGATTTGCTCAGTTGAAGACTTCTAATTTATCTAGTCAGACCCAGCCAATCGTCATTTCCTCTTTCCATTCGTTCATTACTTTAGAATCTCTGGCCCTTCAATGTGATTACCATAAAAGACAAGCTGCTGTAGTTAGGTAATAATCGTCTCTTTTCTTGCTATACGACGCAAAGGATATTTGTTCTTATGAAAATTTACTTTTTAGAATGAAACAAGCGCAATATGAAGAGTACAAAACTACATTGGAAAATCAACAAAGGGAACTTCTCCGCAAACAGGCAGCTAAACAGGTTGAGAAAGATACGTCTGAATTTGCAAATGATAAATTTGACGGATCTCTACGGCAAGCTATATATAGAACCATCGAAGAGCAGGATAGTCTTTTAAGTCTAATCTTAATACCTAACAGCGATGACAAAGCTTTCAAATATCCAAAGGATACAGGCACTGTTATAGAGGAACTCAAAACTGTTAATTGCCAATTACGTTATCTGGTTGGTAGCTTGCTAAGTCAATTGGAGGCAAAGGAAGAGGAAGTGAGACAGTTGACCGAACAACTTCATGTAGTGTCTGCTAACCTTAATGACGAAACTAGACTAGATAATGCACATTCCTTAAGACTTGCACCTTTGCCACCTTTAACTCCTCTTGAGATGCCACTTTTTGACTTTACGTCGACATAAAGTGTCGTACGACAAACGTGATTCTTTTGTTAAAATATTTCGCCAAATAAGATACAGATACTGTATACAAAATTAAGTCAGGTCTGTAATAGTACAAAAACTAACATGACAAATTGCTACAGTATTGAGTTTCTTACCGTAGAATTTGAAGTTCAAATATATTACAATTAACATTTCGTAACACGAGGAGAAATGATGTAACGTATCCAAACTTAATGTATACCAGTACTTATTTTTGTTCATTTGGGGTTCTTCAAAGGGATCAAAATACATATCAATGAAACACAAAATGTGTATTTCGTTCGAAAGTGGATTTACAAAGACCATGCGTCCATGTATGTGAATAATAAAGTAGTTGATTTATCGATTATGGTACTGCCAGCTGGATGTTCGTAACTAGAAGTAAATATGTAACGCAGTAATGAATATTCCACGAGATTGTACAGAGTTGATGTAAAAATGTACCTAATCACTGTTAATCCGCAATCTTGTTGCAATTGCGCACTTTTAAAAATTATCGTCGAAGATGTAGGTAACGTTTGAGAAACTTTGTTATTTATTATGTAATGTCACGCAATAAACGTTTCCCGAATCAGACACTCATCCCTGATTTATCATTACAGATTCGTTCAAATATTTTTCACATTGCTATGGATATGACGAAAAATTTGACGTTCTTTCATAAACGAACAGGTTCACTGTCTTTTGAACATGTCACTCTGACAGATATATAAATAAAAATGTTTCGTTAGAAAGTAAGAAAAAAAAAAAAAATGTAAGATAATGATCAAAATTTCTGGCGTAATCTCATGTTACTTGAAACATGAGGCGTTCGTTGTTCATTCATCGCAAATGGAAATTCATCGGAAATTTATAATTTGGAGTATGGTTAAGGGATGGAAGGACCAAGTGAAATAATAACGATTTTCATAGGACAGGCTGGCACGCAAATAGCAAATGCTTGTTGGGAATTATTTTGTCTGGAACATGGTGTATCCCCAAACGGTTCTCTTCGTCAGGGCTATTATCCAATGGACCCTTCTGTGCATGCTTTTTTTTCAGAGACACAAGTGAGAAAATATATAATAAGCGATCGTTCAAATACTAATATACACTGTGGCTTATATAAATACGTTACATACTGTAATTCGTGTTGGAAGTGAAATTGAAAGTAGATTCTATGACTACTGATAAAAAGCTATTCAAAATGAAATAAAAATCAAGAATATAAAATCTGCAAAAATTGCATTGGAGGCTTTACTCTTGAGAAAATTGAGTTTCAAAACTTGTCAAGTATACGTGAACTTGGCTGATTCTCGAGTAGATACAGATAACTGACGGCAAGCTGTTCTATGTTCGAAAATCGTAAAAAAATGTAATAAATATATATTCATTGATTTTTTGATTTTAATACTGCTTGAAAGCCTTCAACGTGATTTTGTTATCTTTCACTTCTGTCGCGTATTACGTGCATTATGCATTATTGAATTTCGATAAAAAAATATCACCGAAGTGAATGCAAACACTCTGACTACATGGAAATTCATTTTTAGGCAAGAAAATTGACGCCACGCACGTTAATCATCGATTTAGAGCCCACTGTGATCGACGAGATTAGGACTGGCGTTTATAAAGCTCTTTTCAATCCCGAGTCATTGATCACTGGGAAAGAAGACGCGTCGAACAATTTCGCGAGGGGTTACTATTCCATCGGTAGTGAGGCGATCGCCCTTGTGTTGGATCGCGTTTGTAGAATATGGGAAACATGCTCGAAGCCAGCTGGATTTATCGTATTCAGGTTACTGAATTTTGACGAAAGAGTAGGAGTAAAAATTATATAAAAGCTTAAAATTTGTCGGATTTAGAATGCGGATGTTTATGCATTTATGAGAAATTTGTAAATGCATACATAGATATCCAAAGTATAATACTCTCTATAATGTTTACTTCGTAAAACAATTTTTCATCTAGGTTCTAATGTTTTAATTATATTCAAAAAATTATGAATTTACTCGTTGAATTGTGTTAGCTCAATTTGGTTAAAACTCAACGTTTGTAAAGGTCAATTAGCGGTGGTACCGGAAGTGGTTTCGCCACGCTGTTGCTCGAACATCTATCACAGAATTATCCCAAGACGATCACTCTAGACTTTGTCGTCTTTCCATCACCTAACATTGCCACCGTTATCGTGGAACCCTATAATGCAGTCCATACTACCCACGGTGCATTGGACCACGTGAATTGTTCCTTTCTCGTCGACAACGAAGCTTTATACAACATTTGCGCCAGGTATATTGATCAACGCATTCGCTGTTAAAAAGATTCGTCTATTCGACTAAAACAGACGTGAGAAGCAGCGAAACCGTTAAACTAAGAAAAATCAGTAACTTGTTGCATCGCCCTGTTGTTTATTCCTTATAGGAACTTGGATGTTGATTGCCCAACTTACACCAACTTAAATCGCCTGATGGCTCAAGTTGTTTCGAGCATCACAGCTTCGATGAGGTTCGAGGGTGCCATAAATCTTAGTCTCGAAGAACTACAAACAAATTTGGTGCCTTATCATAGAATTCATTTCACTTTGGCTACGTACGCTCCGCTGATCTCTCCCAGAAAAGCCATGCATTCCGAAATTACCACCCAACAGATCACCTACAGTTGCTTCGAACCTTCCAATCAGGTGAAGTAAAAATGAAAACATCTCGAGGATAATCGATGTTCTGTAAAAGATCCTTAAGAATCCTGACAGTCAAGTAACTTGGAATATGTTAATGATCTTCGAATATTACATTTTCGACTTATTTTCGTATATAGAATTTTCTTCTGCCTAATCTTCTTCGGGCAAATTCGCGTATACTTGAGAAGTTCCTAAACAGGATTTCTTCGCGAATGGAGCCTGCGGTACAATTTTATTTTATGTTTAATTTTCGTCCCACTTTGAGGATTAGAAGCTTCCATGGCTTCTTCCGTGCCACGAATTTAAGCTCACGGTGTACAGGCAAATTTTATTATTCCTACTTATCCTCGCGATTCGTTCATCACAACTGTATCCCTCCAAAGTTTCGCCATCTCATTTCATAAATTTCAGATGGTATCATGTGACCCACGCGTAGGAGCTTACGCCAGTTGCTGTTTGCTGTATCGTGGAGACGTGGCTCCAAATGATGTCAATAGAACGATCGCGTCGTTGAAGGGGGCGAAGTCGATTCGTTTCGTCACTTGGAGTCCGACTGGGTTCAAGGTAATTGCGCAGCATTTTTCCTTTCTCATTTTGCAACAAACGATTACTCGCGATCAACAAGGAACTGGATCGTTGTTAAATGATGCAGCGAATTTCTAGCTCGTTGTTTAACATACGCACAACGTTGACGTCTGATAGTAACAAAAATTGGTACGTTGAACTCTAAATAGATAATTCCGTATTTTGTACGATCATTCATGAGCTTGTTTAAGACGATTTGCATCATCTATTTAATAAACAAAGATAGAATTCTCGATAATTCTGAATCTTTAAACTTTTTTCGGATTAGCCTGGTTACCCGAATCAGGCAGACAATTTTTCTGGCGTAAAGTTATTATTTACATGTTTATTTGAGATATTCTCTCAAATTTGTATTCATTTCGCTTGACATCAAGTCGTTTAAATTCGAGCAACCTGACTAGTCTAAACGAAGTTTTACCGAGAGGAGCTTTAGTATTCAGATCTCACATGGAAAATGTCAAAGGCTTTCAAAGATGCGCTATGGTAGTCGAGCAAAATACCTTTCTTGAATTACTAACGTTCTTCCGAACCTTTACCATCGAATCATTCATATCTTCATAAACTTTCATCCAACTTTCCACCTTCCTTCAAACTTTAACTGCTTTAATCACAAACCTCCACCAACCATATCTTGTAAGTTACATAGTAAGGTAAAATAGGTGTCATATATAGTTTAATAGTTTAATTAGTTTCTATCAAAGTCCCTTCCCAAATTCCCTTCTTAGACTATATATATATATACACATAAATCCTCTAATGTAACAGTGTATTTTAGATCGCGATTTCGATTCTAAAAAATGAAAAAATGAAAAATCTTCGAATAATTGTCATCCCCACCGCCGTATAGTAGACGATATAATATCGCTACGTAAATTGGTATAAAGCATGTTTCTAAAACCTAGAGACGAACAAGAACAAGATATTTTATTTCTTTAAGAATTCTGAAATTCAAATGATTACTTTCATAGGTAGGAATTAACTATCAGCCAACTACAACAGTTCCTGGAGGTGACCTGGCGAAGTCGAGGAGGACGGTAGTGATGGCCAGCAACAATACCGCTATCAGATATAGATGGTCGATGCTTGTTCGCAAATTCGACTTGATGTTCCAGAAAAGAGCTTTCGTTCACCATTACGTAGGTGAAGGCATGGAGGAAGATTCCTTCGGTGAAGCTCGCGACAACGTCATAGCTCTGATTGACGATTATAAGGAGGTCGAGAAGTGATCTTTAAATTGGCAAGCTCTGTAGCTTGAAACTTCCTTTCTCCAACAATCACGAAGAATTTAAGATGAGAAAACTATATGAATATACAGTGGCTTGCGAAAGTATTCGAACTCTTGTAGACGTCTTTTGCGAATACACTATATGTGTTGTATCAAATATTTTAAAATTTTATCGGCTTTGTAATGATACACGACTGTCATGGTTATGTTGCTAAAGTTTGAAACAAGTCTGAAAATACATGTAAAAATCACAAGACATTTGGCGTAACTATAAGTCTCGATATTTAATTAAACGTTTGCAGTAAATATATCGTGAGCTCTATATGCGCATACTTACACACATTTTCCGGTTGTTTCGAATATAATCGGGATGGTCGTGTCTCGTTATAGTACAAACTAAATTTCCAAATATACATAACAATTTTCTATGGTAAGTGTTCAAATAACTTCATCAGCCGCTGTATATAGATTAAATTCTATCTTTCTCCGATTTCAAAGTGAAAAATGATTTAGAAACAAAGAATTTCCATATTTGCTCTTGTCTCGAAGAAGCCGTCGTTTGTTTTCATACGTGAGGAAAAGAACAAATTGCGTGATTACACGAGATAAGGGAGAATCGCACGAAGATAAGCAGACGAACAGTGTAGACTCGCTGGCACCACTGGCACGATACAAGCGATCGTGTAATATGAGCCTTTTATAAGCCGAACTAATTAACTCCTCTTTTTATGAATCTCTTAACTAAGGTACAAAGATCCAGAGAACGCGGATAATACAGAAAAATATGTAAAGCATCTCGAGTGAAACAAATTACTATGTAGATTCTGTTCCCTTAGTTTTTTCCTTCGTAAGAATATGAAATTGCGAAAGTGTACGAAATATCAAATTACGAAATTTTTAATAAAAATCCGCGGTCTAGTGATGGTAAATTCCAAGATAAATTTCATAGTGATTATAACATCTTAGCTTTTCTACGCTTTCCAATTTGCGGAGTCAATCGATATGGTTTCTGAACGGTTCATATTTGTTCCCATTGTTATACTTGGCGCGAGCATACGCCCACAAGGAGTCACGTTCCTCTCGATTCTAACTCGTAGAAACAACCACGAGCTGCCAAACCAGTATAATAACATTAGGTCTCGTTCATGTAACAACGTGTTTCTGATAAGCGGTATCGAGCGATTGGTAATTCCTGTCGGTATCAACATCATCTGCTTTGTTCTGGATATAATTGGTCACCTATCTTTTATTACCGAGAAGTCATCGAAATAAATTCTAGGAAGATAAATCTCGCATCGTCGAGTGTATCCTGTAATAAATAAAATGTATTGCCCCGAAGCTTGACAATAAAGTAATTTTCCCATCTTTCCTTATCACAGCAATATTCTTTTGTTCAAATAGACTAAGCTCAATAAATGGCTCATTTATTTTTAATCCGTCGATTAATCTATTTTCATAGGTTTTCCGCGAATATATAGTCGTTTATAGACTCTGGACGTATATGCGCTTTTATACTTTTATAGATACATTCAAAGAAGGGGAACTTAAGCAGATATTTCACCTACGATTTATAGATTCTGGATTCGAGATTATTGATTATATTAGATAACACATTAAAACAATTAAATTTATAGATTGTATTAGAATATAACATATATTCTGTATAAGAAAAAGTATACAAATACTTAGTAGATATTAGAATGAATACTTTATGGATATTGGATATATTCTATATGCTCTTGTACGTTATATGCGAGTAGGAAAATTGAATGGCGTAGTATATAATAGCATTAAAAAGATAACAAAATATCGCAAGATTGCATAACAGGCATAGAAATTTGAAAGTGAGATAAAAATGTACTTATTCTGTAAAATGCGCAGTCTAGTGGATCATTCAGAATTCCCAGATCTTCGTTTCACGATTCAATTTGAAGATACCCAAAATTGATTTCGGTCGAGTGACTCGTGCTCGCGATAACACGAACACGATAATGCTCGATAAGGTTGATATATAATTAATTGAATAGTACCATGCCCCCCAGCGAAGATATGTACGTCCACTCCAGAAACCTTATCATTTACGCATATATAATATAGTATACTTGTTTATATGGCCTGTCTACGATTATATAATTTTCTTTCAAAGCAATTACTCGCTTTCCTCGTTTTTCGATTATCGTTCGACATTGAATTTTTTACATATGTACTCGTATATACATATGTACTGCACACGAACGATGCAAGCATGCGATGGAAGGGGTCTCGCTCGCTCATTGACAAATTCACCTCCAATTGCGTTTTACAAATCTTTCACTTACGTCTTTTATTATGTTTCCACTTTTTACAAACTTCACGAAATACAAAGTAAAAATGAGAACACGTGGTAAATTAGACAATGCGAAAGATGCTATGAAGAATTGCAAAAAGCATATAAAAAAAGAAAAAAATTAAAAAGACTACATTCTGTAAAGATGGCACTAGTACAACCCTCATCACAATATACCCGATGTCATAAACAAAAATATATCATCTAACAATACACTTTGTTTATTATAGGATGTTAGTACTATTAACACGCCAAATGCTATGTCTTCCTTGCTATATCCATATGTACGCTACATCTTTAGAGATCAACGCTAAACTTTCCGTTTAGGAGGCAACGGTTTCGAGAAACCAACAACAACAAATTAAAAAAGATATCTTATAATCGTGTAATATTAAGAAATATGTTTACACTTTTTTAATGGATTTCGTTGAAACGTCTTAAATAAAAATTAATCAAATAAAAATCCTCCGCAAGTATTCGATTTTCTATTATTCCCTGCATTTACGTATCGTCTAAATAGAAAGTAGAATAGAACTAGCTCCGCGTTCAACGTATTAATAAATAATGATAATAATCTTCGGAATGTGTAATTAATTACCTATTATACATATACTTTGAAACATTTGTCGCTTGTCAGTCACCGATGGGGCTCGAGAGGCGTAAGCAGAAAGCTCAGTGACAGTAATCGGTGACTGTCATTCACATCGGTGAATGTGCAAATGGAAATCGCAGGCAGCTAAGACAAGACACGAGCCGCTCTTATCGAAATCGACGATCGTCTATCGCGATCACGTCGTCCCCTCTCCGCTTCTCTCCGCGACGCCACGAAGGCTTCACGTGAATTACACGACTTCTCAGTTCCTCGTAAAAGATCGTATGCACGCGTTTTTCGCGCTTTTGCGCGTTGAACGCATCGTTTTATCTGTTCCATCGTTTCAAGTGGTTTTCGGGTTACGCAGCACGCGATGAACTCCACGATTTCTTTTCCGCTTGCCCTCCCTGGGAAAACTTTCCATCGATCGTTTGGATCATAACATTTTCGAAAGTGCGTTACATCTCGCATCCACAGTTTCTTGCCAAGTATCTCATTAACTGGATAATCGGGAAAGACGAGCTAAGTCGTCGATTATTGGGATTTCTAATTCCTTGAACTCACAATACTTTCTTTATTTACGCATCTCATAGCTTTTTACTCCTGCTATTTCTTTTTGTTTTTCACTTTCGAGAATAAGTTACGTTTATATCTGGAAAAATTCAAGTCAATCTATCTAAAATTAGTCGTCCTTAACTTTTAATTTCATGATTATAGGAATATGTACATTGAATATATCGATATAATTATATATCAAATCATACTCAAATTATACTATCGAATTACGCTTCGCTAAACGTGATATGTATTACGCGTTTATTTTCTCATACTTATCGTATAAACATGCTGGCACTTTTTTTTTTATATACGAGAGGGGAGGTTGTAGATTACTAGGTTAAGAGGAGATCGCAATTAAAAAACGGTTAACATTCCATTAAATCATGATCTAAGTGATCGTTTGTAAACATTTTATTTGAGCGGAGGTTGTTGCATGAGGCGGTAGGAGGTTGATTCTTCAGAAGTATCTCTGAAGTGCATATAGCGTGTATGTCAATATGAAGAGGAAAGAGGAAAGAGGAATTTGAATCGTCGACCACATTATTCAAGAGTATTTCTCGTCTTTTCCTTGGGTTTAACTCTGTCATATTCTTCGAGTCATCCTGATATTAAAATCTAGTGATATTGTTCTTCGAATTTCTCAAATTCTACGTAACTTTTACGTTTCAATTTCAAACATCGGAAACAGTAAACTTATTTTTGTTCGTTAAAACGAGAGTATGATTCAGATAAGAAAAGTTCGAGGACTTCGGCAGAGTTAATATTTGAGCAGTTATATCGTATAGTATTAATTTTGATAAACTAATAAAAGTGAAAAATATATATAATAAAATTGCAAATTAATTTTTTTATCGCGTAGAACGACGTTTGTTGGCAGAATTTTCCAGCCTTTGTGAAAATAAATGAAGCACAATTTCCAGGAAAATCATATACAGTAGATTAGGCCCCTGTTATACGTTGTATCAACGATTAACCGATAAAAGCGCACTCGTTACTCGAATGAACATTATCGAGACGAGAATCGTTACAAATTATAACCTGGTGATTTTAGTGATAAGGATAAAAATAACTCTCCAATCTAATAGATCAACGATATTGAAAGAATCGATATAGATCTTTGTACATCCCGAACATGTGATCGGCAGATGTAATAGACGCAAACTTCCGCGTCAGTTTTGGTCAATGAGTAACGATTAGAGCTCGCTACGTAGAATTGTTAGATAATAAGAGAGATGTTTTGGAATTATATGTGTAATTCACAAGGAAAGCCAGTATTTTCTACTAAAGCTATAGTTTCTAAACTGGAACGTATTTTAAAATTTGAATTTATACATATAGCGATTTTAAATAAATAGTTTAAACTCAATACACGTAATCGTTGAATTTTTGCAAGGGAAGATTCTCTGAAATGATTTCTTTTGTAAAAAAAAAGAATTTTCGTTTGAAAAGTAAGAGGTATTCTAGACTTCTTCCAATTTACATAGCGATTAGAATTCGCGTATTTCCGACAAGAGGACGTATTTCCAACCTATCTATGTTTATGTAGCCGTGTAATTTTAGAAACGCTCTTTCTCTGTTTGACAAGTAGTGTTCGCGCACGAGAATGATCTGTGATTTTCCCAGACACAATGACAGATGAGCAGCACGCGTTTTCCTTTGTACTATACCCAGGAAGAACACGCTGCTGTGTATTCCGACGCGTACAATGTACGACATATGAATAAATCGTACGTACAGTAACTCACGAAAGTATCCG
Source organism: Bombus vancouverensis nearcticus (assembly GCF_051014615.1). Lineage (NCBI taxonomy): Eukaryota > Metazoa > Arthropoda > Insecta > Hymenoptera > Apidae > Bombus > Bombus vancouverensis. Next base: position 8,533,943 of record NC_134925.1, read on the forward strand.
AACTCTTATTATAAAAACCTTTTTTGAAATTTCGTTTGCGATATTTTATATCGCTTTTTTATCATTCTTTTATAATTGTAAGACAGAGAAGTTCCAAGACATTTATTTCAAATATACGCTTGGCGGAAAATCAAAAACGCAGCATGGATAGTACAGCATACAGCCTTAAACATACAATAAGTACTAAAGATGGTCTCGTTAAATATTGTGGCTTATTAATACAGCCATTGATTGACCGTACAAATATTTTGGCGATTTTTGGGAAGCGTATGCTTCCAATAAATATCTTGCAACTTTCACATACGTTTCCAGATCAGTTTCAAATTTTGCCAATATCGTCACGATAGTCGTGTCTCGCTACAGTGCTAATGTTTCAAAAAGTTTTGCTGCATAAGTGCAACATTGTGATCGACTGATCGTTTCCTTGATAATCTACGTCAATTGTCGTTAATATTTACGTTAATATCGCTTTTCATATAAGACTGGCAACTACATACATTTCCAAATTTGTTCCAAACGTTACCAATATAGTCACGTTAGTCGGATCTCGTTACGGCATTAACGAAATTTCAAGATGTCTCGTATGATGCACATAACAGATTCATGAAAGGTTTCTACAAGTGTCGAGTACTCTCGTGAGAAACTGTACATCGACTGTCGTCAGAAACAAAGTACATCGAGATGATGCGAAATGTTATCTCTGTCAGGAGACTATTTTTTCAACGATACGAGCCGCGTGTCGTCACATATAAATTTCCATGTGCGGCAAGCGATCGAGGAAAAACTGTTTAATGATTTAGAAGAAGGTATCGTTCGTATAGATGATTTACGGACCTCGTATGCTTCACTTCGCCGTTATTTACTAACATTTCTCTGTATTCATACATAATACGTAATTACTGTGTTTCGTATGAAAAAGAAGATCGTTCGGAAGTAACGATACAAGGTCACGTTATCACGATCCGATTTACTATATCGATGTATGACCGCATTAACGCGTTCCACGCGTTTATAGCTTCTCTTAGTTATGCTTTACTTGACCAATCCACATTTTGGTAAACCGACCGAGCATTCCGCAATTGCGCCACAGTGGCCGACTGTTTATCGAATTTTGCTTTTACACGCTAGAAGCTTCGATAACGATGCACCGATAGGTAAGTGGAAACGACGCGGCGGCGTTTATCTAAATCTTGCGCTGCCATGTTTAAAAGTATCCCACCAGTGGCTGTCTTCTCAGGATTCGGTGATCACGGTGAATGACGCTAACTTCCCCTTATCGCGAGATCCCGTGACGTCGTCTTTATCGTATAAATTATCCACCGGAGAAGACCAGTTCGCCAGTTCAGCTTTCCTCCTCGTACGGTCGTGTACTCATAAGGTAGAGACACTTACGACAAGTTCAACTCGTTATTTCCACCAGTTTTCGACCAGCTACGAAATAGAACTTCACAGTTCTATCTCCAACATCCAGTCCACGGTATATCGACTTGAGCAAAGCAAACAAAGGTGAGCGCTTCTATTTGGTGTCGTTTATTTCGTTCTTTCTTTTTCCTGGTCTTTGCTTCGGAACTTTGACTTCCACTCTTCGCTGTGGTATACGTATATTTCCAAAAATTACATTACTCTATATTATTCTATATAAATATACGTGTGATTACTTATACGAGATGATTCGTTCGTAAAAGACTTTGCTTTGTAAGATTTTCCTCGATTCTTTTTCTCTTCTTGACTTCTCAACTTTCGATTTCAGATTACAAATGCCCACGATATTTAATTATTCATTTCCTTCCTTTTTCCAACTGTAACTTCCAACTTCTGATCGTAGACCATAAATATCTACAATACTGAATCGTTACATTTTCCCAGTGGATCGTTGAAATCCATAAATTAATCTTCCGTTTTATTTCACTTTCAGATGCTGATCGGTGGAGCCGTAAGCTACGTCGCTGGCAAACAAGCAGTTCGCACAATTTATTGGCGAACGGCGAGTGATGGTCGCCTGTTGAAGACAGCGAAAACCTGCATGTTCCAAGGTCCTCCAAAACCAGCACCCTCCTCGACGTCCGCTAAGACGGCGTTCGAGGGTCAATCCCATATGGACCCTATATCAAAAGACATCTTCAACTATAGAAATTAGGTGGCAATTAACATGACACTGAATCAAATAACCGGGGGTTACGGGAGGGAGGGTGGAAGAATAAAAAGATCTTCGGGGTTGGCGACTGCATTTTGTAAATAGTTTTTAATAATTTAAAACGATATTTGTATATGTTAGTCGTAGTTTCATTTGTATAATATAATTATAGCATAAAATATATTTATTTTCTATCTCGTAAGTTACATGTTTTGTTTCCTGTCTATAATCATCGAGTTCGTGAACTCAATACTCTGATGAATATTCGTTTATCGATATTTACGCGTTCTTCGTGAATTTCTTTAGCGCATCATTGTGCAAAGCTCCATTAGCAATCGAATCTCGAAGTCAATGAGTGTATCATCGAAATAATGACGCACGCGAATTATCGCCATGCGTCTAGGTGAAGCTAGGCATGAATGCTCCCTCTGCGAGCTTTCATACTTGAACTTTGAAATAAGGCCATGCGGGTTTGCGTCACTGATTCTTCTTAGGTAGAGAATAGGAGCCTTTTATGCCAATCGTAAATTGTTGGAGATGATAACGATTAATCGTATGAACAAGCGTGGTCTCTTTATCCGTGAACAGCGGTACGATCGATGCTGGATCATAAAAGGAGCAAGAAAAATGTCCCAACAATATTGCGATCTTGCGTTTCGAACTTCAATTTCATTGAACTCAATTTATTTGAGCAGAGTAATACGCACTTAGTGTACACTTTTGTAAAACTTTCCCTTCGCAGCGTATAGACGGGTCAAAATAATTTCTCGACTGAAGGCAATCTCTTCGTGAAGATTATGATATTTTTTACGTGCGTGAACTTCTTGCAAAATCCCAGTTCCGGTTTTATCGCGAGAAAAAATTTTTCGATCACGCACATGCACATGCATCGTGCTCTGTTCTGATTCAACGATATCAGATACGTCATCCTTTAACCGTAGACCATCTCGGATGGAAAATGTAAACTACAGAGAATAGCGAGCTTTTTCTTCTCCATCTACGACTCGCGGAGTCTTAAATATAAAGTGGAAACTTACGTACTTCGATGTGAATTGGGCTGACGTGAATTCTCCGGGCTAATACAGGATAGTATCGGGTAAACGATAAGCTCGGGTTAAGTGCACGCGTACTTAACGAACATTCAAACTTGACTTTTTCGAGAACGCAGCTCCATATGAAAAAATTTTAGTCTATATTTTCGACTTAGCTTTACACCAGGAATCGCTTTCTTCCAGGTTGTATCAAGTTTTCGGAGACGTATCGCTACATCCACTATCCCATGTCCAAGCCCATTCCACAGTTTACATTTCCATCTCACATTCTATGCATGGTATATTTTATCTTATATCCTATGTCCAATAACTAATATTCCCAACCCTCATTTTTCATTTTACTTCCCTTTATTTCATCTCTTCATGTCATAATTAATAATTTATACGCAGTTTCTCATATTCTCTAGTCCACATCTAGTATGGCTAACCCATATCTTCTATCTTAATTCTCACATCACATATCTTCTCGCACATTTCATATATCTTTTATTCATATACATTCCTACTCTATATTCCATGTCCAACATTCTATTTCCTTTTTTCTACATCCCAATTCAAATGACCAATTTTTCTAAATCCATTTCCCAGTATCCCATACTTTAAAACTCGTGGCCAACGAAATTCATTTTGTCGGATGGCGACTTTTGGTCGTGGAAAGCGTCGGTTTCTTGTGGAATTTGCGGGCAACGGATTTCGTTTGCGAGAAGTGAAAATGTGTTGTAGGCAATTTGCGAGGTACATTTTACGTATTGTGTGCATTCTCTGGGTTTTCTCTTGCGTCTGACTTGGAATGGCAGATTTAATGAACTACGACGCGAGAAACAGGATATGAGACATAGAAAAATGTCGAATGAAAAGAATGGAAGCGTCATGGGGTAGAGAATATTGGATATGGGATGTTAGTATTGGATCGTGTACACTAGATACGCGATGGAGAATATATGTTGGACATATACGCCCCATGGAATATGGAGCGTGAGTTCGAGGAAATTGGTAGTTCTATTTGGAATGTAGGGGAAAGGAACTAAAGTACAGGATATGGAATGTAGAGAAGGATAAATGGGCTATGGAGCACGGTTTAATAAACATTGGAAACAGAATGTGGAAAAAGGCATGTGAAAAATGACGATAGAATGAAGGGCGTGGACATATTAAATATAAGATATGAAAAGGAAATATGTACTGTAGGAATTGCGATAGAAGATATGGGCTAAGGATGCTGAATATAAGAGGAAACGTAAGGAATAGTGATGGTAAAAGGTGTAACCCCAGCTAAATCCTTTTTACTTCTCTCTACGAATTTTTCGGAGCAACCTAATGTATATTTTGTAGCTTCCATTGTACATTTTAAGATTTGCTTTAAACTTTGCCAGTGTAATCATAAATAGCAGCTGGCTGTCGTTGCAAAACTTGAGAAGTTTCAAAATATTTCCTCTAACAAACATAATAGATTCATAAAAGATTTGTATAATTATTGGTAATTAATAAATATTTGTGACCTATGTAGATGCAATCCAAGCTGATAGAATGCCTTAGAAATTGCACGTAAATAAAAAGGATGCAACGACAAACTTTCAACCCCCTGTGCCGCCCACGATAAGAATAATCGACCGGAACGCTTGGTTTTACTAAGATAAAGGAAAGAACGTAAGTTGCGGGTCAAGGTCTTCGACATTCGATGCACGGTCTTCGTTCAGCATGAAGTAGGTTTCCCTAAACAGTCTGGAGACTACTCTACTCACCAGGCGAAACTTTTTCACGCTTCACATCCAACTGATAACCTCCAGACAACTTGTTTCTTCCAAACAAAAAATAAACAAGCTCCTTTAGATTATTACGATCTTTCTTTTTTTGGTTATTACGTTTGATCAATTAACAGGTCAATCGATATCTCATAGAAAGAAAACGCGCGAAGAAAAATAGAAGCGATAAGATAATGGCGAAAAGAAAAAACAGGGATAAAATCATTAATGGTATCAGGCCGCTACGCTTGAAAGCCGGATATCCGGCGTACTGTCAACTGCGCAAGAATCGCAGAAGAAGAGGGTTGATGAAAGTGGAAAAAGCCAAGGGTTTCGAGATTTGGTCAGAAACTAGTGCCAACTCTAGCGAAGGGTTTGAGACGCGTCTAGCCTTTGAATAACTTTTGGAAAATTCCGATACAATACTCTTCATACTGCGTGTTAATTTTCACGTGTACTGTCGCAATGAGTATCTTCCACTTTTTATATACGTTCTCACTGGTCATTAATTTTATTATTTTAATCACGATAGTCCTGAGACTCATAATATTGATAATATTTCATGTAATGCAAATAATATATTTCTAAAAATGTTCTGCGATAAGCGTTCGAGTTCTTGCATCACTCGCTGTTTATTTATTATTATCTTCCATTATTTAATCGTATACTTTCGTAAGATCTATGTATTCTCTCTATTCAATTTCTATATCCAACAAGAGATGCGTCTCTCACTCGTGAAAGATTTTCAAATACGTATTGAAGTTTTAAGGATTTCTACAATAGTATTCTAAAAGGTCTTCCGTTATCTAATTACATAATTTTCCAAAATCTACGTTCTATTAAATCCCTACTGCCCACGAGATTCTCTCTAAGTAATGAAAAATTTCAGTACGCTTTACATGTATCCAAACTCTTCTACTATCTAATGATATAATTCTCGAAGATCTACATACTCTTTCTATCCAACTCTTATTAACCACTTTAATTAATCCTTCGTTTACCAAAGATCTCCAGTTTTTGTCAAATATCGAATTTGAAAGAAATACAACACGATTTCCAAGAGCACCTAGACCACTTGTTCGAAAGCTGGTACGGGATAGGATCGAGCGTCCATCGCTAGCGATGTGTCACCGGCCGAGTCGTCGGTAGGGTGCGCAAGGGGGTGCAAGTTGCGCGGGCGCACTGCCAGGATTATCGATTTCGCGAGCAGAAGGTGCCACACGCTGGGCCATCGATTCGACGCTCGTCTAAAAGGATTGTAGCTGGTGATCCCCGAAAGACGACAGACGCTCGAAGGAGAACTTACTCGAGCAACTACACTCGTGAATAGTTCAAGGTGGGGCCGATTCTTAGAATCGGTCGGATATCGTTTCTCCAATTCTGGATACCACGGTGGTCGTCGATTCCTCCATTCGATTCAATCTAAGTGTCTCAGAGGAAAAAGAGCGTAGATCCGAGGATAGGATAGCCACAGTCCTGGACTCCAGTCATGCCGAATTACTGTGCACACGAGGATTACGATTATGGGGCAGCCGATGGAACATCGCAGGAGGGTCCTGGTAGAACGATACAACAGGTGCCAGGAGCCAGGCCCATAGTGGACCCACAAGCCCAAGGAGAGGTCGATCCCACCTTGTATCCTCAACCAAAAGAGGCGACGCACAAGATTCGTGGCAAGAGCGACGTGATCGAGTACCTGTTTGGTTCCGTAGATCAGGAATTGCTTACCGTGAAAACGTTCTACTTCTTCTTCTATTCTGCCTTTGGTTCCCTTTTTCCTCTGATGGGAGTTTATTTCAAGCAGATGGGCATGAACGCCGGCCAGTGCGGTCTCCTGATGGGACTAAGACCCTTCATCGAGTTCCTTAGCGCGCCCTTCTGGGGTTCGTTGGCTGACAGGTGAGAGGTTCGATCTGCTAGACTGGTAAACACAGTAACTCTCAGTAGAGAGTTACTCGTGCAATTCGATGGCAATTATCTTAAGTCTTTTTGGTAAATTGTATATACTATATACTCTCGTGGCATATCGTACATGTTGTATATATATGTTATTAAAAAAAAGAATACCAAAGTGGCAAAGTTCAAACATCGACGAATTTGACAAGCTTTAAATCTTTCGGTTCAACTATATTTCGAATGCTTTCGTAGTAAATTGCACATGTTGCTTATACAATGGTTCGCAAAAGTATTTGTACGCCTGCCGTAGAAAGTTTGTATGTGCATGTTGTGCGTATTATATGAAACATTTTGATATTTCATTAACACTATAACGAGATTGCGATTGGCAAGACTATATTGGAAAAATTTGAATTTAATCTGGAAATATATACAGGGGTTGCAAGATATTTGCTACAAATTTATATTTAGTAAAAGTTCAGTATAAATAGCCACTTTAAGTATAATAGTAACGATTTATTTGATTTCGACCTCGCGGTCAATAAATGCGATTTATTTATAGTTTTTTGAATCACACACTTCCTCTTCCGATCTTCTCATTTATCCTTCAATATCCTTAACCTAGTTACTGCATATTAAGAGTCTACGTTAGAAGTTTTTCTTATTTTAGAACTATTATTTCCATCAGCCACTTCTATTGCTATTCTTTATCTTTTCTCTCCTCGTCCTTCCTTAATCATTCCATCATCTATTCCAATTTTTTATATTCCAAAGTCTTGTCCACACCTGTGTTTATTCTTTCTACTCGTGTGCACAGTCTTCTATCAAATATTTTAACGTCTCAATATTCCTCTCACAGACGTTACACCTTCTTTCCCGTCCCTATCTCTAATATCTGTTCTTCTCTTCTACGTTTCCACGTCTCATTCTATCTATAATGCTTTGGTCCCTGCTCCTACGTTTTCCTTTAAATAACGTGACATCCTGATACCTCGTAAGTACTTACATAATCCACTTTAAGCATATAATAAGCGTTACAAATTGTCCCTCCGAATACTGAGGCTTATTAATATTGCGGATGACCATCTGCTTAAATACTTTCGTGATCTCTGCAGGATATATGCTTGTACTAAATATCCTGTAACTTCTGTATAATGTTTAGAATCGTTCCAAATTCTACCAAAAATATTACCATGATATTAGTGTTTAGCTACAGTACTAGTGAAATTTCAAAACGTTTCATGTAACACACGCAATATGTTCATAAAGAATGTCGACAAGTGTACGAATACCTTCTCGACCCACTATGTGTATGTATATATGTTATTAAATAGAAAAATAAAATGCTAGTGGTAAAGTTCAAATATCAATGAATATGCTTTAAAGAAATGTAAGTTGGACGAATGACACGAGTATAGAATTCCTTTTACGTGTCTCTGCTTACTTGCCCTTTTAACTGGTATTACATACACGTATGTTTGGATTGCATATATAAACAGTTTGCTCGGTTAATGTTAGTGGATATTATCCAGAATCCAATATTGCGTGGGTTAGCAAAGCTGGGAGAGAAAGCTTCAACCTCTTATCGATTTATCCGCCTCGAGGACAGAAAGAAACGCGATTTGACCAAGCCAAATCACACAGTTCCAAATTTACTTAGGAAATGGTTGTTTCTTTTTCAGGTGGCAAAAGGGCAAGGTGATTTTTTTAGCCTCTCTGTCTTGCTGGATCATCTTCACTCTTCCTCTGGCCTTCATGCAACCACCGGCCACATCGTGTTGGGTTATACGAAACAACACGCCGTATCTGGAACCACCGAACCCTAAATTAAGAATAGTTAAACGGTCCGCCAATCTTGACGATTTTTATCATCGAAATGACGAAGAATGTTTAGAGATAGCGGACAATGTCGTTTTCGAGAGGCTGCGTAAAGACAGCAAGCTAAATCCACTGGCGGCTCTCAGTTTACAAATGAATCAGGGCACGATGAACGATGTACGAAAAAATTACGATCTCAATAACGATAGAGTTCGAAGAGAAACGCAAGAAGGAACAAGTACTTCAACAGAAGAGAGCCCTGTCGAAGATTTGAAATACAAACAGCTGGTGTTCGAAGAAAACGATCCCGAAGCTAAGACTATCGACTTTGAGACTCTGCAAAGGAAAAACCGTCCAGCTGATGTGCTCGAATACAAACGTTTCCTAAATGTAAGCTCTGTTCTCTGTTTCAGAGGTACCTACAAGTGCGTAACAAAATTGAAAAATTTCAGTGCCACTAAGAGAAATGTATCAAAATGTGACAAAACAGCGAAAATGACGGAATGAAGAATGTGGCACTGAAATATGTTACATAGAATTATTATTTGTTTATTCAAATATGTTGCTCTGCTCTATACGTTCTGTGCTTTTCGGGGCCTTTAAACTTTCCACAAATACATAAAAATCCACAGTCTAATTATCACTATTATTTAGCTCAATCAAAGAGTCATCAAGTTTAATTTTCATTAATTTCAGAACCAACCTTTGGACGATGGAAGACCACCAAAGAAGGCGTACACGCATACCAAGACGAGAGTGAAACCACCACCAATGAAGGTCATGGTGAAAAGAGACGCCAATGATGAAATTTCAGAGGAGAAGGAGTCTCTATCCAAGTTTCAAACGGTCACCGTGAACTCTCCAAGTAAAGTATCCTTGTTGGACGAAGAGGAAGAAGAAGAAGCGAACGAAAATGACGAAAATAATGACGAAGATGTCCAGATGCCGTTGGTTAGGACCAAACGTTACGTCAACGTACCTCATTCCGGCAAGAGTCCTCATAGTGTTTCCAATGCTGCGAATTACAACGAAGAAGAGAACAAAGGATGGGTGAAACCTCTCTACAGTTCGATTGTCTACAGATTGCCGGTACATATCGCTTTCGTATTTGACAATTGCAGCTGCTTTTCTTTCACTTTCGTGTTATCGCTTAACAAGCAATTACTGTTCTAGGACATCCAAAAAACTTTCTTCCTCCTGTTACTGTTGGTGATAGTGGGTGAATTCTTCTCGGCGCCTGCGATCACTCTAGCTGACTCTGCCGTCATCACTTTATTAGGCGAAGACGCGGACAAGTAAATTTTGCCTGTTTAACATCGAACTTCTAATTACTTCTTTGCATTTCGAGCTTCTTTTCTGGTACAGGTACGGTCACCAGCGAATGTTCGGTAGTTTAGGCTGGGGTCTTGCTATGTTCTTCGTCGGTATCGCTTTAGATCACAGCACTGCGTTCTCCGAGCATCCATGCGGTCCAGATGCAATGGAGAAGAATTATACGATCTGCTTCGCGATCTTCAGCGTCCTCATGGGTGCCGCTCTGATCACTGCCACGCAGATCAACTTTAAATACGATTTTCCGGTCACGGAACTGGTGAGTGATCAAATATCATGGTTACCAATATCACGGACCAAATGTCGAATCAAGCAACCCGTCTCGTTGTGCAGGAAGTGGAGAAGCCTCCTGCAGAACCAACAAGGGAGGAGCAGCTGCAGAGTCAACTGTCTCAACAGTTGAATCTGCCCAGTCTTCAGGACTCGTCTGCAGGGGTAAATCTGAATGTGAAACAACAACCGCCTGAAGGCAAGGTAATGTATTCTTGATTTGAAGTGTTTACTCGGAACTACAAAGTGGTACTGACACGATTTCTCGGTGAAATTCACAGAAAATTTCATTCCAGAGGAATATCTATCAATTTTTTACTAGAGTCTACAATAAAATTCGAAAGGGATGAATTCCTTTAAATCTTATCTTTCAGGAAATCATATGTGCGATTATTTCAGATGACATTTGAGACATTATAAAATATAAATGTACTTACATTAATACATTGAAATATACACATTTTCTCATGAATTTACATTTTAATTACCAGGTTGATGGAAAGAGATATTAACATGTTTCTGGAGCGCAAAGGGTTGATGATATCGATCCCGTGAGACTATTATGCATTTTAAACGAGCTTCGTATTGTTCCAGACGAAAATGTTCGCTCAAACGACGCGAGAGATCCCGGAATGGGTGACCGTATTGAAGCAATTCAAAGACCTCAAGTGCGCATCCTTCCTTTTCGTCGCGTGGTTCATGGGATTCGGTATCGGGCTGATTTTTACCTTCCTCTTTTGGCATCTTCAGGACTACAATGGCACACCGACTCTATTTGGTGTCGCCTCTGTGATCAATCACATTTCCGAGATATTCGCTTACTTCTTCAGCTTTAAACTGATCCGTCAAATCGGTCACGTGAAGGTAGTTCGTTCATTTAATTTTCATTAAGAACCCTTAAATTTAATCCTTTTGAAATTCATTTTTACGAAGATTGCCGAATTATCGTGCCGTTCTCTGTTGCCGAATCTACTGAAAACTTTTAGAACAAGCTACGTATCCTATTTCAAAAGTTACTTTTACGTTATTCCATTTTTTCAAATCTGGATGTATCATGATTCTTGTGTTCGTGGTTGAGAAAAATCTGTCTCGAAAGGGTTAACGCGATAACATATGCCAGGACAGAACTATCTATGTTAGACATAACATGAAAATAATCTTCATAGTAAATTTACGCAGAAGGTAACTTCTTATACAATAGAATACATAGGATACAGTAGAATATTTGTGTTTAACTTCATTTTTCATCATATTTGCAACATACGTTCATAATAATAAACATGGATCGCGTGCACCACCTTTAGGCCACTTAGTGATTACGAAACTTATTTTTAAAGTAAATACACACGCGCAATTTCAGGTGTTGTGCATGGGACTGGGTGGAAACGTGTTTCGTTTCCTTTATATTTCTTATCTGACGATTCCATGGTGGGTGCTGCCTTTCGAATTCATCCAGGGAATAACCCATGCGGCTGTGTGGGCCGCGTGTTGCAGCTACATCTCTCATAATACGCCTCCACAATTGCGTACGAGCGCGCAGGGTGTTCTTCAAGGTATCCATCATGGTCTTGGCAGGGGATGCGGAGCTGTGATCGGTGGCATGTTCGTCGACGCTTACGGTGAGTTCTTAGTACCCTGTGTTGCGTGATGACTTATCGATTCACGTTGACCACGTGTCGAGAAATGCAAGTAATTCGATATTGATTCTTGGAATATTCACAAGATTACGTTATTAATAGCTTTCCAACGTTGCCTACGTCGTTTCTTAAATAAATCGATCAAGGCTAAATTCACCAAAAAATATTCGTGTCTCATCGACATTTATGCAACATCGATTTGCCAAATCCGGATTCTCTCAGAAAGTTGGGAGAATATTAATTAGTGAAATTTTCTAAGTCACGAGTTACAGGTTGTAGGAATTAATAAACTCCCTTACGTAACAGCAACAAGTTTGCTAATGAAACAAATCAAGTTCTACGAACAAAGTTTTCAAGTTACAAGTCAGTAGATAATCCTAATTATTCGAATGTCTATGACCTACGACTCGTAACATATCAATACATCAATATCATTGATTGGTAGATTATTGCGCAAGATGTATTACAAAATCTCTTAAACATCGAAGAAATGCTAACATACTTTTCCTGTCGAAACTGATCGATGAAACTTTACTTACTACCTGTCGTTCGCAACTTTCTAAATTGATTGACTTGCGTCTTAAGACTGGTCATATTCCTGCTAGCGTTTCAATTCTATCAACGTGTTCAGAATTTTCATTCACAGACTTTCACAAAGACACATCCTTTTACGTACGTTGTGTCTTTCCCCTTATATATCCATTTTGTACTTCTCCTACATTAAATGGGACTCTTTCTCGTACAATTTCCTAGGAACAACTGCGACATTCCGAGCTTACGGTCTCATCTGCATCGTCGTTCTTGGCGCGTTCGTGTTCATCAACTTTTACAGAAAGGATACAGGCTTCGTCTCCGAGCTGCCACAGACGGAGGATCCTCGTCAAGTAGCCGAAGCGACACATCTGGCACCGCACGGTGTACCTAGCAACGCCATTCCTCGAGCTCTCAGCTCTACTCGACTGCACGAATTGGCTAATCAAGACACGGGCTACGGCGCCACTTACCAATCTGGCGATACTCTCAACGTGCCAGGTGCGAATGGAGGTGAGATTTCCGCTTCTCTGTTCGTAAATGAGAAGCTTCCTAGAGAAAGGATCCGCAAGATAGATGATAAACTCAGTAAATTTGCGTTGAAAGATCTACTTATAGCTTTTTATCAATATTAACTACATATAATGGCTCTTATATTTGCAAAATAAATAAGAATCTCACAATAGGTGAGAGATTTTAATTCTAGCCTTTCAATATTACTAGCTGCGTTTCAATTAATAATTGCAATATAAGCCTTAAAGAAGTTTATCTTGCACGCTATTGTATTTATTACAGAATTTATGTATCAATTAATTAGGTTCACATCAAGTTTCGTATCACTTAATAATATATACTTTCACATGACTACAAAAATTTGATACTATGAAAACGAAATGCAGAAACGGTAAAAAAGACGCTTCATTGGAAAATAAGGATATATGCAAATATATTTTATAGCCAGTATATATGTTACCAAACTCCCAATGAATCAAACGATTAAAATGCTTGCCGGTAGCCATTGTCGATGAGAGAAGATCTTTTCATCGCTAATAATAATTATTACGGGCCTTTCTAAAGAAAGTTTTTGCATTGTTCATTCGAGCGTGTACACGATGAAATACATTTTCAGGCCCAGTAAACCCGACGAATCCATTTCTGAACACTGGAGGCGGCGGCGGAGGTGGATATAATTACGGTATGACTGGCAATGGCGAGGACGAGTATATCCGTAGGAGCTTCCAGGTTTAGTAAAATCATTCTAACTAAAACGTCCACAAAGAAGACGTTTGTTGGAAAATAAATGATAAAAAAAAAAGAGAGAAAACTTCTACGCAAGGCTATACTCTCTGAACGAAAAACACGTTTTTCTTTATTTCTTTTCGTGCTTTTATTTTTATACAATGATCAACACCGTTGTCGTGCCAGCTGGTTACCCCTAAAATTCCGTTTTCTTCTGTTTCACAGCTTTACAATGAGGTGATTAGCAGGGAATTCGACCTGGTTAAACCACCGCCGATAGTGACCCATCTACACGCTCAACAACCATGCACCAACCCCTTCCATCAGCACGACTACGAATGGTAACAGTCCGGGACGTTCGATCCCACTTGAGGTGATTAGGATGCTCATGGAACGCTGGTCGATAACCGGCATGTTCTCTGGAGAACCGAAAACGAAGAACCAGCTTCGGAGTGCTAGGCAGAAGGAATTTTTACACGGTTAAAAAAGTTCGATGAAAACCCCTTGGTGCCTCCTTGGAGCAACACCGTTCGTTATACTCGCATTAAAAACGCCTGATAGCGTCGATGCAAACTATTGCGACAAATTAATCACGGTATAAAGAGCAAATAAACAGAGAGAATTCTTTCCGATGCTAACAATTCGATTATCAAGCTTGGAGAAGCATCGAAAGGATAAAGCGCAACATTCAAAAAGATAAAAAAGAATTGACCATGAGACTGATCGATGGAACGATGATTTAAAAGTGCCTGCTCACTATGATCTTGTTGTTTACCGTTGAACACTGCTGGGATTACGAGTTTCGTAACGCTAACGTAATCGACGAAAAACATTCGAAAAAACATGCGTAATAGGTGAGGATCGCTCGCTGGGGGCACCGAAGGGCAGCTTCGATCGGATGAGAGGAACGTCTGCGAAATATACGAGACGAAAGTCCAAGCGCGAATCGAAAGAAAGCCATCCGATAGAAATATTTTGTTAGGATATAAACGTGCTGGTCCCGTGATACGTGATCGTCTCGTAGAATCCACTTTTAACGTTATTTTAACAAATTTGAGATGCAAGTGAAGACAAGATCTTCACGTACCACACGGATCATCTCGTGTATATGCATAAAAGGCCACGATGTACAGCAAAGAAAACAAATGTCTTTCGTGACTGAAATCTATGTACGTAATATACCTGACACGTGTAGTACGGCACAACACGATCTGCGGGGTCGCTTCAACGAAAACTCATATCCTATACAAGGACTTGCATTCCATGGTAGCGTTCGAGTGCATTTTCATCGGTTGTCAAATACGAATCGACGAGTACGAGATTTTCAAAGATTCCATCTTCTCTAACCGGTCAGTCGAGACTTTCGCGATTTGAAACAGAATCGGCCGAAGAAAATCGATTTGCGAGTTTCTCATCGTACGGATTCGAGAATTCGATGAAATTCGGGTCACGGCCGCGCCCTCGAATGCAAGCAATTCGATGTAACTATTACGTGTATCTTGATGTGCAAAATCGTATTACTCCCTTCGCTTCTCTCGTTTTGTTACGATTCTCTCCACTATTGCGTATCTAGTATTCTTTGACGAAAGTCGTGAATCGCTAAAGATCATTGTAAATACTATTATCTCTCTTTCCCTCTGTTTCTCTTCGCGTGTGAATATTAAAGAATGACCCTTGACTCTTCTCTCGTTCGCCCGTTGTTTTCCGTTTCTAGGCTGAACGTTGCTCGTTGCGTGTTGTATCTGTAAAATGTTTCACACGTACTGTAATTACTGTAGACTATCGAGTTGTTAATTCAAATACTGTTTTCTTATGTGAACTGGAAACCACGTTTCTCCGCGATAGGTGTATGATATTGTTAATAATGAGAGATAATTAAGCGGATTCGTGATAAAGATGGAAAGCGTAACCCGGTCTTTATCGTGGGAATCTCAATAAAACTATTAACGTCGTGCGTTTGCCCGAATCAACGTTGAAGTTCTCGAGCCATCGCTATTTTCTTACTACTTAGTTTCAGTCAGACAATGTATCGTTTTAAACGCACTCAATTCGATCTTGTTCGAAGTGAAAGCTCGATTCGAAGCCGCTCGAATCGAAGATAAAGCGATCCGAGAGCACATACCCCGGAATGTTTTTCACTCGATGGGGTATTTTTGTTCGATTTGGTTCGGCTAAGTGTGCGAATAGCCTGAACCAAGCGGAATCTCGTTTCTCGAGGCACAAGCTAGACGTAATGTTGTACCTACGTTACCTTAAATGAAATTTAAACACTAAGGCATAGCGTTGTACGTATCAGAGTGCTTTTTAGCTCAGTATTGTTACGTAGTCGGTACGGTTACATTATTATTAATCGTATGTGTGTGCGTCAGAATGAACACGTGTCACAGGGGTGTTTCGTTTTCTCATTGTTCCCCTGTATGAACACCGGTTTTCGAGGACACCTTCCACCGAAATCGAATAGAATTAGGCCAACAGCGCCCGTAAGCACGAAACGGATAATCATAACGTAGTAGCTGATGTTGTAAACGCAGTTTCCATCAGAATGTCCGATGGACGTAATAAGACAGCGAACAACGTGGATCGAACCTCATTGTCTCGCGACTAACATGCACACGTGCACGATACACAATGAGATCACTTATCTAATTAATCATCGAAAGACAAATATCGAATGATAGTAGATTGGATAGATCTAGCGCTTGCAATTGGTCGGCCACACTCCCGATGCATGTGATTTTCTAATAATTTGAATACGATACTTTGTTGGACATTGCGTAAACGAATGCTTCTGGCGTCCCATTTATAGTTTGCTTTCGTAGATTTAAGAAAAATCGCTGTCAAGCCTGTTAGATTTGTTACACGGCATCCGGTGAAAGGCGTGCTCGAAATAAATGAAGTTATCAATTATTTGTTTCGCGTTCTTCGACAACTAGCTCTCTAATAATAATCGTACGATTCGCAACAAGCAATATTGCGTGTCGTTACCAACCGGGCAGAACACTTTTTTAATGACATTTAACTCCAAGTCTTCCTATCACGTAGACCTATTAAGAGATCAGAAATTTCTGTCAGAGAAGAATTCTAAAAGCAGGAATAAAAAGTAGCAGGAAAGCAAGGAACGTCTGAGGAATCGCTACATATTGCGTAATATAATGTAGCCAACGTCATGCGATCGAACAAAACATACGGTGGATTCTAACTTTACTTTCACCTTCTATTAATATTTCACACGACGTATCTTCTCTTTCCTCTTCTTTCGACGTACCTTTTACCTTTTTCTTTTTTGAGCGACTTTGCTCGAGCATACTTTTCACCCATACCAACGCGTATCTCGTGATAGTCACCGTAACCAAAGTGGAGGATATAGGAAAAGTGCATGACAGGGAACATTTGGCGAACTCGATACATATCATATAGCGATTAAGTTGAAGAAAAATCGATGTAACATTCGAGGAACAGCCGCTTCGCACGTGATTACTTCGTCTCGCTTGGTATCGTCGGTAGAACGACCGATAACACGTCTTTCGTTTCTAATACTTCTCGAGAGAGAACGATTCGCGATAAAGGAATACGACGTGATCGCGAACAAACGGGCTGAGATCATATCTTCTGTTATGTCATACGATCACAATTCGTACATACATTTCGTGTTTTTTTTTTCTTTTTTTAAATACGTTCTCGCGTTCAAATGACTGAAGTAACGTACATAGAATTCGGTTCATTTCGCAATTCGAGCTGTTCATCGACGAGCTGAGGAATTCATTGTATTCGTATTGAGAAAGACCTGTCGAGGGATTCATGTGCGAAGCGAGATAAACGATAGCTGTACGATAGGTACAGCGTCATTAATAGATTATTAACAGAGAAAAGATATAATATATAGTAACGATGTAATTAATATACAGTTTCAACAAAAGAGAACCGTGTCTTTTTTACGCTTTCCTTCCACGACTAAGCTGACCTGCCCGTTTGCAAACGTAAAATAAATTCGTAACATGCATATACAGTGGCTACAAAAAGTATTTGTACATCATTATTTGTATTTATCATGGCATTTACATGCTAATTACATAATTAATTTCTATATACTAAGTAATTTCATATGACTGCAAAAAATTGACATTGTAAAAGTGAAATTTAGCACTTAATAGAAAATGCTTCGCTGGAAGAATAAAGTGTACAAATACTTTTTCTAGCCACTATAGCTATTCATAAATAATATTTTATTCACATTGAAATCAATTGAGGTCTTAACCTGCGCAAGCAATAGGATGCATTCAAAGGCGTAAAGCAAGAGGCGAATATCATGCGTTTCTTAAAACGGATGAATGAATTAATATTTTGTTAATTACGAACACTCGCTAAATTTTTCTGTCCAATATTTATGTAGCCATTTGTTCAAAATATTCTATAAAAGTTTCATAAAATGACGCAATATCAGTTGGAAATTCCAGGTATGCGATATGAAGTTGACGTAATAAGCAAACATTTTGTTCGTTTTCGTTTCTTTTTATTCAAGATACAGTAAGAATTAGTGGGAATGATCGCAAGATAACACCCAGTACTTGGTAAATAAAGGTTTATTCGATATTCTTTTGCCTATATCGGTATTACTTATTTTGGACAAAGTTACATCTAGAGGCACTAGTCAAGCTTAAATTCTAGCCAACTACGAGTTCGTATTATCATCGGTATACTAAGCTATGTTCCCCCAAGTATGATTCGGAGAAGAATCGAAATTTGCATCAATGATTGACTAGATAGGACTAGTAAATTAATTAACAACTATTATGCTCACTCCGAGTTTTGATCATTGACCACTAAGTAGTGTCTCTTTTTTTTCATTTTTTCTTTTTCTCTCTATAGGTACCGATCGGTATGTGATTGTGTGTGTGTATATGCGTGTGTGATGTAATATAATAATATATCATTATACATAAAGTGTATACGTGATGCAATTCGTAAAGATACGAGGAAAATACGGAAAAGTCAAGAGAAACCGATGCGCACCCCTTTAGTCTCTACTTAATAAAAACACTAGCCTATGAATGTAAACTAGTTCGTCATAAAACTTACTACTGATTTTCGTGTAATATGAAAGAACGATAAACAACGTGGACTTCACGTTTGTCACTTGTATCACACATTTCCGGCGATCTATTTCTCTTATGACTCTTCGCCATTTATAATACTACGAATTTTGTGTACACCTGCGTTTCCTCTCTCTTCTTCTCTCAGTATTATTTCTTTTCTTTTTCTTGGTATGCGTAAAATAATTCCGTAATACGGAGAACAACATAGCCGACCCAGATCAAGTGAGTATCTGTATAAGTTAGTTTGGTTATTATGCACAAAAGGTTCAATACACACTTGTAAATATGTAAATTGAATGTGTGTTCGTAAAGATTGGATCCACGTGTAATATATGTATTATGCAAATGGCAAGAAGCAAGCAGAAAAAGGCGGCTATAGTAGAATTCGTTTGTTTGAAACTTTAAGCGCGAAGAAGAATTAATCGTTGATAATACTGGAGAAGTTCAACTCAAAGAATTATTTCATATTAAATAAATGTTCATGAAAAATTTAGAAAACATAGCAAACATCGGTTAAATTAGCTTATCATTGGCATTATTGCATTTGATTTCCAGTTCTTATTGGCACAAACATGTACACATTTTTTGAATTGTTGCATAAAAAAGAAAAGAAAATCGCAACAGGAAAAAAAAGAAAGTACATAACAATACTTGTTAACAATCAAATTGATAACAATCTAATTGATAACAATCAAACTAACAACATCCGATGTTGTACTATATACAACTATAGTCCTTTCGACGTAATGGCTGCTTCTAATACTAGTATGTAATACTTGAAATGAGATTAGTTTGTACATTTGTCGAGTTTCTCACGCAAAACTGGACCGACACCGGGCAGTGTGTCATTACGGCAGAATAGCAGTAAGTGTATAATACTGGCACAGTGAGGCAATGACCTTAGGATTCTCTAAAACTGTTAATAATATAATGTATATTTCTTCATTCACCTACTGACTCATATAATTCATCCATACTTTCATGTCGATTATTCTTACTCACACATTTCTTCTTCCATTTGTTCCCTATGAAAACCAATAATAACGACATCGAACTGTCGAGGGCCGATTCTTTGTCGACGAGTATCATAAAATATTAACGCAATGTAACTTAGTTTGATAATTAAAAAAACATAATTATTTGTAACTCGAAACAATCGAATACGCCGACAAGGAATCGATTCCTGTCATTTTTCGTTAAAACTTTGCAACAGAGTACTTAATTTGCATGAAGATCCTATACTCGGTAGTCACAGCCTTTAGGGATGTAACTTGATGCATGTTATATCACTGTTATTCCTAAAGCCTAGTAAATACTGCAGGCACGAATAAAATCCCGAAATATTCGTCAATTTGGATTTTTCCTTCCCCCTACACGATTGTTTTCAAATAACTACCTGTTGGTTATTACTTTTTTTAAATAGAATAAGTACAAGAATTTCCAATCATTAAACTAATTTTTAGATATGTGTCAAAACGTGGAAATTTATCGACTTGTGAATACCTACGCAACTTTTCACTTTTTTCAACATGATTTGTGTTGCGAAACGAAAATTTTTTTACTCATCTAACAGTCTATAAAAATTGTCGAAATTGACATCATACTAACGATTAAGATTAAGATTCGAAGTATCGAAAGTTATGATAACCCTATATCTAAACTGAGCAACTATCGAATCGTAAAACCTTCGACGGCTCGAAGACTAGATAAGCCACTAATGGCTCGTTTTTCTTCACATTCTGAACACGATTCTGTATATGAACATATCGTACAACCCAAAGTCCCAGACATGCGTGAGAACCTATGATTTATGCTTTACTGATGCCACATTCTGCCATATCATAACACGCTGAACGAGCGGTCTAGTTTGCAGTAGGAACTACATAGTTTGATAACCGAAACACTGTATCATCTGCAGAGATCTTATTATTACCCTGATTTAGTCAGATATCGACTTCAAACATATCTTGTTCAATCGGTTTTTTAACCCAACTCCCAAGATGTGCCTTTACGAAAGCTTCCTTCAATTGATGCTTGGCAAGCTGTTCGCAGGGGAAAATTAAACGAAATAATGATAAACACAGCTCTTGTATCGGTGTCTAATGAGATTATTTCGACTTACCGAGTAATTCTGTACGGATGATTTCGCATCCAAGTAATGGCGGCACTGATTTTTATCAGCGTCGTCTATAGTATCAAGTTTACCTAGTAAATTGTAGAATCTCCTGAAGAGCCCCTGCTTGGATATTCTAGAGGGTTTACCTGACTCGTCTTTTCCAGTGGTACAGTTTATTACCTCAGCTTCTGGTTGACCTATAAGATACAACAAATTACAATGAAGTATTTAAATCACCCTCCTTTCCTCTACATACCAATTGTCCAATTAACGCTGTAATTAGGTGCTTTTCCAGGTTGTCTAACTTCGGAAGATGTGATAAGACTCATTAGCGGTTTACTGAGTCTATAGGGTGGTGGTAGCCCTTGAATTGTGTTTTCGATACGTCCGCAGACCGCTCTGTACATATGGCTTGGGTTCAATAGACTGCCAAGAACGATGCTGTGGAAGTAAATTGGCTCGATGAAGTGGCTTAGAAGTGCACCTTGCACACCAAGTACGTTCCACCGAGCTATTTTGTCCGAACACGACATCGTCAGCAGTCTTTGGCCCTATAAGTTGAAATAAATATTTGCACTAAAGTCTGCACGGAAATGAAGAGTATTTACTTGATCGTATTCGACATAGAATACATCATACCATAAGTACACCATCCCATGTTTGGATACCTTCGCAGCTCTTTACAGGAATGGTACCTTCTCCAGATTCTATTTTGGTTCGCAACTGACCTCTTGCTCTTCGATTTGGATGTTTGTCGACAGACTCATTTTCTTCGTGAGGTGAAAAAATTCTGGCATCTCCACAAGGAGCAGTGTTTATATATAAATGAAATTGAATTCCTTGTCTTAGTTTGAAACCCTTTTTTGCCGGTTCTAAGATAGATTCCGCACCACGATCCTCTGTATGAAGCTCCAATTGTTTATACAAATATTCGCACAAACATCTCCTTGCAACTACTTCTGCATGGCAATCATTCAAAGCACCACCACTAACACTAAGGTGCTCCCCAGAAACACATTTGGTACCTTTTATGTAAAAAGAAAAAAGAAAATAATATAATCTCTTTGTATACATTTTCAGTTTTTATACAAGAAATTATATAAAAAAGTTATTTCTCACCAGTTGTTACGCATATTAACTCTGCATCCGATCCTTTAGTTTGAA
Organism: Bombus vancouverensis nearcticus; assembly: GCF_051014615.1. Taxonomy (NCBI): domain Eukaryota; kingdom Metazoa; phylum Arthropoda; class Insecta; order Hymenoptera; family Apidae; genus Bombus; species Bombus vancouverensis. The sequence goes on from NC_134925.1 coordinate 8,555,967, forward strand.
CAATGCCGGCTAAAACTTTACGACGAGCATGTTGCGGCTTCGATTGAATTAATTCGCTAAATTTTTGGTTTACCATCTTGCCAATTTTATCAGCTAACATTTGAGGTAACGTCATTTGATCTTGCCAATGTCCGCTGGAAAAGTTTGGCAATACACGAACCGGAAGAGGTATACAGAACGAAGAACTATGAACGTTCCTTAATTTAGCTAGCGCTGCTTTACTAGCTGCAGCTTTCGCTAATTTTTTACTTGGTCCAGTTCCCTCAAATGTTTCTCCATCGACTGTGATCGATATCGTAAATTTTGCATAACTTTCTCCATTGTCAGATACGCAATTATACACTACACCAGGATATAATTCATTAATAAGCGCTACAGGCCCTTTCTCTAAAAATTTATTTGTGCTCTTTGGTTCTTGGGTCAAAGTTTTGAAAGCATTTACTAGATGATTATCGCGTTCCGTAACGTCGCTTGTAAAATCTGGTTCAAGAGGAATAGAAGGTTGACAAGTGTTAATTGCTTGATGAACTTCTGGTGTATTTCTAAACTGTATAATGTTTCTAAGAGCTAGCTCAGCAGCAGCATGTTTTGCCATTTTCTTGGTACGTCCTTTGCCCTCGTAAGTTTGTCCATCTATTTGTACTGCTATCGTAAATATTGGAGCATGTGTAGGACCAGTTTGGTCAACTACCTTGTATACCGCACCAGTTTTCAATTCATTCAGGGCACACACCGCATTTTTGGGCTGTGGATTCTTGTGACGCTTCTTTGGACTGGTTGTACCTGACAAAAATAATAGAAACAGATTAATTTACTTGGTGTATTCTAGCTGGCTTTCCTTTGCTCAAAAGAACTTGAACCTGAAAGACTTATAAGATGATCCATGTTCTGCTTGTTTCTATCAAATCATCTTTAATATGCACATGCGTAACAACTAAGTGCTGCTCAATAGCGTGATATAAGATCGTGCAACCAGCCACTGACCTTCAGGTTCTGATTCGGCAGGTCTCTTCAAGATTGATCTTGAGATATTTGGCTGCTCCATCTGTGAAGAGGACAACAACAAGCCAGTGCTATGGATTTGGAACAGGTATCTATTCCAAAAATGATCTTAATTAAATGAAACTCACCCCTGTCAAGTGACTCTCCTGCAATCCTTCCGCAGGAGATGCAGCAGTGCTAGCACCGACTGTGGATACATTGCAGTCTGGAGATCGGAAATGAAAAGAATACGATTATGAAAATTGTGTACGCGATGGATGAATAAAAGATCAATGTTTGAATTTCATACTTGTTTCGTTAGAGTCTTTGTCATTATGCAACACCGTTAATCCGTTCGACATTTCTTGTCCAACAAATGCGTTGGAAAATGCACTGGAAAATAATCTTGTCTTGAAGCACTGTACGTTACATTGATTTTAATTATACTCGTGTCACGATATGTCCGCAGCGCCACTGCTGTTTTTTTGCTAGTCTCGACATAACCTAATTTATCGCGCGTATTTACATCGCAAATTTTTTAAGAAAATGATATACGGACACAAGAAAAAGAAAGCGGGCAATCGTGGATGCGGATTTTAATCAGTCCGATATAACAACACACTTCTTGTTCAAAGTAGCGCAGCTTGTTTATTGCGCAGAGCAGTACGCACACGACAAAGAAAACTCGCGCGCAGAGTCGATTCAAAAGCGAGTCGACGGGACTCTTGCGCTAGAATCAGCGTAACGACGCATGAAAAGTTTAAGGTGTAACGTAGACAGACACATGAATGTTTACATAAGATGTATATGATGGATATGACATCCTGTTTTTATGTTACGAGAATGACTAAAAATAGCATTGCACGATTATCACGGAAACATAGAAAATCCGTTTCTTTTTTCTTTTCACATTTTTATAACCTACATACATAACAATTATGCGTGCAAAGAATAGCACATATGTAGTATATTTGCCATTCAGAACATGTATCATCTTAATTGTGCTACTATAATACCAATTCATTCATATTTTCGAATAATAATGAACATTACGAATGCGATAAAATGGTAAATTCGAGATACTCACGTATTTTTATCAGAAGGTAGTTTTGCCATACGAAAACTTCAACCCGCCTTGGAAGTATCTTTTTCTGCTCCTATAAATAAAACCACAGCTATTAGATACAAAATAGCACACGCGCGGCATGCAAAACCACAGAAAAAGATGTTCACCGTTGTTTTCGTCATCAATGGTAATTTTCTTCCCGTTTTCTTGCCCATCACGTGATTATTTTCAATTTTCTACAATTTCAAAGCTTCTTCAGTGGAGTAGAAGTCGCGAATCGTAATTCTCTTCGTATTTTAAACGTCGTGACCCCTCACGACGGTTTAAGTACACGCCGAAGCAAACTTTACCGCCAGGGAATCCCTGTATAAGATATCATCGATGACTAATATCTGGATTCTGGAAAAATACGTGAATCAAAGAAACAATGTCGTACTTCTCAACTTGTACGTTCGTCTTTTTTGTTTTAACGATAATGGTTCACAGAGTTTTTCCATTTCGATCCCTATTCATTCGAAGAGAAAGATATAACTGACGCAATAAGTTTGTACAACGGTTGCTGTAATTTGATCATTCCATAAGAACGATTGGCACAGTTCATATTCCGATGAGTTCGAATGATCAACTTTTTCTTTTTAACTCTTGGATAGTCTACTAGAAATAGGATGGTTGACGAAAGTATACGAACACTATTAGAAACTTTTTATGTATGCTGACGTGGTGTTAGATGTAAGGTGCCCAAAAAATACTCTCGATGTTCAACAATATAATTTATTTAACAATCGACAGTCACCTACCAACAATCAACAATCCTCGCTTTTCGACTATGTTTGCTTCGCTGTTACACTTGACCCTTTGCACTTTGCTGTTACACTTGACCCTTTGCACTTCTGTTGCTGTTCAAAACCGAATGAATCTTTGAACAGATTCTTTTCTTTTGTTACCTCTCGATATTCCCACTATGCACGCGTTTGTTAGACGTCTGCGACCGTTGCCGCCTACGCATTCTTACGAATATTCGGCGGAAGGACCGTAGGGATATCGATTGCACATTAGGCATGTCGGCCTTACACTTTGATGACATTATGCTTGTGTCGCGAAGTCGTCGAGTGCCGCCACAATGCTATATAAAATTTTGGAATTTCATTAGCATTAGGACGAAATACAACTATCGTGATTATACTGACAAAATTTGAAAGGAATCTGACGATTTACACATACAGGGTGGTCTAAAAATCAGTCCTCACTGGTCAATACGCAATCAAAAGTTAATCGGCTTGCAGTCGACTATAAATTGCAATATTACGAATTTCAAAAAAGATTCTGCTTCGATGACAAGCCAAGGATACCTTGATCTTTTTAAATGGCACTATGTATTTTTGTCTGCATAACGCTGTATGCGAGTTACATATATGCTATATATTGTTGTATGCTCTTAGTTTGCGAGGTATTTGTAAAAGACTGTCAGTAACACTATAACATTGTAGAATACATTATTCTACCTATTATTGTGTGTCCGTGACAGCGTATGCGTTAGCATAATGGGTTGCCGGCTGTCTCACGGTGGCTGGATAAAATAGTACCTAACCCGGAGATAATTTTTATCTTTTGTTCATAGTTTATATAGGATTGGATTAGGCGTGAGGTTGTAACATGCAGAGAAAAACTTTGCCCGAAATGTTGACTTCTACACCATATTAGTAGAATCATCGAAATCCAAGATGACGACAGCTTTCTAAATAATTAGCGACAATTCTAGAGTAATAGAAACGAGAAATTATACACGCAACATTTCTTCTAATTTAGATGTCGGACAAAATACAACTTTATATAGAGACGAAGAGAACAAGAGCTAACTATTCGTGCAATAGTAAGCGTAAATACGTTATAGTAGACTAATTGTAAGTTTCAATATGTAATCGTGTCGTATTCGAGGTTCTCTCCGACGCTTGCTCGGTACTGTTCAGTACGTGACGTGTCCACTTAAGATAAATTGTCGCAAGGTTAAATATTGCTGCTATCTTTCAACAGGCAGAGCATAATATTTATGGAACATCTGGCAGGACAAGATCAATCGTCAAGAAATTGACGATGATTCGCCAGTTTCCGAAGTGAGGGAAAAGGTAAGAAATTCTTAACGAAAGGAACCAGAAACGGGATGCTCCAGGGAATAGAATATTCCCGGTCGTTTGGAATATCTAGGTTGATCGAAAACGTATCTCAACGCCGGTCGCCAGGAAAAAGTTCGTGAGCTTTTTGTTCCCGAGACGAATTGATCGGCGTCGCGACAGACAGAATACCGAAATATTCATGGGATTGGAAGTTTTCTTGGAAAAAAACTTGCTGTCGTTCAATTCTTCTTTTCCCGACTTTTTGGCAGAAAGAAAAAAAGGAAAGGGAAATCTTCGGATTTTTCTTGATGTTAGAATCTTTCTAGTATGACACGCGCCATTTCCGATACTTAGCGCATCCCGATTGACCCTTAGACAACTTATGATTAATGCATTGCTCGAACGTTTCCTTAGTTGAATTATCGTGGCTCGATTTGCTATGTCTGATCGATTATGTCGACGATGGACGGACAAGTAAATCTGACAAGTTGACATCTGTTTTAGCATGGAGCGCTAGTAAGACTCATTGATACGTTTGCCATTGATTATCGAATTGCTTTGAGTTCCATTTATTGATTAATTGCCCGACATAATTTTGATCTACGTAAATCTTGACGTTTATACGAATGGTCGAGTAACAACTGGCTATTGAGCTGATAAGGTTCCAGTTGAGGCGTTGGTGTTCGAAGTGGTTTTAAATCGTTGCTTGCGAATCAAGAGCATTAGAAGAAACATGTTAAGAAATTGTCGTTTCTTTCTCGTTCTATCGACGATCCTAATTTTGTTGGTAAGCGATTGTACTTTAATAAAGGAAGATTCAATGATACAAATTTTGTAAAAAATTTCAGTCAATTATTTCTGTCCTTTTTTAGCATCTTGGTAAGGCAGATATTAGGAAGGACTGTCGCAGAGAATCGAAGGTTTCATGGGGTATGCTATACAGCATCTGTAATTATGAAGCCAAAGGCTTCGGTAATGAAGTATTACTATCTTTCTTTGAACGTTTCAGCCGCATTAAGACGGATGAAAGCCGGAGACTTGGAACAGGAAGATCAAAACTTAAAGTGCTACCTCAAGTGCTTCATGATGAGGCACGGTATCTTAGATAAGAACGCGGAGGTAGATGTGCAAAGGGCGCTTCGACATCTACCACGAAGCATGCAAGACTCGTCTAAGAAATTGTTTAACAAGTGTAAATCTGTTCGTGAGTATTTCACGCGTTTTCGTTCTCCATGTAAATTGTGCTATGTAGATGGATATTAAGTTCTTAGGATTATTAGGTTAACAGCGTTCCACTAAACATGATTCAAATACACGATCGCTGAGAATTCTAAAGTTTTGTTCAAAATAGGAGACGGTAATTTGCTCTACCGGGTCATGATCATTCGTGCGCAATTATTATGATTCTAACATCGAACTACCTACTTTCAGAGAGTGACGATCCTTGCGACAAGGCTTACACGATGATCAAATGTTACGTAGGACATCACCCAGAGGTAGATACATTTTCATTTGTTCAGAATTTCTTCGTTTAACAGAGACGAACTCATTCCTATTCGCGTTACAGATTTTGCAGAGCGTACCTTTCCTCTAGAGCTCTCGTCAGGAGAGCCGCAGGGAGATACTCGAGTATTAAAAGAAAGAAGACGATATTACTCCGCTTTCGTGTAATCATTGTGCGATGAGAGACAAAAGAACGAAATAGTGCTGTATGCATGGTTCAACGTTAAATAAAATTGGAGATGTAGCACGGGATAAATGGTGGGAAGAAAACGATAGTCTTAATTCCTCAACGTACGATTTTTCTCAATCTAATCGGTTAAAGATGCACTATCCTCCTCAGCGTAATTGTTTTTCGACTATATACGAATGATACATATACTTTTGTAATTATATCGCTACATCTTATATTTTTAACGCTCGAATGCTAACGTTAGGGTATGACCTTGAATTTACTGTACCAACTTAGCTGCGGTGGAAACGTTATTTATTTTTGCTATATACGTGTATGACCGTAAAGGGGTTAATCGCGTACGCGAATTCAGCTCCTTCAATTCTTCGAAACTGTCAAAACTTCGAGAAAGTTTCGTCCCTTAAGGTATTCATCGGCTTAGCGGATGAGGTTTATTCCTTACAGGAACGCGGAAGGAAAATCATTCAGCGAACGTTCGAAACTTCCGACAATGTAGCATATTCACCGAGATATTGGCGTCTAGCGGAAATTAACTTCCCTCGACGATGCTATTTTTCGTACCTTTGCCTCTGTAAGTTTACAACCTCGTTTACGCGTCGATGTCTCTTACAGGTCGGTATTAACCTCTCTGTAAGCAACCAAAATGTTGCGGTTATTTACGAATCTCAAAACAGCGGTTGATTAGGTAATAATTATGTCTATGATAATACTCTTACTTCCAGCTTTATCTGATATTGGTTGCCTAAGCCAAAACTCGACTCTGTATCGTTGGTATACCTCGTCTACATCAGTTATGACGTTAACATTATAATTAACATTTCACACATACAGGATGTTAAAAAAAGGAAGGGTTCGATACTTAAAGGGCTTATATACTATTATAGGATAAAGGATATACACTATTATAGGATTATTTATTCAGAAATATTAGAAATTAGGATTTCCAATGATTTCTACCCTATGCGATAAATTTATTGATAGATGGATCTATTTACAGTGAATTAAACAGGAAACGATGGTTGTTTAAAGTGAACTAAATACAGTCATGTGATATAACTAAGACAACTAAATTGATAATTCACTAAATTGATAACTCGACTAATCTGAACGAGTCTCGATAGAGCCAGCCATTCAACGAGCAGATGAAAGATACCATCGAAACTCGTTTCTCCCTAAGAGAAAATTATCGTTAATAGGATTTTCGGTAATGTAGTCGACGGACGAAAGAAACACGGCTAGTTTGTTCGGGCCAGCAACGTGAATGTACCTCTAACCGACTTCTGAAAACGTGGCTTAGGTCGCGTCTATATTCACCGTGGTGGAAGTAGGTCACACAGTTCTGCCCCATCGGGGTATTAAAACAATCCCTAAGCTGTGCGCGCGGCCGGAAAAGGGCGCGGGGGCCAAGGGGTGGCGTGGAACGGTGGGCGTCAGCCACGGGAAGGGGTAAATAACACACCGAGGGAGGCGGACAACACGCGTAGGAGAAAGAGCAAGGGTGACTCTAGTAGGAAAAAAAGAAGGTGGTGCTGCTGAACGGGGGTTATAAGTGGCAAAAGTACTGCGAAAAGCGAAGAGGCTAAACAACCTCGAGGCAAACGACGAAAGATAATGATGCACCAGTCGACGCGTCCTCCTGTTTCTTCGCTTCTATTGGGCTTTTCAATGCGACGATTTGAATGTTCCTTTCCGGAGGATGCGTGTGTATACAGTTACAGAACACACCCCTTAACAGTTCCCGGAATTATCTTTCCTTTATTGTGGGGTCGTGATTTTTAACACTTCGTCGAGTTGAGGTCTCCAACTTTGACAAAACAATTTATTTTTCGGCAATTAATGGAGGAAAATAGAAGAGCGGTCGCTATAAAAGGTAGAAATATCGATTTTGTCGTAAGTGTTTAAATTAATCCTACTATGGATCTCGAATCTTTATGCTCCAATCTTGTTTTCTTTTACGGATGAAGCGTTAATGCAAAATCTCGTTTGTAAATGTTCATCGATATCTATTTTATAGTATTTTAACTACCGAAATATTTCTTTTATCAAGTTTAAAGAAATTGAAGTATTTATAACATTGCGAACTATTTTTTGCGTGTGCTTGGTTCTCAATGGATTAAGAGTTTGAGACTCAAAATTTGAAAATCGTACAATAAGTACGATAAATTCTACTTACAGCGACTATAAAAAAGGGGAAGCGTTCAAGGGAATGTTAATCATCCGTTTCATGAACGACGATATAACTTTTACAGTCAATGTTGATAAACGTCGGAAAAATAAGCGAATTTTCCAACGTGAGCTGTTTATTGTCTCTCGCGCGTCATATTCAGAAAATTGCAAGTTTCGCGTGGGTAGAGTGTAAAATACTGCGGAAAAATCGAGCTGGAGCCTGCAGGGGTTGCGCCCGGAATGTAAGATTGCAGATAGGTTCACAGCTTCAGATACATTGAGTCTGCTTTACAAAATACCGTTATTAAAGCGGCGGTACGAGAAAGACAGTTAGCTGGCGAGCTAACCCTGTGATCTAAGGGATCTAGCCGCTAATCCTCGTTGGCCGGATTAATCCGAGCTCACCGAATTTTCCGGCTCGACGGTGCACGGTCGTCGAGAAAAGGAGCGTTCGGCCATTTCCCTTCATACCCGCCGTTCCGTTATCCTTTTATCCAGATGTCTGTGGCATAAACCCGAAAAAAATTTTGTTCGACTCTGCTCGAAAATTCGAGCGACCGGAGAGAAACGTATATTTGGTGGAAGTGATACAGTAAGATTTAAAAATAAAACGCGAAATACTGAAAAATCCTCATCAATTGCGTTTCTTAAATTTTGTATCATTCGATAGTACTATTGTATGATTTCAAAAAATCTGATACTTCAAAAATGAAACGTAGAACTCCATAAAAAAGCCTTTCGTTAGAAAGTAAGAGTATGTAACGATACTTTGTGTAGTAACTGTAGCTGTAACTAGAACTATTATTCCCTACGCGCACATTTTGCACTCTGCATCAAATTTTTGAAACCAACGTCTATAATCGTCGACAGTGAACTTCAACCGTCGAGTCATAATAAAATCAGAACTTTTAAAATATAAGTTGGAAATTCTGCGAAGGAAGAACAGTTGCTTCTTGTAAGCCCTAAGTACATCTAAGAACTAATTACTCGTTGTGCTAAACGAAGATTGAAGAATCTTTAACAATCGACCAATTGTATCAACCTTGCCACATCACTCCCATCAAGTATATCCGAGTTTCCTGTCGGTAGTCGATGACGTTGCATTAAGGCTTCGTTTATCTCTGTCGTTGGCCGTGAGAGTGCAGAAACTTGGCAGTAACCGGCTATTTAAAACATCTTCTCGACGCCCGCGAGAACTAGCCCAGTCGTCAAACACGATCGATCAAAGGACAGAATCCGATCGTCATGATTCTCTAAAAGAGCTTTCCGTGCATCACCAAGGGATTCTTGATAGCAAACGTTGACGAAGATTTGGTCAGGCGTGTCGATTAAGATGGATCAATGTTTACGGAATCGAGAGAAATAATCCCCGATTCTAAGGGAATTACGCTCAGTATTTGAAAGACCGTGTATCGGAGAGTCCTGAGGGAATCTCCAAACTGCGAAATTCTGCAACTGTCCAAGATGTGGTTGCTACAGCCACGATGGCTACTGAAAATTATAATCGTTCCTGGGAACGTCAGAAAATGTTCAAGTTTTGGACCGCGAGCATTTCGCGCGAAAGATCGATTGTTGCGAGTTGGTGAGCGTATTTTCGCTGTAGTTCGAAAAGAATGGAATCAATCCACCATAGTTTATCGTTCGCTGGAGCGTTCTCCGATCATCTTTGTTTTCTCGAATAGTCTATCGCTATTCGCGAAGTAACGATATAACATACGATAGGTAATAACTGCTCGAAAAAGTAGTCATCTGGAATTACCTCCCAAGTTCTCCTTGATTACCAGAAAGAAAAAGTAGAATTATCGGTCTGATAATGATTTATGGCCGGTTGGTTATCGATAAGAAAGGCGTATACGTCGTACTACGTGTCCCACAGATGGTCAAGAAATCGCTAGCCTGCAATTAGCTGCGAAAAAGTCGAGCGAAACTTTCCGTGACACGGTGAACGCGTCACGTCTGGTCGTAAACCTGCTTTGTGCGAAGAACAGAATTAGAAAAAAAGGAATTTATGGCCGGTCAGAATGGAGCATGGTATTCGATTCGCGGGCGATTCGGGGATGGTGGCGTTACCTGGCGCCTTTCCAACAATGTGTTCACACTTTTTACTCCGCGATAAATTCATGTGCCGCACCCCACTACGTCGATTGCCTGACGTTTTCTCAGCGCTGTCCGGACCCACCGCCTATCTATGTGTGCATGTGTATTTCGTTAAGACCAATTGATCGTTTAATCGCGGTCGTTTAATTTTGCTCACCGTCTAATTTCTTCCTTTTTCCGTCCTTTGCAAATTATGAGTTTATTGTCCCTTTTTGCGTCGTTAATCTTATTGCGGTGCCCTCTTCTACCATTTTTATATTGCTCTTTGAAGAGACCTCTATTATTTCTGATGGTTTGAGATGGCTTTTATCAGCTACATTCTTTAGTTATCACGAAGTACTTCAAGCATTATCCTGTACCAGTAGAATGAAATCAAAGTGTTTCTTTCGATGATTTTCATAAAGAATTCAATAAATCCAAATGTTTTCCTCTTGTTAAATATTCAAGTTCTGTTTGCGTACTCAAAACTCGCAATAGCCGAGGCGTCAACGTTCTCAATATCTTTTCATGTTTGTTTTAGCTTGAAATTTACATCGACTTTTAGACCATTCACGACGTACTTGGTTTAATTTGTTTCTGCAATTTGTTTCTATGTCTCTACATTGCAGATATTTATACAAAATTATATTTTTATAATCACGATTAAAAAAAAAATGGAATCTAGGGAGAGATATACTTCGCTTACTGAATATTATAATAAATAGCCTATTTTTGTCCATAATCTATATATCCCTACATGTTATGCACATTTTGTGTATTTTCTCAGTTTCAAATTGCCTATAAAGGTCGAGCAGATCATATATCGGACTTTGTACGTTTCTAGTGCTGTTCTAGAATTAGAACGAGAGTATGTACTCTGTTTTTGGCATAATTTATATACTCCTACATATTATGCACATTTTGTGTATTTTCTGAGTTTCAAATTTTCCGCAAAGGTCGGAGAGATCATATATCGGACTCATGTTCTGCCCTTAGTCCTGTTCTAGAATTGGAACGAGAGTATGTACAAATGTATCTACAAATGTACATGTACGTACGTTGAAGATGGAGTAGGAAAACCAAGCAAGATTCGTATCGTTATCTAGTTTTGCCACTAGACAGTGACTCATGAAAGCATTTGAATACTTGCCATGGACAGCTTTTATGAATATATTATGTCTGTGTTATATGAAAGCTTTTGAAATTTCAATAACACCGTAATGAGATTCGAATATCATGATCGCGCTGGTATTGAAATCAATCTGAAAATATACGTCACGGAAGATATACTAATATAAGAATGTAAGTTTCTCAACATCTTGAAGATTTATTGTACTTCACACAACGATTACTGTGCATGTGTATGTGTGTGTGCATGAACATTTGGGGAAGTGAAAATAAAAAATGATACGAATGGATCAACGTGTTTTTGTTTGATCTTGACTAATTACAGAAAGGTTCCTATTGACTAATCGACTATGGTGAAAAAGCAAGGGACGTGGAGCTGACAGCAGGTAAAAATGTGGCGAAAGAACGAATCAGGGATTTTCTTGACTTGGTCAATGGTGTTGGTTAGGGTCGTATATCTAAAGAATAAATATTTGTATGTCGCTCTACCGATTCTTGATACGTATCAAATTTGTTTCTCAAGTTAAAAAAAAAAATAGTTTATAATATAAATAATCCTTTTAAACGAGCAATTACTGTTAAGGATTGTTCTATAAAACATTGACGTTTATGAATGTAATACACATTTAACTGTTCAAATACTTTAGCAAACATTGTGAAATGTATAATATGTTTGTAATAACTATCTTGTAACTTCGATATATATCTGTATGTACATTTTCGGTTTTGTTTTAACCTTTACCAAATACAGTCATCCTACTCGTATCTCATTACAGCGCTGATGAAATTTTAATGTATTTTGTGTAACATACAACATTCATAATATGATTTCATAAATGTTCAAATATTTCCATAATAACTATACGTTCAAATTTCTTTCTCTTTTTCTCGCTTTGTAACTTACTAGAATTTAATTCTAATTGGATAAAAACACGATTCATTAATTAATGAGCGAAACGCAGTATCGCATGTGCGACCCCGATTCTTCTAATGAATTTCGATTTTTCATTCATGCGAATATTATGCATTTGTCAATTGCCCACGATGGAAGTACATCATGATGTATCTACATCGATGACACGTGTTTAATCGCACTTGGATGGGAATCCGTTCGATTATCGGTTACGTTTGAACCGGAGTCGAATCATTTGACGTAAACCAAAACCACCCGTAGACGTCATTCGTGCAATTGTAAACATTTTCCATCGATACATTTGTCTACAAATATCAAACAGAGCGCAAAATAATCAGTTGACACTTTGATCCTGCGGAAACGAGGCGCATTCGTTGGAAAAAAATAGAAAAGTAAAGTTTCTGTCTTCAATTACGATCGGCTAGATTATTTTAGTTCGAGGAGGTTCGACGTGTCTTCGAAGGTAATTCAGCGGAAGACCACGTCGAAGATCGTCGGGGAAAATGAAGGGGAAAATGAAATTCTCCCCATTGTACGGGAAGTTTCTCAATCTCGCTGGACGCGACTGTCCTTTTATCACGCCGGTAATTAACTGCCTAACAATTTTTCTCAACTACAACGCTCAATTTAAACTTTATTAATGAAGGGACCACGCCTCATTAAGCCGCCGCCCTTAATGACGAACGACCATCTAATCCTAGCACGATTATCGTGTTTACCTCATTTCCCGAACGAGAGCTCCAAAATTTCCAGAATATTTCGCTTATTATACCGCTCGGTTATGACCCGACTACGATATACAAGTATCGATGAAACGAGGGGTCGAACGTACACGATTCTTCCCTTTAAACTCTGAAGAAAATTTTACGAGTATTCTTAAAACGTTGTTAAAACAAATTCTCCGAAAAGGGGGTCGGTGAATTTATTTATGAGAAAACAGTCGAACCGTGCGCCACTCGAGATCAGGAACGATGGTAAAAGCGAAGTTCGACCCAATGTTTTCTAATTGTTGAGATATTCGGTTTCGCGAGTTGTCCGATGAAGCGACGATAATTCGTGCAATTTACAACCAGGAGAAACGGAAAGAAGGAACCCTGCTATGTGCGCGGGCTCGTATATCCGTGTTATATACATTTTCATGTCGGAAATCGTGAACATTAATTTTGCGCCATCTAAAGTTTCCATTCACAGGATTCTAGCGTTTTAGAATCCACCAAGATTTAGAAGTAACTTTATGGATATTTTCGGTTAGGGATTTTTTGAGACGCATTTGTTGGTTTTGTTTCGATGTGTTGTATAAAGGGGAGCGATTCATTGTCATATAGGAGCAGGATCAAACATACATATACTGCTATTTTAGCGGATTCTCTTCGCCGCTTCCTCCTTTTTCCTTTTTCTTAGTCTCTGCTATTCTTCCTTTCTCTTAGTCGCCGCCACCCTTCCTTTTTCTTCCACCTCTTCCCTTTCTTCCCTTGCCCCATTTTGTTTTTCTCCCTTTCATTTCTATTTTCGACCCTCCTACCATTAGTTTCTTCCCTTTTCCATTCCTTGTTACACCTCATTTCCATTCTTTCCTTTTTTCCTCTAGCTCTCTCCTATACTTTTTCCTCTTGTTTCCTTCTTTTGCTCTTCACCCTTCCATCTTTCTTCCTTTTCTTTCCCTCTTTTTTTCTTTCCCACCCTTCCCACACCTTCTTGCCGTTCCTCTTCTCTCCCATTTTTTTCCCGTTTTCAATCTCAAGCGATGAATACATAAGGATTTATTATAATATACTAACAGCATCATTCGCTACTCTCGACGTCGACGAACTGTACAATGTGTCTAAAAATACTTAATCTGCCAAATCAACCGCGATTACGACAGGGTGAATGTTGATAAATTGTTCATAAATTGCGAATTTTACCTGATACCGGCTCCTGAAAATAGGGCCATAAACTTAACGGCGAAATTCTCAAGTTCGTCGAACGATGCCCATAAACTCATGCCCTCTCGTTCATTCAACCTCTGCAAACCATCGAAAATGTAATTGCCTCTTTTTGTCGACGCTCGTATTTCCACTTGGTTCCACTCATGCCGGCTATTCCGCGTGTTTCATTCCATCTGGTATAAACGTTTCGTTGCACTTTCCCGATATCGTAACATTCTACCTCTCATCCGACCATATTCCAACTGGAAAATAATATCATGTACACACGTGCAAAGATTTATATACACACGTGTATACGTACGTACATCTTCAATTTGCGTGTAATTAAAATATTTTATTGCGTTCGAACGACCATTCGTAAATTACGAATTTCCATCGATTTCTGAAAGTCACGTTTCCCAGAAGATGTTCACGTGGTATACACGTATCTTTTCTTGCTACGAAAGATTTCATCGGTCCGTGAAAAGCAATTTAATAATAGATTCGCTCAAGTGGTTCACACCGAATGGTTCAACCTTGTGACCTGGTTCTCAGGGATGAAAGTCGCGGCAGTCAGCTGTTCGAAAATGTTCATATCGGGCTACATAAGGTGTCCTAGGTCTTAACAGCCAAACTTTGTACGTCTGTTCTTTACCTTCCAAGAATAAAACAATATACACACGCTATGTATATACAGGCTCAAGTATGATAATTACGACTGATGATATTAACATTGAGCAAGTTTCTTTTGTTTCGATCGATAGGAATTATATCCTCGTAAATAATTATGGCTGTAATAAAATAATTACAACGATAACACGTCGTTCATCACGTCGGTAATAATGAGCTTAACGATTGTTCATAACCGAATTTGGCGAATCACGAGGTAAATTACTTATTTACAAGCAAGAACCGCAATTTTGCTCCGGTTTCGATGAAATTTTGTAGGCTTAAAGAACAGCCAAAAGCGCGCTTCTTCTTACTAGCGACACCTCAAGTTTAAAGAGTGAAACCATCCTCCAATATCCGATCCCTTATGGGAAGCCGATGGGAAAAGATTTATTAATAAAAATAGAATGTTTTTTAACGTGTTAGGAGAAAGTAATAGTCAACGAACGATTCTCGAAAGTGTATAAAACACCTACATCCAAAATCCTCCATCTAAAATCCTCCATCTAAATTCTCAGCCAAATTTTAATCCTGAGCTTTGCTTGTTAGCTCGACTCAAATAACCGTAATTTACCTTACTGACAAAGTCTGACTGTTAAATATCGGGACATCCTGTACAGGACACGGAATATACGTATGCACCGCAAGATCCTCGAGAACTATACTTCACCAACCGGTTCGTGCATACACAGAACCGTCCCAATAATACCGAAAATTGATTCAAGTACGTCGTTGCATGGTTCAACGACAACTCCACGTACCGCCATTCAATGATTCTCTTTCATCATTTACATATTTTGAGACATCGAGAAAGATCATCGATTTTTATATCGATTCGACAAAATGCATTTTTCCCCCGTATTCGAAGGCAAAATATGACATATGGTAAATGTGATTGCCTCTTATTTCGAGGTAACTGATTTCCGTGAAACGCATACGATGTATTTGCTTAGCAATACAAATTTTTCGCTGTGTGACAATTTTAATTGAATTGATTGCGGAGGTTCGTTCGAGTGGAGCACGTGACCCGAGACGAAATCGAGCGGCTGCCAATTGGCGAGCAGATTGCCAACAGAAAAAGATGAAGAGGCTCGATCGGCAGTGCGTTTGTTCGTATTACGATCTCCGGCTGGACTTTTTCCCGCAAAACCTTCAAAATTCACGGCTTATTCCACAAATTCTTCATCTTCTTTAGTTTGTCTTGAAAACCAAACGAATCCATCATGTGCGATCATTGCGCGTAAGTCTCGAAATTAATCGAAAAATGATTGTAAACCTATTAGGGTGATTTAACGAGCAATGCCGGCTCTTATCTTGCATTCTGAATTTCTAAGAATGACAGAATTTGTTTAGAGCCACTTAATGCGTAAAAACTAAAAAGTTAAGCAGCCTCTTTTCGTCCTACAGAAAAGTTACGAGCCAAAAGGGATACGCAGGACAAGTGACGTGCAAATGCGATCAGTTAGTATATATATATATACCTCTGTAAGATTCCTTGATCGTTCAAAAGTTCCGTCTTGCAATAAACTTTCGTGTGTTACGTTCACAGCGGCGAGAAGAAGAACGGCGAGGCCAAGGAAAAGGATTTCGGTGGATGTTGCTCGAAGAAGTACGATGTCTATATTTTCTATTAACATCCTTAATAGTTTTTAAAATGTAGCTATTGCTAGAATGCGAGTGTTTATGGGAAATTTGGAGATGTAGAAATGTACGGAATATAAATAATACGAATATATATCTCGCGTGTACTATATTTCAAACGTGACACAACTCAAACGAGCTTTTCAACAAAAACGAAAATTTATTTGGAAGCTTATAAAAAATTACTTTTTTCCATACAATGTTCACGAAAAGAATACATCGTTGCAACCAATGATCGAACATTATTTTCGTAGTTTTTGAAATTTCCCTCTGATACTGCGGTTTTGATGTTTTTCTAGCACAGGGTTGAATTATGTTGAATCGTAACATTTTTGAAATGTACACTTTTGTGGTATGAAATATCAAGCGAAAGAAACCTCTATTCAAGTCTCATTTTTTAAAATTATTATTATTCCATTACTATTTCCATATTCTCCACAAGAATTTGCATAAACATCCGCAGCCTGTTAGTATTTTATACGCTCAGGAGCCACGCTGATTAACTTCATAAGTTGAAACGCACAGAAAGATGACAATTACAAACATTATCTTGCAAAATATGGCTTGAAATTTCCAATTATTTGTATCGCTTACATTATTGGAAACAAGTCCTTCGATTAAATCGCTAGAACGTTGAATATTAATTATGTACCTGATTACTAAAATTAAGGTCTTCGTGTAAAACGAAATTGATTAGTTCGGCTATCGAAAGTCTCATTTATTAATCGTTATTGCAGCCATTAGTATTTTCAACATTTTATCGTACTTCCGATATTATATGAATACTTCCTGTATGGCCGCCAGCATGAGAAAATTAAAGATGAAGGAACAAAACAAAAAAAAAAAAAAAAAGATAAGATCTAGAATCTTAAGAATGAAATAGGTTAAAAAACAGAATGAAGTTTGGGGCAGCAGAGCGGTGGTTTAATCGGACACTTAAGTCGTGCGTTTAATCGAATTACCCGACTGAATGTGCAGAGAGAAAAAGACAATCGGCGGATGTTGCGGAGCTAAATGTTGCGCGGGACCGCAGGAGGAAGGAGGGTGTTGTACCGGAGGTATATCGCCACCACCGAAGGAGAAATTATGCTGTGGCCAAGAAAACTAACCGAGTTTTCTTCCTAAGGAAGCCTTTAAGAAAGAGCTGGCTTCAGAGGGGAAGAGCCAACCGGTAAACATTATAAGCGTTAAGCGACGGGCTCGGCGGCCATATAGGTACACGGTAATAGTTCCAAAGGGAATCATTGAATTTACGCGACGCACCATCGTAAATTTTTTCCACCCGGATACACGAATCGACAGAAAGTACTTCACGTAACAAACTATAAATATACTTTCGCAATTCGAAAATGTCGGGTAAGCGAAACCGTAGCATAAAAAATAAAAAAAAAAAAAAAAACAGCGGGGGAGGTTTACTGCGAATTTATTGGAATTAGGACATCTTTTGACTTTACGAATTCTACCATTCCTAGGGAAATAAGATGCAAATTCGTGTCGTTTTTCAGAGCGAGAGAGGCAGCCGGTGGGTGTTGCATGTCCGGCTGTT
Source organism: Bombus vancouverensis nearcticus (assembly GCF_051014615.1). NCBI lineage: Eukaryota > Metazoa > Arthropoda > Insecta > Hymenoptera > Apidae > Bombus > Bombus vancouverensis. The sequence continues at coordinate 8,573,864 of NC_134925.1, forward strand.
GCAAGGATAAAGCGAAGCAGAAGGAACCGGAAGCTCCCTCGAAATGTTGCGCAGATCGTAAATGATATCCCCCTGTAGATAAATAAAAAAAATTCCGAGTCTCTATACCGACCAATGTAATATCACTTCTTCAACAATAAACGATGCTTTGATATATGTATTTACGATTATGTGCATCTTTGTTACTATGGAAACTTAACCTTGTACGCATGAGTAGACTGGGGATTTTTATGCATGTGTGGAAAATTGGAAGATAGAAAATTAAACATAATAGAAGCAATATGTAAAAATGTATAAAGTATCTAAAGTGAAGTGATATATATATGTCTAAATTCTATAGTTATAGTTAATAAAAATATGAATTTGTACAAACATACGCAGTCAACTACTATCGAAATTATCCGGCAGCACGCGTCATTGAGATTTTACGGAACCTCCAAATTCTTCGAGTATAATGTGTGACCACTGCAGGTATACTTTTTTTCTTTTATAAACTATATGGGCGATTTGGTAGAGGAGCGCGCCGCGATCATTTTGTTTGATTTATTTCATTATTACTCGTGCCCTCGGACTTTTAAACTTAGAATTAATTTTTAATAAATGTTTCCAAATTGACGATTTTTACGATGTGTCATACCGTTGGAAAATCGTAAATCGTTTTTAAACTTTCAGAACTTTCAAACCGCTGCTTGAAGGGGCGGACACCACGAGATATTATGAAAGGGACAGACCAACTATCAGCAGCGTGACACCACCAAGAAATAGCGCAATGCCACCACGAAATAGCATGGCACCTCGATCGTGAGATTACTTCTCCTTACAATTGGAGGGTTCCTAACAAAAGTGATCCTTGATCTAATTTCTATCGCAGAATGTGGATGCTTATACGTTCGTGAAAAATTGAAATACTCAAACATGTATAGGATGAACATAATACGGAAAAATATATAAAATATCCAAAACGACGTATTTACAACGTTCAAACTATGAAACAAACCGCTATTTAGATCCTACCCTTTTACCTGTTCGAACACAGAAAGAAACGCACGAGAATTTTCATTCTCACGATAACTCAGGTCATGGATCATTTTTCATAACACGGATTCCGCATGTTGTTCTTCTCGTTTCTTTCTACTATAACGCATTATAATTTACATAAAAAAATCCACAACTTTGACAAGGGTCGTTTTCGTCATAAGCGCCCCAATTCTTTCTAAGTTCCCTCGCAAAACGAATTTTACGTAGAATGTTTCCATACTGGGTGACATTTCCACGTGGAAAAACTGGTTCCTAGATAATAGAAACATTCGCTATTTACGATAGGCCGTCCGATGTCACCAGCAGAAGTTGCTGTTCATGGAGGCGGACCTGCTGCGATGGAGTGTGCTGCAATCGCGTTGGAAACTGCTGCGCCCCTGAATCGGAAACTCGGTATCGACCGGTTGAAAAACCTGTGCCCACTTATGGCTACGATTATGGCCAGCCGGCGATAGCGAGTTATCCCGTCGGAATGCCCGGTAAGTGTCGTAACATTTGCAACAAATTCACCGTTAATGCCCGGTCTCTCTGGCCGAAATTCGGAGGAATCGTCGGCCAAAATCGTGTTCCTAATTGAGCATTTCGTCGTTTTCGGAGACGACCTTCTAGAGGGATAGTTCGCAGGTAGACCCAAGGGGAAATTAGCTTTTCCCTTACGTTCACGTCGTCTTTTTGCGAAGGACCTGGTTTTATAAGGATCAAAGACTTAGTATTAAAAATTGTCTGCAATTCTCAGAGAACGTACAAGGAACTCTGACTCGGTTTCTTGGAGAAGAAACGAAGTTTCTGGGTCGCCGGTCTGCCACTTCAAACATACATTTTCGTCCTCATCCCTTTTTACAATTAAAATCAACTGTGGAATCTTTCAGCCGGAGTCGAAAGTTTTCTCAGCTTCTTTTGTATTCCCACGGAGAAAGCTCGAGGCTGTTTAAGTTTGCCCACGGAACGGCGTAGCGATAACATCGGAGCACCGGAAAGGGAGGAATTAATTCGCGCGCTATGCAACTCCGATAGGCTCGTCGACGCCGATGCCAAGATGTTAATTCAAACGAGCTTTTGAACAAGCTGTTCGCGAGTTAGCCACCAGGATAATGGAGTTACGCGAATCATCACGAGGTCCGAGCCAATTCGACAAAAGCTTGAAGGAACCGGAATCGATTTACGCAGAGTATCGAGCCGGCTGAGTTAACTGCAACCTCGTCGAATCGCCAGTCGATTAATCTCCTTTTCATCGTATTAACCAAATCGTATCAGTGACGATGACGATCGATCAGTGAGAAAAGAATTCTTTGAATTATACGTAGCAGCTGCATATATGTAGAGTGAAAGTGGGAATTCGTACGAATAACGAGTGACACCTGTTCATAAGGGCACTTACAGAAGAATGGAATAAAACCTGACACACCGCTAGAAAATGATCGATCCTCGTCTGGAACGTTGGACTGTAAAGAATTTATATGCTCAACGCCGTAATAGAAAATGTACCGTCAAAATAAATAAACAAGTAAAATAGCCGCAGTTAAAATAGTCAATGGTAAAAGACCCGATAGATAGGTCCAATTAAAATAATCAAAGTTAATAGATTCGATATACACGTAAATAGCCAGATATGTGGCGCAACAATATATAAACAAACAATCTATTCCCATATATGACAGATATTCCCTATACGCTATACTATTACTATAATATATCGAGTAAAAGCCATTCTGAAATTCAACACTCCTACGATAGTCTAAACAATTTTTCTTATCAGGCGCCATGATGCCAGACAGAGTGCCGTGTCCTACGCGTAAGGAGAAGCTACCTATGTGTTTCGGAGGCGACTGCCAAGATTCCGAATGCACAGGCCAACCGGACGTAAACGAGTCGACACCGAGGCAATCGGAGCGATAAGGAATTAGCCTCGACTGAGAATCTTGATTAAATGAGTACGACCTCGTTCCTCGACGAGACAAAACCTCCAAAATGACAAGTGACGTGGTTAAATTCCAACAAAAAATTCCCAACAACGATTATTATTTCTTTGATGAAACGCGAAACTTCCTCTTTGGCTCCCTACTTCGCATGTATACTTTGAGGGGCGAAATAAAATTTCCCTAGGGATAAAATGAAATAAATTGATTCCGTTCTCCATTGTTTCGCGAGTATAAAGTTAAACGATTATTGCAAGGTAAAAAGCAATTGTTTCGTGGAAGTTAAAGAACAAAGGATGTATTAGAAGGAATGAATAATTATATTTGTAGTAGCTGTTAACTTCGCTGCGGGCTGAATTATTCTATGACCTCTTGTTCCAGCGTTTGCCGTTTGTTCAATGTTGCAACTGCTTCCATTTAGGGGTATTGTAACATTACTTTCCATCAACTTGCTAATTCAAAAATGAATTCACGAGGAAAAGATTTACGATCATTTGTTTTCTATGGTCAAGAAACGTTATCGCGTTAGGTTTACATTTCATAATTCTAAAATATAATATTTTAAAGTCCGATATCTTCGGAAACAATCTATGCCCGTATGATTACTTGAAAGAGTAATTACAAAAAGAAATTCACTCTCTGAATTTCGCTGTAGATGTTGATATTGATAAATCTCTTCGTAGAACGAATTGTTTTATGAGTTTCTAAATGCGGAGTGAATCAAAAAGGTCGCTGATTATCAGAATCCTTGGCCTCGTCTTCCTATTTCATGCTTGATTTCTTCCTCAATATAACGCAAAAAAAGTTACATGAATCGATCACACGACAATATCTTGGAGATGAAAGGAGATATTTTTGAATACAACGTTCGTGCTTAATAAACTGGATATCTTCGTAACCGAAAAAATCGTGCCAGCATATTTGGCATTCCACCATTTGCATGAAAACTTTCTATACGTATTCATATACTTTCACGATCAACTATATCTGAACTGTTCACAGATCAAACTGATCCTAACTCCACTTTCGGATATCTTTTATATTTTAACGCCAAGGCACTTTGATCGATGCTTATCTTGTATAATTTTTCCGACTTTCTTCACATTTTCTTTCACGGAGTTAACCGATTTGGCGAATAAGCGGCTTATTTGTACCAACGTTTCTTGGATCAAATAAATCACGTTAGCTGGCATTCTGACTGCAGAGAGTTAAAAATATATTAGCGTTGGCCATATTGTTATGCACGATCTGCGAAACGGTCGCGACAAAGGATCTGATGAAACGCTAACAAGGAAACGTTTCGGTTTCGATATCCCTCGACGCGCTCCATAAATTTCTTCTGCGATCTTCTAACGAGGCAAATAGCCGCGTAAAGGATAACGATGACGTAAAATGATCGTAATAGTTGTCGTAAAGCAGTAGGCGCTTCATAATTGTATAGCGAACATGAAAATGGGTTAACTGAGCAAATGATCCGTCTTGCCTATACTTTTCTTGGCCTTTCGTCTAGATACATAAAACCAAAGAGAAACTAACATTTTTGTGCGTCCATCGACGTGTGTACATCCTTGATAAAACTAGGCGTAGATATAGTGTAACAATTATAGCGAACTATATGTGGGCTAATTAAATAAGCGATACACATATTTTAGTCCTATGTTTCCCTTGGCCTCTATATAAAATAAAACGAGTGAAAAGAATTTGTCACGTGTTTTTCCTTAACGAAGCTAGAATTAAATGTAATAAACTCAAACGTGGTTTAACTGAACAAATGATTCACCTTTCGTACAGCTTTCATTTCTCGGTTTATACATGAAACGGAAAAGAAAAACGAAAAACCAAAAACGAAAAATTTCGTTCCGCCACAATCTTTCGCGTGTTTTTCCCTAACAAAGCTGAAATTAAATGTAATAAACGCGAACGTAGGTTAACCAAGCAAATGATTCACCTTTCTTACAGCCTTCCTTTCTTGCCCTCTACATAAAGCGAAGTTAAAGTAAACTGAACGTTTTTGTTCGGCTGCAAGTCGACGTGTGTTCATTTTTAACGAAGCTAGAATTAATCATCAAGCGATGTCACCTTCCTCATTCGGCGAGATTCACTCAAAGCTATGCCCCAATTCATCCGCCGTCCATTCATCAAAGCACAAGACCCTCTTATCGACTCCAAAATATGTGGAAACTGGGCCAAAGTAACGACTGGCGATCGTACAGCAACTCGCAAGACGTATCTCCTGCAAACAAGACGTCATACGTGCCGCATTTTCGCCAGATCTTTCAACCTTCTTCTATATTCCGATGCATCGCCCACTTTCGCCTCGTAGTCGGGAATCCGGAATCATCGCATTTGATTTTCTAATTTGCTAGTCGGGGAAACACGCGTCACGTTGGGTCGCTGTGGAGCTGGGGGAAGACCGCAAGACCAGCATTCTCGGCGAAATACCCGCTATCTCTGCCAGACATACTTTAAGCTTTAGCTCTTGATTCCCGCCACAGACTGTCGCGACAGCTTCAATTTGCTTCGAAGCTTCATGCTTTATGCAACCACTGCTATTATCCTCCGTCTATCGAAACAATTCTCCCTTGAAATCGAGAAAAATCCATTGACCATCCTGAACTCGCCGAATCCGGAATTTTAAACGTCGTTGCTAGATAAATCGAATGATAAGAGCGTGTGCGAAGCGGATGCGTGCAGTTGCGAACGGTGCACAACGATTGTGCACAGTGGCTGGACGTAGGTAGAAGTGCGTGAGCATCGGAAGGGCGTCGCGGCGAGGGTGCCGTTGAATGCGGAGCGCACGCGCTACGGGAACAGAGGTTTGGGGCCACGCGGCGGCACCAGTCCGCTCCTCTCAAACCGCGAAACACGTCCCGGCGCCCTCGAGGACGAGAATCGCGAGTGGCCAGCTCTCTCTTTCTTTCCCTCTCCCTCTCTGTCTCTATGTTTCTCCATTGATTCTTTTACATTTTTGTTTCTTACTACAATCAACCGTGAAAGTATACCTGTGAAGAGTAGTTTTCGAAGGAGTTCCTGTATCGCGCGTTCATCCGTATCTCCGGAAGTTGTCTCTTGGTATCATGATCCTCTATCGCTCGTACGGGCCCCCCGACAATGACGACGGCAACGAAAGGATCACGACGACGAGCACGACGATCCTGACGTTTCGTTCGTCGACGAGATTCAGCGAAGCGTAGGGCCACCGTAAGTGCGTATCGTACAGAGCAAGACAACTTTGAGTCACCGGAACCACCGTGTGCCACAGTTACACGGTAATTAACGCGTCTTCGAAGTGCTAATGTCTATACACATGTCTCCGTGTTTCGTTCGACGTCCCGATTCAGTGTTCCCCTCGAAGAGGAGAAGAAACTTTCGAAAGACACTCGTTTCTGCTGAAGCGCGATAGATGCCTTTGTTCCAGAGGAAGTTGCAAGTAGGAAGACTTACCGGAGAAGTGTTTCTGGAAGGAAGCTATCAGGTTTGCAACTTCTCCGATACGAAGTGAGCAACCTTCGAAGTTAATTAGCCATCCAACGGATCGACCTTTTCGTTACGAGCCCGTTGTGAATGTTAGTGCCACTTCGTTAATTGCAAACAAATAGACCGTTATCAACATCGTCTCGCAAATTGCATACGACGATCTGTTGGAATCGTAGTTAGTCGGTTTGTCGAGACGTAAATTTACTCTTCCGGTAGATTGGTGGAAATTAGCCCGCGCGCGTGCGAGTTTCGAGTCGACGAGGGTACGTTACTCGAGGACACGACCACGGCTGTTCATTAAGTATTAATCGTTAACGAGTCACCGGCGGTTGGCGGTTCGTTAGCTACTTATACTTCGGTCTTTGAAGGAATTAAAGTTTCTGTCAGTGTACAACGGTGTCTGATAGCTGTCCCCGGCGATTTTAACGAGAACTCGAGGCTCGTTTTACACAGGGACACGTATCTTGTATTCCGGTCGATCTATCGGTAAACGGCGATCGAACCTCGATTAATTAAAAGTTTTCCACTTGCCCGCGAAATTCCGTTGTTTTCTCGTTATACGAGGCGTTCCGCTTGCGAAGAGGGTCGGAGGATTTGTTCAGAGGCGAAGCCAATAAATGGATCGAAGATTCTTCCGGTGGAGTTTCTATCGAAAAGGTAAACGCCGGATCGAATTGAACATAGATCTGGTATAAGTTGATGAAACGAATCGTTCGGAAATTCGGGGAGGAGAGGGGGAGGGGGAGGGGGGAGAGGGGGAGAAGGAGGAAACTCTTGCTAGCCATCCAATTAACCCGCCTACGATGCGTTCGAAAGAAACTAAAAGAAAGAAAAAACAGATCAATTCGAAACCGACCGGTATCGCCGCTTGCCGTCAAAATAGCTAAACTTCGTTAACGAGAAACTCTGTTTCCTCGATTCCCAAGCCGGGACCTGGGCTTTGTGGAACGACCGCCCGGAGAATCAGCTTTCTTAAGCTTGAAAAGGGTAAACGTCGCCGCCATCCTTTCGTGGGATCCTATTTACCCGAAGGAATCCCCGGTACGCGGCTAAAATTGCCTCTCCCCGAGCTTTACGTCAATTATCTTTCGAAGATTGCCGGCGTGGAACGACGCGTAGGAGCGTTGCTCGTGCGAGTCGCGCGCGCGACCGATCGAGACCCGAAACAGACGCGCGCGCTCTGAATTTTCCAGCTGAATCTTGTCGACGGATAATCCGGACATTTCCTTCCGTCCCTCGTTCGTTTCCGTTCGAAACAAGTCCCTGGCGCGCCTTTATATCGAGAACGCATTCTTATTCCCGCCCCCACCTCCCATGAAAGAGAATCGTCCTTTTCACCTTCCATCCCCTGCTCGTCGTTTCGTTGTTCGTCCGATCGAACACGCACGTTCCATAATATTCGACGTTTGTTAAAGGGGGGACAAACGTTCGCGACGCATCGTTCAACGAACCGGTCGGGAAGAGGAAGGGAAAACGCACGAGACGCTGAACAAGGAAAATATCGAGGGAGAAGCACGAAACTGTTTCGAACGTGGAGGCATCGATTGGCTACGATCGATATCACGGAAGAGAAAGAAGCTTCGTTCTGTTCGTGGTGAAGCTCTTTCCGCTTGTCTCTCCGAGGAACGATCCCTTACGGGGCTTATACGGGTTTATACATGGTGTATTTAATCGCCGAATCAAGACGCTGATTCAGTTTCTCGTTTATCGCGTTATTCTGGTGAATGATCGACCATGGGAGAAGAGTAAACCGGAACGCGGATGTATGCAGCCGGTTTCACGTGTTAATTAAGGATCATCCATTTACGGTGACTGCAGTGCTAGCGTTTTCTCTGTGCTAAGTAAACTGTTCCAAATTGAACGTATCCACGGATGGGAGGACCGATTAGCCTGGACTGAATTATTTTCGGGTTTAATTGTGAGTCTCTTAATTGGACCCTAAGGAACGATAAATCCGTGTGGCAGAAGTAACGGCTGCTGGCTACCACACGGAAGGCTCTGTACGCTGAGCGAAGCTGTAAACGCGTGCATGGGATTCTAACGTCAGGTAAGAATATCTTTTTTTCTCAGCCGGTTCTCTCCTTTACGCTCTCTCACTTTCGGTTTCCGATACTTTGCGATAACATTTATTGCACGTTTTCGTGCGTCGCGGATCGTTGTCGTTGCGTGATTATCCTCGATCAGAGGTTCACGCGAATCGTTCAAGGGAGTCTCTGAATTATTCGCGTGCCGTTAACCCTTTGCGGCGCGACGACATTTTTCCCCAACGATGGCTCGTTTCGCTTTGGTCGAAACCCTTGCCGATGAATTTCAATGAGAATTCGCACCCTATTCCACGCCATTGAAAGGGTAGAAAATCATACGGAGTTAAACTACATAGATCACACCGTGTTGATTAGCGAAACACGATTTAACGCTAAATGACATGTTCTCTGTTCGATCGCGATGTATTATCTCCGGGCTAGATTATATTGGATAAACAACTTTATTTCTTTGCATAATTCTATCTTTATCGGTGGTCTCGGTCCTGTACTGCATTATGCAAAGGAGACAGGGGCTTTTATCCAAGAATTGGGGAACCGATAGGAAACGCGAAGCCTGTGAATCACGTGAGAGAGGAGAAGCTCGCCGCTCCAAACAGAGGAATGCTATCTTTTACGCTTCATACCGACGAGTGCTCTTGAGGGTGACGTTCCAGATTTTTTGCGACGATAGCGTTGATAACGAAGCGATAGGGAAAATCGTTTTCGTGGTTCCATTAGCTTGGATCAGTCTAATATCGTGGGCGTAGCGCCAATCGGGTTAAGGGAATCTCATGCACAAACGTCCATTCAACAATAATTTCTCAAAGGAATTTGCTGTAAATATTCACCACCGTTTCTAAATATTAGACCTCTTGCAAAATGTAAGATCAACCCGAGAAATAGTTGGGAATTATTGAAATTTTTTAAAATCCTTATCTTGCTTGAAATCTTACGAAAACATAGATAAAGATTATGGAATCTTAAGATACATAAAGAATTCATATATTCGATGTTATAAAAATCTTATGCTTATCTGTAGTACGTTAAAATTTCTTCTCATTTATATCCACTATGTTTCTGGATCATTATTTTATCTCGATGACAATGTAATAAAATGGCGAAGAATTCGGAATTAACAATTTGAAGATTAATCACTTCTTTGTCGTCAAGGTTTCTACCATTTCTAGTACCAAGCAGGGAAGATACATACTCTCAACTTTTTATAGGAAATAAATATTAATAATTTCATGACATATGACGACGTTCGATACGCGAAATTTTCCGTGTGCTGCCTTTCGTTGATCCTCTCTCGTGAAACACTCAGTTAATCAACTCTGGCAGTCGTATTATTAATCTTTCTATCGTATTTTTCCTTATTTAACTCTTGTTTATTAAACTTCTCCGAATGTCGCTTCTGATCCGTACAAAATTTTCTCAACAAGGTTTATATTACGAGTCTGTGGCAACTAATACGTATAATTCTTAATGCATCGTGTTTCTCTCGCAAGTATTGCAAATGTATTCCTTTAATACAATCTTCATTTTTTTAGCGACAGTTTCAAAGCCAATTTTTATTATAAAATCGTACGAATATATCATATCAATTTTTCGACTTTATAAAATCCTTTAGTTCGGTTTGTTTGTCCGATACGATAAAATCGTTCGTAACAGTGACTTCCTTTTGTGCAGCGTATTTTTATACATTTTTAATGCTAAATCATAATTAACATATCTCATATGAAGCCTAATGTCCTGATGCTTATAAACGAGATTCTACTCGTATATTATATATACGTACTCATATAACGTAAATGTTGAAACAGTTCTCACAGTGCAAATGTATCCATAGAACCTGCAAATTCATAGCAAAATTTCCGCTCATCTCTGGGATGGTGAAATTTTCTGGCTGGCAAACAGCGAGATTAGCCGGTCCCGATGCCTCGTAGTGCCGGAGATCCCGAGTTTACAAGGTCCTGTGGCTCATTCGACGCCCGATAAAGCGTACTACATACACGCAGCTCGTTGCATGGAGCAAACACGCCACCGAGGGAGAACCAAAATTTGAGTCACCGTAGATTTATGCCATCCAGGCGGCCGTTTTTCGAACTGTTAATAATCAACATTGACGCGTTTCGCTTTTTTTTCATCCTCTATGGAGATTCATATACCCGTATGAGATATTCGCGACGGAAATTCTTCGTCGGCCAAATATATCAATTCCATTCGTATGTCCATAAAACGCTTTTGACTTATTTTAACGTGTAAATTCACCCCCTGAAATATAGACATGTATTTATGGTTCACCCTGTACTCTTTCGTTGCTTTCTCAAAGGAACATTTAAGAGAATGTTTTTAATACAATGTACCAATTTCGCTAGGAGCAACCAGATCGTAATGGCACTTTCAATTAACTACGCGTAATTGAGGATAATTGCTGTTAATAAACATGCCGGTGCGACTGCGTAACCAGTGTTCTTGGGTTACTTGGTTCGCCACCCTTCTACTTCCTGCGGGTGTCGAGAAACGATGAAATATGACGGCGCGGGATGGAGCGCGGATAAAAATCCTGACTTCTCGTCCAAATAACTCATCTCGCGTCAGGTGAATTAACGAGGATCATCTCGCGAATCCGACGACGAGTAGCGTCGTAATAATTTCAGCTCTCCAGTCAGTTACCAGTTTGGCGTGACTGTCAATTAACGAAATCGTATGATTCATTCTGGTTTGCGCTCTCGAGACGGGAGAACGTTCACTTCCCAATGACTCGGTTGATTTATCGTTCTAATCTTCCATTTAATATTCCTAAGGATCCCGTTTCGAGAGTTTATTCCTCGGCCGCATTAGCATAAGACAGCGGGGGATAATTTGTGCGTGCAGCATGAGAAACGTAAGACCGAAATTGAAAGCAGAGAAAATTTTAAATTAACTTTGGAATCATCCTTGGAAACGATAAGCTCGAATACATCGTTCGCCGTGAAATTGGAAACGCGCGTCAACGAAATAAATCACGTATTCCCTCTTCGTTCCCTTTGTGTCGTTTCCCTGAAATTGCAGCTACAAACTTCCCAAAGTTAAAACTGCGGTTATATTTCCATATAATTCCCGAGCTTCTGTTAATCCGTGCAACTTCCGTTCGAAACAATTTTTCGAGCATCGTGAAAAATTACAGAGGAGCAAAGTTCCGAATCGAGCGCACGGCGTGTCTGACACTAAACGGTACGATTTCCCTCACGCGGCTGTATTTGCAGAGATGACGGCATGGCTAGGCAAAGGAATGCGGGTCTGATTGATTATTTCTGCTAGAGTTAATACAATCATGAAAATAAGTACGCGTTTTGGCCGGAAGTGTCACATATACAGTGTCGTACGAAAATATTCGAACACTAGTAGAGAATATTTTCATGAATATGTATTACACGAGATAATTTTGAAACAAATCTGGAAACGTATATACTTGCTGGTCTGATATGAAGGGTTATCAAGGAAACGCCTAATCGATCACAATGTTGTTCTTATCCAAAATTGAGATATGATGCGTATGTTATGGCTAACGAAGGCATTCGCGCGCTCATATACATTTTTTACGCGTATATTCTACACAACATTTTGAAATCTCATAAGCATTGCATCACGAGTCATGATTACGGTATTTGTATTGATAAAATTCCAAACAAATTTGAAAATGTATATAGAAATTACAAGATACCTGTTTGAAACACATACTTTGAGAAGATCAAATATTTCAATAGCTAATTATCCACCATATTAATGTAACTATCTTTAGAACTCGGTGTATGTTTAAAACTACTATCCATGCTGTATACTAATTTTCATGTATATACTATACATTATACTAATGTACATGTAATTTTTACGTACATTTTCGGGTTGCTTCCAAATTATACTATCATAATCGCGAACAGCCTTGTCTCGTTGCAGTGATAAGGAAATTTCAAAAAGTTCTGTACGATGCACGTAGTGTATACCAGCAAGAATTCTGTGCTAAATGTTCGAATACTTTCGCAAGCTACTGTACTAATACGATCATATGGCAACGAATGGCGGTGAGTTATAGAGAGCAGGATTTCCCTTGCCCCTATACCACCCTATCTCTTTACTGTACACGCTTTTTCACCGATCTCGCTCTTTCATCGAAGACTCTCCTATTTGGGGTAATAAAAAGCATCGAAAAGATATACAAATTCGACATTCAATCTGCCTCCGTTCCATGAAACATCGCAAAATCAGGCTCGGGCAAAGTTGAATAAAATCCAGGTTTCACTGACTTTGCCTCGAGAGTTCTTTCAATAATCATCTCTGGAATAAGCGCCCTTTAAAATCGGGTCGCAGGAACGTGTTCAGATTTACGGACGATTCTCCGGTGCGCAACTTGAAATTCCTATCTCCACTGACACGAGGGGAACTGCAGCCACTTGTGCTTTTACTCCCTCGTTTTTCCTATCCTTCCTTTCACTGTCGTTTTGCTATCGAAGAAACAAGCAGAATGTATGGGAACTCGATAAAATGCACACGTGATAAACAGAGGACTACAGGGTGTCGCAATAATCATGTTATGATCGGCAAGAGGAGAGGAGGGAATTGGAAATATAGAATAGAATGTTTCCATACGATGGTTCGTTTTTAAGAAAGTCGTGTTTGAAAAAGATGAAAGAGATGAACTTAATTCCTGGCTGAATACGAATGAACAATTGGTAGGATGTTATTCGGTATGTGAAAATAAGTAAAAGATATAAAATAATATTTTCTTCGGTCAGGGCCACGTTCTCACGAAAATGGAATGCATTCTCGACGAATTTTCGAATTCAACGTTCTCGAACATGGTTTAAAATAAAAAAAAAATCGTGTTACAAACTTCACACGTATGATAACCTTTCGACTACGCATTGTTCAGCCCTGTTCAGTCGTTTATTTATCGAGTTCGTGTGTACTCGATAAATTTGTAAACTCGCAACGCCTAATTTTCTTGGAAAGGAAGCGTCGTGTGAAAACAAAACGCCATTTTATATCATCTACACTTTCGATTTATTTCTTCAATTTATTTTTTCACCTTGTCGATTCTATGTACTATGATGTATCAGACACCCTATATCCAACGAAGTTACCAAACGTTGCGTTGGATCGATTCTGTTATTCCCTTTATCGGGAATCGTATTTCATTAGTCGAGAGAAAAACCAAGCGTGCTTCATTCAACAGTTTCCCAACAGTTGCAGCATCCGAAGATCGACTTTAAATCGTTCGCCTAAATCGAAACGGAAACGGAAGCTGGCCACCAGTACAGCGGCGAGAGAAAAGGCACTCGACGACGAACCGATGGCTGGCCACTGACACTGCATGACTTCCGGTTTACATGGAACGGCTGACCAATCAGCCGGCAATCTTTCAATTGGCACCGGCCGTAATTGAGCAGCTCGTAGATCCCTCGTTGTCCTCAACAGTTCCCTTAACAGCCAGTAATCGTTGATTCTTAGCCAGCTCTGTTACTATAACACGGATTCATAGTAATGAACGCGCAGTTTAGCGCGGGTTCTTCTAACGCGTATCGCGGTACCATGAAATTTTATGCCGGTCGGATTACGCAGAGAACGTTGTAATATCTCCTCTTACCTTGAAAAGACGCTTAAGCCAAGTCCTGTAGCGCATTGAAACTTTTCAAAGTACCTTTTTCCATGGGTTAGACGTTCTAAGTATTCTTTAGTTGCGAGTTTGAAAATTTCCCTCCTCAGAGTTACATTATCGTACATTTTTACTAAACGCATTTACTAAGCGCGTTTTTATGAAATATTTACGTGGACATTTCGACGAAAGGACACAAAGAACCGTCGTTACTAGCGATGGGCTCAAGTACGTCGCAAGTAGATTTTAACATTAGCCGACTACGTTAGAATTCTCTGTTAATATCATAAAAATTAAAAGAGAAGAAAGAACAAGACTTTCAAGTATTCTGCGAGCACTGTGAGCACTTCGTAGAATCGAATATTGGTCGAATAGATTTGAAACTGAATGAGCAACTTAGCGAAAATTCTCCATTCTATTAAGATCATTTTAATTGGTTATCAATGAGAGATCCGTTAATATAATTTAGTTTACTACATAGTTGTAAGTACAAACGATAAACTATTGTACAATTTATAGGATATATAGTACTTTTCTGATTCTCATAACTCCATTAATATCTACATGTATTTCTAAGAATTTCGATTTATTCTAATATCAAAGTACATTCTTATACTGATTCTGAGGTTCAAAAACAGCTTGTGGAGGCCGAATATGTACTTTGCAAGTTCAACGAATGAACGAACCATTAGATACACGTCGTGAGTACTGTTCGAACCCTATGAAACGAACCATCGATTTGGTTCAGATTTATAAATACATATGAAACTTAGTCCCATCGCTACTCCTTTTATATGTTTTGAAAAGTGTTTCGCTGTGTGTATTAACTGTATAGCGCACTGCAGGGAGAAAAATTCTGGTTCCAGTTTGCTTCACGTAAAATGTTTATAACGAATAATTCGACAATGTGAAAGCAAGAGGGTTCGCGTGGATCGTGTTCGCAGAACGGGCAGCTTTTAACATGAGCGGTGAAACAGGGCTTACACAAGCTGGCTCGTATCACGGAACAACGGGACAAAGTACACACGTTGGAAGCTTTGAACGGAAACGGTTTCATAAGTCCATGTGTTTTATAAGTTTTCTCGGCTAAATTAATCTCGGGATTCCTTTCGACGTATCGTTCGAGGAAAATTCGACAACGGAGGGATTTCTTTCGGCTTACCCGCACCATTCTTTCGGCTATTCTTTTGGCCAATTGAATAGTATGGCGCCTTTTCCAAGTTGCGTCTGAACCCGTGGATCGATTCGATGGCCGAAAACTCGTCAAATAAATTATTCCGTCTGGTGGCAATACGGGAAGAGGAAACGGACAGAGAAAAGATGTTCGATGGATAAAATCGAGCTCCGAGGGAGCACGTTTAGTTGATTGAATCCGTTCTCGATCCTCATGAAAATTCCATGGGAGCGTACATCGAGAGATCAACGCGGATACAGGAAAACACGTGGCTCTTAACGAAACCATTTTGAAACCCTTTATCGTTTGCAGCGGAACTATCTCGCTCGCAGCACGATCCCAGTGTCTTTTCTCGCTATTTCTCTTCGAGATATCGGTTACGCTAGACTTAGAAACGATCGACGAATGGTCGACGAACGTCGTTTTCAAGAAACGGTGGAGGGAAAGCAATAACTTTACCAGTTTCCAACGCCATCATAATCGCCCATGGAAGTCTTTCGACGGCACGAGATCGCGGGCTTTGGCCTCTCTATTCTATCTGAGATTAACGATCTGGCCGTGCCAAGAACAGCATCGACCATTAATCGTATTTGTTCAACGGATAGCGATCGATGGTTCAACGTTACAACATAGAATCGGCTAGAGAAGAGGTGATCGTACGGGGAAATATTAAAGAGAAGAGAAAAACAAAAAGCACGTTTTATGGAATATGGCGAGGGAGCAAACATGTCTAGATAAGCCGATAAACACGGGGCAGACAGAAACCCTTGAGGCTTCTAAGAAAACGCAGTTAAAATCTGATGTACGAGGGGAGACATAAACGTCGCAATAAATTCCTTGGCTATACGCACGGTTAAGGGTAAACAAGCGGCACTGACCCCGCGCCTGTTTTATAGTGTCCCATACGCATCGATAACACACGTTTAACCATTTTGCGTATCGATCTCGCCGCGATGAATAAATGCATTGAGTTCAACCCCTTCTCGTTGCGATCCAGATAAAAGCACGTATACGTCCAGTTTTATCGCACGTTTTACCCTAGAAATTGTTCGAGATCATATAAAACACATTCGGAACTTCTCGTAGACATCCACCCACTGATTCTTCCTACACCTTGTTTTCTTTTTTATTTTCTGGTCATCTGGCTGCTGCTATTTTTTCCTGAAACGTGTTACACGCGATTAACATATTAATAACGCGTAACGTGTAACACGATAGAAACGAAGCAACCCTTTTCTAATTTATCCGGAATGACACACACAGGGGAGGAAATATATATCATCGTATGACAGCGCGTGACAGCTCACGAGAAACTTTTGCATGCAAATGCAGTCGAATTTCTGACTCGGTATCTCACTTTCTCCTCGCTTGTATTTTTTCCCGCTTTTATCCGTATCCTATGGGAGAATTCCGATAAGATCTCTCTGGTTGACACGCAGCCAGAATAGGAATTAGGTCTCTACGCCAACATTTTCCGAACACTTTCCCTTTTCTTTTTTCTTCTCCCTACGACTACGCGTCGCCGATACGTACGTTTTATCGTTCCTAAAGGACGATACATGGATTGAGATCCCTTTTCAAATATTTGTCCAGAAATTTAGATAGAAACATGGCGCCTTTGATGTCAATGTGTTTAGAAAAGCATTTCTTTCGATGATTTTCCTTAATTTCGAACGCATTTCGGTTACTACAATGGCGAATCACAATTGTTGACGCGTGTCGTATAATTTATAGTTGGATCGACATATTTAGTTGGAAGAATACTACATTATCGCTCATAACTCTACCAAAATCTGATTGATACGTAATTTAACTAACTTCTTTCAATAGCGTTCTTCCGCTTCAATTCTGACGAGTAGACGTTTAAATTAAACGAGCATTCTCTCTAAAACGAATATTCCATGTCGTCATCATGTGTCTTTTCTTTTTTCTCTTTTTTTCTTTTTTACCCTGAAATGCAACGACCGATTATGTTTTACAGGTTTATGCTCTTGTCGGTTCACTACGACATTAATTACTTCTATCGATCAACTATAAAAACTGACTGCATTTAGCTTTTTCGTTTAATAAAATCCAATAATAGCATGGAACATACGTTGAAATGGCAAATAAGTTATAGGTCAGTTTAATATCAGCATCGTGGATTTTAAAATAACAAAATAGAACACTTTTAAATAACGACTTAAGGGCGTTAAAGGGTTAAAGATCTAGAATCGATTATTTTAATCCTACGCGTGGTGAAATCCGCACGATAGCTTACAAACGTGTAAACAAGTGTAGCAAGAGCTAGGGATGCTTGATGAATTCGAGAAAAAAATGTGTAAATTCGTTAGGTTACCAGCGAGTGGCGAGAAAAGCCTCGATAAATCTTCTCATAAACCGATACTTTGGCACGGTTTGCTGGCGCGAAGGTACGCGACTTGCGTGACGAGCGTACACCTACTTCATTACCTGGGCGAATATTTTTTCCAACGTCGGCCACGGCTTCCACACGACCTCTGTGCGCCGAGCGAGGGGAAGAAAGGTCGTTTATAAAAAGCGCGGCTTCTAACGTGTAAGTAATTGCGTACACGCTTCATGGTTAACGCCAGCAATTGGTGTGCGTGCGATCTTACATCTCTAATGGAGACCTGTTTACCTCGGTCACCGAGATCTTGGCCTCGCAGCCCCGACGTGCTGCAAGATCGTCGACAAACCAATGTCTCGGGTTTTTCTCCGTACACGTATTTTCCATGCTATTTTATATCACGCTATTTTAAATACTAAACACAAAATGTTAAAAATAAATGGCTAAAAGTATAAACAAAACGCTTTTAATCAAGAGTGAATCGATCGCGTAATAAATCTACATTGTTAAATAATACATTCTGTAATTACTGATGGTTGCTGCATTGCGACACGCGTATATACCAGCTCGTCCATGTGTTTACCATTACTACCAATTCCACGGGAGCATCTCTGATACAATTTTTCATCTCTAACCGCTAATGGCCCATGAGTTATTCAACTGAACCGAACAGCGGTACGCCAAGTACTCACAGTAGAAATAGGCCGGCACTGGTCAGACGTAGCGTTCCGATTTATCTTAGGGCCCGGGCTTTCGTTTGTCCGTCGAGCAAATAATCCATCAGACGCGTCATTTAACGATGAGCTCAAGTACGTGGCACGTAGCTGCTAGATTAGAACTAGGATTAGAATACTCTGTGAGTATTTCGATAAAACGAAGCAGTACTAAGATCTAAGTGTTTCGAATCTGTCGCTTTTATAAGTATTTTGAAAACTGAAAAAAATACTCTCAAGTAGAATGGAATATGTTGGTCGAATAGATTCGAGACGTTATGAGCATCTTAACAGAAATTCTTCATTCCCTTAAGGTCATTCTTCTTGGTTATCATCGAAAACCGCTATTGTGATTTTGTAAATATAAAATATCCTACGTCAAACATTGTTTCTAAATAGTTGTAAATGTAAACGATAAAATAAAATAAAACAAGGTGCCTTTATCGTTCTTATGACTCGATTACGCGTACATACTCGTAAGAGTTTCGATTCATTCCAACGTCGAAGTACTTGTAAGTAGATTTCCGAAACTTGCAAGTCGAACTCCATTTACCCGAACTCCACTTATCGAAATGAAATTTTAGTTCTTGTTCGATTGATTGAGCTTTTGCGAGTCGAATTCGCTTATTTGGATGCGAGCATCTCTAAACGAAAAAATAATAGGAAGCAGCAGAGATTGAACTTCTATTATATGAACTCCAATTACGTATAAATTGTTTCCCCTTCGATAATCCGTCGATCCTCATTCTTAGGTTCAAAAACAATTTGCGAAGATCGTCGAATATTTCTCAATTAGATGCAACGAACGAACCATTACACGTTCCGAGTAATATCCCAACCCTACGAAATGAAGCTTGTTCATTAGGATTCGATTCAGATTTACAAGTGCATATTGAACTTGATCCCGTCACTAACATCCCATCACCAACGTCATTATCAATTTGCCAAAGTTATTCTCCCATTAATATGGATAATCGCTGTTCTAATATATTTTTACGATGACCCGTGTCACCCCTGTTTTTACCGCTGAGATTACGCCATTTCCGACGCGTAATCCTATGTGTTGTTCACCCCGGCAGGAGGCCACCGTTAGTAAAAAGCGTCGACACGAGTCGTCTCCCCCATCGGCTACAATAAGCGGATTATCAATCTCTCGAGGATGTCCACAACGATTACGGGGAGTTCTTGTCAGAGATTTTTTTTTTCCGTGGATAATGTCCGAGCGAGTCTGCATTGACTTTATGATCTAGAAATCGTGCCGATATGCCTTCGAGTTGGGCAGCTTCCCATCTTCTTATTGATATTAGACTACAGGTTTCAAAGTTTGCTCTCTCCGAGCGGACTCTAAAGATTCGCCTAAGAGGCTTGCGTCGTGAAGCGAACCGAGCTTTAAGTCCGAGACTTAGTCGCAATATTTCTTCGTAGTCGATAGACTTCATCGCCACCGTATTGGTTCAACTTACCTTTCATGTAAGTTTAAGGGATCGAAGGGCATGGATTTTTCGGGACAAACGAAAACGCTTCAATCGCTGAACGCTGACCGTTCGTTACCTTCTCGTAGGAAACGAAAAGGGATGGCTGGAGTGTTGGTAACTTGGTGAGGGCGAGCCGGTCGTAAACCAAAGTTTTAACTCGCGACGTACGGCGAGCTACGCCTTCCAGGATGCTCATTGCCAATCGCAAACGGACGAAGGATAAGCTATAGTAGATTAAAGTCTAATTGAAGACAAAGACGAAACCGTGTCCGAGCATCCGATATCTACAAGTCAAAAATCGCATTTTAGAATCGTAGCGTACACGACCAGAAAAAATGTATTTGTATAGTAAAAAATTTGTCAAAAAAAATTATTTACGAGTCTAAGAAACATTCATAAAACATTCACATAAAAGACACTTTTATCCCAATAAAAAAGCCTATAAAGTTTCGCTATAAAATTAGTGTATGTACTGTATGCCAAGACAACTAAGAACTAGTTTATTATTATTGTTATATGTGCTTATACATTCTGTGAATTTTTGCATCCTCAAATCTCCGTGAAATGCATAAAAATCCGCGTTCTATTTATCACACAACTTAATTGTTTGAAGTAATAAATACTGACAGACAATAACAGTATCTAAAAGACCATGATTTATATAATTTGGCTGACGGCGTGACGCTTCAATGGCGTCGGCTAAAGCGATAGGAGAATCCTCGAGATACCAACGTGGATTTCTTCGACGCGCCGATAATAGGTTGGAGCACACGGCTAAAAGGATTTATCGGGGCTCGTATATCGTTCGCATACGCGACAAAATCGCGGACTAGAGCTTCTTGTTTGGCCCAGGAAGGATTTATGGTCGGGTTTGGCCGAAAGCAGAAAAGGAAATACGCGAGTTACACGGCGGAGGACTAAGCCGAAACAGTAGATCAAAAACGGGATTGACTACGGAGCGAGTAATTCCAGCAGGATCTTTCAATTATCCTCAGTTCCAAGCTCGTAATTTTCATGGAGATCAGTGGAGTTAGGCGATTTCCGCGAATATAGTTTTCACTATGGTCGCGAATGGATCGAATAGGATTCTCGACGTAAAAATTCGGCCGTGGATTACGAGAAATATATAGTTTTATACCTACGAGTAAATTTACTGCTCAAACTTTCTACAGAGAGGAAGTAAAACATACGAAATATTTGTTTGAAATAAATTTTATTGGATATCAGAAGAAAATGGTATCGTAAGGTATATTTAAATGTCGTGTTTGGGTATTATCTGAATAAAATATTTGAGAAATGATTATTTGAATAATGTACGATATTATTTGATTAGATATTATCTTGTGACGGTTACGCGTTATTTTACTTGAACAAGCAAGTGAATTTTGTAAAAATTATTCTATTATGTCGTTTAGTTATCAGGTAAATGAATTTTTTACTTTGTTTGGTATTTTGTATTTGCATAAATGTTTACCAAAATGACATCTCGAATAATTTCTGATTCTATCGTACTAGCGCGTGCCAGAAATACCGATTTCTTCGCAGTGTGTCATACACGTAAGCTCAGACACATTATTCAAGGTTAATTGGAATTAGAGCAATTCGGAGTAAATGTCGTAAAATAATTCGCGTCCATATTGTTCACGGCGCGAATGTATGCAAAAGAGGATATTTAAAATTCAAATGAATATTAAAATCCAAATTATTTGCTTTTTTATTCCAAAGAGTTAACTAAAATACTAACAAAGTTATAACATTCACTACGTTATTTCTACAATGAAAACAAAACGAAAACATTTCTAAAGTAACATTCTATTATTTTTTTACCTCTATTTTAAGTAAAACATCCTCAACCTTGTGCCAAGTATAAAACACAGAGTGCGAGGGGAGAAGCAGAAAAAAAGTAAGGAAATGGTAAAGATCATGCGAGCAAGATACTGCGAGATCGCAAATACTGGATATTCTTAGAAGATTAATGACTCTTATCCGAGGACATTCGATGCAAACAAATCGTATTTCCTGTTAGGAAGCGTCCTCTAGCACGATGGACGAAAGAGAAATTTTTCGACGCGTGGAAAAATGCTAGTCGCGCTAAGGTATCGAGTTTTTCTGACCATTTGCCGCGTATCGATCACGATGAATCTCGTTCATCCGTAAGGATCAAGTTCAACGAAGGCCTTCTTCGTCGCTTGCAGCAACGATATCGAGCGTCCAAGGGTAGATGCCAACGATAATCACTACTAAACGACGATCGTCTGCAAATAGCCAGCTAGCTGCGCGCTAAAGGACCGACCGTAAATAACACGTACGTCAACAACTTGTACATGTCGGGGAAGAAAAGCAACTACGATATTGTGTGTCTGGTTGTTAACCCGATTCTTTTCAATCCCCTCCATCGAGATTTCATTCGCCCACAGGGCACGAAACAGATGTGGCCGCCGATTCGGGTCACTTCTCGGATCACTTTTTGTTCGTTCCGTTTCGACCCGTGCGGAATATTATAAGAAGCAAAAAATTGGTAGAATTGTGGCAAAGGAGCAATTCGATTTCGTTAATTTGACAGAAGGATAATTGGTCGATTGCAATGGATACGACGATAATGGAAACTACTAATTTGTGGAAATTTATTGTAAACGATAACAGTTTAGTAAGTATGGCAATAAGAAACGATGGTGAATATTGTTAGTGAAATAATTAATCGGGTGGAATGTTGTATTCGATTACATTCGTACAAGATAACGATTCGTTATGGAATCGTTAACAGGATTCGATAAAATAACCACTTATGAAACATGATAGATTATAGCAGAAGAAATATAGCACGTATAACTGAAAATCCAATGTTACTATCGAAATTAATTAAAGCAGCGAATATTATATATTTTACTACGACAATGAAGTTTTCAAGCGAAGATTACAAACCAAATAATAATAATTGTTTAAGGGTATATTTAATTACTTCATAATGATTCATGGGGTTTACCTCATTTCCCTGTAAATATTCTAATAAATGAAAATACATTTACAAGGACTAAAATTAACTAATATCGATTTGTATCTATTAATTTTTAATTTTTTTGATTACACAAGTTTCTGATTAAAGGACGACCTAATTAAAACCACGTTCATGCAACCATGTAGCTGTCATTTTGTATCTACTTTACATCTGCGTAATGCACCACTCACTACATATACAGTGGCCAAATATACAAACATACAAGGAATATCTGCACATATCCTTATTTTCCGATGAAGCGTTTTTTCTTTATCAGCTTCTGCATCTCATTTTTATTCTAGATATGAATTTTTTCAAACATGGAAAATCACTACTACGCGATACGAAATTTAATATACTTAGACCTAATTAATTAGCGTGCTACTTGGAATATTTCAATTATAGTTGCCGAAAGTAAGGCTGATGTATCCGAATAACCTGTGTATCGTGATACCAATGTAACGTGTTATAATAAATAAAAATCTATACAAACAAATGCTTTTAGCAGTCACTATACCGATAACGATCCAGACGACTACCCGCTTTTGAAAAGTTCTTTCTCAAGTGTTCAGATTTTTCTCCGTCGATTCTTTAACTTGTCACTGGTATCAAGATCGGAGGAAGGGCCGAGGTTGATCGATGAGGGACGTTCTTCCAACGACAGCTACCATTTTCTACGCTATCTATATTACCTCTTACACTTATCTATTTCTACCGAGCGTACTTTGCTACCTACTACCGAGACTTTATCGAAGCGAATGTTTTAGATATATACAACGTCCTGTCAGCTTGTTAGCGCGAATGAATATGGATTATCCGGACAACAGTGCCATGACAAAGGTG